>NC_054865.1:53067418-53674918 GCF_018320785.1 Cheilinus undulatus
TCAAAATTGGTTACAAATAACAAAAGAGTAGTGCAAGAAAGTAATGAAAAAGTGGAAAAATTGATAAAAGGTTGGCACAAAGGGGATAAAACATGCAGGAAAATTGGTTTAAAGGGGGGTTAAAATCTTTCAAAAAATTGTGTGAAAGAGGCAACAATGAGCAAAAAGTATCAACAATGGATTAAAAGTAGGGATGCACCGATCCACCTTTTCTAGTCCCGATACCGATTCCGATACCTGGGCTTTAGGCAACGACCGATACCGATACTGATCCGATACTAGTGTTAAAAGAATAACATGCATGCCCTACTGTAAGATAAGACTGGTAATTGTTTTGGGTAAAAGGCAAAAAATGAGTACATATAGATCACTGAAGTTGATATATATATTTTTTAACTATAAAGTGTTTAAATGTTTACCAGCAGTTTGGTAAAAACAATGCTTCAGAACTTAAAGAAATTACTATCCAGTTGTAAACTTTTATACCCTGTAGACTGGTAATGCAGCAAAAAACCAAGAAAGTGCATCAGAGGTAACATTTCAGAACAAAACTGTATTACACAAGTATTTTTAACCACATACTGTAAACAAAGTGACAATTCTGTGAGAAAATAGCGCAAACAACCTTGTAAAAAAGGCTTAGAGCTGGTTGCCTGGATCGGCCCTTTCCCACCGGTACCCGATCCAGCTTTGAGGGGCTGGATCGGGCCGATATCCGATACCAGGATCGATATCGGTGCATACCTAGTTAAAAGTGGCAAAAATTGGTTTAAAAGTTGCAAAAAATGTTGAAAAAGTATTAAAAAGTGGAAAAAATAGAAAAGTGGCAAAAATTGATAAGAGTGTCACAAAGGGGATAAAACATGCATGAAAAGTGTTTTAAATTGGGCTAAAAACCTTTCAAAAATTGAGTTAAAGAGACAAAAAGTATCAACAATAGGTTAAAAGTGGGAAAAATTGGTTTTGAAGTTGCAAAAATTGTTGAAAAAATGTAATGAAAAGGGATTAAAAAGTTGCTAAAATAGAAGAAAAGTGGCAAAAATTGATGAGTGTCACAAAGGGGATAAAGCATGCATGAAAAGTGGTTTAAATGGGGTTAAAATCTTTCAAAAATAGTGTTTAAGAGGTAAAAGAGGGCAAAGGGGGGCTTAAAGTGTCAAAAAATCCTAATATTGGTGCTAAATGACAACTGAGGAGTGCCCATTCTCTGTCAGGCCTTCCTCCTTGTGGCCTGCTGCGTTACAGATAATAGGGACAGATCTCACTGGTAATGCCTAAAATAATATAAAACATTTCTTTAATTTTTTTGTGTATTTGAAAGTCCGGCCCTCAGAGTTTCTGTTGAGACTAAATCCGGCCCTTGTGCAGATGTACTTGATGACCCCTGCTTTAGACTCTACTGGATGGGATATGTATTTCATGCCTACAGCTTGATTAAGATGTCCTATAATCAGGAATAGCCCATACTTTACCTCAATAGAAACAAATATGCACATGAATAACAATATTTTAGTGAACTAATAAGATAGAATTTCAAACACGGACAAAAACACGATGAACCTAAATATATATTTTAGCTAGAAAATCTCAAAGCTTTTTATTTCCCAACAACCGTTAGCTAAGATAAATTGTTCCTACATAGCTAACTCGTTGGTATTTTAACTGAAGAATATCTAGAGTACGAATTAATATCAAAGGATTTTACAGGCAATGGACATAATTTAACTTTAAATGTAAAAAAAATACTCAATAACGCTAATGCAAGGAAAATAAATCGTCGGAATAATGCTGTATAAGTTTAATAGCAATGCTAGCTAATTTCGGCTACCGTTACCGTTATCTCGGTAGCTGGCACTTCTAATGGATAAATAACAGGGGGTAGGCGACGAGCTTTTTTTTTTTTTTTTCAGTGATAAACTCCTTATTATATCGACTTTTATGCGGTCACTTACCAGGGGTAAAAGTGTCCAAGCCTTTAAACATATTTCGAAGTCAGTTTGTTGTACAGGTTTGTTCTCAGCAGGTTCTGGTGACAATTAACTGTTGGCGAGGAGATGTTAGCTAGCTCCCTGCACAGATGTTCCTGATTAACGTCCTTAAGCCTCTGACGGCTTTGAATTTTGACTGAGCTACTCTGAATCTGAGCTGGAAACACGACGGCAAAACGTATGGGGAAGAAAATTCTCCGTTTAAATGGGTTTGAAAACTTGCTGAAAATTACAAATGTCAAATGAAATCCACACGAGATCATTCTTTGCTGATTTTATGGAGTATCTAATGTTTACCTTAATTTCCAGCAGTAAAGTATTAGTTAACTAAGCTTCTTGTACTTTACTTGAGTATTTTCATGTTAACCTTCTTTCACTGTTACTTACAATCCATATAAAAAATAGATGTATTTTACACCGGCAAGTAGTCAATTGCACAGCTAGTCCTTAACTACAGTTTTAAATTTAAAATTTACATAACTCTAAGCTTGCTGGTTTCACTTCTTGCTTCTACTCCCTAATGACATGAAGAAAAGTATTGCAGCAACTATTTACTCCTAATTTTTCCGGGGAGTCAATTTCCCTTACATGAACTGGCAAATCCATGTCTTTTAGCCGACAAACATAACATCCCTAAAATACAGAAGAGGATTAGGGCCACTACAAAATCTTTTGAGATGCATTTTTTTATCAACTCTGGTGAAAAAAAGAAGTCCAAATTCTGAGATTCATATCATATTTCTGGCTTTTCTCCTCTGACTTTAATTTCGAAATCCCACTGTTCTGAGATTAAAGTCAGAATTTTTAGATTGAAGTCAGACTTCTGAGATGTAAGTCATAACTCCAACCTTTTTCTTATAATTCTGACTTTAATCCAACTGTAATCTGACTTTAAAACCAGGATTATGAGATTAAAGTCAGAATTATGACTTTATTCCTCATAATTCTGATTTTAATCGCAGAATTTAAACTGCAATTTGAGATAAAAGTCAGAATTATGAAACTACAGTCAGGCTTCTGATATTAAAGTCATAATCCTGATCTTTATTCCTCATAATTCTGACTTTAATCCAATTGTTTTGTTTTTTTAGTTAAAAATCATAATTCTGAGATTAAAGTCAGAATTTGCCTTAAATCTCATAATTCTGACTTTTCTGAGAACTGGAAAAAAATGTGTGCTCCCATTTATTTACACTGGCCCTAATCTTTCTCCAAACTTACAAGATAAAAGAAATGCAATATTAAATAATAATAATATATATTTTATAAATTCTCATAATCAATGTTATGCTGAGATCAGTAATATTTATTATTTTTGCAGACAAACATAAGACATCTTAATGCACTTACTCTATTTATGTCCTGTGATTAAATTATTCTGGAGAGTTGTAAAAATGACATTTCTAATAATATAAAATGGCCTAAAATTCACATCTAACAATGTGATTTTACTGTATTAAAACAAGAACAAGAATCCAAAATAAAAAACCCTCTGATACTTATTGGTAAGTTTCATATATATAAAAAAAACAAAGAACTCACCCACACTCTATAACTTTCACCACTGAAAATAAACATTTCACTGACCAAAAAAATGGTTATAAGAAAGCTATATATACTTTAAATCCAATTAAATACTCATTTAAAGACCAGGAACAGTAATTGCCTCTTACTCTTTGTTAACTTTATATATGATTGATTTTCATTTTCTAGCAGTGTGGGTTTTTATATTCAGTGTTTGATTTGATGCAATTTAGACATCTTTTTGAAATGTTATTAGTATTGCATCGTCAAGCTTATGTATGCTTGACATTGTTACCCCCGCCAAGGAGGTTATGTGATCAGCAGGGTTTGTTAGTTTGTTAGCAACATAACTCAAAAAGTTATGGACGGATTTTGAGGACATGTTCAGAAAATGTCAGAAATGGCATAAGGAAGAACTGATTAGATTTTGGGAGTGATCTGGATCACCGTCTGGATCCAGGAATTTTTTTAAAGAATTCTTCACTATTGGGAGATGGGGCTAATGGTGGAGGTCTGTGCTCTCCGAGTGCTTTTGTAGATTTAAAATAAAGTTCTCAAAAAAAAAAAAAGGAAAAAAAAATTCACCCCACTTTCTATTATTACAGCTGCAGTCAGCAGGCTTTTTATTTAAATGTTTACAGTTTTGATTAAAAAATATACAAATATATAAATCATGACCCATAAAATGGCTTAAACTATACGAAGTATTTAGCACCACTTTACTGGACACTAAAGTGCTGCACTATATATCAGTCTAAAAAGTGACAGTGGTTATAATTTATCACACTTATGAGCCAAAACACTTTGATATGAATAATTCACTTGTTGTTGCATATTTGTTTTCATTGTACAACACTTTGGTTAACTTTTCTGTTTTAAATGTCCTGTGTAATTGAATTTAGATTGCATATTCACAACTATGTTTTATACTTCTTCTTACCTGAAGCCCTGACGATTATTTCCAAACACTGTGGTGTAGTGACACAACTATGTAAACTTTCCACAGTTTAATGCACAATCAAAGATAGCACTCCAAGCTGCAATTCACTAAAATAAATATGGATTATTATAAATATCAACATTTTAAAAACTATTATTGATATATAAAATGAAAAAATTTGAAAACATGTTATTGCCGAGTTTTCCTGTGTCGATTTTTGTGCAGCCTCATGGTTGAATTGACTCCACATCAACTTGTTTTGAAAGCTTTTCTCCCAGAATTAAACCACCACTCTCTGCTATGATGTTACATGTAACTGAGTTTAGCTAACGCCTGCTGCTGTCTGTGTTTCGTAGCTCTGACTCAGCAGCACTGATTTAAAGCAACAGTTGCTGTGCTTAAGAGAGATTGCTGAATCTTAAAACTGTGAAGTTGGCTGCTTCAGCAGCCTGTGATCAGAGCTGAGTCACACACATAAGGCTGCATCCTCTGACATCTTGTATTAATCCGGTTTGGTGGAGGGTTAAGTGTGCCAGCTGACATCCTGCTTTCAGGACAAACAGTGACAAGTCTTCATGTCAGCTATTATTAACAACCGGTTATTCACAGTGACAGCTACCTTGATCTTTGATAATACCTGTTACATGATGTTTATCCACTCCCAACTGACTCCAGTTCAACAAAGACTCAGATAACAGCGGCTCTAGTTACTGTCAAACTGATTTTCTCTGCTACACAATAGATGACAAACAAGTGACAAGGCCTCGCCAATAAACACGAAACAAGCAATTAACCCGACTACCACCCGATAATCATGAATCAACCGTGGAGCTAGCTGGTTCCTGCTTTGCTAGCCATCGTCCTCATGTTGGCAGCAGAGCATTTTGGAGGGGAAACAGGGAACATCTGGTGGAAGCAGACAGGGGCTGGCACTACACGATGGGAGAACAAGTTGCCTGAAAGCTTCATTATGTCCCAGCTGTTGGGCTTGCTGTTGCCCTCAGCAAAAACAGCCTCGACAGGATGATGTTCCTGGCAAATATGCTGCAAAACACTTGAAGCAAGGCCCTTTTTTGTGGGTTTCTGCAGGAAAACGTGAGCAGGAGCTATTGGATATTGTATTTTTTTTATTCAGTCTGAGCTGAGCTTTGTGCATGAATGGGCTGGCTTTTCAAGAAGGCAAAAACAACCTGTAGCCTGACCCATGAAATTCCTTTTACACAGATTCCCTTTTTTTGTTGTTTATTTCTTAAAACTTCAGAAGCTAACATTTCTACCCTATAAATACCATTAGAACATTGTACCAAAACTACAATGTATTTTCACATTACTTTAAAGATGTGTACACTTGAGTCTTAACTTATATTTACAGATGGCTTCTGATACAAGTTATCACACATGCGCTGCATCCAAAATACTTACATTTGTCAGCCCAAACCCACAGACAGACAGACCAACCGTATAAAGCCTTAGCACACTTTGGCTAAGTCAGTGCATCATCTCCCTGCAGCCACAGTGATGTCAAATAAATACAACACTGTTCCTTAATGTCTCACTTCACTTTAAAATACTAACAGGTAGCTCAGTGGAAAAGTCACAAGTCATCTGCACCTTCTCATTTCTCTTATTTCCCTTTACAATCCATAACAAGTTCCTTTTTCTGTGGTTGGTTCATGTCTTAATCTTCAGTCTACTAAAACTGAGAATGTCAGCACTCAAAAATGTCCTTTTAAGCCATTTTTAGGGGTAAGGCACACGGACACGTTTCGAATCGTGGTCCTCTATAGCGTTAAAGTCGAAATGTGTCCATTGTGCCTCACTCCTGATAAAACTGCTTTAAAGGACATTTTTGAGTGCTGACGTTGTCAGTTTTAGTAAGTATTTTTTTGTCATGCACCATTAAAAACAAAGGTGTCAAATGCAAGGCCATTCCTATGGAATTATATCCGGCCCGCGAGGTCATATCATATCTGTATTATAATTTGCCCACCACTATGAAGTCTGCAGATTTCCTCCAGTGTAATAATGTCAACTTTGATTTCATATTTTCAATTTTGCATCTGAAGATTATGACTCAAACTTATGATTTTGACTTTTCATTTCATACTTTGACCTTTTCAACTCATAATTTGGACTTTATATGTCACATTTTTATCTTTTAGATTCCCAATTTTAAATTTTAAGTCATATTTTGACCTTCTCAACTCCTTACTTTGGATTTTTTTATCACATATTTTGACTTCTAAACACATGATTTTAACTTTATTCTCATATTTTGACATTCTAAATTCACAGTTTTTACTTTTATGTCATACTTTGACCTTTTACATTCCCAATTTTGAATTTAAATCATGTTTTTAACTTTTTAAGTCATCATTTTGAATTCTAGCTCATATTGTGACATCTTCAATTCCTAATTTTGGCTTTTTAATCCCACAGTTAGAACTATCAGACTCACAATTTAAAATTTTAAGACATAATTGACTTTTAAACTCGTGATTTCAAATTTGATCTCATATTTTGACCTTTCAAACTTATGATTTCAACTTTCTGCTTGCATATTTGCTCTTTAAAAACATTATTTTTCTATTTTTAATATCAGGTTCTGATCTTTTCAACTAATAAATTGGAATTTTTCAGATTTTTCTCAGATTTGAGCCTTTAAACTTATAATCTTTACTTTTTTTGAATTTCCAAATGGTTTATCATCAGTGCTGGGTTTTGGTTTTTTTTTTCATATTTTATCACTGGTGAAAATGAGGTTGACAGTTGACCCTGTTCGGCCCTCAGGTTAGACCTTAACCCAGAATCCAGCTGTGATTGAGTTTCACACCCCTGATTTAGAAGTTTGTTATTGGGAGGGTGCTCCTTTTGTCGCTTTTTTAAAATCTTCAGTCTACCCAAAGTCCCTTATTTTCCTAAAAAAAAAATAAGCAGACCTGTATCCAAACAGGATGAGAACAGAGAAATTCCAAACAATCTTAGTTACGACTAACAACAGAAATCCTGTGAGAGGGAGAGAGAGGAGAATGACATGTGGTGAAGGAGCCACAGGCCGCCTGCTTTGAGGACGGCAGCCTCTGAACATGGAGAAATACTTCACAGCTATAACAGCCTCCACTCTCCTTGGGAAACTTTCCTCTCCACAAGATTTTGGAGTGTTCCTGTGAGAATTTGTGCCCATTCATTCTGTAGCGCATTTATGAGGTCGGTAACTGATGTTGGACAAGAAGGTCTAGCTTGCAATCTCTGTTCCAGTTCATTCCAGTGAACTGGAACATTTAATGGGGTTGAGGTCAGGGATCTGAACTCATCAAACCATGTCTTCCTAGTCCTTGCTTTGCCCACTAAAGCACAGTCATGTTGGAATAGAAAAGGACCTTCCCCAAACTGTTGCCACAAATTAGGAAGCATAGCATTGTCCAAAATGTCTTCATATGCTGAAGTATTGAGACTGTCCTGGTGATAAGGGCCTGAAAAACGTCCTCATACCATTATCCCTCCTCCTGCTTCACAGTTAGCACACTGCAGTCAGACAGGTAACGTTGACCGTGGGGTGGGGAGAGACGCACTAACTTCTGTTGGGTTTTTTCTTTAGATGGTGGTGTGTTATTTTTAACCTGATCCCCCTCCCCTTACTCTAACCCTAACCTTTAGGGTTTGGGTGCCTAATCTTAATGCTCTTTAGCTTTCCTGAGTTCGTGGTGTGTTGAATTTAGATATATCCCCCGCTAGAAGCCTGCCATAGATGAGCTCAAAATGCCCCACCATAGAGGTCTGCAGGACTTGGAGGACTTAGCAGTTGCTGATCCCACTCTGTGATTTTACACGGTCCTCTGCTTTGTGGCTGAGGTGCTGTTGTTCCTAAATGCTTCCACTTCCTGATGATATCTCTTATAGTTGTGTAGTCACTTAAAGTCGCTGAGCTCTTCAGAATGACCCATTTGGGATCACAAATGTTTGTGAATGAGACTGCATGGCTAAGTGCTGGATTTTATACACCTGTGGCAACAGGTCTGATTGAAACACCTGATTTCAAAAATTAACAGGTGTGGCAAAGTACTTTTGTCCATACCATGCAACTCCTACCATATCAGTACAAAGCACTTGATCAGTAAATATTTGAAAATAGCTGTTTAAGAATGATCACAGATAAACAATTATCATGTGATATTAGCTCAAACTGAGTGAACAAAGTCCCCTTAAACACAGAACAGCTGCGGGCCAAAGTTTGAAGGTTGGATTTCAAACCTCTCTGCCTTCTTTCTCATTTCTAACTTTTCTTATTTCCTGTCCTCTCCAGCTGTACCGGCAGCAGCAGAGCACGCTCTCTCAGGTTGGACGGCTTGTTCAAGTCGAATGCTATTAGTTCTAGGTCATCGCCTGGGCTTTCTCTACACCCCAACAACACCTTTTCACCAGGCAGGGAATCCAACCTCCATTAATCAGAGCGGTGACAGCCCATGGATGTCAGTAAATATGTTTCCCTCACTGCCTCTTTTTACCAACACTTTTCTCACCCACTCTCTCTGTTGCTCCTGTTATTGTTGTTTCTCCACTGTGTGTCGGTTTAATGCTGACCTGTTCTTGCCTTAATCTTTATTAGTAAAACCAGGACAATGGAGGCCTTACATTACAAAGCTGAGGATTGTACGAGGTGTTATGCCTGGGTTTGTGGGGAAGAGAAAGGGAGAACATATTGACAGAAAGGAGCTGCGTCAAGGAGCAGAAAATTGCTTGGAGCTTCAAAGTGGAACTCTCTTGCTGGATGTAACATTCCTTTACATCCAGCTTGGGCTTGAATATTTTATACGCATGTTTTTAGTGAACAGAAGTGTTGGCCAGGTGTTTATGAATGTTGTTGGAACAAAAATGGAGATGGTGTGACAGTTTCCTCTCCTGCACGGATGGTGAAGCTGACAACGGAGGACGAGTGTTGGCGAGTGAAGTGGCTCTTGTGTGCGTTTGTAGGGTGACATATAGGCAGAGGGCCAGGAGCGGACAGTTGGGGAGTGGGTGCTCATCTCTGCTGGTGCCGGGCCGTGTACCTACTGCCATCCACAGACAGCTGTAACGTAGCCACCCGTGGACATGCAATCAGGTCTGTGGCCACTGAATGCTGATAATGCTGCTTTTTTTTTTTAAACTATACCAACCAATGACAAGCACTCTATATGAAAACAGCCACAGAGATGTAAACAGAGAAAAGGGCGGGGCAAAGATGAGACAGAGAGCAGGATCGACATAAAGAGGCACACAGAGAGGTGTGAAACAAATGGTGACCTTTGCAAAGATGGATCTTGGTACCAACAAATGTCCTCGCTGTCACACCTGCTGCAGGTTGACCTTCACGTGGAGACCAAGCTGACAGTGCTCATCTGTTCATCTTTGAGCCAACTCGTCATCACCAAGTCGTTCCCAGTCAACAGATGAGACATGTTTCTCTGTCTCTGTCAGTGACGGGGTCCTTTATTCTACAGCACAGTCATATTCAGTTAATCTCTATTACCTGTAATCATAACGGATCAAACAGGCGCACAGTGGCAGGATGAACTCATGAATCCAGGCTTTGTTGTAATGACCCCATTCTGTATGATAATTATGGAAAATGACCACATAAATAGGTAGTGGCATCATCAACCAGCCAAAACAAGACGGAAAATATGGACATAAAGGACACTGGCAGCTTATGCATCCTGAATACACGCATCCTGGTTAAGCTGGGGTGGTAAAGGGGCTGACCAACTGTCACATCGTCTTTTTCTACAGTCTAGAAAAATAGACTGTTGCTTTAATATCAAAATGTCCACTAAAGATGCTCTTCAATCATAAACACCAGGAACCATTTAGTTGCAAGAACTTCTCTTCAAAGAACTAAATGGTTCCTTTAGCCCACTGTTGTCTGTTTTTCCTCCTGGGCATAAAGTCTCAGGAAATGTATACAGACAGGCATCCTGATACCGCCAGGTTTCAGGAAGATAAAATAAATCATTATGATAATGTGATATGAGATCATTGTGATGAACGGTCTGGGACAGGGGACTATCTATCTGTCTGTATGTATGCAAATATTAAAGGTCACATATTTAACCCCTTTAAGACAAGTTTAAATCGATCTCAGAGGTCCCCAAAACATGTCTGTGAACTTTGTTGCTGAAAAAACACTCCAGTATTGGATTTTTGCATGTCTAAAACTACTCTGTTTCAGCCCTGCTCAGAAAGAGCCGTTTCTGTGTCTGTGGCTTTAAATGTTACTGAGCTGTCTGACTCCGCCCCTCTTAGGAAATGGATGTGGCTTAATGGATGTGGCTCTACTGATCCTCCTCTCGGCTGGCAGCTGAAAGCATCAGGAAAGGAGGGCGGAACTTTCTTCCGAGCAGGGAGGGCCAACTGAAGCTGGGGGCGGGACTAACTCCCCACATGACGTCATGAAGGGAAAATCTGAGAACGGCTAGTTTCAGCAGCCATTTTCTGAAAGGGGGAGAAAGGTGTGCTACTGGATTTGAGTACTACAACAACAAAAAAACTTTTATCCTGTCTGGCTGGTTTGTATTGCAAAACATAGGCCTGTAGATGACTGTAGCTAGGAGGTATTATCTGGCAAACTCAACCAGACTAAAGCATGAAGCCTTACTTAGTTCAATTGGAACTGAAAATGAGTTTTTACACCTGTTTTATGAGGACAACCCAGGTGTTTTTAAACTGAAGACTCAGAAAAGGATCGCGGTTGGCAGACATTTTTCTGCATATCATTGCTAATAATTGCCATGAGAAAAAAAAGACAAAGTGGACTACTGAGAACAAAAACAGCAAATTTTAAATTATACAAAAACAAGTCCATGGGTCTTTATGGATGTAATCTTGTTTTTGGACTAAAAATTTGACTGGATTTAGATTACAGCGACTCTCTCTGTTACAGCAGGGCTGTTTAGGATAGAATATTATGATCAGGAGAGCTTTTAATGGTGAGCTGTGTCACTTTTTTATCATTTTTTGTTGCCTGATAAAGGCATTTATTTTGCCTGCTGTTTAGGAGAACATTAATAGAATAATTTCTTTTCCATATAGAAATGGATAATGCCTCACAAAGAGATATATTTTACTCCACCTTTTGATGGAGGAACAACATTTTTTCTTTTGTCTATATATAGGTATGAGACTTAATGGTCTAATATTAAAGAAACAGTTATGATGAACCCAGGAGCGGAGCATGAGATGAGATAGAGAGGTAAAAGTAAAGGAGTTTATTTGATAATAGCATCAGTGCAAACGATGAAGAGTGTACTGGCTGGCAGAAGCAGAAAGATGGAGACACTGCAAAAACAGGACAAAATAAGTTAGACAAGGCAAAAAACTCACTGAAACATCACTAGATTCAAAGGTGGAAGAGGAACCGGGTTACACGAAGCCGTGGTACACAGGTGTCTGAAAGTTCATCACCAGGTGAGAGGATCTTAACTGCCAATGATCATTTGCAGCCGGGACTGTCCAGCTGAATAAAACCTTAAGTGGGTGTGGTTTAAATTTGACTGCAGCAGAATTTCATCTGCTTTTTACTCCAACTCTGGTGGTGGCTGGTGATAAATACACTAAAAAAGAGTCAGTTTTACTGTTTTTGTGTAAAATATTTTTAACTGGAGAAGTTACCCCCCTAGATTTTCCCCTGCATAAAGCAGACTTTCTCATTTACCCCATCACTAACCTCAGGGTCAGGACTCAGCCAAAAACACTGATTGAAGTATGGGAAGCACCTGTACTCCCTGCAGCCAGCAGGTGGCAGTGTTGAGCTAAAACAGATCCTTTTATGAGTGCACGTCTGTAGAAATCCTGCAGCTGTTTAAACATTTAGAGGTGAACAGTCATCAGTCCAACAAACAACTTTATTTTATACATAGGTCATTAATAGATGAAGGTGTTTCCATGCTGGGGATATTTATATTTAAGTAGTGATGTGAAGGAAACCTGTTTAATCAAGATGGTGTCAAATACTAATTCACCATTTCATGGAGTAAAAGGAAAAATAGGGTCAACTTTTGTTTTTTCTTGTATGAACTATTTCAAAGATTTTCTATGAAAGCTGACGGCTGAAATGATTCTAAAGGTGACATGTTTGGTTAAATTACGATCAAGGACCATGTGGCCCATCCTCCTCTGACCCATTTTGAAAAGTTTGTGTCTGGTCTGCTTGGACTAAATCTCAGACAACAATGATGATTTATAAATGATTTTAAATGCAGCTGTCTGAAACACAGGACCACTCCCCAGTTTCCCCAAAAATCATCCGACATCAGGCTTTAAAACCCTCCACAAGATCCATCCAGATTTTTATACAATTTCGCCCTTTGACCAAAAGGATTTCATTATTATAGATTTGTTTCTCTGCTCAAGGGAATCTTGGTGGAACTAAAGAGGTGAGCAAGCACAAAGGCCTCCATAAGAAAACCTCTGATTTCCAAGCCAAGTCCTCAGAGACTAAGCTACTACTACCCTAAATCTATATCATATTAGAAATTAATTTCCTGCAGAAGGAGTTGCCAGGATGCCTAAAAGTAAACAGATAAGTTAACGTGAGTTCATGAACTAGTAACTGGATTTTGCAATCTTGTGCTATATGAGAACAAATCTCCCTCCTCCACAATATTTAGACATTTTTAAGGGGCAGCTGCAGAATGCATGGCTCCAGATGCAAAAGCAGACAAACCGATTCAGAGTTAATCAATGATTCATATTAGACTCTCCTGAAAACAGCGGAGTGAATTATTAAATGTTTGTGTTGTCTGGAGTGAAGCTCAGACGGAGCTCAGCTCTAACGGGAGGCTGTGGTTGAGATGTAACATAACGCTGGCTGTGAGGAAGAGTGTTCCAGCCTCTGATTCTATCACACAACAGAGGAACACAAGACTGAAAGAGGCTCATATTCTACTAGAATAAAACCATGATGAAACAGCTGCAGTGATTGCCTATATTGAACCCAGAATCCTGATGTTTAGAGGACATGCAGCAAGTGCAAACTGTTTATGCTGGACAGTGAATTTCTTATCAATGACATAACACTTTCCACCCTATAACACAGCTTACTACAATCTAAATGAAATACCTGTGTGGTCAAAATATTTTTACATTTATATTTTAGACCCTGTATAAATCAACTTTAAGCAGCCTTTCTCAGACTGCATGTTTTGGCGTCTCTATCCTGCTCCTCTCTTCTGTGGGGTGTGCAAACCTGAGAAGAGCTGTATGCCTCCATGGCTATGGGTGCAGACCAATGGGAGGAGATGCCAGGTGAGGGATGGGTACTATAATGATAAAAAATTATGTTAGAAGAAGTCTAGATTCTGAACAGTCCATCAGGTTCCATGTTTTCAGATAGAGGTGGACCACAAACAGAGGACTGGGTTGCCTTTTTTCACATTTTATCAGTACACTAGAAGCAGGTCTTTCTTTATATGTTCCCCTTCTGCTAACCCTGCAGAATACATCCGTCTCTTTGAAGTGCCACATGCTGCTGCAGGGGCTACAGTTAGTACATGCTTTTCATACACCCAGCTATGTTAGCTGACTGCCAGCTGATCCCAATAATCGCCTCCCAGCTCCCACAGCCAATCACAGCTTTCTCTCAACACAAACATTTAAATATGACGTACTTCTCACTAACCCCCCCTGCATTAATGCTGATGCACTACACTGCAGCTGCCACTAGTAAAGTTTCACTTCCTCCACCCCAGCCTCCTCCTTTATGGGATAAAGCCTGTTATACCCTAATATTCAGATTCATGCAACTAACAATCAATTGCTTTCATCGTATTCAATATAAATTGTCATTAATGTGTCCATCCATATGGGGGTTTATAGTAGGGCTGGGCAATTAATTGAAAATTAGACTAAATTGCAATATGACCTGTTGCGATTTACAAATCTCAGAGGGTACAATATTTCATTTACCTGAAATTTGTGTTAAACTACCAGCTTAAAACTTTTTTTTTTGCAGCAGAGACGTTATGCATTACGTATCATGGAATCATTCAAGTGGCATTTTAGAAGTGTAAAAAAAAAAAAAATTCTTAATTTTCGTTAAATCTGATAATTGTATAAAATTATCATTCCCTTAAATACAACAATTCATATCCAGTTTGCAAAATGAGTCAAAATCATTACATTTAGATGTTTATTTCAAAATTGTTCAGCTCTAGTTTAATCTAATATTGTGTTGGTTATAGTTTAGAATGAATTATTGTTTGTTTTTTAGGGAAAATGATTGAGATGAGATGACGAACTTGAGAAATAATCGCAAACTAGATCACAATCGCAATATTGGGTAAAAAAATTGCAATTAGATTATTTTCCCAAATGGTTCAGCCCTAGTTTCTAGATATGTGCTCTCTGGAAAGTCAAAAGTATGCTCCTTGACTAACTCAGGGAGCATCTTTTGAGCAGAACCTTCTCCGCCAAGCAAAACTGTAAATCCGTTTTGCAGTAAAATGGTTAAATGTATGACAAGAGTTTTCCTGAATGATGTAAAATTAATTGTATGGATGCATGTCCATCCAGGGCTTCTGTAGAGATATACTTTGACATGTTTACTTTGTCCTGTCTCTATTTAATCACATTTGTTCCAACCAAATTTGAGTGGTTGTTTTTTTTTGTCCTGAGGCTAGACATGTTAGGAACCATTTGTTTGCAACTCTTTCCTTTAAACACATCCGAACAAAGGTCTGCATTCATTTTCAAAGCCATGTTGTGCTTCTAAATGGCAAATACAGTCATGGTTTGCATTATCCTGTATGAGCAACAAGTGATGAGAGTCTGCTCTCCTGTAACCAAAGTTTCTGTCTGCTTCTGAGGACAGCCCCAACTCATCCACCACAGCCGAGGAAATCCCCAAACAGGAGAGTCTAAAACTTGAAATGTCTCCAGGTATGACTGAAAAAACTTCCTTTAAGCACAAATTACGCTTCAAAAACTTCTAAAGCCAAAAACTTGCACATGTAATTCAAATTTTTGAGAGATAAGCAAAAATTGAAAACCCAACATCACCACAAGATATATTTTTTTATTAATAGACCAACAATAATAAACAAAATATAAAGCATCACATCAACTTTTTATAGGCAGAGAAAAATAAAGGGGGTAATTTTGTACAAGACATCTAAAAAGACCAATTTAGAGCACAAAAACATAAATCACATCTAATAATAGCGGTTACAGTGAACAAATTTAACAAAGCGGGAAAAAAAGCACAAGCACTATAAGTTGAAGAGTGTATAAAAATGACAAATCTGCTTGCAAAATATTCCCTACTGGGTCATTACATCGACCATGAGTTTAAAGAGCCCATCAGGATCAGGGCTGCTGCGTTCAAGAACACTAGAAGCTCTAAAAAGGGCTCACATGTCTCAGATTAGTAGATGCTACTGTTTCTGAAACTATTGTTTGAAGGTTTAAAAGTTTTAAAGAGATCAAAATGTACCAGCTTCAAGAGTCAAATCTTATGGCTTTGTTGTGCTCTTGAGTCCCTAAAATGTTAAAGATTAGCACCACTGGGCTGGCATTAACATCAAAAGCTGGTTATTGTAAGTACTTTAAAAAGAATCCAACTGCTGTCCACATGCACCCACTGTGTCTTTGTCTAGTGTTATAAAAGGAAATCCGTCCACTTCCAGCACAGTGGGTGAGTGAAAGAAAATGTGACCAAAGCTAAGACTTCTCTATTCCAGCATTCACTTTTTGTTCATTTTGAGCTTCTTTTTCGTTCTCATATTTAAAAAGCCATCAACATTATAAAGGTTGACGGTGACATTATAACACATGTACTTTATGTACTACATGTACATAGATCTAGAAAACAGGGACATTAGATGAAGCAATTGTTATTTACATGCCTCAGTTCATCTAAACATTTCCCTTTGTAAATGCTGTGCTTAGTTCTGACACTGCCTCGTCTTCACAGGTACAAAAATACAACGCTTATATCCACACACCTACTTGCAGCATCTTCTGTCGTATCATGCAACAACACTGAGAGCAGACAAAGTCTTCAACACCTGACTGTACTACAAAAACATCTGATATCAAAATAGTCTTGAGAGTAACGCGTCGGTTCTGTTCGCTGGTTTCTGTACATAATTCATCTGTTTGTTGACGCTCCTGAGTGTGCAAAAAGTCAATACCACTGACGGCGAAAAGTAAGAGCAATGTTATGGACTGCTGAGAGAGAAAATTAAAAAAAGCAAAGGCATCTTCCTGCTCTCTTTACACAGCTGTCTGCAACCAAAAACAAATATTTCCTCTACACTGTGTTCAGCACTGTAACTAAATGTTTGCAGATTAGTTCAGTTTGTGAGATGTGTGGAGTTATTATTGTGGAATTATTCAAGAGTGCATTTTAAAGCTTTATGAGCATGACTTGATCATTTTGTGCTCATATTCTACGAAAAAAAACAAAAAAAGCCCACCGTAAAACCTACTTTGTGCTCAAAACCACCAACTTGTGCTTTTTTTCTTTAAATTTTGCTCTAAATGTCTGCTTGCTCTCATTTTTTAGGGTTGCTTGCACAAATTTCATTCGCTACAGAAAAAAGTTTGGTATTTCTATAATCTTTGAACTCCACTACTTCTTCACTAATGTTATATAAAAAGTTGGGATGCACCATATTGGATTTTTGCCAATATTTACAATGTCATTTTTGCTGATACCAGTACATGTATTTAAATGTAGCTCAAACCTAAAACCTCAATCCTTAGACAACACAATTTTAGGTCTAAGATGAGTAAATGAACAAACTCCAGTCCCTAAAGCAGACTTCAAAGTATAAGGAATGATGAATAAAGAAAAAGCTGATGCAGGTCTGTTGGTCCAGCCTAAAACGCCACTAACATAATTGTTGGTACGGCAAATGTTTACAGCTGGAAAAAGGCAGATTTTTATTACCAAAATATAAGCTGTAAATATAAGCAGAAATTTACATATCTGCCAATAGTCATAATTTACTTTTTAAACTAATAAATGCTGATAAAGATATCATGCCAATAATATTGTGCATCCTAAATTAAAATAACTTTTATACATTTACAGTGCACTAAACAAATAAATATCTATTGCATAAAACGTACAATATCAATTAAACCATCTAACAGAAATGCTAAACCATGAAACAGTTTCAGAGTATTAAAGAGTAACCACTAGGGCTTGGCAATTAATCACAAATTAGATTAAATGACATTATGGCCTGCTGCAATTTTCAAATTGTAAAAGGTGCAATATTTCTTTGACCTGAAACATGCATCAAAATACAAGTTTTAAATTTTTTTCTTTTTGCAGCAGATGTTATGCATGACATATCATGCAATCATTCAGAAGCCTTTTTTTTTAGGATAGTTGACAAAAATCCTGCTGTTTTCATTTTGTTTTTTTTTCTTATCAAATATAAGAATGACCAAAACTCTTCAATGCAACAATTCATATCGAATGTGCAATACGAGTCAAAACCATCAGAATTAGACACTTTTAAGAATTGTTCAGACCTTCTTTAGGAATAAAACAAAGTTAAGGAATAATTGCATATAAATGCAATTGCAATATTGGGGGAAAAAAAGGCAATTAGATTATTTTCCAAAATCGTTCAGCCCTAGTAAACCACCTGTATGGGACGCTCTGTAAACTACTCAAAAATCAAGTGATTACTGGAATCATAGATATCAAACGTGTTTAATATTTAAGATCCGACTACTGTGTGTGTTCAGAGGAAAAGATGAAAAATCACTTGCAACGGTCCTCATGTCTGTGGTCCTTCACGTTCTTGAAGTTTATCAAGATTTGAAAATCTTCTAACGCATGGCCTAAATGTTAAGATGGCTAACCTCCCTACTGACTAGCCAGCCTTATAATTTTATACTATTGGTTAATGCATCAAAAAAGAGAAAAAAATCTGTAAAGAGTGTGCAGAAGAAACTCTGAGAACAGCAGAAACGACCTTAACGAGAGGAGAATGGTTTGAACATGTGCATTGGAAGTTAACTACAGATCTAAGCACAAGGAGGTGATTCTGAGCACAAATGCACGTTAAAGGGAAATTATCATTTTTTAAAACCTCATGCTCCTTAAACTTTAAAATGCACTCTAGAATAGACTCAGGATAATAGCTCCAGATGTTTCCAGTTAAGCCTGTTATTTACAGTACAATACTAACATCACAATACAAAGCTGCAAAATTATTTTGCATACTGGCAAAGCTTCCTGAAATGACACAGGATATAGTTCACATTACACTCTGACAGGGAGTGGGATATCTGTCTTTGAGTGTACTTTGCCGGAGTCACTTTACTAGAATATTAACAATTTGTGCATCATCATTATCATGACACTTGATGAATGCTCTTTTCTTTAAGTACTCCTATTTGGGCTTCAAGAGTGGGAACTTTTGTTCTTCTAACTATAGCCTCAAGCATCTGACTGTTAAATATTCTTACATATGTTTCAACATTGTGTGTTTAATATTTTCTTTACTTTTTCATAAACAATATGCTGTTTAGCCTCTAAGAGTAACATAGATGATGTAAAATTACTTCAGACATAAACAAATATTCATGCTAGGCTAACAGTGTTTCCTTCACACAATGTTTAAAAATGGTGGTTGAACATTTTCCCTATGTTACTTATTCTTAATTCATCTTCATAAACTATAAATGCCCAAATACAGAAACAGAGTCAAATGAAATGAAACAAACATTATCTGTTATGCTTAAATGCTTAAAAAAATTGCAACTCTTCTTTATAATCCACTGTTCACCTCAACATCTGTACAAAAGGTGTAAAAATAATGAAACATAATAAAAGAATCTCTTAACTGGAATCCTCTGTTTACTACAGCCTTTCTGGCACTTGGATGCCGATGATTAAAAAGTTTTCATTAAAAAAAAAAAGATTATTTTACTGCTTTACTGCACTGTTTCCCCCTTAGCCTCAAACAACATGTATATAAAAAGTGCTACTGACAGCTGGTGGGGAGGTGGGGCATGGATGCAGAGTGAGGATTGGCTGATCGATGGAAGGGAGGGGGGTTATCATCTCTCTTTATTGTGAAGCCGGTCTTCTCTGCGTGCAGTCTGTGTCTTTTAAGTCACTGACAGGATGTGGGTTGGAGAGGATGGAGAGTCTCCCTAAGAGACGCTGGAGCAGCGGATGCTCGGGGAGCCCATTTGTGTGAGCACCTTGTCGAGCCACTGCAGGGGGCCGTTCAGGTGCAGCTCGATCCAGCAGGGGGTGCTGGTCACTGTCTGTCGCCTGGAGGAGACAAAGGGAGAGCAGAGAGAAGTGTTCACGCAGTGCCAGAGACTTGTGTATAAACTTACAAAGTTGGCTTTTCTCAAAGTCAAAACAACTCTCCTTTATTACAGACCCCAAAACCAAACAACAAAACACAAACCCATAAATACAGGTTTCTGTTACACCTCTACTCATTCGATTACCACTAAAGATGAAGAAAACAGAACTTTTCGGGCAATTTTCACCCTTTAATCTCATCTGTATTTCTTGTGTGTGATCTTTGTTTTATAAATGTGGGTCTATCTTAACAATGCTTCCACATTTAGCTGATTTAAAACAAACATGCTGACCTGGGCCACTGCCTGCAACCATCTAATTCTCTGAAGTCTCATTATGTTGAGGACATGATTTTAAAAGTTTCACAAAGGAAACTAAAAGAGGAAGTTGTTTTTCATAAACATGTAAAACCTTTGCTCTGTAAACCTGTACAAAAACTGGAGGAGAAGCAAGTTATTTGTTGTTCATTCATGAAAAAGACATCAGACTCTAGATAAATTGTTTCACATATCTATTTCATGGGATGTACATGTATGTCTATAAAAATTAGACTATCATGTAAGAGTTTTTTTCCACCAGGGTTTACTCATAAAAGTAAAACACCTTTAAAAATAATTATTTCAAGACTTTGTATTGTTTTAATCTTGATGGTTTCAGCTCACAGCTCATGATAATCAAAATCCACTATCTCAAAATATTAGAATATTTGTTAAGTCCAATTTGCAAAGGTTTTCTGAGCCTCCATTCTCTCACTCTGGTTCAGTACACACAGCCACAGTCATGGGGAAGACTGCTGACTTGACTACTGTCCTGAAGACAATCACTGACATCCTCCACAAGAAGGGTAAGCCACTGAAGGCCACTGCTGAAGGGGCAGGTTGTTCTCAGAGGCTGTATCAAAGCAGATTCATGCAAAGTTAACCGAAGGGAAAAGTGTGGTAGGAAAATGAGCACAATCAACAGGGATGAGCTCAGCCTCAGAGGATGGTCAAACAAAGCAGATTCAAGAACTCAGGAGAACTTCACAAGGACTGGACTGAGGCTGGAGTCAGTGAATTAGGAGCCACCACAAAGATCCAGGAGATGGACTACAACTGCTGTGTTCTTAGTGTGGAGCCAATCCTGAACGACAGTGTCATCTGTGTCTCATCTGGACTAAGGAGACCATCACTCAGTGGTCCAAAGAACTCTTTTCAGATGAAACAAAATGTTTAATTTTGTTTGGAAATCAAGGACCCTGAGTCTGGAGGAAGATCTGAAAGGCACATGATCCAAAGTACTTGAGTGTTTTCAGCTTCCACAGTCAGTGTTGATCAGGGGTGCCACTGGCTGCTGTTGTTCCAGTGTGCTTTATGAAGTCCGGAGTCAACACTGTCAGCCGTCTGCTGAGAAGTTTTATGCAGATACTGATTTTCTTTTTCCAGCTGGACTTGGCAACTGCCCACAGGGAAGCCAAAACTTCCAGAAACTGGTTTACTGACCATGACATAACTGTGCCTGATTGGCTAGCCAAATGGTCTGACCCTACTCTTTCAAAAGTTGTTCAGGTGAGGAGCAAAAATATCTTTGCTGTCAAGAAAAGATTTTCAATGCATTTTTTTTTCTTTTCTGTTAATAAAAAAAGATCTTGTCCAGTTCTGATAAAACTGCCACTATGGCTGCATTCAAGACAATCTCTTCAATGCCATCACTGTTTGCAGAAAAAACCACCACGCCTGAAGCTACCGCCTCGTTCTCCACAAATGACACTGATTGGTCTGGTCATTCTCTGTCTGGAAGCAAACGTTTCAGCTTGAGGCTTTGCAAGATGGATCTGCCTGATGACAGAAATGGAGTCTGGCCAATCCTTTGGCTTTACAAGGTTAATATTTTGTGACTCCTTCTTGATTATACACATCTAAAAAACCCTGACTGTTTCTCTGAAGAGGAGGGCAGATGAGAGACAGAAGTGTTGAAAATCAAGGACACGGGGTTCTAGGGGGGGTTATGTGGCATTAAAAGGCCTACATCATCTCCAGGAAATATGGCAGACATCAGTATACAAAACAGGGTTTGTGTGTGCTTTGTAAAAAAGAGGGGTTTGATTTCACAAAGATTTAGCTGGAGTGAGCTTTACTCTGCGATAACCCTGCGTGATAACCCTGTCATTTCCTCGGTGCTCTGCTTTCTTTCTTTACAAATCATCTTTGACACCAAAGAGCTGCATGGACATATCAGTAGCTTTAAGAGAAATTCAAGGCTTTTTTTGCAGGGGAGACCATTTATTTTTATGAAAACAGCTCATTTATCTTCCATTAAATTCCAGTACCAGCAGGTTAATGTCTCCTGGTCAGCCGGGTAAACTGAGAAAATGTCAACCACTTGATTTCATAAAACAAATACTTATTTGGTTCAAAAGTATTGAGGGAACAGCCCAGCTGATAATTTAAGATGTAACATTAGCTGTTTTGTTGATTTAAATCCAGTCTTAGTTTTGTTTACTTTTTTAATGAATAAAAAAGAAGAGCAAAAAGGGAAGAAAAGGTAAAAACTATGACAGACTATTCATAAGAGAAAAGACAGAGGGCTGAGGTGTGGGTGGAGGCAGACGTGGAGGAGGGCCTGGCCGGTCCAGTAACCTGAATCCTGTTTTTAAGTGTCTCCACATGTCAGAGTTTGGTCTGAGTAGGACTGTGAAATACTTGCTCTCAGCACAAAGGTTTTCCCCCACTGGGGAAAGCCTCCTGTGCCGAGTCAACTTTCAGCCAATCATCTGCTCCCGCTTTACTCTGTCTCCTCCTCTCTCACTATCAGTGAGTCAGACTGAGTGGAAAAGGGAGGCCATGGGACTGGGAAAGTCTGACATCTCTCTCTTTTTTTGACAAAACACGTGTGTCTTTTTAAAAATAGTCTGGGGCCTGTTTGTGTTGATGAGGCCTCAGCGACGTCATACAGCGGATTCACCAGAGAGTGAGCAGATGCCTGAGGGCAGGGGCGGCTGGATTGTGGGAGGTGATTCACAGACTGTTTGTTTCTATTGTCTGTGTTTACACAAAGCTTCGCTGACGACTTGATCTTTGCACAAAAGCTCTTATCATGTCGCTGAGATGTTGTAGGTTTATCATTTGTTAAGCAGTTAAGCTGTCTAGGAGTTTGGATTAACCAACAAGTCAGAGGTATTCATTAACCCAAAGCTGATCAGTGACCACAGCCTACCTGTACTCGGCTCCCCAGCCTTTTACAAAGCTCATTCTGATGGTGCACATCCTGGTGAGCTGGTACACGGCTTCGAAGCCCTGGTTGACTGACTGTGCCAGCAGGGCAGCAAACTCCTGGTTATTGAAGATCTTCAGGTTACATCCTGGAAGGGACAATCAACATGGTCACAGATAAGACCACAACACCAACAGCAAAAAGCCCCAATAATCTTTGTTATTCTGCATGTAGAGGTGAGCATTAATGTAGGGGCAGCTTTTCTGGATGTTTGACCGGCAACTGTATAAGTCAGTTTGGTAACTTATCAGTGGGAGTACTCTGCTTATAACCAAAATAGTATAAATCACTTGGAATGAAAAAAATCCTTTTAAAACATCACTTCAGGCAGCATACATTCTGCTTTTACGTAAATAAATTTTTTTTTACATAAATTAGAGATCTTTTGTTTCGTTTTCATGTATTCATTTCTTACTGACCTTTATTTGAGCAAAGAAAAGGAATACAATAGCAGAATTACAAAACTAAAAATTCTGCCTCAAATGTAAGTGTGAACTACAAAGCTGATAAAATGAAAAGTACATGGTTGAGCCAGCTTGCCAGACTGTTTTGTGCTTTCTTACAACCTTTATTTGCCTCAAACAATTCGGTCCAGTCAGATCTGATACAGGAATTTCCCTAACACTGTGAAACCAGCTATCAGTGTTTCACATTTGATACAGATGTTTTCTGACAACATGTGCCTCAACATGTGCTTATTCTTCATTCTGAAGATAGGAAACTAATCAGATTTTTTACTGGGTCACTCCAAAAAAGAAGAAAAAAAAAAAAAGTACTTTCAGCTTTTACAAGAGTGACTCAAGTGTTTATTCAGACATGAATCCAACATATAAAACTGCCAACACACTGACATTAAGAGGCCAGTTTTAGCTGATGATTCAGACAACAAAGTTCAGTAATGCCTGTATCAAAACCTTCTTTCTGTTAACCAACCAACAGTAAAACTACAAGAGTAACTCAACATTTAGACCACATTTTCAAGCTAAAACCCTGTCAGGTATATGGTTATTTATTTGGTACTATTGTTGATCAGTTATGGTCCAGATCTCGACATCTGACGACAAAATATTCAACACTTGTGTTGTCTAATGGTCAAAAATGTCCTGCCCCAGTATAAATGTTCTTTATGAGTTTTTACACTGAATCCGTTATCTCACATTGTTGTTTACGAGTACTTTGGCAAACAATGGTTGAAAAATGGGTTAAAAAATACAGACTAAGAGCGTTTACGGATGAATTCTTCATTTTACAGTGTGTAAACATGAACGTGTTTACAAAAAAACTCAACTGTTCCCTTTAATGATTTATAATCGAAGCTAATTTCTATGTCTTTAGGATTTACATGCATCATTTACAACAAATTATTTGTACAATGGTTCAGTTATTTAAATGTAAAGATGATAATATAGCTCTATTTTAGTACAGAGAACACTTACAGCAGGTGTGCTGCGATAAAAGCATGTGGTATCCAGTTGTTAGATGCAATCCCTCTTAACTTCAAAAAAGAGAAACTCACACATTAACAAAGTTTGTGATGATCAAGAGGATCTTCCTTCATAAAAACAGAGATTATGTATTTGGCTTCAATAAACCTGCTTTGTTTTATAAGTTACATAAAGTTCAGGGTTTTTTTACCCTTGGGACTAGGAGAACATGCAAAACAAAGATGACTACTTAAATTCTACACTCTGTTGGAAATATGCATAGTGTGCTCTCTACAGGTTGAAACTCTGCAACTGCAACTTAATTTTTCTGTTTGCTGATTTAGAGGCAGGTGACATATGTGGTTCCAGCTTTTGTCACCATACAGCTCGACAGTGACCCCCCACTTATTCCATGATTTTAACCTCAGTAGTAGCAGCCGACTGCTGAAAATGTCACGATTCTTTGTTGTTTCTCTTGCATTTGTGTGTGATATCTATGTGTGCTTTTCACATTTCCCCTTTTGTTTTGTAGTTTAGGCAATTGTGTTAGGTTAAAGGGATATTTTAGGATTTTTGAAGTTGGGTCGTATGAGGTACTTGGCTACAGTAGTGGCATTAGCCTATGGTGATTTCTGTTGAATTGCTTTGGTGGTTATTATGAGCTCAGAGAGATCCAGGGCATAGTGGCTGTAGATGGGATTGTTTTATCCACGTAGTTTAATGAGTTTTACATAAAAACAGCTCAATTATATATGTTGGCTTGCCTGTGCACTGTGTCGAAAATGTACATAGCGATTCATTTCTCCCAAGAGAAACCACTAACTTACGATGCAGCTTTGCCATTTTGTCTCCTTCCGCCTCCACACACTGATCCTCTGATCAGCTGTGTGGGTCTGCGGGCTTCCACAGGGATAAATAACACCACACCAAGCTAAAAATAAGATAATATAAGTAATTTCAACTCGAGTGATGATGATGTGCCGTTTACTCTGGATACAATATTTGTATAAACCGGAGTTCACCGAGGAAGAACTTGTACAGATGGAGAGTTAGAAGAGAAACTTCACTTGAAAGTTTTGAGTTTGAGATCCCGAGTTACCTGGTGGTGTAGGTGTGGAAAATGCAGTCCCATTGGGATCTCTCAGAGCTTGTAATAACCACCGAAGCAACTTTCACAGAAATCACTGGAGGCTAATGCCACTACTATAACCAAGAACCTCATACGGCCCAACTTCAAAAATCCAGAAATATCCCTTTAAGGTTCAGGTAGCTTCTGGTGTGCCTTGGATGTTAATGACACGATGCCTGATAATCAAACCTCCAAAAGCGGCACAGCTTGTACGCTGCTGTTGCTGATGGGAGCGATAAAAAGGACTGAGTGGTTCTGTCTTACTTCTCTCCCCTTCCAGCGCTGTCTATGGTATTTTTTAAATTTCAGGGCAGAGGCATCCTAACTGAAACTCTGGGGTGTAGTTACTCTTTAACTAAAGGGGAAAACATTTCTAACTCCCCTTACAATTTTATAAATCACGTGCTAAAAGTAAACAGACAAATGTGGAGAGGAAAATCTTGTATTTTTAGCCAGACTTCCCCTAAGTGAAAGAGCATGTTCCTGGATTGGTGGTGGTGATTAGTGATGTGCTTGATGTGGCTTCTGCTGTTCTCAGTCTTTATGACACAGCCAAGCAACATTTTCTCTGACTAATCCATTTTAAAGAATTAACTTAAGTTGGATTAATTACAAGCTAACTTACTAACAAGGCTTTCCAGTGGCGTCAGTTTTGCCACAGACTAAGAACTCAAACTGGAGGAGCTGGCCACAGATGTCCACAAGAACAAATTCTTACCCCTGCCACAAAAGCTGAAGTTACATGTGAAAGGAGAACTTCGGACTTGTCTTCTTTTATGAATATGTAAAAATATGTCTGTACAGGAACCTGTAAAAGATCATGCTTAAGTCTTGAGACTTCAGGACACTATGACATGTTGACAAAGGGGCCTGGGCTTTAAATTTCCAGTTCCTGTACCACTGATTATCTCAAATTTTGCCTTTGAATTTTTCTGTCTATCCCACTGCACTTATCTCTTAACTGCTCTCTCTTTGCATCACTCTCTACTCTGTTCACTCTTAGCCTTTTCAACCAATCACACACCTGGAGGGATCTTGCAGACCGTGGCAGGGTGCCAGCCGTAGCGTTGGTTACAGTTAGGGCTCTGGACGAAGATGGCGCTGTCACTGAGACACTCAGCAAACACTTCACCTCCAATGTAATACAGCCGCACGCCACGGCCTTGAAGAGAACACAAACAGACAAAACAAATCCCCCAAATCAGACTGAGAATGTAGAATCCTGTCTTTGTTTAGGAGCTGAATTTCAGAAAAGTAATGTTCTTTGAATAATGTATGCCAAGCAGACGTAAATGGAGTCCTACCGATATGTCTGCGTGTTAACTCCACGGCTGCGTTGCGGTTGACGTTTGACAGCAGGCCAAGACAGAATCGCTCCGAGTTAGAGGGGTCCGTGAAGCCGTCCACTGTCAGCGAGGGCTGTGAGGCGTGGAAGGTCTCTCCTACTCTCTGGTTTAACTCATAGTACGAAATGGAGCACCAAAAGGCTGGCTCGCAGTATGTCACAGGCTGAAGGTCTAACAAAGAGAGAAAGGAAAAGTTTTCTTTTATTTAACTAAAAAACAAGACAATGCAGCTTATAGGCTGGAAATGAACAGTGCAGAATTAAGACTTAATAAAATAGCAAAGAAATAAGTAGGCCGACAGGATTCAAGGTTTCATGACAACAACAGGAGCAAACCAGAAGTAATGACTGGAAAACAGAATAGGCTGAAATAAAGAAGTAACAGATGTAGAAGAGGGGCAAAAATTGGGGGACCAAAGGGGCCGAGGTGGATGAATGGGGGAAAAAACACCACCAAAGAAAACATTCGGCTGAGCTTACGTCACAAAATGTCAAACCCATACGCTGTTTCCCAGAAGGTTTCACCAGACAAATGTGGAAACTCAACCCTCACTGGTGGGACACTGGAGCCAAAATGGTCAAATTACAGGCTTATCCATGATCTTTTTCAGAAACTTCAGCTGGTTCTGGTAATTTGCTCTTGTTTCCCTCATCACAGTCGCTCTTTAACAACTTCAACATTTTGTTCTTGGCTATGAAGTTTAGAACAGAGCTGTCAAATTGAACTGATGTGATTTCTGTTGCATCCTGATAGCTCTTCGGCCAAGCCCCCTGGCGTTTTTCCATCCTGATAGAATAAACGTAGGATATTGTCGCTGATGTGAGTGTGGGCTGAGTGCCGGGTTGGCCTGTTGAGCAGCTCACATGCAGCAAAGAAGACAAAGACGTCTTTCATCACCTGGTTTCCTCTTACAGAACTGGAGTGAAATCAAACAGAGAATTCCCACTGGGGAGACGTGCTATAGAAACATTTGTCTGTGAGTGGAGGAAGACAGACAGAAAAGTACACAAACATGCACTTAAGCACACACACAGACACACTGTTCTTACCCAAGTTGCTGTGTGTGGGTGAAACAGGGTTCGGTGACAGGTTTGGGGAGCTGGTGTCCATGCTGTGGGTCATCTGATGATCACTGGTCTCTCCATCCTCACTGAGGTAGCCTGGCGGAGGCGTTTCTAAAACACAAAAGAAAACAACTCCATTTGTGGCTTTTCTGTGGTAACTATGGTGGAAAAGTTAGCCGTATGGTTATGACAGTTTCAATCTACAGTGAGTTACACTGCATAAAAATGAGCATTTTAAAAAGAGCAGCTCTCTGGATGAGTTTGAATGATTCTGACAGTTGATGAAAGCCTCCTCTTTTAAAGAAACACAATAATGCATAAAATCAATTGCATCAATCAATTAAAAAACAATGACGCTTTAGCTTACAATCATAGACATTACAACTTAATCTGCAATTTTTCTTTAAATGAATGCTTGGTTGTTTGGGTGATATAATTAAGGGAAAAGGTCCCAAAAAAATAGAGAGATAAATGTTTAACCTCCAAGATAACATGCTTACAGTCATGTTTGCTTGCTGCATCTGTCTTTTACTCTGCACTCCATCACAGAAACAACACCAGTAACTGTCTAAGCCACCAGTCAGCAAATAAGTTTTTCTAAATGCCTCATAAAGATGTACATGATAACTTCAGTGTCTGCTGCATACAGACAGGCTGAAGACAGAGACAGCAATGTTACCTAGTCTTTAAAAGTTTTAGCTAAATCCTGGTCTGAAGACTACTGATAATGAGTTTCACATCTATGAATAAACAGTGACACTGATAAAATGCCCATGATAAAAAAATAGAGATGGCATGAAGCAGAATCACTCAATCCACTTTATTTGGGTATAAATTATTTTAAAGAAAAATCCTATTAGTTTCACCTGTCATTACCGTTAACACTGTCTAATTTGGCATGTGATTGTGGCATTTGCTAAAGTACATGTTGAAGTAAAAAATAACACATTTAATCAGTTTTTGTTGCATGGGGGGGGTCTTCTTTGTTGCTGTAGTATTGAAACAGGTATTGATATCATCTGATTTTAACTGGCATTGTATCAAAATTCAAATTCTGGTATCGATATGATGACAATACTGAGACTATTAAGTGCTTAACTTAAAAACAGAAGAACTGGTAGGTAGAATGAGTGTTTCTGTTTACTAAGTATCCGAAAATCTGGGGAACTACTGGTCAACAAGGTGTTATATTTTCTAAGAAAAGAAAATTCAATAACACACATATAGCGTAAACAGCTTGACAGAGTGTAAGTGGTGTAAAGGATAGCTCTGGTACCTGGTATGTAGTTGCTTTGGGGCTCGATGCCAGCAGGGAAGTTGGTGTTTTCAGGGATTGAATGGCTGTAGTCATCCAGGGGAGGAAACTCACTAGGGATTTCTGTGTGTCTGGGCACCAGCACAGGTGGGAGAACTGTATGATGCAGAGAAAAATAAATGCACATGAGCCACACATCAATATAAGTATTTTTGTTAAGGATCACTTCATTACTTCATGAATTCAGGATAGAATAACTAAAAATTGACAGCAGGACAAAGTTCTGTGGAGATAAAACTGTCAAACTTCTTCCTTCCTCAAACAAAACCGATAAACTTGTACCTGGTGTCTCCACTCTCTGGTAGTGGTATGGGTTGACACAAACTTCATCTTTCTTCGTATGAAAGGCATACTCGCACAGCTCCACTGCCCGCAGCTCATGGTGGGACTGCAAGTCAGGCCAGCGCCACAAACGGCAGTAGATGACGTGAGGGAGACCTTTCCTGTGGGAAACCTGTAGACGGCCATCCAGAGACCTGCAGACAGGAGGAGAGAGAGCGCAGCAGAGAGACTGTCAATTATTCCAACCAAAAAAAGCAGACTCCTCAGAAAAAGAAAGTAGTTTCCTTTGTCTCCTTTATGTGATGAATTATGCAAGAGTTGACAGTTAAGAGGTTTTCACTTGAACCACTGACCTCATATTTGGAAAATGAATTTATGGTCAAAGCAGTCAAGAATCTATCTTATTCACTGTTGTTCCTCTGCTTATTTTCTGACTTTTGCAATCCCTCTGTTTTCTTCTTTTTCCCTCTATCCCTTTTTTCATCAACACAGCTTCGGCAGATGGCTGCTCAACATGATCCTGGTTCTGCTTTAGGTTTCTGCCCCTGGAAAAGAAGGTTTCCCTTGCCACTGAAACGTTGCTGAATATTGCTCTGTGCTGACCTCATGGTTGATTAATGGGTCTTGTGACCTGAGATGACTTTGATACTAAGTGCTATACAAATAAAGATTGACTGATTACATTTTCATGTGATATTAGAAATTTACCTGTATAATTTTCAAACATAATCCATTTTTGTCCCTGTTTTCCTTACATTTATATATTTTTTCTCTGTAAGGTTATATTTATGTCATATGTACAGATGCAAGCCTTCGGCTGCTCATCGCTGATCTGTCTACTAGCCACTGTGTTAAGTTTTTAGATCAAATCAACATCACTTTTTTAGCATTGCTTATCTAATGTTTCTTAAAAGAGAAAGCATGGCATGGCACAAAGTGATTTGGGGCATGTCTGACACCTTATGCTATTTGCAAGGTTCACAGAGGTGCAAAGAGGGGATTGAGAGGCTGGATTAAAACTAGGTGTGGAATGATTTTTGTGTTTCAGGTCTTATACCCAATAAATACATGAATGAATAGAACAGTAAAAACAGAGAATTTAACTTTGAGAACAATACAGCTTTCATCGCTTTCTATCAGAGTGTGAAATTTCATTCCCTGTCAGTAATAGCCAATCTTATTCAAATGCTTCCATAAACATTTACACTCAACAGGGAAAGCAGTGGGAGCAAACTGAGGGTCAAGTGTCTTGCCCAAGGAGACATTAACAAGTAGTTGGGGATTGAACGCACAACCTTTCGATTGCAGGACTCTACCTACTAATTCACAGTCGCCCGGACACAAACAGTCCTACCAGTCCTATTGTAGATCTGCAGAATTACAACCATTACTCTAAAAAATATAAATATCTTATATAATTATTTCTTAGCCCAAAAAAAGATTATTTGTAAAAACGTAACAGAATTCAGCTCTGTACACCATATCTGCCACTAGGTGCAGAACCAGAGTCTCAGCTCTGACCCTCCTTCCTGTTGAAGAGGTCCCAGCTGTGTGGACTGGCTCTGGTCTGATGTCTAATAATACACAACCCAGAATGAGATTTCAATATGTACAGCAGGAATTTCATTGTGTTGTATAACATCTGCACTCATGTGGTAAACAACACTGCCGGCAGGATGATGACACAGGCTGTTGGACAGAAATGAGCACAAGTTTAACACTGCAGATTGTCATAAAGGGGACATACCCTGTAATCTCTGCACACAATGACCCATGAAAGAAAAAAACCACACACTAATCATCTTATGCAAGAGGCAACATCCCCATATGCCCCTTCTATCTTAACACTGGCTAACTCTCAAACACAAACACAGAGAAAGGGTCAAAGTCATGAGCTAAAGCCCTTTATGAGGACAAACGTCTGTGCACAAATAAAAACAAGGCTGTGTGCTGCTCAGCGTTGCCACATCTGGGTCAACTATTATACACCCAGCAGCTAGTAGGGAGTAGTGTCTTAATTTTTCATGGATAAAGCTTTCATTCACTGGCTCTTTGCTTTAAAAGGGGCTGGGGAGGGTGTGTGTCAGAGGGGGGTGTCTTGAATTTGTAAAGAGTGTCTGAGTACTTGATGTCCACACAATCATACAGTAGAACAGAGTTAAAGGGGGGGAAGAGGGGACTGGAGAAGCCTCAACTGTGAAAAATATCCTAAAAGGCAGCAAGTAAGAGCTGCTTTGTTTATGCAAATAAAAAAGGACCAAATTGTACAAGAAGTCATTAGTCAGAAGAACTCATACTACATTAGACAAAGCTTCGATTCTTCATATGGTGACAATCAAATAATGCAGGCCAAGCTTCAGAGCGGAGTCTTTTGTATATATGTCTGCAATTTAAAAGAGCGAATGAGTTGCTAAAACTGACAGTAAATGTATTTTACCTGGCCCAGTAGTTTACATGAAGGTTTGATGTTCCTAAAGTTTGTTGTATGATTTTTTTAAGTGGCACTCAATTATATTTCTTCATCGAGAAGACGAAGCTATAAATATTCTTTCTATCAGAGATGTAAGTAAACCAAATCCTGCAGGGTCTGGTTTCATTATATCAACCTGTTTGACTTCACTCCCAACTGCTCAAGGCAAACTGATGTCCTTCGGAGGTTGGACTTGGTTCAACTGGGACAGAAAATTCTCAGATAGACATCCAACATTAACATTTTGTAGGAAAAAAAAACATGCCATTTCATGCATTGGGAATGAACTTTAGTTTCAGCTCTGTTTAGTCAGCAGCTGCAGCGTGGCCTAGTCTAGCAGTATGTGCCACAATTAACAGATCCTGCAGTTTAATAAAATATTAAATATATTTGTAAAAATGCTGCCAAAATAACTAAATACAGTCTAGACCTGCTCTTTTTGTGTCTTGGGATAACGTTTGATATTAGTTAATGCTTTATAAGTAAGTTAAATCAAAAAGTTAAACAGACTACAAAATGTGATGCAGTTTTTGGCTTTTTTAAGTCTGGCAGCAAGAGGATGGTTAACAACTTTTGTAATTTCTTACCTTTTAGTTGAAAGATAAATTGACCGTTTAATGCAGTCTTAAGACATGAGGAGACTTTATAACCTAAAACATAAAGGTAATTATGTGCAATTCATATTGATTGCTTACTGATGCCTTGCCCAAATCCCCATATTTACATCGACTTTAAATGCTATTTAGAATCTTGACCCACATACTCTACCTATGCCACGTTTGTGGAGCAACGCCAAGCAGAGTGTAGCCCTGAGCAGCTGGAGACAAGAGATCACAAGCTTGAGGAGAACTATGAGTTCATATGGGAATAGTATGTAAACGACAGATTAATTGGCTTTTATGGAGTTTATCTGCTAATCGTTTTGACTGTGATGTTTTTCCTTCTATCATGGATGAGTTCATTAGGAAGTTAAATGTTTTCTAAAAAGAATGGGTGTTTTCTAGGGATGTGATGACTAAAACCTCATGACTTTTCTGGTCAAGGTAAAAAAAAAAAAAAAAAAAAAGTCTCGCAAGGTTACCAGGCTGTATTTGCAGAGTAGACAGACAACTGCTGCTAAGTACCCGTGCAGAGTCAAAGTGAGAGGAATATGGTGTTTTATTTTGTATATTTGCATGCAGATTCTGGCACAGAGACGACTTGCAAAGTGATGATGTTCGGTACATTGTTCCTCAATTTTCTCTCCTCTCCTCACTGCTTCAACTTTCACCTGTTGATCTCATCGCAACGGTCACTCATAACACATCAATCTGAAACAATGTGATTAATGTAACAGCCCATCGTATACTGCAGCCGGTAACTTGGTAGAACAAACTAGGCCATAGAGTACTTTATTTGCTCCAATAAATGGAGGTGTAGTCGCTCATAAACACTGCTGTCTGTCACACACACAGAGCACACAGAGCAGACACACAAATTCACTGCTACATTAACAAGATTAAGGTGTGTGTGCTGCATCAAACACTGTCAGCCCACATGATAATAACAAAAACCACAAAACAATTTCAGACTAAAACATCCTGCAGATAATAGCAAACGTATTATTGAAAGCATGTTTTTAGTGTTTGTGATGGTGATTATCCCTGATAGAGGATGAGAAATAGTCTAATTTAACTGATGCAGCTTTTTAATTTCAGTCTGTTTAACTCACATTTTAAAAATGTTTTTCAAGATATAAAGATAGTTCAGGCTTATCAACCTGCTTCTGCTATCTTTATTTTTACTGGAATTGTAGCAATAAGAAGTTAAGTAATGAGCATGTTACACACTATTACAATGCATGTATAGTGGATATGAGATGCCACTAAAATGCATGTTTGAGTCATAGCTAGGCAAGACAAGCTTTATGTAAGTTAAGCAATGATATTCAAGGCAAGAGGATAAATCACTAAAAATTTTCAAATGGACCTGCAATCTTTAAATTTCATGAGTCATTAAAAAAATAAAAATAAAAATAAGCCATATATTCTGTTATTAAAGTTAAAGGAGCATTAAATCTCATCTTGTTCTTGTGAGCCCAAATCTTGTCTTCTGAGCTAAGTGTCTGGTCTCACCCCTAGTGTTTTCATATAAAATTCAGTGGTTTTCACCTCAAAAGTTATCTTTCTTCGTCCATGGCTTTGTGTTACCCTTCTAACCCTCTGACAGATTGGTGACACAAAGTCTGAAGTGTGGGATAATAATTGTATTTTTAAATGGACTGGATTCAATCAACTCCATAGGGATTGACATGTTTCAGAAGTGGAGCAACATGAAGTGGTGCTTCTGACATGCGCCAGAGATGGACCAGAGTCTGTGCAATAGAATACAGAACTACAAAGATTGACTGGAGAGGGAGTGATACTCTCCAGAGCCAGGTGACCGATCCAAATCCATCCTACAGTTTGAGGTAGACCATGAGCACACCGCAGTCTAACATGAGAGTCTAACACAGCCTCATGTAACCTTACACATTATACCAACAACAATAATAATTGTTAAAAAAAAAAAAAAAAAATATATATATATATATATATATATATATATATATATATATCGGAATCAGTATTGGCATTGGCACATATTTATTGGAATCGATTCAGAACTGAAAAAAAGTGGATCGGTGCATCCCAACTCCAGAGTGTGCTTCAAATCATGAATCACTGGGCAAACAGAGTATGTGGAATTTTAAGGTGAGCATTACTAGCTAATCTGCTTTCATCCATGAAATGCAAGTTCAGTCAGTCAAAAAAATTATTAAGTTCTTGGCTCTGACCCCTTACATATGATACTGAAAATAGAAAGTATTATCAAAATAAGTCATAGCAACATCACATAACTTGTCATCCCTTCTTTCAGCAAAAAAGGAGGTTAGAAACTTTATTATACTAAGGTATAAACCTTTTATATCATGCCGAAGACTAAAGCAATGATGTGAAAGAATCCTCATAACACAGGCACAAGTAGGGGATCAAAACCTCCCACACTAAATCCTTTAAAATTAAACACAAACAACAGTCTTACTCAGGTTTATTCAAAGCTTTGCGAGGAAACATTTAAAAATCAGAGGTTTCAATACAGCTACAAAGAATAGACACTGGAACACCTTGTGCTATTAAACAGTCAGATCAACAGAATTATGAGGCTCTAGCTTTGTAGCTTTTAGTGATTTTAGGGTATTATTTTTACTGGGTTAGGGAACGATGAAAGCCTACTGTACTCGTGACCACACTTCCTCTTCTCTACTGCAGCTTTCCGGTGCTTAGCGTATATTGTTATGATTTATGGAAGCTGTTTCCCCTTACCACATTGAGCAATTTTTCACTGTTTGACTAATGTTAGAGGAACTCAGGCCTTTGAGTGCTTTTATAGGTGGCATAGAAAACCACTCGATGATCTCCAATAAAACACATGATATTCAACTTGGACTTTGTTTTACAAGGAATGGACACATCAAAAATCATAAAGACATACGGGGTGTTGGTAGCTTTGAAGGAAGTTAAAAGAAATCAAAAAGGCAGCAACTCGTGAATGATGGGAAATGAACACATGTGGGAAACACATGAAAATTTCATTTCAAAGAGGAACACTGATCACATGTGGAAACTCAAGATGTTCACTGTAAAAAACAACATTTTTGGGAAATCAGTAAAAACCATGAAGCTGGAAAATGCATCTAAAAGTGTCTGCAGAAGTAGTGATATCATCCTTAGAGAGTGTTAACTGAGGTTAAGATGTTAAAATGTAAGGTGTTTCCTTGCTTTTAAGAGCACAGAAAATAAAGCTGTAGATGTGTCAGAGAGGGCTGGTGTGATGTCAGTGGTATGTGTGTTTGGTCCTGCAGATGAGTGGGTGTTTGGAGCGAGACTCTGCGTGGGCTGGGACAGACGTCCACAAACTGCTGTGGCACTATTGGCTATTTGGTGTCTTGAAGCACTCAGTGTCCCTTTTTTCACAGAGACCCTTCCAGTCAGTGACTTTCTTTCTTTCTCTCTTTTTTAAACGTTTACAGTAAGAGTTTGGCTTGACTCAGACTAATAAGCTGAACAGCATATGTGCAGTACAACACATGAGAGGATCTTCACTGAGCAAGGAACAATGAATATGACTGTTTTAAAAACAATAACAACAGATGATATTGTAATCAGATTTTGGGACTTTTTGTCCTCCACTTGATTCGTTAACATTCATGCTATATAGCATCTTAGTGGGACTGTACAAGTGAACAAACAAAAACAGTTTTCAAACAAATTTCAACTTCTCCATGAAAATGGATGAATTTCAAAATGTTGAAAGGCAAAAAAAGTACAACCCCTGCAGTACTTCCAGGAAAAAAACAACAAAACAATCAATCAGCAGTTTGCAGAATGCACAACTTTGACTTGAACTTATGCAGCACTTTACATTCAACCGCTCACACCATATTAAAGGGGGCATATTTAACTCCTTTAAGACAAGTTCATATTGACCTAAGAGGTCCCCAAAACATGCCTGTAAAGTCTGATGCTGAAAAAACACTCCAGTATAGGATTTTTGCATGTCTAAAAAGTCCTCTGTTTCAGCCCTTCTCAGAATGAGCTGCTTCTGTGTCTGTGGCTTTAAATATTACTGAGCTGTCTGACTCCGCCCCTGACCACACCCCTCTCAGGAAATGGATGTGGTACTCCTAGTTTAAAAATGTTACAGATGCTTTTATCCAAAGTTAAGGACCTGACTGGGATTTGAACCATCAATCTCCCAGACAAAAGTCAGCAGGGTAACCCACTGAGCTATCCAGCATCTCAGCTAGCCACTGAGAGGAAGATCAAGATATTAGGGCAGAACTTTCTTCCAAGAGGGGACAGCCAACTGAATGGCTTGTTTCAGCACACGTTTTCTGAAAGGTGGAGAAAGAAAGGGGAATATGTCCCTTTAACATTCTGATGGCAGAGACTGACATGTTAATTGTCCTTCAGTATTAGCTCATCCCATTCATATATATTCACATGCCGATGGCCCATGCAACCGTGAGAGTTGGGGATTGAACCCCTGGTTCAAAGCCATCTATTCCAGTTAAGAGATGACCAACTCTACCACTGAGTCACAGTGTGTCTGAGTGTGTTTTTGAGTTTTATTTACATAACGTTTATAGTAGTTGATGTCCTTTATCTCTACTCTTAACCTCAACTATTATCAGCTTCTGAAATACCTCAAACACTGCCTTAGTAAAATGAGCATTAGCATATGCATACCTTTGCACCTATCTATTACTGTTTTATTCTTTTATTTTAAAATGTATTTTAATACTACAAAAACAAAAGCAATCTTTGCTATTCTAAACCTACCGTTAAGCTAAAATGTGTTGTAAACTTAAATTCATTATGGCTAAAAATGGGAATTATCATCTTAAAGTAAGAAAGAAAAGCTGACTGACTGCAGGCAGTTAATCATACGACATGACCAAACACGGACAGTGTAGTGATGCATGAGAGTGACAGAAAATGACAGCAATTTATGAATATTTTAACACTGGAATATCCAACCAGTACAAAGATGTTTACTATGCAAGGCTTCCTTGCATTGTGTTTCCCACAGAATGATACTGTACTTGGGCAGCAGGGATGGCATCACCTGCCTTTTAATGTTTCAGTAGATATGTACACATCCCAGGTGAGCTGTGTGTGTGAAGGCTTATCATTATTGTTTCAACTAACATCCTGGAGTACAGGAGTACAGGATAATATCAGCAGCAGGGGGCTGAAGAAAAATGTTGAAAGATTCATCTGTGAAGCTTAATTTTTTTTTAAAAAGGCATTGCACTACAATCAGTACATTTAGAAGAAAGCTTTACTAGTGGATGTTTTTTCTTGCACACACTGATAGTGATTATACAATAAAAAAGGATAAAAAGCTCAATCGATATCCCTGGGTGGCTTGCCCAAACATTGTCTATTTGTGATGAAATCTTCAGGTGTAGGTGCTGCCATTCAAGGACAGTAGTACACACCTCCAGCCTTGAAGTTTTGTATTAATGTTTATCATTTAATGGCACTGGATTTAAACTGGCTCCAGGAATAGATAACAAGTTAAGAAAGAGGGAACAAACAGAGAAAGACAAACTAGTAATGAAAAATCTCTGCAGTAGCTTTCTGTTGAATAATTTGGTTTCTTTGTGAAATGTCCAGATGCTTTGAATATAATGATTGATATTCTGAATGGATTGGAAACAAAGAGAGTAATTTTTAGTTGTTTTTAAATTAAAAACGTGTGCATATTACCTAACATACCACAAATACAAAAAAAATCAACTGTTAAAACAGAGCCCATCAAACATAGAGACAGGCCCAGACACAAACAGTGTATCCTACTCAATCTGAATCACTCTCTTTACGGAGAGGATTTATGACAATGAATGAGACTTTAATGAGAAACACCTCCCTGACAGTAAAAACCACTCCTGCAGCAGCATCAAGCCCCAGCCTGCTGTTTAGAGGAAGAGCCAGTAGCTGCTCCTTATGGACCTCTGCTCCTGAAAAACACTTTAAAATGATTTGGAGCCCAGAGTGTTTCAGCTATGTGACAGGAGGGAGGCAAGAGGGGGAGAACTATGACCCCAAATCCCCTGCTGGGTTACTGTGAGTGTGAGTGTGTATGTGTGCATCTGTTTGTGTGTTTTTGGACTGACGATATGAAGGACATGGGTGGGATCTGAAGGCTGCCAGGAATTCAGGCCAGCAGTTTTCAACATTCAGCTCCTCCTTAAGCCCCCTAAGGATGGGAATGTTTTATTAACTGATGGCAACACTTCCCATTGGAAAACCAGATAAATAATAGAAAACAGTGGCTTTTTAAGCCTTTATTTAGAGAGGAGGACAGTGGATAGAAACAGATATAGGGATGAGAGAGTGGGGGCTGATACATGCAGGAAAGAAGCCACGGGCCAGACCTGAACCTGGGCTGGGTGCATATATGGGGCACCACTTAACTGCTAGGCAATCTGCACCCCACTTTAGTAAAACTTGCTGCCAAGTCTTCTTCTGTCTGCAACAAATTTCACCTTCAAAATATGCAAATAGGGCTGCCTAAAAGTGCTGAACGTAATATCAGTGAATAATATTCGGCACATTCTATTTAAAGAACCCCCTCATCAATATGAGTTTCTTCCTGCCAACTCCATTAATTTTCTACACTGCTTATCCCATTCAGGGTTGCAGGGGTTGAGCCTATCACAGCTGTCATTGGGCAGGAGGTGGGGTACTGGTCGCCAGTCAATTTCAGACTAACAAGCATTCTCACACTCACACCTACTGCCAATTTAGAGTCACCAATTAACCTAACAAGCATGAAACCTCCCACCACCAAGTGGTGCTCTCTGAAGTACCCAAAGAGAGCCCACACATGCCAGGGGGAAAATCCAAACTCCACACAGAAAGGCCCTGACCAGGAAGCAAACCAGGAACCTTACTGCTGTGAGGCAACAGCACCAAACCCTGTGCTGAGCTGTGCAGCCCCTCCCTGCTATATTCCTAGCACATTTTCTGTTTGCTTCATTATGTTTACTGTGGCTCTTTAGTTGATGCTGTGAATTCGGATGCACAATATCATCGATATGACATCAGTATTGGCAGATATAAAAGATATCAAATCTACATAGACAGTACACATTGTATGAATGTTGGCAAAATGTGCAACTGTACAATCAGGTATTCACTTGGTGCTTTGTACCAAAATGTGTGTTTATATTGGTATTGGCTAAAATGAGTTTGGAAATATCAGGAAAAAATACATTGTGCATCCCAAATTGTAAATTAAACAGCATGTAGCATTGATATAAAGGCAAATATTCTCATTAAAGCATTGTATTGCAGTGCCTGTTGCTTCATTTGCCACCTCTGTGTTGTTCTTTTCCATCGCGTGGTGGCTCCTGTTTCCTACTCTCAGGCTATAGGATGCATGTGTGAACAACCACTTCAGGATGATTTCAGTCTGCTTGAATAATTTCAAAAATTTTCAGAAGTGCATATGTGAAAACAGCTTATGCCTGCTTCATTTTTCAGTCCTGCATCATTTCTTTATTCCTATCTGTCCAGAAAGAAAACGTGCCAAACTGAAACACTTCTACTTCTTTCTTCTTTCTGAAGCCTACCTTTATATCTTTACAAAACTGGCTACAAGGGTTGAAGAAATAGTTTTTATGATGAGAGACAGTCAGAGTAAAACTGACGTCAGAAAATGAAAGGGACAAATTCGTATAGATTTTTTGCCATGGGGGAAAATGTGTCAGCATCATTGTGCTCCATGACCTGGAGCTAAGTCTGAACCTGACCTTTACGCCCAACCAGCTCTGTTTGGGTGTAAACGGAGAAGGGTGCAATATGTGCTCACACAAACACAAACATAATCCCACAAAAGTATGAGAGAACTTTTATTTTAAGAGACTCACACATCTCTTTAAGTCCTCGTGAATGTAGTGAAAACAGAACTTGTGGAAATGAGTGATTGTGAAGAGGAGCTGATACACAAATTTTAGATGTGTGTGTGTGGGTGTGTGTGTTTGGCTGACTCATAAAACAGACTCAGACAGAGCAGATTGAGCTTCACTGAGCTGGGGAGGAGGGGAGGGGGCAAAACAAACACCGTGGGGCATGGCCAGTTACGCTCACTGAGACACAAACATATACTGTGTGAATGCGTTTTTTACACTGGCTATGGTCCGAGCTGAAACACACACGCTCCCTGTGGGCTCAGACCTTTTGACATAGACTTTTTACAACTCTCTGCCAAGATTCAAACTCAAAAGAATCAGAGTCTGAGCTCACTAAAAAAGATGCTGGCAAACACTAAATGCTTTCTTTTTTGTCTTCCATCTTTGGTTAATAAGTTTGAATACATAGCAGGAGCATGACTTCCATAAAAACACTGATACAAATGGTTTTAGGTATTTTAAGTGTCTGCAAGGGCATGTAAACATCAGGACCTCCCATCGCAATCTGTCCTGCAAGAGCACAGAGGGGGGAGGACAAAGCGGGTGATGGATAAAGAAAGGAGGGTGCTGCTGGACAATAGGGCTGCCAGACTGTCTCAACAGCTCAGGGCAGCTCAGAGTGTCTGTGACCGGGCCCTAAAACCCCCTCCCCTCTCCTCCGTCTGTCCCACTGTCCTACTGCCCTGACCGCCCTGCCTGCATCCCAGAACTGAGTGAGGGGTGAGGGTGCTGGGGGTGGGAGTGAAATGGCCTTTGTGCCTTTTATAAAGTCTGCAGCCAGTCTGTCGAGCCACGACCAACAGGGTTGCAGTCCAGTGATGTTCAGCAGACGGCTGCTGTCCTCCAACAACAACATGTGAGGAGACAAATCTTTCACTAGATCTGAAAAAGAAGCTGCTGCCACATTTTGGCACACGGTTACTTCAGCAGCCTGTAAATCTCGGTGCTTTTAAAGTTATTTTGCACTCAAGTGTTATATTTTAGTGTTGATGGCGAAATAATTTTCACTAAAACTGTCTGACTTCACAGCAGCTAAGAGGACACCTACTTCACAAAATAATGAAGCCTTTCAGCCCACACTGCACCTGTTCTTTTGCTACTGCTGTCGCACTAATCCCTTGTTGATTCAAATAATCAACAGAAAATAGAGCCAGAAATAAACAAAATTAGTGACATTACATAACATTAACAATAAAAAATAAGTGAAGTTTTAGTTCTCTTGCAACCCGATGCTTTATAGTGTCCATTCTGTTTCTCTTTCTCTGGTTCGTAAAACTTTTTAAGGGTGAACTCGCACTAGGCTAGGCAATCTGGGCTTGTGGTGGTCAAATGTGCTTGGGCACAGTACAGTCTATTTGGTTAGTGTGGACACTGTGATCAAGCATGATGCACTTTCTTTTGTCTGAACACAGCTGCATAAGGTGTGCTTCAGCACAGTACTGTTGATCATGCTCGAGCATGGTAACACACCGGGGACATGACTCATTTGATACAAATTTTATAAATTTGGGCAGATTTGAATATTCAAGACTCGGCTGGATAGAAAACCCACAAGAACCAGGTCTTTGGGAGAATACACCAATATTTTCTTGGCTGTGGATATATGATGAAGTATGTACAGGACGTAACCATGCTCAGGCACAGCTGGGCCTGGAGCAATCTGAGTGCATGCAAGTTGGGGACAGGGGAGGGGGGATAATAGTGCTTCAGCACAGTACAGAACTACTTGGCCTAGTGTGCCATAAACAGAAACACTCTGAATTTAACTCATCACTGCAAAGAAACTGTTAAGAAAATATGGATAAAGTCAAAAGAGAGAACCCAAATGTCTAGTTTGCCATACATTGCCCTCTTGAATTAATTAGTTAAATTAGCCAGGTACATTTCATTAAAAATACCAGCTGGTTATGCTGCTTATTACATTACAACAACACACTAATTTGATCTGGGTGAAAAAAGACTAGGTGTCTGTTAACATATGTAGATTTACCCAAATGGGAAAATAAGACACATCATGGTAAAAATCCACTGATCCTAATGTAAGCAGATAAATCTGTGCATCCCTAGTAACAACCTTTCTTTCACCAACCTGGGTTAAATTGGACTCCCTATGACTGTCTGAACTCCACCTTTGATCAGAAATGTAAGAAGATGAAGCCCTTTACTTATTGCGTTTCTTCTACAACGCTGTGACAAACTTCTGCCATTATTACACCTCTGTAATGTAGGGTTGTGACAAGATCCTGTGCCATGAGAGATCTCTTGAGATTTAAATGTCATGGTTTGAATTGTTCTTAAACTGCACAGTTTGAGTCAGAGTTAGATGGACAGTAAAATGTACAATACAATGCAATACAAGAACTTTATTTAATATATATATAATTATATAAGCAATAATATTCAGTACAACAGGATTAGTTTAAACACTTCTGAATGAGCCTGCACTGTTTTGCATTTGGGACATTCAGTTGTGTAAAAACAATCCACTTATGTTTTTTTTTTTTTTTTAAACCAAAATTTTAAAAAGTGTAGAATCTTGTCTCGTTTGTGGATACAAATCTTGTCTTGTGAGCAAAAAGCCTCATCACACCCTCACAGTAACGGCATATTGGTGTTGTGTAGTTTTACATTGCATTAGTAGCTTCTGTTACCACCTTTGATGGCAGATGCCATGCCTCCATGTGTTACATTGCAATCTGTAAGCACCAAGTGAAAGTGAGGGGTATACGGTTCAGATATGGAGAGTTTAATATTCAGTTAGACCACTTGAGTAGATGACTTTTAAAGCCCCTTAGATGCTCTTGCTTCATGAGACAGGATTACTAACTCTAACATGTTAATAAGACAAATTAACAACACATATTGTTCCAATTGGGCAGCCTGGGTAATTCAATACATGCAATGAAGGCCTCCAAAATAATGACCAATCAAGTAAATAATCTTTTCCTAAAATGTTTTGTGTAAGTAGTATTAAGGAAAGATTTCAACAGAAACCCTTTTGCAAAAACTTGTTGACGAGTTTTGTCCATCTTTCCTTACAAACTCTGATATCAACCTAACAAATGTCAAAAACAGACTTGTCATGAGGTAATAATGCATTTTTGTCAGTCAAAGCACCTTTCAGTGAGTGAATCAATGTTTTCCCCTCATTTGATCTTTTGCAATGAATGCTTCATAGTCAAACAGAAAAATAAAAGCAAAATAATCAATAATTTAAAAAATCCGATGGCAGAAAACTAATGGTTAACTATCTTAATTCATCAGTTCCATTTTGTTGTTCCAGATGTTTTAGGCCAAATGATCAGGAGACTTTATATAAAACATTTTTAAGACCAATAAAAATGAGAAATGCATTTAAAAAATACATTTGTATTTAATTATTTTATCATTAAGGTCCAGTATTGATCAGTTTAATTAAAGAAATAAAAATACCAGATCGTATAAATCAGCTTGAGCGCAGATTCCAGCTGTAAAGCAGCTCACAGTGGACCATATTCCACACACACACACACACACACCTCCCACTCACTCTGCAAAAGCCATCAGACTTCTCCTTTTCTTACAAAGGAGGGGGGTGAGGGAGGAGAACCAAGAATAGAGTGTGAGAGAAAAGAAAGTCTGACTGTGGCCCACAGGTGATATCATAGGACTGGACTGTACTGGGACCAGTGGAGGAGGGCCTGACATGAAATAAGAAACCAGCAGACAGGCAACCAGCAAGGCTAGACGACAAATAACAGTCTGCACTGGGAGAAATGGAGGATGATAGATACTGGGAACAGTTAGTTTTACTGCAAAAGCCTTCGTGCCTCTTTCTGAATCAAAATGATGAATGACTGAAAATATTCCATATGGAAGTCATCAATTTTTTTCCAACTGACTAGTTGGGTTTTTCTTTCCCACAGTAGGGCAGAGCTTGGCCAGGTGTGCAAGTGGCTACAGTACACAGAGCTTCTTGGATGAGTTTAAATGGAGATTTTGATGGATACAAATTTGACACAGATCGACTTACTTTTTTTGTCTGTGCTTGATTATCAGTAGTTCCCGTTACATATGAGGCTTATTTTAACCTTCTTTGTAAAGTTACTTTTGACACAATAAGACAGCAGCATGGCTCAGCCCTAAATCCAGAAAATTGCTCATTTCAACTACCCCTATTTTCCTGTGTTTACTGTGGGGTTCTGTTAGCTTTGGTTTTCAGATAAGCTTAAAAGATTTTCACATTAAGACCCCGATCAAGAAGCATGTGAGTTAATGCTCAAATTATGTATTATGAAGCTATTAAGCTGTCCTACAAAAGTGTTTGCAAACCAAGAGCTTAACGAGATAACAGAGACTAATAGAGAAAAAGCCCTAAAGTTGTGTTTATTTGTTATCTTGCAGAAAAAAAAAAACTTTCTGTAACTTCAACTTATATTAAGTGTACGTCTTTTGATACAAATATCTTTTTTCTCTGTTACATCGAATTACATTATCTGACCATTGTTTCTTCCAGTGAAAAAGGGCCATGCTAACTTTATGTCTGCTTAATAAAACACCATATTTGTAGTACTCTATGTTCAAACATGGTCTGTTTCGAAGCTCTCTTCAGAAAGGTTTTTAAGGTCAGAGACCTGAACTGACTGATACAGAATAGCTACGGTCAGATGAGTCAGGATGATAGTTCAGATGTGGCCTGAGGTCTGTACTATGGAAATAAAGATAACGTTCAAACTGAGAATACTGCTCCTTTTCAGACTAGATCAGACTAGGTACCGGTATCCATCCCTGAATCAGACGGCTAAAAACAGCCTGGGCTAGCATATATGTAAAAAAAAAACACTGCTTCTGAAATTCACACCATACCAGCAAGGATGGGTCTTTGATTCACCTGATCTGCATGCTTCTGTGCTGGACAAAGTAACCAGAGACACCAGGTTTCCATCATTCCAGGATAAATAAGCCATATCTAAATATCACTATTTCTTCAGACATTAAATTTAATCCATTCAGGTTTAATATTTTGTTTAATGGGGACATTACAAGACTGAAACTCTAAAGAAAATCAATACAAACTCAGATGAGGTTGCTGAGGTCATACTGCGTTGTCTCTTGTGTTGCTATACTGAGCACCCCTGAGGGTAAGCTGTCTGCTGAGATCTCAGTCAGACACATGCTTCTGCTTCCTCTACTTTAGCTGTAGTCATACTTAGATCTCTCACCTCTATTCTCTGGTCTTACAAATAATGGCTATGTCCAAAACAGCAAACTTTCAAACTATTCATACTAAATATGTATGTCACATTGAGTAAGTGGTACAATGAGAAATTAATAGTGTGATTTTTTTAGTATGCAGAAAATTCTCAGATTTATACTAGTTTGACCAAAATGTAAAAGAATGAAATGACAGAAAACTGGTTGTACAAAACTGCCCCATTGTAGCTTTGAGACTATCCATCAGAGGAGCTTTACAACCAGCCAAAAAAACACATAAATGCTGTTAAATTACAGTCAAGTCACAATTTAACTGTTTCATTGGTGAACATTTTTGTTCAATTCTATTAACAGCAGTAAAACTGACTGTGCTGAGGGTGTTAACACAAGTCTCACTTTGGTTTTGCAGGGACCTGATGGCTTGCCACAGCAGCCCCAGAACCCCATATTCCCACAGTACCTCCCACAAAATCCCCCCGGAGACATGATCGTAAGCCTTCTCCAAATCCACAAATACAAATATGATTGGATGAGGAAACTCCCATGCTCCCTAAAGGAGCCTTGCAAGACTAAAGAGCTGGTCCACTCTTCCACAACTGGGATGGAATCCGCATTGTTCCTTCTGAATCTGAGGTTTGGCACCCAAGAGTAAGCTTTCCCTTTGGAGGCTTAACAGTGTGATACCCCAATAATTCAAGCACAACCTCTGGTCCCCATTTTTAAAAACTGGAACCACAACCCTGCTTCGCCACTCCACAGGCACTGTCCCAGGCCCCATGTGACAGTGAAGATGTGTTAGGAATGACAGTCGAACGAAGTCCAACAAAATAAAGAGAGGGCACATAAATGGCACAAATTCCTTAACGTTGTTTGTGCCTTTCATATAGAGTGGCAGGGAGTCGCGTCTGGGTGGCGGGGGATTATATGAAGCACTGAAAATCTGTGTTTTATTTCCAACCAGTTGGTATCGGATGCGTTGGTGCTAGTACCGACATGGTATCAGATTTCAATACTCATCCCTAGTAAAGATTGCAGTAAATGTGAAAAATGTAGTTCTAAGAAAAACTAAAAGTAATTTAACATAATGTTATGACTTGAATTTGAACAGAATTTTAAAGTATGGGTCAAACTTTAAAGAGTTAAGTTGATATAACTTACATAAAATAAGCATCTGTACAGTTAAAATGGAGTTAATCTACTCAAAAATGTTTACGTCATCATTCTTCTCATATTTTTTGAGGTCTATAAACTATCAGGTTTAACAGTAAGATGATGGTGGCACTTGTGTTAGTAAAGTGGCAAGATGCATAGATGATGGGCTTTTAAGCAAGGTGGAACTGCTTATTAACCCTTAGCTTAGTATGCAGTATAATTGTTTGCAAATGTACTAGCAGTGTCGTATGCAGTGATGGACACAGCTGTCTTTTACTCATCTTTATCGACAAAATTTTATTCAACTCCTCAGTTGTCTGTTGCTCTCTTTCTGTACTTTGGACTAAGTACTTTGAAGTGACCCCTCCCTTCTCTCTTTTTGAACCTCTTCTCCTTCATGTCAGCTTGTTTTCCCACACATCCAGCTGTAGTCCTGCACCAGTGGCAGCAGCAGTGGTGGTTGTGGAAGTGGCCAGTGGAGCACAAAGGCAGGCTTGTTGTCTGGTGTACGTGTCTGTGCGTAACACTGTCTGTATTTGTGTGTGTGTGTGTTGCTGCATGGTGTACGCTCACTCCCCCGCAGATAGTGAGACGGCCAGAGCAGAGCTGTCTCTTTAACCCCCTCCGCTACCAACACGAGCCGAAAACCAAACAGCAGCCCACGCCCTCCTCAAGGCCCCGGCAGGCAGAGAGAGCATTCCTTTGAGCTGACTAACCACACACACACACACAAACGCTTACACAATGACATAAAATCCATTCAGTATTAGTGTCACTGTTCCACTGTTTAGCAGCAGCCTGAATACAGTAGTGAAGTTTTGTCTATGTATATTATTCTATAATATACACATACTTTACTCTTTACTCACATGTTACCTTGTACGAACTAATGGCAAGTTCAGATGCATAAAGTCAATGAACTGAACCAATGTTTATTCATTCTGGGAGTGAGTAATATAACATCAACCCAAGCCTGTGCCTACTGCTTTAAAGGGATAGAGACAATCTGAAGAAGAAGCTTCACATTACATTTGAAAGCTCTACAATGTAACATTGCCTACATAGTCACACAAGCTTAAAGTAGGTTGGACACAGCCTCAGTAACCTTTAAAAAGACCTAAAGCCTAAGCAGAGTCTAAGCCAAACATCTGGCTAGGTTTTTAGTCAAGTTCATGGGAAATGCTAACAGCTGGGCACTTATGTATGGAGTGGGGCAATTTTGAAGCCATACAACTGTTAGACAATGTAAGGGGAACAGGATCATATTCTTTGATAACATGACTTGAAATTAAGATTTACAGCTACTAAGCACCTTTTATAATTTTAGTTTTCAAATGAAGTTGTGAATACAGTCAGACAGAAAGATGAGGACAATATCCATTTATGTGCAGTTTCATAATGTGCAAAAAGAACCAGAGCTCTGCAAGGACATTTTAAAAATTAAGCTTTAATTACCAATAATTTAAAAGTCAATATCTGTTGAATTAAAAGAGAAACTGCTTTAAAATAATCAGCAAGATGCCAGAAGCCATTTCTACAGCTCCCTGGAGAACGATATGGAAAAACAAAACTATATAATAAAACTTTAAAACAGCTGGCCAGTGTCTAGTAGTCTGGTGGTTATGTCTGGGATGCACAAAATTGGTATCAGCAGATAGTGAAAACAATCCCCATATTGCCAGATATTGAAATTTCTGCTTATATTTCTAGCAGATATCTTAGCAGAATGTATGAATATTTCTTTAAGTTCAAAGCAGAATAAACAGAACTTCCTCAGTAGATTTTTTTCTCCTCTCTTATCCTCCTTCCTTAAACTTCAAAGTTACATTTCTAAAACTTTAGGGAGTTATATTTTATATTCTTAAGAATAAAAAACCACTGTTGGATATGGAGAATTAATGTCAATATAAGCTGAAGTGATTTATTATTTATAATCATTTAGAATATAGTGCAATACAGATCTCACAGTCAGCTGGTTGCAATGTTTTTTGTAGTTCTCAAAAAAACTGACAAAGCTTGGTATGACTTTTGCTGTTAAAATGTAATTTGCACATAACATACAAATAATCCAAAGGATATTTTTGTTTTCATTGCTGCCTATGTCTACATCTGATAAAAGATTGTCCGTATCATTTAGTGTAAAATTAAATGTTATTTGCTTTGTTTTATGTCTGTTTATATTAAGTCCATTCTTGTAAAGAAGAGGTTTAGTGTTCTTTACAATAAAAAAAGAGGTATGTATATATCAGCATCCAAAATTGTATTAACTATAAAGAGTATGGCAACATCAGCATGCTGGACTGAGGGAAAAATCCAGCTTTGTTCCTCTTAGTTGTTTCTTCACCACAAGTGCACTGAAAGCAGCAACCTTAGTGGTGGAAATATTAATCCAGTGTAGAAGTGCACAAAACTGCAGTTCTACTCGTGTTCATTCGAGGATGGCTGCAGAAGCATCAGAAGTAAATTAAAAAAAAAAAACATCCATGTTAAAATATTCATAACATGGTTCAAAACAAGATCCTGGTCAGAATAGTTCATGTCTTTGTGGGCACACACTGTACAGGAGGTGGTTTTCATAAACTCATCTGCATACAAGTTATGAATGAATAGGAGCAAGGCTGATATGACTGCAAGCCAGCAGTTGGTTGCTGTTTGTCAGGAGGCTTAAGACCCACCCCAGCTCCACCTCCACCATGGATTGGTTTCAAAAGCGCCTTTAAATAACCAACTGGCTTACATCACTCAGACGTCCTCTAGTACTTTATGATGCCGAGACTGTTGTCCTCAAAGCAAGCATCCCAGGTAGAACATTTTAAGGGAGGAATCCACAGAGTAAAAATCCAAATCAGAGGTTAACGCATTAAACTTCATGGGATTATTGAATTCAATGTCATGGCAAACCTGTCAAGTAGTTAGAAAAGAACCACTGCTTCAATTTTTTAAATAAGGTATTCTTTTATAACACAACAGTAGAATTCCAATTCAGATAGTAAACCATTTAGTTAACCTAAAAACTGTGGTAGCCAGGTAAGCAATGGAGCTTTGACTCATTCAGTTTTAAGGTCAAAGTTCTCAGGTTACAAAAAGGTAAACAACAAAACAGTTACTGTAGTATACAAACACACACACACACACACACGCACACCCACACACAGAGGTGTAAATTATGTCTTGATTCACAGCAGTAACCTTGCAGTGTGAAGAAAATCAAAGAATGAAAGGAATCCTGATGTGAACTGCTGAAGGCAACTTCTTACCATCATGAGCAGCAAACCACACACACAGACAGACAGCACACATAAACTCTCTGTGACCCGTCTTACATGCCGTCCCTGGCGAACAATACTGTCTCAGATGACTCAGTGATACTTTACATGAAAGCTATGTCAGTGAGTGAGAGACAGTGTGTTAGTGTGTATAAGAAAGGTGGACAACTTTTGACTAGACAGAGAAACGACAATGATAAAGGTGAGAGAAAACAGGACTGGGGACTCAAGAGTCTCCCATCATGTCAGCTCAAGTAGTTTGATTATGTAAAGTTAAGAAACACTGTAGTGATAAGATCTCTAAATCACTCATATATTTGACTTTGAAGCCTAACCCTATTTAAACCTAAATCTGCCTGAAGAAACACACTAAAAACTTCAGTAATTTTAAAACAACCTCCATAAAGCTGAGGGTTTTCTGAGAAACTACACAGAAATTTTCAACATTTACTTAAATCTTTATTTCTCAGCCTCTGTAGCAGACACAGATGTGAAATAAAACATTTGAAAGCTTAAAGTTTATGAACATTTTTCAAAATCATCACTCATCTATCAGAATCAACATCCTCCTCTTCAAATGCCCCCCATCCACTGAGAGACCAGTGGGTCAGCAGTCACATCATAAGCTGGGCTGTCATCTCATCTGTTGCTGATCTGGTCTAATTCATTGCTGCTGTTATCTAAAATACTGCTGTAGTCAGCCCCTACGTTCCTCCCCTCACTCACATCAGCCAGTGCCCGTGTCACTGCTCAACTGAAAAAAACTTTTTTTATCATCAACTTTTCAATGTGAAGACAAAGAGTCTAAAACTTGAACATTTTTTATTCCCTCCACCTTTCACATATCCATTTTTGTCTGCTTTTTTGGTTGGCTTTTTAATGTTTTCTTCTGTTTCCTGGGCACAGACAGAAAATAACAAATTTAAAACATTAAAGAAATTATTATACTGCCAGCTTTTATTGCACACTCTCAACAGTATGCTGGTTTTGTACAGAGGTGTAGAGAGAATGGACTACCACATGGTGCCTTCTAACAGAGTTACAGTGATCAACAATACTAGCAGCTTTAAAATCAAGCTTTGGTCAAAGTGAATATTTAAGCTGGTATCTGGTTTTAATGTGGGCCGGCGCTGGTTGAAGGTAAATCTGTAGGTGTATACAGTAAATACCGCCCTTGGATGTACTTTCCACTGTGCATGTCCTTCCTCAGTAAAGCAACGGCATATTTCATACGTCAGCATTTCAATAGCTGTGTCTTTTTCAGCACCGAGCTCAGTAAGAAAACAACAGCATGTCTGATATGATGACCAACAAATGATTTAAGAGACATGATGGCATTAATACAGGCCCAAACATGTCAGCAATTCAGACAAATAACTCACCTTTACTAGGATTAAAAGTGCAACTACACCTCTACCCTGATATTCTGTGTCCTTGCAATCTTTTTAGACTCTTTCTAATTTCTATGTCTTTTAGATCCAGTGCTCAAGTATATCTATAGCATGTCCTTGTAATAAAATCTTCTCATTACACTGCTTATCAGCATGAGCATCTGGCAAAGATACTGACTTGACCTGGGTTGGCTGATTCTCATTTTAACAAACAACTGCAGTCATGAAAGGATCGTTAATATTACAAAAACAACTTCCCAAATGATTTGCTAGGTTTTTTTTTTTTAACCGGAGCCATACTGTCTCAACTGAGATGTTTTCATTTCTGAATCACTCAGATCTGTTGAATAAAACCAGTACATAAAAACGGAAAAAAAGGTATCACTTAAAATTAGTCCATTAGAAATGCAACACGGACAGTCTGTGCAGTGTTCATCCATGTCACGCACTCCAGAACAAACTGTGCACTAATTATGTGTCCTGATCCTTCTCTGGTGTGTGCCAGAAGTGCCATGTTGTTCTGTTCAAAACATGCACCAAGTCTATTTTCAGCAGAGCCACTGCCAGCATACACCAATCTGCACAGAGCATATGAACCCAAACAGGAAGTCAGGCAGGAAGTTATTCCTGCATGAACTTATGAACTGGTCATCCCGCTGAGCTACGTCAGAAACAGACCCAGTGGTCAAAGAGGCATGTCGTCACTCACAGTAAAACCATGGTGTGGATGAAACACTGTGGTACCCAGATGTGCAAGTTTGTCTGGAGGCTAACCATAGCCACCTTGTTTTCTGAAATAAATTCAAAAATAAATAACATTGTTTCTTGTATAGTTGAGTGGGCCACCTAGGTATATTTATAGCCACCAAGGTATATTTGTATTTATATACCATTTCTCTTCCTTTTTTAATCTATATATAATCACCATCCATGGATGAGAGGGGCGTCACTGTCTACATGAATTTTTAGGAGCAATGTTTTGTCTTGTAATGCCAGTCTTTAAACATAGATGACCTTTTAAAATGAAACGACTATTGGCATTCAGAATGTTCAAAAGGGGTTGGAAAAAACAAGAGTTCGGGTTAGTATGGAGCCTGTATGTTTAAATAACAGTAAACTTCCTGTCTGATGGTGAGACATATAAATTTGACAAAATGTCACAGCCACATAACCTGGCACGACAGATGGATTTGTTTCAAACATCCATCTGGAAAACCTCTCATACACAGCGTTTGGGAAAGGGCAGAAGCTTTAAAAAAAAAAAAAACTTGGAGGGTGTTGGAGGAATGTTCTGTCTGTCACATCTTTACGGGCCAATGAGAGCATCCAAACACGTAATGGAGCCGCTACCGAGGAATAAACTCCATAAAGAACTGCATCACGCGAACCATGGCGACTGTGGACATGTCAGTACACGACTTTTGTGGTTTTTGAAAAGAAAACAACTAACTGCTGCTATTTGTTCACTTTTAAAGAAATGTCGTCAAGTTCTGATAAGAGTGACGCTTTAGCAGCATCCACGCTAATGTCTTCCACCATAGTTGCACCAGCCTCTAGTTGCTGGTTGTTTACGTCACGGCTTAGCCGCACCCAAAAGTACTGTCCCTCAACGTTGATTGGTCCTGACACTAACTAACCCGGCCCATGGGAGCTTTGCAAGATGGATTCGCCAGTGAGAAACACAAAAACTGGCGAATCCATGTGCTTTGCAAGGTTAACAGCCACACCCTTTGGAATTTGAACATGTCTAATCTTTAAAGTAAAAATAAGACCTGTGGAGGCTGGTAACGATGTTGAGTATGAGGCTAAATTTAAAAAAAGAAAAAATTAGTGCTGAAAGTTTAGTTCTCAACAGCCAGTTCAGAGTGAGCTTATGGAAACTATAAGCCAGGTACAGTCCTGACGTGTACGAAGGTTGTTCACATTACATGTGCAGTACATATGTGGGTAATTTTAGAAGGTGGGGTATGCAGCAGTGCAGGTAAACACAAATTCTTCCTCGACACAGTCGGTGCACTTTATGTTTGTGTGTATCTGAACCAGACAGAGAAAATCTTTCATGCTCAGCTGCTGTCTGGCTGGAAAACAAACCTACTCTATCTCAGCAATTAGCTTTTTTCTTTTTTGCATTCAGACCACACAAACCACAGTCTCCTTCTGATAAACTTGAGATAAACACTCTGCCTTTTGCCAAATATTCTGTCTCCGTCTCTTCCTCCAGCTAAACCCCTTTGGCTTTCTGGTTTACCTCTCTTCCACATTCTTATCCTGTCAAATTGCCGTCTCTTTTCTCACCCCTGCTCCTTTCACTTTTGATTCTGCATTCCTTGGTCTATCATATCTTTGCCATTCTTGCTTATTAAAGTCTCCTCTCCCACTACGATGACACGCCCTCCCCCTCCAGCAACAGACAGCACTGGGAATCCCCAACACTTATTACCTCTATTTCCTCTTATTTCTTACTAACTTTCCCTTGTTCTACACCTTTCCCTCTGAAATCCCATATAACCTCTGAATGATATAGTTAACTTAAGCTAGCACTCCAAAGTTGGGCTTAAAATATTAACGTGATAGTGCACTGGATAATCTTTATGTTGCTTGGATATGTACAGACCTGGCTTCATTTTTACTTAGGCAAAAATAACTGCATAAAGATTCAACAACTAGTCGTTTCACAAAAGTCTGATTAGAGGATTAGTTTTGAGTTAGGATCTTTCAGTCATAAATTGTACTGTTCAGGATTACAAAGATAGTTTAATATGATGATGGAGCACCTGTTTCAGAGCAAGTTTTCAAATAAGCTGTCAGAAATCCTCTTAAATCTAACTAAATTGTCTGCTACATCCTTTGTGAATCTCAACAATACCGTCAAGCAGTCACTAGTATGAAAACACAGGTGTTGATTCAGGTCTAGTCCTGTGAATGACAATGTTTGTTTGCCTTCCTCCCCTCCTTCCTATCTCTCTTTTCCATGTCTGTCTTGTTTTTTTCATCCCATCTTTTATTGCTTCTTCCATCCCTCCCACCTGCCCTGACTTGCAGCACTGTGAATCAGACTGTAGTCTCTCTGCCAGCAGGGATGTGTGCTGACAAGATGAATGCACTTCACAGTGTTGGCCCAAACTCAGGGAAAGTTGAGGTAGGTAGGAGTGAGGAATCCACTCCCCCGGGCTCCGTGCAAACACACAACCATATGCCAACACACCTAGGATTTTTAATATACTTCTATTGTTCAATAACTTAAGTATTAAAGTGGTACCTGATGTTATTGGACACAGATGGTAGCTCCTATGCAATCAAGTTTAAACAGCAGACAGATAGTTATATTTCTTGTTCTGCATGGTTAGGCTTCAAACACACTTGAAAGTCTCCTTGAAAGTTGTCTCTGTTAAAAAGTAACAGAAATATCGGAGGCTGGCCCACAAAACAGGTGTAAGAACACGTTTGACGGGCAAACATTAAAGCTTTAAAGCTGCATGGGACAATTTGTTAAATGAAAATGCTGAATCTATAGCAAAAATCAAGGATCATTTGTCTAAGTAATAAGAAACAATCTTTCAGCATCCAAATGGTTCTTCTTCATAAGGTTTCAAAGTTTATTTGCAAATAGTTTCCTTTAAAAGCATGTTTACAAGGGACAAAAGCTGTTCAGCTTGGTGCAACCACGGCATGTATGTTCATTATACTACTGTCTCTCAGGAGGTGACAATTCTTTCAGCCAATCAGCAGTGAATCTAGCTCCATCCTTTAGGGTCATAAAGGTATGCTTGGTACCCCATTGAATGGTGCTAAAATAGCAGAACAGTACAGATCAGTCATTTTGGTCCTTTTCTCAGCTTTTAACAGTAGAAACACAAACAGCTGCAAAGCATACCAAACCAAGCTTTGCAGAAATACAGCTTTAGTCCCCCTTCACTCGCAGCATTTGCAGAGACAGAGGAAAAATGACCTTGCTTCACACACAGGTAGGATGAAGAGTGAGCGCTTTCGTCAGCTCAGCTTACCCTCTCTGGAAAATCAATTACTGCTGGGTGATGGAAAAATGTTCCTTGCTGTTTTCACAGTGCATTTCTGTCCCTGCACTATAATGAAGCTCTGACATCATTTATGCCTTGAAACATTCATATTTGTTCTGCGGTGGCGTGCTTTCTGGTGTACCTGCCTGTCAACTTACAAAGCATTATGGCTTTTCACACACAGAGCACTGTGATTAGGGTTGGGTATTGTTTCTTTTTTATGAAATGGGTGCTTAACCGAGACTTTTATTACTTGATGCTGGTGCCTAAACGGTACCTGAATTGATACTTCTGAGAGAAAAAAATGTGTTGAAGGTCAGTGGGAGAATAAAAGCTGTCTGGGTATCTTAAATTATTTGTATAAATATCTTTATGGAATAAGAAAAGGACACCAGTGTAAATTAACACATAGATCACACACATTTCATAACATTTTTCTTGTCATTCATTCTATACAAAAGGTATCGAAATGAAGCATCGACATGTGTGTAGTAATTCAGACCGCTAGGGATCGGATGTGTTGATAGCAGTACCGTGTCGGTACCTGATCTTGATACTGGTCCCTAGCTGTGATGCCCGCTGACTCCAGTGATCCTGTTCTGTAACACCACCCTGAAGCTGACACTAAGAGGGATATCACATCATCCCCCATGTTATGGCCCAGAAATGCTCATAGTAGAGGCAAAACCTCACAGGGGAATAAATGCCACTGCTTAAAACAGCACTAACTGAGCTTTTATGTGATTTTCTTCTGCAACTATCAATCACCACTTAGTTTCCTCAGTTGGTGATCAAAAGTTACTTAACAGAATAAAACCTTTGAGATTCTAACTTTCAGCAAACACCCAAACACTTGTTACTTTCAACTCCCCCAAAATCAGTCTTTTGTTTTTGTGTCATTATACGGTGATTTTTTTGTGATAGGACTATTGACTGGACAAAACAAAAAATGAGTCACCTTGGTTTTGAGCTCCCATTTTTAACACTATTTCATTATCAACTGGCTTAACATTTTCTCCAGATTTATCATATTAAAAACGTTGCATGCAGCCCTTTTTGACCAAAACAATTCAGTCACATAAATTAAATATTGGAGTATTTAAAGAAAATAATGCATGTATTACACAACTCTCTTCCAGTTACATAATTATTATAGATTAAACATCATAAATAACCCTACTTTTATGGTTCATAAACATTCTGTGCATGTCTGTTGAACACTTACATTTTTAACTTTTAATTGTTGCACTGCATCCAAGTAATTTAATATGCTTCTGACATAATGCATATAATTTCTGTTTGTTCGGTAAATATTTAAGATTCTATGACAATAAAAAAATTCAGATTGTAGACAAGCTTGTGTCATTAGCATGAGAAGAGCATGCAACTGAACCAAAGAAGAAATCTAAAACTGTACAACCAGGAAGAGACTTACTCTGAAACATAAACTTAGGATGCACAATCCGTTAATGCAGATTAAGCGTATAAAACAATGCTGGCCGTCAAAATATCTAAATATATTGTCTATCTTTCAACAAAAAGTTAATCATTGGACAATTTTGTAATATTTAAGAAGATAAAGTAGATGTTTTTTTCACCAGATGCCCTCCCAATCACCTAAAATAAAACTGCTATGGTTAAGATGTGGGCAGGTTTAGGCACACAAACAAGCTCTGTTAGGCTCAGTGAAAGGTCGTGGTTTGTATTAAAATAACTCATTGGTTACTGTAAGGGAAACACTGTGGTTTGGTTAAAACAACTTCCTCGAGGTGAGGGAATCAATGCTTAAAGAAACTAACATTGACTGTTGGTTGGAAACAGGAACCAAATAACAGCCTCCTGTGTCAAATTCTCATTTTTTGTTGATCCAAATATCCTGACATCCTCCCGTCTCAGCTGACTTTGATTCTATTTCCTACAATTAGGATGCAAGAAAATTTAATTTCTGGGCAGCTGCAGTGTTTACCCACCCACAGGCATAGCTGGAACAGAATTGGCTTCTGTTTAGAAATGTGAGAATCTCTTAAAACAACAGAAGTGAAGCCATTCATTAGTCATCATATCACGTTCAAACAGTGCATGCTGCCACACATCACACCCACCCCCATCCATCGGAAACTGGTACACTTTCATGGTGTGACGCACTTCACACACCAATGTTTGTGACTGAATCAAGTTTACAGCTCATAGGAAGAGAAGATTTTAAAAGTAGTAACAGAGAGAGAGAAGGGAGGGTTAGTAGGTCAACACCACAATGCCACAATCCTTCTCCGAAAGACTAAGGCTTGATCTTAAAACATCCACTTTGTTTATTGCTCCTCAAAAAAGCAAAAACAAAACCACCGAGACCTACAAGGCATGAAAAGTAGCAGTTCTGCTAAAGTGATGGGCAACTAAAATTAGTATAGAGGCACTTTGTTTCCAACTTTGAATGGAAAAGTAAGAAACCGTGACTAATGTTTTTCATGGGGTGCTTTATTTTGTGTAAATATGCAGGGACACAACGCCCACCTTAACCACCCACACAAAATCCTAACCCAAAAATATCTGTACCACAACCAAACTCATCCAGTGATGACAAGGCTTCTAACCAGAGGCTATCAAGTTATTTTAGGTGTCTCCCCATGGAAATTACCATTGTAAAATCTGACTGTTGGATTTTCAAAAGCTTCAAGTATCTAATTTTACAATCTGGGAGACTGAAACGTTATGGAGAATTCATTGAATTTTGTTTATTACCAAGGAAGTGCCCCAAAAAGAAAAAGGTGCATTAGGTGACTCAACTTCAATTAATGTGTATTTGAATGATATACATCTATGATCCCTGATGCATAAATGAGTTGACAGCTAAGAAAGAAAGCATCATCCCATCCATGCATTAATGGACCGTATATCAACAAGCACTGGGATGAGGTGCCACATGTACAGTCATGCCGGTTCCTATCTGGGATGGCAGCAGCATCACCTGTAGCCTGAATGTACATGCACGATACCCAGGCTCTTTCTGAACAGTGTTCGGTTCTCTGGTCTGTGATGGGTATTTCAGGTGGACTTAAATCCAGGTTAGTTACAGAAAACTTTTGTTTTTCTGGCTTACATCCAACAACACAGAAGTTACTTCAGGTCATGTGACTAAAACTGCACATCCTGCAATGTGACTATTGCAAGTGCAAAATCGTCATTGTGATTACCCATACCGATGAAATCGGCAGGGGGTTATGTAAAGGGTTCCGTACCTTTGTTTCTTTATTTGTATGTGTGCAAGATAATTCGAGAATGGAAAGTCGGATCTTCACCAAACATTCAGGGGATACTGGGATAGTAACAGGGAAGAATCGATTACATTTTTGTGATGATCCGCGTACCCGTTCAGTTTTTCTCGGACTTCGAATTTTGAACGCCATAGTAATCAATGGGAGCACGAGTTCCTCGCTGGCGCTGCTTAGGCGTGGGTCTGCCGCCTCAGACAGCCATTACAGTTGTAAAATGATTTATTGTTCTGCTCTAATTTAAATACCAGTAAATTCAATCTTGAAGTCACAATCTTGAAAATAAAGGATTCTTGCAACTCAGCAGATACCATCATTAACAGGACACTCTTTCTGGTGGAATAATCTCTGCTTGTTTCTGCCTCCTCTTGTGATTTTCCTGTTAATATCACCTGGACAACCCATTTGTATACCAAAGAGGGCTTCAACAGGGCTGCTTTCATCAGGGAGATGACAACCCATGAGTCACAACCACAATTGCTGTGTCAGCATGTTTCCTTTTTTTCCATGAGGCTAGTGACCTTTAAAATTTAAACACTTTTATTGGGTTTTATGCCCCCAAATTCACACGAGAGAGAATTCCTTCTCTGCGACAGACCAGTGCCTTGGCTCCATCAACATAATGTCAAATGTTTTAGCAAGGGATATTGACCAAGCTGTTGAGCACTAATCATATATGCACCAAACCCCTGAAATATTCATGACATTTTGAGGTGAGAGATATCCGTGGATGCCAACTTCTGGATTTTTGATCCAGACTCTGCCTCGATTTTTGCCTGCCTGGACATATTTTCATCTAGTCAGAACGAGCTGCTGTGAGAACACAGCAGTAAATATCCAGGAAAATCCATGGCACTGTGACCAGCCAAAGCATATAGTACAGTGAAAAACTGCTGTAGTTTCCATGTATCTAATGAGACTGCTTCTTAAATTTCTGTTCACCAGTATGTAATTCTCCACATTTTACTGATACTACAACTATGTCAAACTACACACAGAATTTATATAAAGGCAAGTATTCTTAGCATATTGTTTAATAGCAAAGTTTGTTGCTTTGGAAGCCACTTCCACATCCTACTTACGCCGTCATGTCTTGCCTCCTGAAACTTCCTCCCATCTATCAGGAAGACTTCTGTAAACAACTAACTCAAATGGATTGTGGGGACAGTCTGCCTGAAAATTTCTTGTAATTTTCAGTAGAGCTTGAGTAATTGCATTCTATCAACTTCAAACTGCCTTACAAGATGCCAAATCTACTATTACACAGCTCAGTGCAACTTTTAACTCAATCAGAGCACAGCTCCTGGCTTCTTTCGCACTCAGCATCATCAACAGGCTGCAACGAGCCCCGTCAGTAAGTTCATGTGTCAGAGAGATAAGAGCGGACCTCCCCATGGACAGGCCTGAACACGCAGGCAGCTGCTGTCAGTGAGCCAGAACATTGGGGGAATTAATAGAAACAGCAGCTCTCCAGGGACACTGTTAGCCCACACTGACAGCCAGCTCTGATCCGGGGTCATCTTAATGCATGCTGCCTCTTCCCTTCTGCATTAGTGGTGGGAAACATGAAACCCGGATCATGGCAAACGTTATTCAACTTTCCGGGTAGGCTTAACTGTGAACACCGGCCTGGGCCTGTGCAAGCTGTGATATGCACACTTGTGGTGATCAAGAATGTGGGAGCGCCCTGCGTGGGGTTCAATTTTCATCCGACACACAGGATGCTCTTGGATATAAATTGCCCACAAATACAAGGGAGATTTTGTGGACATAAATAAAACTTTCATTTATTGGTTACTTTCCAACACTGAAGAATATAAAAAGGGACTATGGTCGCGTACTCTGCTGTCTATTTCTTATCCCTGACTAAAACTAATGAGTCTTTGTCATCAACCCAGCCTTTAGTTACTGACAGTTCTTGTATTACTGCTGCACAGAAGTGCTGATTCAAGCTTTATGTCCTTCTAAAGGCACTAGATTAGGAGCACCTGAGGTCTTTTGCACTATCGTGTGAGGCTTTTCTGTTATTATGGCCACCTCATTTATAACTGCAAGTACAGAATGTCTTCATAGTTGAATAATATGCTTAGAACAAATTGACTGTCAAAAAGTCACAAATGCCTTTCAAACTTTAGACAGCCCACTCAGTTGTACTCAGATTAGCTATAAGAATAATTACGTGTGAGTAAAGATAATGATTTTTAGAGCTGTAACAATATTGTTAATATAGCGGTGAGAGAATCATCTCAGTATGGTTGTGGACATGTGTCAATTTTAAACGATAGATTTTCAGGGCAAAAAGTGTTTTGTTGTTTACCGGAGCAAAGTGATGAGAAGTAGGAATTGCAGTTACCATCGGCCCTTGCGTACCCATCATCCTTTGCAAGCCACGGCTGGCTTGATCTAACAGGTGGAAAATGGTGAAAGAGAATCAAGGGACAAAGTTTTTGAGATTGTTGAAGTACCAGTGACTTTTAAATCTGACACATGGAACAATTTTGGTTTTCCAGTGTCAAGAAATAAGAAAGGAGAAAATATAACGAACAAACAAAAAAAATGCAGACACTGCCAGAATGCAGTGACACACTGGATGGGGAAAACATGTAACATGAGGAGCCACTTTGCAAATCACTCCAAAAAAATTTGCAAAGATGCGAGGAGCAGAATCCGGCCTGGCCAAAAGACTCTTAAGGAAGCGTTCACAATCCCACTTCAGCACAACAGCACAGGAGATCAACAGATCACAAGGTGTATGGATGAATATATTGCGAGAGACCCAACAGATATTTTCAGTGATGGACAACAAAGGATTCAGAAGTTTAGTAAACATGCCGGAGTCAAAGTATAATTATATATTTTTAAGCATAATGCACACCTATGGCACTTTCATGCATATATAATGTTCAAATTGCCATTGTTGTTTAAATACTGTACCGTGGACTTGTTACCACGGTATTATCGTAACATGAGATTTTAATACTGATACATACCTAATGATTATATAATATGCCTTAAGAAGATGTACTGAACCTTAGGGCTGACAGCCTCAAGTCGATTGCTCAATTAACTGGTCGATGACCTCATGTCCAACCAAAATCCAATCGCACATGCCACTTTAACTGGAAGAATCAATTTTTGCAGGGGTGAGAAGGGAGATGCCATGTGTTTTTATTTTTCAGTTATCTAGAGTTACAAAATATAATTTACAACAAAAAAACTTTGAATAAAACTATTCAAATACAATTCACTCGTGCCTTTAAGGGTAATTAATTACAGGTTAAATACCCAGAAAGTCAAAACAATGTCACTAAGACCCTCCCACCAAAGCCTGTGAAGCATGTTTATACTCCATTTCCTTTTAATTGACAACATGTCGAAGAAGTCAGCGGGCTGGCAACATTTTGTTAAACAGGATTGTTATTTAATTACAACATAAGGTGGTTATACTGCAAAAATCGTATGATTTTTAAGTTCATTTTGAATTGTAATTACCACCTAAATGCACTGACTACATTGTCAGTGATAAATTTGATGTAGAAATAACATGAGGGTTTTTTCTTTTTTTTTGGTCCGTCTCACGTCCAATCGATTAATTGATGATCTGGTGCAATTTTAGTCGACCAAGTTTTTCTTTGGTTGAACTACTGAACCTGTCAGTTTACACACACATAGGCACAGGGCTTAGATGAAGTGGGCCAAAACGAATGAATTAAATGTATATTTTTCTCTTAACACAGCAGGCTATGCCTTGCTATTTGAAAGGCAGTGCCCCCTTCTGCATCTGTGAAAAATGTCTTCACTGGCATCAACATGTTGTCTCAGCTCTGCATGACGCTTTGCAGCCAACAGCTTGATTTTCGGTGACTTATGCTAGTGTTTCTTCAGAACAGTGCATGGCAAGTTTCAATCATAAAGTCTGACATGAGTATGATCCAAATAAATTGTAATATAACTGTGATCAACTTTTATCAGATGCCACTACAACCAATACATACAACGTTAATCTCTAAGTGGACTGAAATCTGCCTTGTCTACAAACAAAATTTGTGTACCAGACTGGGTTTTAAAGGCTTAAAATGAACATTAACACACTTTAAAAGCCAATGTGATACCGCAGACTATAGGTAGACGTGGTGTTTGTTTACAAACATCCCCTCACAAGCCCTTAGTTCTCACAACCTTTAATCCGGGGCAAAGGGGAGTGCTAATAATAGAGTTAAATATCTAAAACTACCAGCAGTAGTTTGATGTGGTATGCCAGTGTTAATTCTATGGTTTTAGATACTGTATTGATGGACAAATGGTCATAGGACGGCATTGAACCGAGGGAGAGACGGCTCCACAGACTCGCCTACGCACTAACACTAACACACACAGCTAGAAAGCGTCCCAGATTAAGGCCAAGTTATATAACTTGGACTCCATTTGTGCTTTTGCATTGCATGTGCGCTGATGGCTAGTCAATACACACACACACACACACACCATTATGTCACTGCTTCGGCGAAATAACTTCACGTAAATGTCAGCAATGATCCCAGACTACAGGAGTGATAGCTTCAGTTCACTTCAATTTAAGTGCACGATAAATGGCACGGTAGTCAGCAGACAGTATGTTTCACGTAGGGGTTTGCTAGCTTCACTTAAAGCAGTGTTAGCTCCTTATGCATTACATTCGCCATCATGTTATTACTCTATGGAAACGTGAAAGGAGGCAGAGTTTAAAGTATTCAGTCAGGAAGTGGAAATGTCAACTTCTTCGTCGATTAGAGGATGCAATGATAAACGTGAGTGCTGTCACAGCTATAAAATACTTGTATAGGTTAAAATTTTTGATTAAAAGCTGTTAATTAATGAAACGTCAGTTAAGTCATGCACCTTAGCTTGCTAACTGAGGATGCAGGCTTCATGGTCATCGTCAAAGCAGCGCCCTAACTCTGCTCACCTCGGTATAGTGATGCATTTTGTGTTGATATTCTGGGTGGTGATGGCTTTCTCCAGTTCGTCCAGCTGTCCCGTCTTCTTCAGCTTCTTCACCAGACTTTTCACCGCCTTTTCAGACCATTTCTCCTCCTGGCCGTTCTGCTCTCCCTTCTTCCAGCCCAAAAGTCTTTTGACAATGGGGGGAGTGAAAGGCAAAATTGACATCTTGAGTTCAGTAAAGTCCTTCCAGTGTCAAGAAGTCCGTCGGTTAGGACAAAAACACGAGGACGACTTTCTCTGTGAGCGGTCCCAACAGCAAAGAAGAAGGCGTTATCTAGCTAAATACAATAAATGTTTGTTATTAATCGTCACACAGATGCATCCCGGAGTTAAACCCCTCAGTTTAAGCGCACTCACTCCGTCTGGCTCGAGCTCAGTAGTGAACTGTGCACCGGTAGTCTGTTGCGCTGTAGATTTAGTGTTGCTCCGCCCAGAAAACTAGTTCCGTCTGCGCTTCTTCAGGCAGGAGATATTTTTAACCCTTATCACCTAAGTCGAACTCAAACTACTTCTTTTACCTAACTAAGCGTCAGGCACTAACAGGAGAGTACTTCTTTGTTGTTTTTGGTTGGATGCTCTAACCTTCGCTCTGCAAAGTTTTGTGGAGTTCATACTCATCCGCGCTGCTACCGCCGGCTGAAGTCTGCAAGAAGTCTGCATCAAATGCAAATGCAGGAGCTGCTGCTGAGAGTTTCTATTCAGACTTCAGACTGCACAGCCGACCTGTGAAAGGCCAGTCTGAGCAGCTGGCCAAATGGGCTCTGCTGATATTGCACAACTCTCTGCCTTTCCCCTGCTGTTGTTTTGATGATAAAACTGCATGTGGCTTTCAGACTCACATGCAAATACACTACTATCACTTAATTTAGTTATGCAACACATGGCAAAAACAGTTGATCTTTGTGGACTTCATGATACAGGGCTGCAAGCTGAAAAAAAAACAGCTTTTCCACAGGCAAAGATTCATTATTTATTCTTTTTCAACCCTCTTATAAAACTGTTCAAATGGAATCCATCTGCCTCAGTTCATCAACCAAACATAATTATAGTCCAAAGAGGTCCATGATGTTCTTGCCTCTTTATTTCCCTCCACATGATAATAAAGTCAAGGGTTTTGACTTTTAAAAGGAAAAATAAAGTCACTCCATCTTTTCCATTTTATTTTTGGAAACCCACACTTTCTTAATTATCCAAAAGAGAGTTGTGTTAGCACGAGTATAAAATGATGCATTCCTGTGCTTGTTTACTGCACAGAGACGTATGGAAGGTCTAACATCAACACAACACTTTACAGTAATTGCTCCTGGGGTTGTTTGTCTCCACGCAGGGGTAAATAACTCAGGAGCTGCTGTGAGATGGAGGGTGATAAAAGTCATGCACACACGTACAGGCTGAGCCACAAACCTGCCTCAGCTTGTTAGTGGTGCGAACACTCATGGACGCCTACACGACAAGACGATAGTTTGGTTTGCAGCGCGGCTCTGCCCTTAAAACCACAACTTATGCACACACTCTTACGCATATGCATACATATACCCTCCCCTCCCTCTTTAGACAACACACACACACACACACACACACACACAGGCACATGGTGTCAGAGAGTCAAAGTGCCAGATGTACAATAGAGTAAGCACAGCTGAGCTCACCACAGAGAGAGAGTGATAGTTTAGGGTGTGAGGCAGTCTTTGTTCTCTTGGCTTCAAAAGGAAAATAAGACTTTACAGCATTCAAAAGCACTTGGAGAACTTGAGAGTCCTATTTGCAAGCCCTTGAAGGAGTTGTAAAAGATGTGAACGTTTTGCACAAAAAAGGCTATTTCACTTTCCATTTAGAATCCTTATGATAATCAAAGTGGAGAAATACACAAAAGAATTTAAAAAAAGCTTAAGGCCAGAGGGTTGTTAGATGCCCCTTTGTACAACTAAACTCTTACAGAAATGGTCTTAATCGAAACCCAAAGAGCTACTGTCAACCCCGCAGTGCAAACCCTTAATCAGCGCCTTCACTGACAGTTCACACTCATGCACAAATAGTAGCATCAACCTGTGGTTACTGTTTTGGTATGTGTATGCAGCCACGTTGACCTGCGCCCAGCAGCCCCCTCTCTGAGCACAGTGTGTAGTTTGTGCTAAAAATAAAGCTGGCTTCAGCCTCAGCAGGACAGACCCCTGTCCTCTGATCTATTTTGGTGACAGAGCGATGTATATTTTTATATCTGCTAAAGGAATGTCAAGGTTCTTCCGTCATGCCTACATCAGGAGGATGTTCAGTAAGTTGGTCTGCACTGTACAATAAAGGAGCTTGAATAAAAAGTTCATCTTTATCAATTTGGCAAGGGGATTTTTTCTTTCCAGTTCCAGACTATGTCAAAGTGCTGGGCATTTAATCACGTTTTAATTTCAATCGCAATTTTGGCTTATAAAAACAAGATAATCAGGATTTATCAGTTACTCTGCACACTTGTTTAGCCCTAAGGTTTAGTCATGTGGTAAATGTTTCAGTGTTTGTTCTTATTTTTTGCCATAAAAGTTATTTTTTAATTTCTTTATTGTTCTTATGTAGCATAATTTTTTAAAGATTTTTGTTGCACTCATTGAGTTCCTTTATTGCTTGTTTTTCAGAGTGTTAAAGGGATATTTCAGTATTTCTAAAGTTGGGCCATATAAGGCAGTGGTTCTCAACCTTTTCAGCCCGGGACCCCCAAAATAAAGGTGCCAGAGACCAGGGACCCCCGCTGTACCTGAAGGTGGCTGAACACAGCCATGCACATTCTAGAATAGTCATGTGCAGACAAGGCTGCCCTTAAGGGGGATAAAGGGGGCGGTTTTTGGGATCCAGCCAAACTGGGGGCCAGCAAAATCATGGTCCATTGGACAGTTAAGCTTAAAGTGAAATAACTTTTGTTAAAAAACATATTTAAAATGGGTAAAAGATGTTGCTTATGTTAGTGAATAATGGCAAAAAATGGTGGAAAAGGTGTTATAATTGGATTATTTGAAGAACATAAATGGGTTAAAAGTGGCAAAAATTAATTAAATTAGAAAGAATGGGTACAAAAAGTAGTACAAGTGGATTAAAAAATGGCTGAAATGGCTTTAAAGTGCAAAAAATTTAGGGAAACTAGGTGGACTGGGATGAAAAAATTATATAAACTGGTAAAAATAGGTAAACTGGTTAAAATGGGCAAAAAGAGGTGTAAAAAATGGTTAATAGTGGCAATAATGAGGTAACAATAGGCAGAAAGTGGAAGAATTGGTTTAGAATGGACAAAAACAGGCAGAAAAAAGTGGTGGAAAAGGTATAAAATTTACACAAATGGGTTTTAAGTGGCAAAATGTGCTAAAACTCTGCAACACTGATGTTTAATAGTATTGAAAAAGGGTTAAAAATTGGTCAAATTGGTGTAAAGTGGCACCAGTGTAATTTAAAAGTATCCTTAGTTTTTTAAGGCATCTGGAGGCCCCATCTCGGTGTCTCACGACCCCCAGTAGGGTCCCGACCCCAAAGTTGAGAACCCCTGGTATAAGGTACCTGTAGTAGAAGTGGCATTATCGAACAGAATAAGAGCACAGTGATCATCCAGACAAACACAAGTTTAAAGGTATAACTTTCAGCTAAATAAAGGGTGGATTTAACCGGTTTTGCATGACAGTTGACAGATTTGCTGCAGCTTTAAGTACCAAACCAAGGCTATCCGAGGCCCTTATATTACCAGCACAGTGAAAACTTTTATATGCAGTTGTTAGTGTGCTATTATCCATCAGCAGCTCCTCGTCTGTGGTAACAATTAAGTGTCCAGCTGTAAAACACACCGCTCAGTCTCCCCTCTGTGTGTTGGCAGGTCTGAGGAGAGGTCTGGAGGAGCGTGCTGCCATGTGTCACATGCTGAGGCCCTGCGGCTCGCTCTCTCGGCACCTGTTTACGCCCCCGGGGACACGACCGGCCAAGACAGCTGGTTTGTTTTGGAGGAGTGGAGGGCGAGACAGGGCGGATATAGGGGTGCAGGGTGGGGGATGGGATTACAGATGGGTCGCAGTAGACGGGGAGGTAGGACAGGAGGAGGAGGAGGAGGGGGTCTTGTGTGAGAAGAATTACAGAGTACAAAAGGCACTCCAGCCGGGCTGAATGGGCAGTGACCACGTACAATCCGATGGATGATAATGACATTGTGTTGGCTGCAACCTCGGGGGAGTTAGGCCAGAGTGTGTGAGTGTGGGTGGACGGGTTTGTGTGGGTGTGTGTATGATGTCAGCTGGTGTCCCAGTGGAGCAGGAGGGTCAGAAAGAATAGAAACTGTGGGTGTGGATAGATAGGATAAGGACGCAGATGACCAGTGTTCGGCCACCTTACAGAAGACATATTAGATAAACACCAAGGAACAGAACATTTAAAAATATGTAGATCGAAATATACAAAAAATGAAAGCATTTGACCTACTTACTTATGATCAAATATTAACCTCAAATGTTTACCATCAGTATCTAGATCACCATTTTTTACTCTCATATCTGCATTTATCTGTTTTGTCTCTTAACTCCTGTTGTACTAATGTCAAACTAAACTCATCCTTAAACACCAACATAAAGTGTGTTTTGCTTTTGTATGATAAGTTCACATTTTAACATGAACAGAAAAGAATTTGAAGACTATTGTTTGGCGTCCTTGAATCATTCATATATATTAAAATCTCCATATATGACAATGGATGAAGAACTCTGAGGATCCTTTACTCAGTATAAAATAGGGCTGGGCAAGTCGCAATATTTCTTGAACTTGAAAACTTCGAACTTGTGTCAAAATATCAGTTTAATACATTCATTTTCTTGTGGCAGCAGAGATTTTATGCATATTATGGAAACATTCAAGTGTCATTTAAAAAAAAAAGTTTACAAAAATCCTCCTTTTTGTGTTTTATGTAAGTTTTGTTTTAATCAAAATGAGTCGCATAAACATGATAATCCCCTTCATTAATTCAATTGGTATCAAATTTGCAATATGAGAGAAATAACTAGTTTATTCTATCTAATATTGATGAAGCTCAGCATTACTTCACAGAAGTCATAACCCCAGCTGCAGTCAGCTTATTGCTAGTTTCACCTCCTCCACCCAAGCTGCCTCCTTTATAGCATAAAGCCTGTTGCACCCTCATATTTAGATTCATGCTACTATGCATTAATTGATTCTGAAATAATTTCATTGTTTTCAGTACACATTGCCATTTTATGTACACATCCATAAAGGGGTTTATAGCCATGGGCTCCCTGGAAAGTCAAAGCAAGCTGCTTTACTAACCCCGGGAGCATCTTTAGAGTAGAGCCTTCTCCACCAAGTAAAACTATTCATTTCGCAATAAAATGTTTAAATGTATGATAAGAGTGTTCCCGAATGAATGTAGGTTTTAATATAAAACAATTTATTGCTTGAATTTGTTGAAAAATGTCTATGTTAAAGAACCTAATAATAATCGCATATTAAATCACAGTTGCAGTATTGGGAATTACATTATTTTTGTTACTCGTTCAGCCTTAGCATAAAGCAGAATCAATATAAAGTAGGCCCAAACTCAACATGCTTAATCCTGTTTTAAAGAGAAAAAGGTCTATAGAATCATTATATTTTCTTTACCTTTTAAAAGTTAGAGTACTCAGGACACCAACAGACTCCATATGTCCATGTACCCCACATACAGAGGCTGTTTTCCTCGAAGCAAGCAGACTGCATTCCAGTCCAGACTGTGGCTCCTTTCTCACCTGTCATTACTCACTCTCTAGACTCTTGCCCCGTCCACACGGAAATGAATTCAGATGTAAAAGTTTTATGTCGGATCAGCGTTTCATTCACACGGAAACAGCGTTTCAGGTGACTGTAAACGATACTTTTTGAAAATGGGTCCCAGAGTGCATAAATCCGTAAACGACTACCGTGTGGACGGCTATCCGCATCTTTCTTGAAACGATTATGTCACACATAGCGTATCTCCCTTAAGGCGCCTGCGCGGGTCCGATCAAAACATTAATGGCGCACTACAGGATTGTGTTCGTGCTGCAGAAGCTACTGAGCTTGTTATGGCTTTTACAGCAAAATCTGATGCTCCTTTGCCACCACCAAGAAACACATAAACCATATGTTCTTAAATCCAACATGGAGAACCAGAAGGACAACTACAAAGTTTGTGTAAGTTTTCTGTGATCTTCTTCTTCTCCTTTGGTGCAGTTCCGTGGCAGCGTTACAGCGCCATGTACAGGCTTGGCATATAGATTACATCGTCTTCAGTCGTTTCAGCGGTCCCTGAAACGACTCTGTCCTTCCGGAAAACTTTTTCAAAACATAAAGGCAATATATCGTTTTCGTCTTCGTGTGGACGGGGCCTCTATCCACTGCCCTATCTCAGGGATAAACGCCCAAAAATGAATCTTTAAAAAGTCAAAGTTCCCATTGTTAATATTGTAAAGATACAAGAATTTAACACTCCAAGATTAATTTCTTAAAAAAAAATCTTAATTTCTTAATTAAAATGCTACACACTGCCTTATTTTCACAGTTAAATGTTGGCCAGCATGTTGTTTCTTTTGAAAGTTTTCTAGCAATAAAATGTTGTTTTGTGTTTAATATCAAAAAGTATAGAACAGCCAACCTTACTCATTATACATCACAGCTGCATTACTTTCAGAATACTGGACAATGGTTCTGTATGTAGTAAAATGAGTGTTTTAGTGTGAAAGATACTGATTTATGTTTGATACCATTACATCAACACTGGGGATGCATAGTATATACTTTCAAATCAAATCTAGCTGATAAAGGCAGAATGGTTTTGGGGAAGAGAAGACATGATTGTCTTTCTGTGACATATGCTGCAGTTTTTAATAAAAAAATAACACTATACCTGATAAATGCAGTGTTTCATGCTTTGGCATGAGTTTGCAATCATTACAGAGGGGAGCACTGTAATGTTGTAAGCCAGAGTAGACCGTGGCTTCTGCCAACATACTAATTAGCTTGGATGTAACTATAGAACAGCTGCAGTTTACTCAGACCTCAGCCACATTTCTTTAATAAAAACAAAAGCAAAGAGCCACACCAAAAGCGTAGCCTAGCTTATATAGCTTTGCACTGGAGCTGCTCATGTCTACTACCTCATTTTTCCTTGTCACTCTGATTGGCCTGTAATGAATGTGACAGACAGAATGTTTGCCCACTCACATGGCAGGAATTAAAAAGAAAAAGCCCTGCCCTTCCCAAATGCTTTCTATGGGAGATAAATGTGAAATATGTTCATGCAATGGATATATGAAACAGTCCATCTTGTGTGTGAGGTTATACGTTTTTTTAATCAAAAATTTTTTTCTGTGTTATTTGGGTCTTTAAACCAATTTTTGATTACAATGAGGTCCCCTCCTACTTTCATAACACACCCCTGTCCTCTGACATTGGCCCTGACACAAAATTCATGGTGAAGGAGGAACAGTGTGGAGAGAGAAAAGGTGCACCTTCTCACTGTCCATGGTGCAGCACATTTTTGGAGGTGTCGTGGGACTAACTGGACAAAACACTGACGAAGGAGGGTTCCCACTTGACAACCCTGGTGAAGTGCAGGTTTCTTACTACCCATTGGTCTGCGCGGCTGACTTGTGGAGGCAGATAGTAATGGATTAAGGATTTCTTCACTGGGCGCTGATCCTCTTTATAGGCACAAGAATCTTGTGTTTTATTCAGAATCTAGAGATAAAGATTTGCGTGTTATTGAGTTACTAAAGCATCATCAATCATTTCTAATGACATTTAAGTGACTCAGTTACTTCTGATTAGGGCTGAATGATTTGGGAAAATAATCTTATTGTGATTTTTTTTTTTACCCAATATTGCGATTGGGATTTAGTACGCGATTATTTCTCAAGTTCATAATCTCATGTATTTTCTAACAAAAACAAACAATAATTCGTTCTAAACTATAACCAACACAATATTAGATTAAACTAGAGCTGAACAATTTTGAAAAAATATCTAATTGTGATGCCTTTGACTCATTTTTCAGATTGGATATGAATTGTTGTATTAAAGGGAATGATAACTTTATATAATTATATTTAACTTTGATATTTTGATATGTAATCCATAACGTCTCTGCTGCAAAAAAAGTTTTAAACTGGTATTTTGACAAATTTCAGGTAAAAGAAATATTTCACCCTCTATGATTTGTAAATTGCAACAGGCCACATTGTGATTTAATCTTATTTTCGATTAATTGTCCAGCCCTACTTCTGATTGAACAAAAACTCAGCATCTGTGAGTCTCACGTATTGCAGCTGTTATGTCAACAATCCACAGCACTTACTGTACCTGGCATTAACAGACAGTATATATGGCTACAGCTTTAACAGGCACCAGGACAGGGAGCAGGAATACAGTCACCTGAGATCGACCTCATGTAACTGAGTGTCTGCCTCGAGGGTCATGCAGGTGTATCTGTGACAGTAAGGTCACCAGTACCGTGAATATCTTTACTTGAAGGAGACTGAGACTCTGTATGTACGGTGCTCAGTTCTCTGACTACTGATTGTGATATCAGAAAGACTTTGTTTGCTGCTGCATAATGTACTTAAAGACACATGAACAACACCACATGTCCTGCTATGCGAGAATTGCACATGTGCACATTACAGTTACGTGTAAGTTAAAAAATAATACATATCATATCATGCACTTCTTTTGTAAAGGACAAATTAATCTTTCCATCTTATTGTGATAGAAAAAGACAAACCAAACCAAACATTTGATTGTGTATCAAATAATATATATTTTTTCCAAATGCAGACATTCATCAATGAAAAACTAAATGTTATTCATTTGGATTACATACACATTAAATGTAGAATGTATTTTTAACAGTTTAAGCCACACCAAGCTACATGTGTATATAAATCTCTGGTAATTATAAGATGAATTGTAATTGCAATGTTCCCATAAGAGTCAGAAAAACAAGGACATTTAATCATAGAGCAGCACGTGTTTGTTGGAGTGCCACAATTTTCCTCGGTGTCTGTGCAACAGATTTAAAATCTCAACTTCAAGCAGTGAAAATAGTTTGGAAGTAATTGTCTGCATGTGTGCTTGTGTTTGACCTGTACCTGTGAAGACCAAGTGAGAGCGTTTACGAGTGAACTGCTGAGAAGCGTGAAAAAGTGTTTTCACTGATCTCTTTGGCAATAACATGACACTTTTGTTTTCTCGCTGAGAACGCCATCAATCGCTCAACAGCTCCTGACAGCTCTTCTGACTGCTGCAGCACATGGTGTACTAGAGACTCGCATCATAACCCTCCCACACACACATGCTCAGAAAACACACCCTTTCTCATGCAGTGGGCCCCTCCTTACTCACGTCATTTTTCTATACATGATACTTTGTCTTTTCTCCCCCGTCTTTTACTGTTGTTTGCATTCCTTTCATGAACACATCATTTTTCACACCAATATGCAAATTTTTTTCCATAAATGTGTGTTTATGTGTCACTATCACTTACGTCAGTTGATCCACTTCAGCAGAGGAAACTGTTCTCGGTTCATGAGGGCTTAGTGACAAAGCTTTTGAAACTCTGGGCTGTTGAGTAACTCACATTGCAATGAATAACAGGAAGAAGATATTTTTCCTTTCAGTTTAATTGCCTGTCACTCAGTACAATCCTCAGTGGCAGCATGCATGAATGATAACCAAATATGAGTGTAGAGTGTAGTGGCTGTGTCCAAAACTGCATACTTTATTTCTATTCATAGTCAATGTCACATTGAGTTTATTGTGCATTCCAAACTCAGAGCATGCAATTTTGTATTCATGAGATATCCTCACATGTATTTGTGTCCCACATGTAAACAGAACATGATGCTTTGCCATAAGAGATTCTGAGATGACTACGTTCTTTGCTTTACTCTATACTTTATGGGTAGTTCTAAAACAATGGGCTTAGGTAGTGTGCAAATCGCTAACACTTACTGCTACATAACCAAAATGTAGAAACTAGTCATCAGTTGCAACTTACTCCTCACAGGAACATTTCAACACTGCTTCTCTGCAGATTTTAAATGGAATTTATTAAAAGGTATACAGGTAGACACGTGCTTAATAATACCACAGATAATTTTAAAATCATTTTGAATGTCCATCTTATCTTCATCAGATGTTCTTTATCCCTCCTCTTGACAATTTATCAGTGAATAGTTTTCATTCTCCTTTACTTTTTCATCCTCATTTATGTTATAATATTACATAACTGCAGACATCAACATACTCAAATAACAAGAGTGTAACCTCATGCTGTTAAAATGATACTGAGTACAGTATCCACAGTGTTTTATGTGTACAAGTACAGATGCTTAGGGTTGGTATCCATATTGGCGCAAACCTAATATTATTGTACATTTATGTAGTCTACCAATATGTACTAGTGATGCATGATATTGGTTTTTGCAGATATCCGATATTTACAAATTCATTTTAGCCGATACCGTTATTGATAGATATCTAAACATGTTTTACATAACTAAAAATTCAGTCCTTTGAACACAATTTAAGGTTTGAAAAAGAAGCACAGTTTTTATCTGAAAACACACTTTAAAATTTAGAGAATGAGGATAAATAAAAAATACGATCTCAACTGACACAGGTCTTTTGGTTCAGCCTAAAACTCTACTAATTCATTAGCATTTATGGCCAAATTTTTCACCCGATATATGCTGATATTCACAGCCAAAATATTGAATGTAAAAATTAGCAGAAATTTTATCAGCTGATACCGATATCAGGCCGATAATATCGAGCATTCCTAATACGTACTAACCTTACACCCCAGTTAGACTGTTTCATTTACCTGCATTGCATTGATATATTTCACATTCATCTGGGAAACTTCTAACACAAAGAATTTGGAAAGGATAGGACTTTTCAATATTCAATAAAAGCTCCAATGCTAACCTGTGCGAGACAAGCTAGCGCCACCAAAGTGTTTGAACGTAGAAGCTTATCAGTGGCTAAAATTCAAACTGAAACCTGCCAGGAGATGCAAAAACTACTTCTCTGCCAACAGAAGCTTTTGGTGTGGCATCTTGCTCTTGTATTAATAAAGAAATGTGGTCAAGGTCTGAATAAACTTCTATTTTCTACAGCTACAGCCGAGCTAATCGCTACCGTGGTGGTAGCCATTGTATGCACTGGATTACAGTACAACTAAACCTCAACTTAACAATTACAATCAGGCTGTTGCATTCATTTTTCTCCAAAGGTTTTTTTCATCGGTGGTAAATGTTTCAGCATTACATTTTGGCCACAAGCTTACAGCATCATCACTATCTCAAAAAACAACCAATTTATCTCATGTATTTATTCACTTGTGTATTGTTTCCATTTTTTTTATTTTCACTTACCGTGTTTGTTTCCAGTGTTTAGGGGTTTTAAGTGTTTAAAAGTGATTAAGTTCAATGAATACATGTGAATCAGCTGGTGTAAAATCAGAGAGTAATCATGTTTAATAGTTGTAATCCCAGATGGGTTTTCAGGAGGGGTTTTTTGTCATCATTTTTTTAAACAAGGCTTTATTTGTGTTTTCATTTATGGAGCTACAGGTCGCAACGACGGAATCATAAAATACATGTTGAAAGCAAATGTTTTATTTCTATCATTGTGTTTCTTCTACATCATTTAAAACATTTACCTAATAATTTTTAATCATTTTACAATTGATTCAAATTTGTTCCTGGCACCTTAAGGATTGTATTTCAATGTTGTTGAATATGCACAATGACAAGACATTCTATTCTATTAAATTCAGTTTTATTCTTATTCTTTAGAGTGCTAGACATTAAAAAAACAATCATTTTTGTTTTTCATGGGGTGTTTGGAAAGTGTTGTCCTGTGAGAGCTGGTGAGTGTCCTGCAGGAACAGCCTGGTACAGGAGAGTCATACGTGTGTTGCTCATCAGCACTGTGACTCTGCTGATGCGACTTCTCCTTGATACTACAAGAACACACATGAGTGGTCAAACACAAACACATGACTCACAGCACATGTAGGTTTATTCTCACCCCTTATATAGCCATGATGATCATAATCTTAGTTGCTGCAGTGAAAACTTCACCTCCAGTTTATCTTCAGCCGAGCTGTGACTCATGGAGTGAAATGACAATTCCACAGATAACCCAGTGCTCTCTCTCTCTGTGACTGATTATAACTACAAGCTTGTCTTACAGTGCGGTCTGCTGTCATGACTTACCTCTGAGTCATGAGCCTCTATAAACGGCTGTTGGTCAATCCCTGTGAGAGCAAATTTCCTGTTGTTAGCATGCCTGCATAATCTCATTGATAGCAGACAGGATATTGAGTTGAGGTCACTCAGTTTGAGCTGGTGTGCAGAGAGAGCACTGTGCCACATATGAGCCGGTCATTTGGTATCATTTAATGGCACATGCGCTCAATGGAGCACTTGGACTGAATCACATCAGGATGTTGATTCAGCTGAAGTTATAAAGTGATGACTGAGTAGAGAAAAAAACAAGAATAAGAATCAGCTGCTGACAGAACAACTGACCAAATCCTACAAACAAATGACTCAACAGCACGTTCACTTATCTGTCGGAGTCGGTGAGCACAGATTTCATTATGCCGAGACAGTCAATGAAGGCTTCCTTTCTGTAATTTAATCTGCTCTGATCGGAGAAAGAGTGCACTCAAGCCTGTCTAGGAGCAGCATTTAGTAACCAAAGCACAACGCTTGTGTCTAACTAAATGCATGAATAAAAGTACTCTACTTGTGATTTACTTGATTTCTAGCTCTGCTTAGACCTCTCTGATCACTTCACTAAATCAGGGTTTCTCAACCTTTTCAGCCTGCAACCCCCAAAATAAAGGTGCCAGAGACCGAGGACCCCCCACTGTACCTGAAGGTGGTTGAACACAGCCATGCACGTTCAAGAATAGTCATGTGGAGACAAGGCCACCCATTAGGGGGGAAAATGGCCCAGCCAAACTGGGGGCCAGCAAAATCATCATCTGAATCATAACGACTCTTATCAAATAAACAAATATATTTTTATTCATTTTTGTAGTAAATAGCCCTCTTAAAAATGTTAATCCTTTTGTTTAAAACAGAATTAAAACACGTTAAAACCAGCTAAAAATGGGTTTAAAATAGCAAAAATCTGGGAAAGGTGGTGAAATTGGATTTTAAAAGTAGCAGAAATGGGTTAGAAATGCCAAATTTGATAAAATTGGCAAAAACAATTACTAAAAATGGCAAAAACTGGTTAAATGGGCAACAATGGGCATATCAAGTGGTAAAAGGGGACCAAAAAGTGGCTTAAATGGTGTTAAAGTAGCAAAAATAGCAGAAAATTTGTTGAAATGGGCATATTAAATTGTGAAATGTAATGTAAAAAATGGCAAAGAGTAGGGGTGCAACGATTGCAATTTTCTGGCCGATCACTGATTACTGATCTTTAAAAGCCTGACCTGCTGATTCCGATTTTGGCCGATACCAATTTTTTTTAATAACTGCCAGCATACACCTTCAATGTTCCAATCTTATTTTATTGAAAAACATTGAACAATACCCGTCAAAGAATACAAACTTGTTTTTTTAACTGCACATGAGATAGCTCTCTCAAATATAAATGAAAAGATTTCATTTTTCACATTTAGTAGGTAGAGGCATATGAAACCAATCTTATCCACTGATCTTATTCACAAGGATCGACACCGATACTGATTTTGGCCGATCAATCGGTGCACCCCTAGTAAAGAGGGTTTAGTAGTGGCAATAATGTGTCAACAGAATCAACAATAGGCAGTGAGTGGCAAGATTTGGTTTAGAAGTGGCAAAAACAGGCAGAAAAAAGTGGTGGAAAGAGTTTAAAACTGAGAAAAATGGGTTTTTAGTGGCAAAAATATGTTAAAACTGGCAAAAATTGGTGGGAAAAAAAGGGATGAAAACAGGTTGAAATTTGGTAAAATTGGTGAAGAGTGGCAACAGTGTAAATAAAAAATATATTCCTGGTTGTTTAAAGGCATCTGGAGACCTCCTCTCAGTGTCTCGCGACCCCGATGGGGTCTCAACGCCACGGTTGAGAACCACTGCACTACACAAGTACACCTTTAACATCCAGCAAAGCTACCTCTTGAATTCCTATTGTAGATTTAAATTTGAAATGAGCTACATATGTAATCTATGTAGGCCTGTTGTATTCCGCAGGACTCCTTGATGTAAATGACGTTTTTTTCAGGGTTAATTAAATGTGAATTTATTTCTACAGTGTCTTATTTTCTTTGGTAACCTGCTGCTCAACAGCACTGTTTCCCTCGTGCATCCATCCATGGCTTCATCAATCCATCCATTCATACATTGCTCCCAATCTTGTTTGATGTAGGATTCTAGCTGCTCAACAGTCCTGAGACTTCTTTTCCAGATTTTCTGTTTTATAATGCACCAAATGTTTTCTGTTGGTGAAAGGTCTGGCCAGCAGACAGGCCATTTTAGCAGCTGGATTCCTCTACTGCAAAACCATGCTGTTGTAAGGAATGCAGTACGTGGCTTAGCACTGTCTTGCTGGAATATGCAAAGCCTTCCCTGAAGAAGACATTGTCTAGATGGAAGTATACAGTATATTGCTATACAACCAGCATCTTCCTAGCTACCTACCTGTACCGTTCTCTCTCTCTCTTTGTCCATTTGTCAAATCAATCAATCTTTATTTGTTTCCAAAGTAACCTGCAGACACCTCAAAAAGAGCACAGGTATATTGATATGTAATCATAAAGACCCAATGCTACAGCGGCAAAGAAAACCTTCCTTTTAACAGGCAGAAATCTCAAACCACACTCATGATGACAGCCATCTGCTGAAGCTATGCTAGGGTTGGTAAAGGGGGTAGGAGGGTAGAGGGTGGGGGAGAAGTAGGAAGAGAGAAGAGGGGGTGCAGGGGGAGGGACAAGAGAAACAACAAAACGGCAGAAGGAAGACAAATGTATGGCTGTTGTGGCCATAAACTTAATTTCTTATTTTTAGCATTAACAGTGAGAATGATAATGAAATGGAGAGAATGAATATAAATACTTATATAGCAGTTAAAGCAGAATTATTCTTAGATTGAATTTTCCTAAACTAATAATGATAATAGAACTACAGGAGATGGAGGACAATTAAGCCATTGTAGACGGGTGCATCCACCGCACAAAGCCTTTTATGTCCATGATAATAGGAGCAGTGGGTTTGGAATTTGCAAGAACAGCCATGAAAACTGATCACTGTAGCAAAATAATGGAAATGAAGATAAAATGTATTAAAGTAATGAATGAAATGCAAATACAACAGTTATTAAATTTATCTTAACATCTGAAATAATAGTAGTAACCTTTAGCAGCAGCAGCATTGATAGTGCCTTCCCAGATGTGAGGTGCCATCACCATAGACACTAATGCAACCCCAAACCATCAGAGATTCAGGCTTTTGAACTGTTTGCTGATCACAAACTGGATGGTCTCTCCTCTTTAGTCCGCAGAACACTGTAGCTGTTTCTCAAAACCAAGGAAGGATCCTCAAATGGCCGTTTTTGAAGGATACTACGTCATCAACTGCTGTCGGAGGACTTTTCCAATCTCTAGGATCCTCAAAATTTTTCCAAGGACTGAGTCCTTCAAACTGAGAATTTCCAAAGATGCACATGTCTATCCTCCATGCACAGGAAGTACCCACAATCCAATGGGCATTGTTTTCCTTCTCTTAAAAAATAAACAAACAGCGTGATATCAGGAAGAAGCCAGGTCCTATAACGGTCAGTACACCTTTAAATGTCCTGTTTCCATCATGAATGTGTTGTCATCATTATTTTACATCATCAAAGTAAAGCTGGACAGGTAAAAGTAGCACCATATTATTTGATTATATCATATATTATAGTGTATGATTATATTAAATGATTAATATGATGTAACAATCATATATATTATTATATATATTATGATTATATGATGATGTGACAGCTCAGTTGATGGTGCAGGGTAAAACTTGTGAAAGTTGTCGTTAGTACCCCTCCCATTTTGATCTCTGCCGCTGCCATGTGTATAGGCATGACCCTTCCTATGACGTAATCACGCAAACTCGCTAGCCTGTTCCAAATGTGTGTTCCAAGAGTTGCCAGGGAGGACTCTGGCCTCGCCTCCAAGGGTCTTGACTCAGGAGGATCACAGAAGAAGGACCCGGGCCTTTGAGAAATAGCTAGTGTTTGTGGTTTCAAAATTAATTTCAAATTTGTATTAATCTGATCACAGACCAGTTTTCCATTTTGCCCCAGTCTATTTTAAATGAGCATTGGTTATGAGAAGAGCAGCATTTCTGGATCGTATTCACATATGGCGCTGTCTTTGTATGATACAGCTTTAACTTGCATTTGTGGCTGGCAGAGAGAACTGTATTAACAGACTATGATTTATGGAGGTGTTCCTGGGGAACATTTTCCTGAAACTGTTCCACATTTTCAGATGCAGTTTGTCACATATTGGTGAACCTCTACCCATCTTTACTTCTGAGACACTCTGACTCTCTAAATAGTAGAAAGTCATGTTAATGACTGGTTGCCAATCAACCTAGTTAGTTGTGAAATGCACCCCCAGCTGTTTTTCATTAGTACAACTTACTTTTCCAGCCTTTTGTTGCCCTGTCCGATCTTTTTGAGATGTGTTGCTGCCATCAAATTCAAAAGTAATATTCAAAGTTAAGATTTTTCATGAAAAGGTAGAAAGTCTCAATTCCAACATCTGACACGCTTATGTTCGACTGTGAGTAAAATATAGATTTATGAGATTCGCAAATTACTGCATTATATTTTTATTTTTAGACAGCACCCCATCTATTTTGGAATTTTGGTCATACACACCACACATACAGACATGTCAAAATTATGGAAAAGTATTCTAAATGTCTCTAAAGAATGGTCCATTGTATTTGCACAACTGAAGGTCCATGTTTAAAATACTGCTTCATATAAGACCACAATGCAGAACTGCACTGCTGAAAAAATATCTCCGTGAATAACTCCATGCTGTCTTTTCCTGATGACACAACTGGATCACATCCTTTCTTGTGTGTTTGCTGTCATCTGAATGACTTGCTCTTATGTTTTTCCTCACACATCACAGTTTGCAGAAGCAGCACAGTTACCAATTGTGCACGCTTGACTACAATTTCCATTCCAATCTACTGTAGTCTTTCCCATAGATCCCAACCAAATGTTTCAAATGTGTATCTCTTGTCATCTTGATACATTTCTAAATCAACTGAGCAGTTTTAAACAGACCAGGATCAGTTTATTTTCAGTTAATTATACCCTGTAGTTCTCCACTGCAGAACAATACGAGCTCCTCTTAGTTTCTATGTAATTTATTCAAGAACTTTCCTTTGATGCATCCCCCATCTGTAGCTGTTTTTACATATCCTGATGGTGCAAATGTGCAATGTTTTACCAGTTAAAGATACAGTTAAAGTGTGCCACCCAGTGTTGAAAATGCTTCATTACAATATTAGTGCTATTTGATTGCTTATTTCCTCCTTGCTGAGACAGAAGAGCACTTTGACTTCCAAGAATTTCTTGTGCTTAACAGATTTAAATCAATCATATAACTTGCATGATGTTAACATCTTAATAATTAGACCTTATCAATTATTAAGACAATCAGAATATTCACTTTTAAATTATTTTTTCTGAGGGAAACACAATCATGAGCACTGACTATTGCTGATTACATGTCATGTGAAATGACTAATGATGAAAGTCTCCCTCCCGTCTCAGATTTGTGTATGATTTTGTCCACTGAACATCATACTTAACAGAACACTAAAGTGGATTAGATCCAGTGAAATTCCTATTTGAACCATAATTGCACATTATTTCCCTGCACACCAGTCTTCCATTTGCATTTATATGACAACAAAAGCCCTCAATCTCAGATAACATATGCATAGAAGATCGAGCATTCGGTCACAGACCATTGCTTTTCTTTGTGCCTGATATAATTTCTCATTCTCCTAAGCCCTATTCACACACCCCTTGACAATATGCAAATAATGTCCCTGGGCTACCATTGTATTGCTGCACTTGAACAGTATGAGAGAGACAAACACTGTTGTTGCTGCCGTTGTTTTTCGAATTCCACAAGCTTTTTAAAACGGCTGCAGCTCATCATCATGTAGGAACATAAACAAAGAGATCGATGTGATCTGTTAATGTTGTTTGGAAATGAGACTGTATTATGGACCTAATGGAAATGAGATATTTACATCTATAATGCTCAGCTCATTTTCTTCCACTTTGTACCTTATTCTGTATTTTTGAGATTAAGATATTTAACGTCATCACTAGTGATATCTGAACGAATGGAGACGGCAAAGACAAATACTGAATTAATCAAAGTTACTGTGCTATCGTCTTTCAGTGCAACACCTGAGCTGATTTGGTCTGAGGATGCTCTACAACAGTTTTTTCAATGACTTTTAGGCCTGTGACTCATTCAAGATCTGCAGAGTTAAAGCTCCAGACAACACATGAGAATCAGAATCCCAAACAGAAACATCGTTTACATTACAAGACTAATGAGTAAATAACCCACAATTAATGAGTTTTCATTACGACTCCTGAAATAAGGTCTGTGGGAAACTCAATTTCAAGATTGAGAGTTTGGAGGTTTTTTTTTATTTCAGCATGAAATAGATTTTCACACTTCTGTGTTAAATCTACATGGTAGCAGTTAAAGCCTGACTTTAACTTCTCATGTTGTCCTTTTTAAGATGCTAAAGGATTCGTTTCCATCAGTCTCTGTTTCTAATTTCGTTCTGCCCACCAAATTTTGAAACATGTCTGAAATAAGGCCATGCAACAGACAAACCTGACGTCCGTTTGTGGGTGCTACCATCTTGCGGTGGCATCCCAGTATTTCCTATTGCCTGCTGACTGTGACAGCAGCAAGGATAGGTGGTAATGCTAGCAGAGACACCTTCATCAGGTTATCTTAACTCTATTTAGGTTTATATATATATTAGACACTATTTAAGACAGCAGCATGATTCAGAACAACAGAGTAGAAAACTCGACTGTCTGAGTTGTGCAGTGTTGTGAAAAAGTATTTCCCCCTTCTTTATTTTGGTGTCTTTATCACACATGTTTCAGATCATCAAATAAATCTTAATATTAGACAAAGATAACCTGAGTAAACGCAACATGCAGTTTTTAAATGATGATTTTTATTTATTAAGCAAGAAAGGCCATCATAACTTACGTGTCCTGTATTAAAAAAGTCACTGCCCCCCTATATCTAATAACTGGTTGTGCCACTCTTTGCAGCAACAAACTGCAAGCAAGTGTTTGTGATAACTGGCAATGAGTCTTTCACATCACTGTGGAAGAATTCTGCCCCACTCTTCTTTGAAGAATTGTATTCATTCAGGGACACTGCAGGGTTTTTCAGCATGAACGGCCTGTTAAAGGTCATCTCACAGCATCACAAGCCGATTAAAGTTTGGATTTTGACTTGGCCACTCCAAAACCTTCATTTTTTTTTTAAAGCTATTTAGACGTGGACTTGCTGGTGTGTTTTGTATCAGTGCACTGCTGCATAAACCAAGTACCCTTGAGCTTGAGTTCATGAACTGATGGCTGGACATTCTCCCTCAAGATTGTCAGGTAGAGCAGAAATCATGGTTCCATCATTATAGCAAGCCATCCAGGCCAGCCCCAGAACATCATGCTACCACCCCCATGCTCCACTGTTGAAGTGCATTTTTGTTTTATGAAATTCTGTGTTAGCTTTAGGCCAGATGTAACGGGGTGCACACTTTCCAAAGAGCTCAACTTCTGTCTTGTCCACAGAATATTTCTCCAAAGTCTTGAGGATCATCAGGATGTTTTTTTGGCAAATGTGAGATGAGCCTTTGTGTTCTTTTTTGTCAGCAGTGGTTGAGGCTTTGGAACTCTCCCATGGTTGCCATGTTTGCCCAGTGTCTTTCTTTTTGTTAAATCATGAACACTTACCTTAACTGAGTCACGTGAGGCCTGCAGGTCTTTAGATGTTGTCCTGGGTTCTTCTGCAATCTCCTGGAGGTCTACAGGTCTTTAGATGTTGTCCTTGGTTCTTCTATGACCTCCAGGATGAGTTGTTGATGTGATCTTGGACTTGTTTTGGTAGGCTGACCACTCCTGGGGAGGATAATGGCTCTCACTGAGGTTTCATCTGTTCTTGAATGTCTTTCGATGGTGGTATGATGTGTTGTTTTTGAGATCTTTTAGCCTACTTCACTTTGTCAGGTCATATTTAAAGGGTTTCTGGATTCAACAGGTCTGGCAGTAATTAGGCCTGGGTGTTGCACGAGAAACTAAAATCAAATCAACTCCAATAGATGTGATTAATCGCAATTAATTTATGATTTAACTGAGATAGGGGGGCCATTAACTTTTCACATAGGCCAGGTGGGTTTGGATGGCTTTTCCCTTGACAAATTAAATCATCATGTAAAAACTATATTTTGTATTTAATGGAGTTATATTTTTCTAATATCAAAATTTGTTTCTTAATCCGAAACATTTAAGGGTGACAAATATTCAAAAATGGAAAAAGTGAGTAGAAGGGCAAATACTTTTTCTCCGCACCGTGTATTTGATAAAGGGCTGTTTAGTAAAACATTTTTCAACTCACCACCACATTATTTAATCATTTAACAGCTACATTTAATCATCAAAGCCTGGCATTGGAAAAATGGGCATAAAAACTAATTCTGCACATTTTTGTTTAATACACCTGGCTTGCAATGATTACAAGCAGCTCTAGCTTATTACACTTACCAAACAGCAGAAAAAGCTTCACAAATATGAGATTTTTTTGGTTTGTCCGGTGTTGAACAATAAAATGACATCTACAAATAACTTATGTACTGTGTACGTCCCTCTTTTTCCCAGTGTTAGTGTGTAATGACTGTGTAAAGTTACAGTAAACAAATAAAAAATACTTGCAAATGTCAGCAGTGAGACACTAGAAGAACATTATTGAGGCATCAATAATGTGTCAACTTGCTTTTTTCCCAGTTTAGTCTATATTACCCTTTAGGATGTAGGAGTATAATTAAAGGCTGTGAGAAGAGTTTTGAGCCATTTATGAAACAGATTGAAATTAACATTTCTTTAGGGATTACCAAAGCAAATGGGAATATCAGCAGAAAGATTGACTTTATCTATAAAGTCTGTTTGAATGTCTGAAATGGCCGATGGTGGTAGGCATCAGACAAAATTAGTTGCATGACACAGAAACATAACTTGTTTATATTTTCAAATGAAAACTGGAAACACTGAGGAGTGTTTCCAGTCAAACAAGCACTAAACAGATGTGGTATTATGATAACCTTGCAAAGCAGATGGATTTGCCCGACCCGTTTCCGTGTTTCTCACTGGAAAATCCATCTTGCAAAGCTCCAATCTGAACAGTGTGGGCCTGTTTAGAAAGTGACAGGACCAATCAGCATCGAGGGGCAGTTCTTTCAGGTGCAGCGGAGTCGTAACCTAAGCAAGCAACAAGAGGCCTGTGCAAAATAAGTGCAATTATGGCGGGAGACATTAGCGTGGATGCTGCTAAAGCGCCTGTTTTATCAGAACTTGATGACATTTCTTCATTAAAAGAAGAAAAAACAACAGCAGTGATTTGTTTTCTTTTCAAAAACCACAAAAGTTGTGTACTGACATGTTTACAGTCACCATGGTTTGGGTTATGCAGTTCTCTATGGAGTTTACTCCTTGGTAGCGGCGCACCTTGGCAGAGGCGTCACATGTTTTGTTGCTCTGATTGGCCCTCAAAGATGTGACAGACAGGACGTTCATCCAATCACTCTCCGAGTTTTTTTTCAAAGGCTCTGACCTTTCCCAAATGCTGTCTGTAAGAGGTTTTCCAGACAGATGTGCGAAACAAATCTATCTGGCGTGTCAGGTTACGATTATGACCTAACAAGAAAAAAAGGCAGTAAAAAGGCCAGCTTATCTGCTCTGTGCTATGTATTCCAGCACGCACTGAACAATGAAAAGGCTGGTTGAATTTTTGTTAGGTCTTATACAGCACTTGACAGGAGAAGCTGCACACACTTGCAGTAAAGACAGCAAGTCTTCACACTTCATACTAGTGTTAATGTCCAAGTATACTGTATTAGCTGCAGCCAACTACTTAGATAAAAAATACGTCTTAAAAGTGCAGCATTCTATAGAGGCATTTATTCAAATATCTAGTTTTGTTGTACATTTTTTTTTAACTCTGTGTAAATTTAGACAAAGATACAATGAGTTGATAGTATGTCAGTCACTGTGAATACTAAATAACACTAACACTACATGATCATAAAAAAGCTGTCATGTAAAAGCTGCTTTTTCTGTCTAGTAGATATACACTGGGGAGTCTGTGTCAGCCATTACTGCATAAATTGTTTTGATTTTGAAGGACGCACTACAATACGTACAATGCTTAACAAATTTATTAGATCACCTGTTATATTTGTCTCAGAGACCATCCAGCATCATGAAGTGCTTTAATGTGGACTCTTTCATTTTAACTGAGCTCTCCACGTTTTACCATTTTGAACAGGAATGAGGGATTTCAAACTGAATCCAGCCAAATTTAAGCCGGCTCACTGGGCTTCTCTGAGAAGTCAGAAATGAATCAAGCATAACATTCAACCACTAAAACTCATTTTTCTGTTCAGGAATGCAAGTAAATAACTATAATTTGACATATCCATCAAGAAATATTAATGTGCTTTACTATTTTTTTCATTTTTTTGTAAATCAGTAAATTTGAAAATTCATGTATAACAATAATAATGATGTTTTAGCATTCAAAATATCATTTGGATTAAAGAGCTTCTAAATATTGGTGTATTAACCATTGCAGAAACATAAAAAAGATTTTGGTAAATATCAATGCTGTTAATTTAGGGCAGCTGTGGCATAAACCTTACTTTATTAAAAGAACCTACCTAAAAAGATCACATGACATGCTCTCCTCTGCCAAAAGATGGCAGCAAAATCCTTCAGTGTTTATAGAGAAAAGTTAAACTTCACTGTGCTCTGAGTGGATGATTATGTTTCTGAGGAGAAAGTGAGGACACAGTTCAAAGTCTGATTGTGTATGTGTGTGTGAGGGTGTGTGTGTGTGGGTGTGTGTGTTTGTGTGTGAGAGAGTGTGTTGAGTCATCCTTTGGAGCCAGACAGTCTAACTGCCTGTCTGCCTGTCCATCTATCTGCCCATCTCAGCCTCTATCTGCCTGTCTGTCTCTCTGTGTGGTCAACAGTGCATTAGATCTGCGTCACAGCTGGAAGAATCAGACTTTATCTCTGCCACAGTGGCATTTCCCATGTCAGCCTTATTGTTTTTTGTTGTAATTTAACAGCTTTTGATTCCTTCAACCTGCTGATTCTGTTTACGTTTAAATGAAGGACGGAGAAAAGAACAACAGTAGAAGATAGTGTTTATTTGTAAGGAAAGGTGTATTTTTGTACATGTTAAAGCTTTTAAACTATGTATTACTTTTTTTTGAATAAGACAGTAGTTTAGGGACTCTGATCCTGTCTGTAAGCTAAAGTCCAAATGCAACAAACAAAAATTCGAGTAATGGTAAATGTACTGCATTTAAAAAGTACATTAAATGTAACATCACAAAAATAAAAGTATCCTCTGTGTAAAGTGTGCCCTCTGAGTGATGCTACACAGGTGACACTGTGTAATAATTAAATTTGATAGAAAGTTTTAGGTGGGATGTAAAATGTATCTTGAAGTTTGTGACATAAATTTAAAAAGATAATCAGAAGTAATATTTTTTTCAATCGTTCTTGGATCACTTCTATCCCACTAGATGATGTTATCTAACTTCTATGTGATGAACTGATAACACTGACATTTTTTTTAAATAACTTAATCCTTTATCCTGCATTTCAGGGTTTCTAGTATATAGAGCGCAATATCACTTAAGTCATACATGTTTGAGTGTATTTGTTGCATTTACACTGCTCCATTCTTTTATTAAATAAGGTTTCACTCATTCAAAGAAACTTAACTTGACCGGAGTCACCTGCTGATTTTCTCCTTGATGGTAAATCAGGAACAGATACTATCTGTCGATATATGATAACTGGCTCTGTGTTTGATCAAATATCGCTGCCATCAAAGAGGCAGACTTACTCAGATGTTTAGGATGAGACCTGAATTATATGAGAAAATCATGTCTGATAACATTGTTCAGTATTTTGATGACGATATAAAAAAACAACATGAAAATACTAAGGAGAGAAATCACATTTTCTGTCTGATGTTTTTCATGTTTTTCACATGCAAACAGATCATGTGTTTGCGATCATTTTCTCCTGATCTAAAATGAACCTAGAACCTTTGTCTTCAACAATTAGTTTGATCCAATTAAAAAAAACCAATGCAAGTTTTGACTGCATTAAATTTGTGTGAAACATAACCTTTATGTTCAGGCTTGCATCCAATAGTAGTGTTTTTCATAGTGGTGGTGGTAGAGGGGGGACTAAGTAAAATTAACATTTTCATTTATGTCTAGATATACAGTAAAGATGTTGATTGCTGGGTACCAATATCTAACTACTCTCTTTTACACTAATCTCTCATTTAAACAAAACATATATCAATCTAGCCTATCAGAATCAAGCAGCTGTTATGAGTGACACTGATACTAGGCCCTGGAAAGTTAGGGATTTTGGGGGACGATGCTGATACTGATATTTGGAATTAAAAAAATTCAGATAACAAATATATCGACTGATAAAATTTTAACTTTTTTAGAAAAATAATTAATAAATAAAACAAATATCTTGACTGGCAGAAAGCTGTTAATTCTTCTGTGTTCTTCTTTATGAGGTGGTAGTGGGTGTTGGTGTGAGGATCATCATATTGAGGAGTCTGTGATATTTTGCCAACCCCACTCACATGCACCAGAGGGTCAAAATATTAGGAACAGCAACACTCACTCTTATCTCAATGAATGAAGAATGAGTCATCTCTGTGACAGCATCAACATTTACAAAGTCGTACATTTACTGAAGCAGAATTCATGGTAAAGATGTGGTTAGTGGTGGGCATTACATTGCACAGATGTGTCTAATGAAGTGGTCAGTGAGTGTATTTACGAATGATGAATTTATTACCTCTGCGAAGGAGGTTATGTGATCGGAAGGGTTTGTTTGTTTGTTTATTTGTTAGCAACATAACTCAAAAAATCATGGCAGGATTTTCATGAAATTTTCAGGAAATGTCAGAAATGGCATAAGGAACAACTGATTAGATCTTGGAAGGGATCCGGATCACTGTCTAGATTCAGGAATTTTTTAAAGGATTCTGTACTATTGGGAGATAGGGCTAATGGCGGAGGTCTGCGCTGTTACCACTTTACACCAGGAGATGGCGGACATGAGTAACTTATTCTAAGTTTTGGAGTTTACAGAGTTTGAAAGACGCACACCCAGTCGAGGAGACGAGTTGGAGCGTAACAGAGAGAAAGACAGTCTGGCCCTTGGAACAGTAATAAAGGGCCCTCAAGATCATATCATACTTTAGTTATAACTTGCCCACCAGTATGAGCTCTGCAGATTTCCTCAGTATAAAAATGAAAATGTATTCTTGATAATATAAAATATCCTTAAGTCAGAAGAATCTGAAAACAGAAATGGTAAAAATATCTAGATATTAGTCAGCAATGTGGGAAAGGAATTAATTTGTTTTTATTACATATATTCAATTTTTCATCTCACAAATACAACTTAAACTCACAATTTTGACTTTTTATTTCATATTTTGACCTTTTAAGAGTCACATTTTAAATATTTATTCAGATTTTGACCTCTAAAACTCATGTTGTCAGATTTTCTCTTATTTTTTAACCTTTAAACTCAGGAACTTGATCCCATATTTTGACCTTTAAAACTCATGGTTTTGAATTTCATCACCAATTTTGACCTTTTAGACTTATATTTTAAAATTTATCACATATTTTGACCATCTTAATTCTTGATTTTGAATTTTATCTCATATTTTGATCTTTCAAACTCAGTATTTCATAATTTGACCATCTTAAATCATGATTTTGACTTTTGATCCCTTATTTTTAAACTTTTTACACTCATAGCTGAAAAATGTATCTCATATTTTGTACTTTAAATTCATAATTTGACTTTTATTTAAAAAAATTTAAAGCTATCAAACTTATGATTTAAAATTTTATTTTATATTTTTTGTCCTTTTAGATCAAAATTTGGAATATTAATTTATATTTTGACATTTTTAACACCTTTCCTTAGCTTTTAATCCCATATTTTGAACTTTGAAACTCAATATTTCATATTTTGATCTTCAAAACTCATGATTTTGACTTTTATCACCAATTTTGACCTTTAAGAGTCATATTTTAAAATTGATCACATATTTCATTTTCAACTCTTGACTTTGATTTTTATCTCAGTTTTTAACCTTTAAAACTCATGATTTCAATGTTTCTTTAATTCTGAATTTTAAATATGATTTTTAAATTTATCTCAGTTTTGCTGACCATTTCAACTCCTAACTTTCACTTTTATCTCAGATTTTGACCTTTAAAACTCCTGATTTTTTAATCAATTTCATATTCTGACTTAAACCCATGAATTTGAAATTTTATTTCGTAGTTTGACATTTTAAACTCATGATTTCGATGTTAATCCCACTTTTTGATTGGTAAATATAATTTTTAATTTTATCTGTTTTTCTGACTATTTCAGCTCCCAACTTTCACTTTTATCTCATGTTTTTGCCTTTAAAACTTGGGATTTTGAAATTTTATCTCATATTTTGACATTTTGAAATCACGATTTCGATGTTTATCTCATAATCTTTTGACTGTTAAAAATTATGGTTTCAGTATTCAATCTCATATTTTGCCCTTTAAAAACATTATTTTGACTTTAAATTTCATGTTTTTACCTTTTAAACTTAGAAGTTTGACTTTTTATCTCATATTTGAGTTTGTAATTTATCATTTTGACCTTTTAATCTCAAAATCACTGAGGTTAATAGTTAATAGTCAGTGGTTGAATATCGACCCTTATGGTACAAACTGATTTTGTGCATGTCTGAAACAGAATTCTCAACATTTAACTGTTCTTTTGAGTCAGTTAGAATGTTGAACCCATGGAATGAATTTGTTACCACTGAAACCATGTGTGCATCCATCAAACCACTGGCCCGTCTGTCAGCAACAAGACAACAGCATCTATCAGCATGTAAGCAGAGACAGATAAAGTTCACTTCGAAGGTAAGAAAACAGCAAGCTCTCTGATTTCTAGCTGATCGTCGGTGTTTAAATGCTCTTCAGCTCTGATCAAATATCAGAAACAAACTACAGTTAACTTCAGTTAGCTGCTAAGTCAGTTATTTTAGCAGAGAAACAGGAGCTTCAGCTGCTGTTATTGAGAGAATCAACAGCCTGAAAATGTTATTTGTTGTTTCTCTGACTTATTTGTTCATGTCAGAGCAGATTCACAAATGGAGGACCATTCAGAGAAAGAGAAAGATGAAACTGGCAGCATCAGTTCAGCTGAAGTGGTTAGTTGTTTTAAAACTGGTAAAAGTCCAGTGAGTAGAAACATTTAGGAGCATTTAGATAGATTTGTTGCTGTGGAAAAAGAAGCAGTCTCTTATACACAGAATGTAAGTTCTGGTGTAAGTGTAGGGCTTTGTTTTGCTGCTAGTGATGGAGCAACGGGCTGCTGCGCTTGTACATGCGTTTGTTACTGGCAGTTGCTGTTAGCTTTTAAGCAAGCCAGGAGTTGAAGTTGAGACTAAAGTCTTCTTTTTTGTGTTTTTCTTGGTTCTTCTTGATGGAGTTGCCCATTCTGTCTCTCAAAAGTGTCCTCGACTATCCATCTTCTATGTTGTCATAGGTTTCAATATATGTTGTCAACTTTATTGTGAAATAACTCTACAATTAAAGGTGCAGTGTGTAATATTTAGCCTATTAGCATTTAACAAAACAAGCTTGGTTAAAATGAAACATAACATTTATAAGCAGATTGATCTAAATTAGTGTTGACATCTGATAACACATTTTTTAAATTTATGTTTTAAATTAAATCAGAATAAGCCTTTTATTCATACATAGGGAGGGTCCCCTCCAAGGACGCTGCCATCTTGGATTTTTGCATTTTGCCTGTTTCTATGGCACCATAGAAGGAACCAAATAACAGTTAAGCATGTATTGATTTTTAAACTTCACTGGTTCCCACAGTTATCACCAGAGAAATGAGCATCACACTCCAGAATTGACTGTTAGATGTTGATAGTCCCAATTTTACACACTGTACCTTTAAGATAAAACTCAAAGTGCATCCTTCTTGCTGCAAACTGCAGCAAGAAGGATAAACTGATAAGGAGGATTAAATCAGTGTTTAATCAGCTGAATGTATAAAATTCATCTGATTTTTATTCACTTAAATCATATTCAGCCATCCTAAACCTCCATGCTGTGTTTTTAAATTCCACTGGTGACTACGGTTACCAAAATGCAAATAATCCTCTTTGTAACCAAATAGTAGAAAGGGGTCAGGATTCAGATAACTGTTTACTATCAGTCCAATCAGTGTATTTATTTGGAAAGAAGAGCATTCAACCTCATAATACTGCCCAAAGGAAAATACTCACATTATCAAATGGAACAAAGTTTCTGAGTCTATCTCAGAATTGAACCTTTCCTTTTTGCCTAGATTTAAAGAGTACTTGAAAATAACAACAAAAGAATTTCTTGTTCGACAACATTTAGTTCACTCGATAATATTCGAAAAAATGTATTTCAACTGTTTGAGTCCCCAAAAAAAGAAAAAAAAAGAAATTCTGGCCAGCAAAAAGTTTAGAGAGCTCTATATGTGAAAAGATGGCAAAGGTGGATTTAGTGTGTGATACTCAGAAGGATCCAGGAGAGGGCGCACTAGCAGCAGCGGCAGTCCTCAGCTGTCTCCATGGCAACAACATTCCCCCCAGTCTGGCACGTGTCCATGAACTAGCAAGAAAATAATTTTGTAAGTAGGCAAGCAGTAGCTACAACACACTCTCAGCATTTAAACTCAGTTATAAACATTACAATGAGTTTGATACACAAATTACAAACGTAGCTGAGAAAAAATACACACCAAATTATGTTTATAACTCCAAAATGTGGTTAAGAAAATTATATCACATAAAAAAATACACATTTATGAAGTTTGAGTTGTACATATTAAACTAGCAGCCTGTGGTGGCAGCTTGCATGGAAGCAGCAATTGGCTTAAAATGAAATTAGCATGCTAATAACCTTCATTAAGTTATCAAAACTCAGCCAAAACCCATAAAGAGCATGTCACATCACACTGTGCGTTAAATTGAGTGTCCATGCTCACCTAGCAAGAAAATAATCTTATGAGCAGGCAGGTAGCTAGAGTCAGGGAAAGCAGTACACATCTGCAACTGCATCTGAGCTCACAGCTCCTCCTAGTAGCATAACGCCGAACTACAACGTCTGTCTTAAAGGAGCCATAACATACTATTGCTTTAGGCTTACAGGACATTCTAAATGTAACTTTACACAACAATTAGAGAAAACAAAAATAAAATTAATATATAAATAAGTCTGAAATTACAGCTGGGACAAATTTCTCCTGTAATCTGATCAACAGTGGAAAATAAAAGGAGGTTTCTCCCTCTCTCTTCTCTAGTCCAATGTGGAAATGACCTTGCAAAGCAGATGGATACACCTGTTTCTGTGTTTCTCACTGGTGAATCCATCTTGCAAAGCTCCCATCTGAACAGTTTGGGCCCGGTTAGAAAGTGACAGGATCAATCAGCGTTGAGGGGCAGTACTTTCGGGCGCAGCAGAGGCGTGACGTAAGCAAACAGTGAGAAGAGGCTGGTGCAATTATGGCGGAAGACATGAGCATGGGTTCTGCTAAAGCACCAGTTTTATCAGAACTTGACAACATTTCTTCGTTAAAAGAAGAACAAAGAAAAGCAGTCAATTGTTTTCTTATCAAAAATGACAAAAGTTGTCTACAGTCACCATGGTTTGCGTTATGCAGCTATCTATGGAGTTTTGTCAGTAGCGGTGCACCTCAGTTTGGGGCTACGATGTCACGTGTTTTGTTGCTCTGATCAGCCTGTAAAGATGTGACAGACAGAACGTTCATCCAGTCACCCTCTGAGTTTTTATTCAAAGGCTCTGCTCTTTCCCAAATGCCGTCTAAGGAAGGTTTTTCCAGATGGATGTGTGGAACACATCCATCTGGTGTGTCAGGTTAATGCGTAAAGGCACCTTTAAACAAAGCCAGGACGTCAGTGATGCATCTTCACTGTCTCATTCACTGCACCAGCCAAGGGTGCAAAGAGGCAGGACTGGCTTTCCATTCATTCTATGCTAATAATAACACCAACCCTTAGAGCTCTAAGCTATTTTGTAGCAATTGTGTCTCGTCTGGACTTTTTGTCTTAAAAAGCTTGTAACCTTCTAACCCTGTGGTGCACAGTCAAGCTCTAAACACCCTTTTCTTCAGGACAACCTGGGCTTTAAAGATGTGTGTTGCAGTACTGTCACTGGAATTTTAAAAAAATTTATGGGACAATGAAGACAAAAAAATGGAATGGAAATGAAAACTCGTAAGATTTTTATGCATTAAGCACAGTAAACATTAATGATTGAGGGTTTTTGGCACAAACTTGTTCTCCCATATCTTTGGGACCAACGAATTAGGAAACAATCATCCTGTGACAAAAAGTCTTCCAAATATTCACTTTTTTTTTTTTAAAGTCCTTACGCTTTCTGGACATTTGTTGATTTAAAATGAAAAGACTCTGAGGGACAAATTACAGCCTCCCTGTGTCTATTTCTCACATGAGTCACTCAGGCTCTCTTCTTCAGTTTCTAGGTCTGTGCGCTGTTCAGCAATGCATGACGTGATGATGGAACAGCCTGCCATTGGTTGTCACAGCCCAGTTGCAATGCAGTCTGGGATATAAACAGACAATATGGCGGCCGGCTAAACAGCTACCTGCAGGGACAATTGAGAAATGGATAATGGATAAAAAGACGTCCAATATCAGACGCTCTGTTGTTAATTTAATCCTGAAAGACCACAGAGAGTTTCAGGCTTGCTAGTGCGCAAGGACCTTTAGATCTCTGAGGTGGTTTTCACATTTGATAGTCCAGGGGGACTCAGCTCGGTTTGAGGCTCAAATTGCAACATTGTTGCTCTTTCCTGTGGTTTGGTTTGCATTCACATTACATAGTCAAACGGACCAAACTGTCTGGATAACATCAAGCAGTTACAGCGCTGTGAAAAATATGTGCCCCCTTTCTGATTCCTGATTTTTTTTTGCATATTTATCACACTTAAATGGTTCAGATCTTCAAACCAATTTTAATATCTCACAAAGACAACTGAAGTTAATACAAAATGCAGTTTCTTAACAATAATTGCATGTATTAAGGGGAAAAAATCCAAACCTATCTGGCCATGTGTGAAAAAGTAATTGCCCCCCTTGTTAAATCATGAGTTAACTGTGATTAAGCACAGTTCTTGGAAAGCTGAGTTCAATTTCACTGGCCACATCCAGGCCTGATTACCGCCAGATTTTTTGAATGAAGAAATCCCTTAAATAGAAGCTGTCAGAGAAAGTGAAGTAGACTACAATATCTCAGAAAGAAAACACATGACACGATCCAAAGAAATTCTAGAGCAAATGAGAAACAAAGTGATTGAAATCTATCAGTCTGGAAAGGTTACAAAGACATTTCCAAGGCTTTGGTGCTCCAGCGAACCACAGTCAGAGCCATTATCCACAAATGGAGAAAACTGGGAACAACAGTAAACTTTCCCAGGAGTGGTCGGCCAACCAAAATGACTCCAAGAGTGCAACGACGACTCATCCAGGAGGTCACAGAAGAACCCAGAACCACATCCAAAGACCTGTAGGCCTCACTGGCCTCTGTTAGGGTCAGAGTTCATCACTCAACCATAAGAAAGACACTGGGCAACAATGGCAGCATGGGAGAGTTCCAAGGCCAAAACCACTGCTGACAAAAAAGAACAGAAAGACTCGTCTCATATTTGCCAAGAAACACCTTGATGATCCCAAGACTTTTGGAGAAATATTCTGTGGACTGACGAGGAAAAGTTGAACTTTTTGGAAGGTGTGCGGCCCGTTACATCTGGAGTAAAAATAACACAGCATTTGATAAAAAGAACGTCATGCCAACAGTCAAACATGGTAGTGGCAGTGTGATGGTCTGGGGCTGCTTTGCTGCTTCAGGACCTGGACCACCTGCTGTGATTGATGGAACCATGAATTCTGCTGTCTACCAGAAAATCCTGAAGGCCAACGTCCAGCCATCAGCTCATGACCTCATGCTCAAGCGCTCTTGGGTTATGCAGCAGGTAAACCCCCCCGAAATATATCTGCAAGTCCACCTCTGAATGGCTCAATATAAACAAAATTAAGGTTTTGAGTGGCCAAGTCAAAGTCCAGACTTAAATCCAACTGAGATGCTGTGTTGTGATCTGAAACGGGCAGTTCATGCTGGAAAACCCTCCAATAAGGCTGAGTTAAAACAATTCTGTGAAGAAGAGTGGGACAACATTCCTACACAGCAATGAGAAAGACTCATCACCAGTTATCACAAATGCTTGATTTCAGTTATTGCTGCCAAGGGTGGAACAACCAGTTATTAGGTTCAAGGGAAATTACTTTTTCACACAGGGACAAATAGGTTTGGATATTTTTTTTTACCCTTAATAAATAAAATCATTATTTAGAAACTGTGTTTTGTGTTTACCTGGGTTGCCTTTGTGAAATATTAAAATTGGTTTAATGATCTGAAACATTCAAGTGTGATAAATATACAAAAAAAAAAAAAAAAAAAAAAAATCAGGAATCAGAAAGGGCAAAATACTTTTTCACAGCACTGTAGATGTTTTCTGGCACTGTCATCCCAAACAAAGAGCATTAAAAACATCCATCTTCTTTCACCTGTCTTTTTCTCCACATAAGCAATTAAAAAACACAATTTATGCTGTCTTCTGGATTTAAATCTACATTCAAACTGTCTCAGATGGTGCAACATGTTACATGTTAATAGTGCACGGTGGTTTGGTTCCAATAGGCTACGTTTAACTTACATAGAGCTGCTGCAACCAAGAAAAGACTATCATAAAATGATTATTAGCCCTGATTTCAGAACTATTAAAGGAAGTCTTCCCATGAGCTACTGTGGATGAATTAGTCATAAACACAAATATCTAATCAGCCAATCACATGGCAGCAACTATTGCACTGAGTCATGTAGACATGGTAGAGGTTATGTGCTGAAGTTCAAATCGAGGAACAGAAGGAGATCGAAGGGGATTTAAGTGACTTAGAATGTTTTATGGGGGTGCATGTTGACTAAAAACAGTTGTTATGACCATCTTATCTGTCCTTTTGTTTCTTTATAGGAACATCGTGAAACGAGCCCAGGCAGCTCTAACCAGGAGGATCAAATCCAAAAACGTTTTCCCTGTCACCTCTGTGGGAGGACATTTGGAAAAAAAAAAAACACTGGAAGCAACACCAGACAATCCACACCGGCGAAAAGCCGTACTCCTGTGACCAGTGTGGACAATGTTTCAGTCAGTTAGCTCCTTTACAACACACCAGAGAATCCACACTGGTGAGAAGCCCTACTGCTGTGAATGGTGTGGAAAGTTGTTCAGTCAATCCGGCAATCTGACTGTTCACAAACGGATCCACACTGGAGATTAATTAATAATTTGTCAACAGATATCATATCAGTTCCAAAAGTTAGAATTAAAATGTACCATTGCATCAAACTCAAGTTGCTGTTTTTCATTTTCTCCACTGCCAAAGCTACAGCATTAAAAATACATGATAAACACTAGGGCTGTAAAAGTTAACGCGTTAATATCGCGTTAACTCAAATTACTTTTAACGCCGCTAAATTTTTTTGTCGCACGATTAACGCATGCGTGTTCTGTATGATCCTCGACCCATCCCGTAGTTTGCCAGACGAGGAAGTGGCGCTATCGTGATGTAGTACAAGTGAGCAGAAATGGATAAAGGACAGAGACTTTTGAATGACAGGTTCAGCTTTCAGATCATGTCAGATAAAACTGAAGTTATTTTCTCCTACTGTCGACATGAACGGAGTTACAGGAAGTTCGTAGAGTCTTATATAGTCCACACCACTCGCTAGCCATGCACACCGCTAATGCAGAGAGCCTCCCCCCTCGTCATGGTGGATTTGTTTACAATGTAGACAGACAACTCTGCAGGGATGGACTCGCTATCTGGCATACCGAGCATTTCCCGGTGTGCCGACGCACTTTTGGGCCAGTATGATTTATTCATTTATTTAGGCTATTATATCTGTCATGAACCGGCACCACAGCTGCGCTATTGAATGTTGACTGGTCTGATCACGTCTCCTAAAGGTCCGCTCTCATCCCCACGCAGCTCCTGCTTGAAAATGAAAGCATTCGGAAAAAAACTAAACTTACTAAAATGATCAACTGGAACTGTGAATAAACGCCAAATTTAAATAACAGTCAATCAAGATGCTGCAAAACTGTCAAAGACTCTGCAGTCCCTATAGGAGATTGTCTGATACATGGTGAATGTACAGCTGCATCATGATGTGGAGCAGACAGAGCAGCAGAGGCTGGTGTGTGACAGGAGAGCAGAGGTTAGTGAATGAGCTCTGTAGAGTATCACAATATAAGCTGAAAGCATTATTAGACTGTGGGTCTCCTTTATTTAGGAAGAAAAAAATGGATTTAGATTAAATCGGTAGCTCTTCTATGATCTGAAGAATGAAGAGATGGTTAAGTCCTCTTAGTACACCTTAAAAGTTCTCCACTGAGACTTTTTTTACATTGTGTGTTCATGAGTTTTGAAAAGAGGCTTCACATGTGTGTTTATTGACATCATTCCAGTAAATCTACTGGACTGATGACAGTCATTTCTTACTATCAGCATTTATTTTACATTTGGACTACATTTTTTAGTTTGAAAGTAAAAATATGATAAATAATAGCAGACATTTTTTAAGTAATTACTTGCTTTTTCTCTTGAGCAGGGCAGATGTGTCCACCTTACTCCTATCAGAACAGTGAAACACCATTAGATGTGTCTGTGCCTTACTGCTGAGCTCTCAGCAGAGACTTGACTTCTTTATGTCCATGTGTGATGATGAGATCTGTTGTTTGGTGTTCCGCTGCTGAGAACAGAGGAGTTAACTTCTAGGAGTCTAAAGTTTGACTCTACATTGTGGTATTATTCAGTAATGTTACATTAAGGTCAGTATCTCCAACTGTTGTGGCTTGAGTTTACCATTTTATGCTCTCAGCATATTTTTGCAGCCTTCAGTATCTTTGAGCTCAGACTAGAGAATTTTCTGGACTTTATCTGTTGTTTTGGGTTGTTGACATGAACAAACATTTGCATAAAGAAAGCATTTTTGTCCACTTGTGTTGATAAGGGTATTCAAATCTTGAGAAATAGTACTGTAAGGTACATTTAGAATAGACAAAAAAAGTGTGATTAATTTGCGATTAATCGCGAGTTAACTATGGAATTTAGGAGATTAATCGCAATTAAAACTTTTAATCTATTGACAGCCCTAATAAACACACATGCAGTCATGAAAGAAAGTATTGGCACCCCTGGAATTTTTCCAGGATATAAACCATTTCTCCCAGAAATTGTTGCAATTACAAATGTTTTGGCGTACACATGTTTATTTCCTTCATCCACATTGGAACAACACACAAAAGCACAAGAAAAAGTCAAAATTGACATAATTTTACACAATACTAAAAAAATGGGCTGGAAAACATTATTGGCACCCTTTTAAAACTGTGGCTAAATCATTTTATTTCAAGCATGTGATGCTCATTTAAACTCACCTGTGGCAGTAACAGGTGCTGGCAATCTAGAAATCACACCTGAAGCCAGTTAGATTTTTCTTTTATTTTCGGCTCCTTCCTCTCACTGTTTATCAGAGGACAGGAGAAAACACACCGCAGACTTTCGCAGCACAAATGTTTTTTTAGAACCTATATAATTTATCCGCAAAACCATGTTGCTGCTTATGTGTCTAGAAAGGCACAACAAAATCCACTTCAGAATTATTCCCATTCTCATGCTGTTTATTTACGTCACCCTTAATGTGTAAAGGCTTTTAGGCCCATTTTTGCCACCTGCAACCTCTTTCTGTCACACCCTTGACAAAGGGGAGAAATAATCACCAGAGTGATTCTGTGCTGTTTCCTCATTAACAGCTTTTAGTAGAATTCTTTAAACACATTTACAGATAATAAATGTTTGACAAAATATGCATTTACAGTGCTTTTTGCAATATAAGAAGAGACAGAGGTAGGTAATACTCATATTTTCTCTAAGCATAAAAGATAAACAGTATAAACTGCAATACATCCTTTTTTTTACTTTTCTTTTCAAGCTTAAATATATTTTAAGTGCTCCAAAAGCTTATATTCCTTGCAAAACTGATGCTAACTGCATGAATATAAACATATCTGAACAATAAACGTCTTTTAACATGTTTCACATGCGAAACAGCAGACTAACACAGACCACGCTACACACAGCGCAGCTATGGGTCATCCTGCAGCTCTGAGCAGGGGTTCGCTTACTAGCAAGATTACTCCTCATAAAGCACGACTTAAATTTACTCAAAACATCATAGCAACACGTCACAAAACTCTGAACATGTTAGAAAGTTATTTTGGACTTGCTAGCTGTGTTTTTGACCATAAACATAGCTGAAAAAGTTGAGTAATAATCACAAGAGTGATTCTGTGCTGTTTCCTCATCAACAGCTTTTAGCAGAAGGAGGAAAATACCGCTTATCCCCCTTGCATTCCTGTCAGGCAAAAGCAAGCAATCACAGACAGAGGTGTTAAGTAACTAAGTACAAATACTTTGTTACCTTACTTAAGTAGAAATTTTGGGTATCTATACTTTACTGGAGTAATTATTTTTCAGCTGACTTTTTACTTCTACTCCTTACATTTTCATGCAATTATCTGTACTTTCTACTCCTTAAATTTTAAAAATGGCCTTGTTACTCCTCTTTCATTTCAGCTTTTGTCCTTAATGGCATTTTTTTCCTCCTTACATTACGTTTACTTTTATACTTTAAGTAGTTTTGAAACCAGTACTTTTACACTTTTACTTGAGTAAAAAGCTTGAGTTGATACTTCAACTTCTACAGAAGTCTTTTTAAACCCTAGTGTAGTTTCATGGACCAGGGAGGTCCTTTGTTGGAAGGTGTATTTTACAGAGTGTTTTAACAGTTATAACTGTTCTGTGCTTTTTTGTTTGTAGTCGTTCATTGTTCTTGGGGACATGTGTGTTTCACAGAAAACGCTGCTTAAAAAATGCATAATGAAGTTTTTAAGGTTATCACCCTCAATGTTAATGGCTTGACAAGTCCTATCAAGAAGGGCAAAATGATATCAAAAGCAAAAAAGACAGGGCAAAAATTATATTCTGGCAAGAAACTCACTTAACAAATCAAGAGCATGAAAAAATAAAGAAGATGGGCTTTAGACATACTTACTATTCATCTTTTCAAACAGGGCGCAAAAGGGGAGTAGCTATTTTAATACCAAATTCGGTCAGCTTTGAACTCCTGTCTGAAATCAAAGATAAGGAGGGCAGGTACATCATGATAAAAGGTAAATTAGATGATAGAGAGGTGACCCTGTTAAATGTTTATGCACCTCCAAATAGTAATAGGGGATTCTACGAGAAAATAATTGACTTAATTGATTTCCAAACAACTGGAGTTATGATTTGTGCAGGAGACTTCAACATTATTCTTAAAGGGATACCTCAACATTTTGGCAAATTTGCCCATTGCCATAATCCCTATAGTCTTGGTAATAGGTTAGTTTCCTTTAGTTGTCAGTGCAAGCTATTTTTAGATCGGTGCTGCCAACTCAATGTAAAGCAGATGGTATTCCGGCTTTCCCTCATCAAACTCATCAAATACACAACCCAACAACTCCAAAACGCTCTCGTGGACAAGTTGTAACCTGCACATTCACCACGCTATGAAATAATAACATTTAATTATGTAACTTTACGATGCATGAAGCAAATACTCGGAACTATTTCTTGAGTAAACCACTGGGCGGAGTGACACAGTGCAGCAGCCATGTCTGGAGTGTAGTTCCGGCTTTGCATTTAGCTCCGTCTCATAATGTTCCATGATTGTTTCATATACATGGAGAATAATGATGATGGGAATGTGAACCCGGTGATACTCTGGGATGCAGCAAAAGCAGTCCTACGGGGTAAAATTTTATCAGAAGCAGCATATGTTAAAAAGGTAAAAGCACAAAGACTCCTGGACTTGCAAAAACGACTTCTAGATCTTGAACAACATAGAAAAAATAGCGATCAACAAATACTCTTGCAAATGAGACCAATTAGACAAAAAATAGATAAAATCTATAGTGAGGAAATAGAGAGGAAGCTCAGATTTACCAAATCCTAGGTTAAACCTGCTGCAGGGGCTGAATTTTCAAACAATTGTAGGGGGCGCCACTGAGCCAAAAGACCACGCCAACCCAACACTCATCCTAACAATCATCTTGTTTTGCTACTAAGTAGTAAGTAAGTTTTCTGCCAAGTTTCATGGCTTTACAAGTTTTGTAAGCACTAGATAATTCTACTTCCTGTTATATGGCGTATGAAAAATTGTCAGGGCACACCATTTTAGGTAAGGACTCTTGCCCTTCAAATTTGAGTAATGCCAACCTTGAGGGATGTGCCTGGGCTAATTTCAGCAGGATTTGGCCAATTCTGTAATAAACAGAAATTTTTTAATGAGCATCAGCCACTTTTATCACACGATGAAGCATTTCAATTTAAGGGGCGTATTAGGGGGGTATTTTTCACAAAGTTAATCCACTTCTTTAGTCCTTCCTGACACAAATTTCAAGTGGATATCTTGGATAGTTTTCAAACAGTAGCTTACACCTTAAACCTTGACATTTCCTGTCACCACTAGGTGGCGCTTTGATCTGTAAAAAATCTGACCATATGAATGGATGCGGGCCATGACTGTCAATACACCTTAGCAATTTGAATCCAATTGGACAATGCATGGCTGAGTTATAAACTACTTCCTGTTTACCAGAGACATATGCAAATTTGAGGGCTCGCCATGGCCACACTTTTCGACTAATGAGGAAACCCCGAATAACTTTTCATCAGCCATGTCTCATCTACGTCTGTGCCAAAGTACAAGTTGATCGGATGACATCCCTCAGAGGAGTTAATCCAGATATGACCCCTGGAACAGGGCAAAAATACCCCAATTTTTGCTAATTTATTCAAAATGGCGGATGCCCAAGCCGAACCACACACAATATTTCATGAACCTACAACAATGTCAAAGGAGGGGGCTTCAACTTTGAAAACTGGTAAGGGTCGCTATTTTAGCAATTCTGAATTTTCATGTTGGAGACCCAAAAAATATCAACATTTTCGCAAGACCGGACACACCTGCCAAGTTTCTTGCGTTTTTGAATATGTTAAGGGCCTCAAAAGTCCACACAATGATGGAAAATTGCACATCTCGAGCAAAAACAATTAGGTCCTTGCACCACTCGGTGCTCAGGCCCTAATAATAATAATAATAATAATAATAATAATAATTAAAGCGTTTTGATTATTTTAAAAGTAATACAAAAACCATTTACAACAGACTGAAATATAAAGAGCTGTATTGGTGAAATCAAACTATTTCTCAACCTCTTTAAGGACATCCATATTTCTCACAAGATCTTGTGCCAAGGGATCTCGTCACACCCCTACTTGCAGCTGATATTTACAGAGCAATTTTAGCTGATACCGATATCAGTACTGATATTTACATGGAGTTCAGACCAAAAGGGGGGGGGGGGTTGTATCTGATCAGGATGTCTCCTGGGCGCCTTCCTGTGGCCTCAGTGGAGGGATTATATATCCCATCTGACCAGGATGCACTTCAAGATTCCCAAATGGATGGATGGATGGATGAATAGATGGACAGATGTGGGCCTTTAGCAAGGCAAGCTTTCAACTTTTACTGTAAATTTGGGCTGAAGGATTTTGGAAAACAATCTCGTTGCAATCTTTCGAGTAGCTTTCTGTGTAAAACAGAATATGAGAAACTGCTAACTGACAGTTCCTAAACTGCTTGAATTATCAGTCTGAACAACGTTATTAGCTTTGGTGACAAACACACCAGAATATCAAAGATTTCTCACACCAAAGTGTGAATGCATCTTATGCCAACCTCAAATTGTGCTGGCATGATGGGAATTTATCATAAGGTAAACCCCGGTGCAACATTACAGCTTCATTTCTGTGGTTTTGTCCTCATCCTCTCAAGAGCATGGTACTTTTTCTGTGTTCAGGATGTCTTGTTTTTCAGGACTTTCCAACATGCCAAAAGAAAATTTAAGAACAAAACATTCAAAAAGAGGACAAAACAATCTACTTTTAAAGCAGCAGCAAAGGCCAACAGTACTGCTGCAGGGTATGTGTTGACAACTCCTCCAACTATCTTGAGAACATCGGTAGTCGTCGTGGTAATGTTGCCTTCAGGGTCCAGGCTAGTATCTGCAACACTAGAACGCTGACAGGCCGACATAGCTTTCTCACCTCCACCTCTGTTTGATTGACAGCTTCATTCAAAAACCTGAGAGAATCCCCATTAATGCACTTCAACGGAGCAGAGCTGAACACTTTGATTTAATGAGAAGCTTCACTCGCTGCGTCTCTTGTCCTACACCCCAAACTCTCCTTTTGAAAGAGGATCTGGTTACTGCTGCTGGAAAACAAGGCAGTTTTATCCTCTCTTGTCAATATGACGAGCTGAAAGTGAGTTCCCTGAAAGTGAGACCTCTCCGTTCCACCCTTTTATTTCTGTTTTTAACACCTAGCCTGAGACAAAGGCTGAGGGATGAAAAACGGCTGTATACCTCTGACTGCTTCAAGAGGAGGTCACACAATAAGGCTTTGTGGCCTTTGCGAGCCGCCATGGTTCAATAAAACGCTTTGATATGAGGAATAATGTGTGTGCGTCGAAGAGAGAAAGACAAGAAGAAAGGAGGAGAGATGAAAGAGTCACGTTTAATGTCTGCAACAGTTTGGGGTTGTCTGAAGTCGACCTGCACTTTTATTATGTCCCATACAGTTCAGCTTGTGTCTGAAATAATGGTTATTGTACAGTCTGAAGATGACATTCAATCACATGGTAAGACTGGCAATTATGCTTACCAAAGATGAAAGGCTTCTGATCAGGCCCATTACATTTTCAATGTATAATGATAATATAAAGAATAATATAATGGTTTTACGAATAGGTAGGCCTACTGGAGTGAAAAGGTTTTAAAGCTATTTCATTCTTTTGAAAGAGTCAAATTTTCAATTCTGAAGTCCAGAGAGCAGCAGAAAAATTCCAATGAACATGAGCCAAAATAGTTTTTCTCCAGACTGATCATCAGTTTAATCAGAATTGATGCTTCCATAGATTACTGCAAGCAGTAGCAACTTTTGTCTGTGTTCACCTAAATTAAACTGAAGGGTCAGTGGACCTTCAAGCAAACACAGCAGAAGAGATGCAAATATGACACAATTGGAACAAGTGAGTACATGGACAACAATCAAAATAGTAATTGACATAAATCACCCCTCTTAGGGGTGCACCGATCGATCGGCCAAAATTGGTATCGGCGCCAATTTCCTTAATTTTAGGAGATTGGCGATCTGCCGATCCTTGTAAATAAGATCAGTGGATAAGATTGGTTTCATAGGCGTTGCAGAAGTGTGTTATTCTGTTAGATGGCTTTAATAACAAGACCCTAAAAAGTTGTGTTGTTTTTGTGGGCATATGACACTAAATGGCTTATTACAACTTTAATGGAAGACACATTTAATATAAGAACTATAAACTTTGACATCCTAGTAGTAAAATACAAACAATATCAATACCAAGGCTACAGATATAGTAAACCTCAGCACTATATATATAAAAAGTTATCGGAGATGGCAGCAAACTCTGTTGACCCTACAAAAATACATTGGAAATGTGTTGGTTCTAAAAATAGTTGAGATTGCAGCAGATTGCTTTCCATTTTTGTTCTTTCCATTACAGTACACTGTTCTGATGAATCAGATGACTTTTTTTTTAAACTTTGGTACATTTTGATACTATCAAACTTAAAAATAACAGCAATTGTGCCATGTTAAAACATTTTGTACCTAGAAGTACAGCAGCATTAATAATTTTGACAATTTTACTTTCTTGTGTTTATTGATCAGTAGCAATTATAAGTTGGGCTGGGCAATTAATCAAAATTTACATTAAATTGCATACTGCCTGCTGCAAATTTCCAATTGCAGAAGGGGCAATATTTCTTTAACCTTAAATGTGTCAAAATACCAGTTTAAAACTTTTTTTGCAGCAGACATGTTATAGTCTACACATCATGTAGTCATTTAAGTGTGTTTTTTTAGAATAGTTTCTAAAAAACCTACGTTTCTAATTCTTGAATATTTTTCTAAACCAAAATGAGAATGGCTTATCAATAATTATTCCTTTCACTACAACATTTTGTTCTTAATTCAAAAAATGAGTCAAAATACTTAGAAGATATTTTTCCAAAATTGTTAAGCTCTAGTGTAATCTATCTAATATTGTGTTGGTTATAATACAGAATGATTAATTGCTGATGAGGAAGGAGGAAGATGAGGAACTTAAAAGATATTTGCATATATTGCAATCCCAATGCTGGGAAAAAATGCAATTAGATTATTCTCCCAAATCGTTCAGCCCTAATATGACTGCATGCTAAACAATGACGCCAACTCTGTTTTATTCCACATTTTAAGCATCATCATGCTAACTTTCAGAGCTGTTATCCTTCAGTCTAGTTAGGAACATACTGTATATTCCCTGATGTCAGTGAATCTAAACTACCTGAAGCATAAATCATAAAAAGGAGTCAACTTGATGGAATAAGCATTTATCTTACTTATTTTGATTGATGGGTTGTCATGGTAATGACTTGTCAATCAGACAATGGCTTAAGGCCTTGGTTCCCAACCTGGGGTCCGGGACCCCCTTAGGGGGGCGCCAGAGATTTGCTAAAATTAGGTTCACTCAAACTACCTAAAGTCATGATTAAACCCATATGAATGGTTCATACCAATGTCTTTTGTTAATAACACTTGTGTTTTGCTTTAAACGATGAAAAAGATTCTAATTAATGTGTATTTTGACAGCAATATGTCACTTTTTTCCATGTGGGTCCTGAAGGAGGCGCAGCTACACTTAGATACGTGAATGGGGGGCTCAATGGAAAAAAGGATGGGAACCACTGACCTAAGTCATACCTGCTGTTTCAATACCATCACCATTTAAAAGCAGTGGACCAAATAAACATCATTCTTTAAAACTAAATATATGTTAAAACTCATTGACATCTTTACACTACTAGTAAACCAAGTTAAAAGTTGTGCATATTTTCATTAATTTTAATCATCTTCTTTTCCTAGATATTAAAGTGGCCCTCTGCTGGCATACAGAAGAAATGGAGGTTACACTTCTTTATTGGCTTCACTTTCAAAGACCATATTCTAACTCAGCTTACCTCTATAATCTCTGATCCAAATGCAGGTTTTCTTGTCATTTATTACTGAGAGTAGAAACACAAAAAAAGTACTTTATGTCTGTATGGGTGGACAGATAAATATATGACATACAGTATTTCTCCTGTGGTATTAAGATACGTTTTGTCTTGCTTCATTTAGACCTGTTCACATCTGTACTGATGATAAGAGGGCAGATCAAGTTTGCAGATGTATCAATACATATATTGAAGACAGTATGGTTTATATCTATATAGTTTATGTTGATTTGAAAAAGAAAAAAGCAAGTAGAATGCTCAGTAGAATCTTTTTGAAATGTTTAGGTTAAATTAAGAATCACCAAGTTATTTATCTTATTTAATTTAAGGAGAATTTTCACAGGTTAAGTGATCTTCCAGGTTGAAATTTTAAAGCTGGCTGTTAATAAAAGTGCCTGTGTGACATTTGGGATTTGGCCTATGTGGATTTGACTTGGAGCTTGACTTGGCAGTAGATTTACGTACCTTGTTTTGCACAGCTTGCATATTGAATGACTAAGGCCTAACTCCTAGCTTTCTAGATAAATTCTAGTATCTTTGCTAGAAGTCTTTCTAGCAGCAGATAAGACTTTCTCACCCATGACTGTTTTGATCTGAAGCGTGCACTGCATCATGTAGTTCAGCATCTGCCAATACCTATTGACTTTATTGGCATTTCATGCTCTGTCAATTCTGTGAAATCTGGTTCAACAAAAGGAGTATGTGATTATATATTACTGTGTTGATTTTTTAAGTACAGTTTCACCCTATAATGAAATTCCCTTTTGACTTGCACACTTGGACATTTTCTTCTTCAAAACATTTCAGGGAATAGTGCCACTAACCATCTCTTTATGAACAAAGGTGAGTTTAACAACTTCTACTGTTATCTGCCTCATCAGTGTGTAGCCAAAGGCTCATTCTTTACAATGATTCCTGTCAGTTTAAATGTAATTTTTTAGATTTCATCTCTAAAACTTCTCACAGGCCAAACCCAGAGCTGCCTACACATGCAGCAGAGCTAGCAAAAAAGATATCTGAATTTCCCTATTTCATCTTATCTTTTAAGCTATGCATGCTTTGCAGCTGTACTGCAGTTCATTACTGTAAAACTGCATCACCAGCTTGCAGTTTGCATATGATTTTACTGAGTTGACAGAAACTCTGTTCAATGGTGGTTAAAACAGATTTGGTCAACGACAATCAAAGAATTCCTTTGGGTCAGACATGGAGGATGCAGTGTCCAGAGAGTAATTTCAAGCCTGTCCTAGAGTCAAACAAACAAATCTGAAATAAGCTGAATGGACAGCATGAAGAAAGTGCTGTGTTTTCATCTGAGGCTCTAGCATTAAGGGAGGGCGGAGACTGGTGTAGTCTCTCTCCCAGTGAGAGGAAACCTGAGCAGGCTCAGTACCGCGCTGGAATCTACCGCAATGGCATCTGTCGGAGCCAAAACCTCACTGTGGAAGTTTGGAAAGCAGAGAGGAGTGACAGCATTTCCTGCATCCATTTAGAGTCCCACAATATGGAAAACATTTAGACCTCTTTAAGAAAAGTCGTACATTGGTTTGTGTTGGGATTTTTTTCTGGTGGTATTTAGTGTAAATGTGAGTTTTGTGAAGGAAACCTTTTATCTGAGAACAATAACAAATTGGAAACAGAAGGGGAGTTGGTTTCTTACTTGATTGTGTGGTCTATGGGCAGAATTGTTCTTTGTTATGGATTTGTAAAAGGACTTAAATAAAAAATTTCTATGAAAATAGTGTGTCTGTGTAAATTTGCTGCAGCCATTGTCTCGGTGGTGTGGCTCAGTGCCAGGATAACCAGGCATGATATTTACACTGACCACTATTTGACCACCATATGTCGTATACGTTTTCACTGTTTTTAAACTGTAACTGCACTCTCTTCAAGATATATAGGAAACACAAATGTGACAAGATGGCCATGTGTATCTGATATCATATCTGTTAAAGGCTCTCTGTTTCACTTCTGAATCATGTTCACTTAATATGTGAAGTGTGTTGAACAGAAGACAAAACATTAAGCATTCATAAATCACTTTCCAAAGGAGGTTCTGCTTAACTCAGAAAAAACAATATCCAAACTTCATAATGCTGATTGACTGTGTCCAATTTCAAAGTTTAGCATATTTTAAACATCCCCTATAAAACTCAACCCTTTAAGTATCTTAAGGCTCTGCCTTAACCACCCTGTACTAGACAGATACAACATTTTCTCACCTGTATATTAGAGCTGCACAACATTGGGGAAAAACTGATCATCTTTTCTTTCTGTGATTCCTGTTTTGTTTTGAAAAAAAGCAGAAAATCAAAAATTGTAAAATAAAAGAAAAGTAAATGTACTGATATCACAAATGTACTGATTGATACAACTGTATCAATCAAACTAATACTAAAGTGTGCCTATCTACTGCAGAGCTTCCTGTCGGGAAATAAATCAAACTATTATTTCTCTTTACCACTGAAATTAGGGATGCACAATATTGGACTTTTACAGATAACCGATAAGCTGATAATTACAAATTATTTTTAGCCAATACTAATATCAATACAGATATTTAAATGTAGTTCAGACTAGAGCTGGGCAATTAGTCGAAAAATAATCAAAACCCACATTTAGAGCCTTTAACCAACATAAACCTGCTGTGTCAATTATTTAATTTTTTTTCCATTGTAATTCTCCTTTTCTACTAATGCACCACCCCCTTAAAAACAACTTCTGACTGTGTAGTCACATGATAGGTAGCAAGGTGTTGCAAGGCGTGTAGCTTACTGTAAACCCAAGAGAAGTTCTAGTCATTCCCATCCAGTCCACTAAAACTCAAACATGGAGCTGACTGTGCAATGTGAGCAGCAAAATTATTTTCTACTCTTTATACAACAGCATAAAATTTTTTTTCTGTTAGCAAGAAATTCAAGTTGTTTATTTTGTACTTTTCTAGGAAAATTTGACTTTTTACAAGAAAGACTTTCATTTCAGCAAAAGCCGGTCACACAATACAGGATTTAAGCCCGATTTAGGGCAAGATTTGCCTCCCCCGACGATCGTGGGGGCGTATCCTGAGAGGAGCCTCGTCGCAAATGACTGTTTGTCTGAGTAGTCTGCATATGTGTGGTGTCAAAACGATTGTTTTACTGCTCCAAATCGCGTCGTAGCCTCCAAAATCCCGAATCGTAAATATCAAACACGTTTGATATTTACGTTTGACCAGTGATCTGACCATCTGGCTGAGTTGTCTAGTGTGTGCGTCCAGAGGATTAAAGATGAAAAATCTTTGGAAATTGTCCTGAAGTCTGTGGTCTCCCACAGTTTAAAAATCGTTCCAGATCTGACACTTCACTGGTAATTATAAGAAGCTCAACGGTGGCTTAGCGGTTAGGGTGTCGTAGGAACAGCACGGTATGACCGTTTTTTTAAAGTATTAAATGGAAATAAAGTGGTATGTAGGCTGTCGAGGGTTGAGCTTACATGTAACTACTCATCCAAAGTTAAAATAAGGCCACACATGAAAGCACGCTATAAATCTGCAATAAGGAACGAAGGCTGGTGGTGCTAGCTGCTAATGTTAGCCACGCTGTTGGGAGGATATCAGGCTAACATCACATCCGCTGACACAAAGACCCCGTGAGGGATTTGACTGTTTTCTAGGGATTTTCTCCTCTTTAGACTAGTCAGTTATAAAAAAAAAATTCAAATGAGCGTTTGGCAAAATAGGGAAATAGATGGTAAGAAACATCCTTGATTTAAATTGTTTCAATAAATAATCATAAATTGTTAATCTGTGCATGTTCCTTTCAGTTATTTGTTTTAAAATTATAAAAGTATTTTCAGAACAAAAAGAGTGGGAGGTCGGGCAGGAATAATCATTCATTAATCGTAATCAAGGTAAGAAGTTCAATTTATCGTGATCAAGTGCTGTTAAACAACGCAAATCATTTTCAACACAGCTTTTTCAAAAACCCTAGTTTTTTTGGATGCTTACATTATTCTACTCTGCACACAGAAATAAAAATATTCTAAAAATCAACAACTTTCAGGGTCAAAATTATTAGCCCCTCTGGCTCTAATAGTCAATAGTGTTTCCTTTTTCCTGGATAACAGCCTACAGTCGTCTGATGTAGTTTTCAACACGTCTTCTGAGGAATCCCAGCCCATTTTTCTTTGGCAAATCTCTCAAGCCTCTCCGGATTTGATGGCCTTCTGGCATGGACCTTTATCTTCAGTTCACTTCACAGATTTTCAATGAGATTTAAGTCAGGGATTTGTGCAGGCCACTCAATAACGCTCACTTTGGTCTTCTGAAGATAGTTCTTCACCAGGAGGGACGTATGTTTTGTCGTTGTCGTGTTGGAAGACAAAGCAATGACCCAGACCCAGTCTTGTTGCTGACTGCTTCAGGTTTTCTTTCAAAATCTCCACATCTCCTTCTGTCTTTATGGTTCCTTCCAGCTTGACAAGGTTTCCAGTTCCAGATGCACTGAAGCATCCCCACAGCATAATACTTCCACCACCATGTTTCACTGTGGGGACGGTGTTCTTTGGGTGACACGCCTCTCTCTTCTTTCTCCAAACATCACTAACGTCTCTATGGCCAAAGAGCTCTAGTTTGTTTTCATCTGACCAAAGGAAACGTTTCCAGCAGGAATCCTTCTCCAGGTTGTCCTTAGCAGACTTTCGTCTGGCTTGACATATCATATTTTTTTAGAATAGTTTGCAAAAAAATCTAATTTTCTTCATTTTTGTATGTTTTCTTATTGAATTTGAGAATGACATAAAAATGATCATCCCTTCAATACAGAAATTCATATCCGATTTACAATGAGTCAAAATCATCACAATAACTTTTTTTTTTCCAAAATTGTTCAGATTGTAAAAATTGTAATCACAATATTTGGGGGAAAAAATTGCAATTAGATTATTTTCCCAAATCATTTAGCCCTAATGTAGCCTAGCCTATGTATGCTCTCAACTGAGCAAGACCAACACATTTGTCATAGTTCTGGCAACTATTTTCAGTTGAACTGTCTCTTTGTATTGTTTTGTATTTACAACTGATAAATCAGCAGGAAGTATCAGTGGAATGCACAGATAAGTTTGTTGACTTTTAGGCTGAAACAAGACCTACATCAGCTTAAGTCTTTTCTTTGTTCATTCTAATTCCTGACATTTAAGATATGTTTAAAAGACTCAAGTTTCAGGTCTGAACATGTATGAATATTGGTATTAATGCTTGCATAAAATTCTAAATATCGGCATATCACATACCTGTAAAAACCCAGTATAGTGCATCCCTAGTTCTTATACTTTATTAAAGGTGAATCAGCTCTCATTACTTTAAAAGACTAGAAAAGCACTCGGAGAGCGCAGACCTCTGCCATTAGCCCTATCTCCCAATATTGAAGAATCCTTTAAAAAATTCCTGGATCCAGATGGTGATCCTGGTCACTCCCAAAATCTAATTCGCCAATTACTCCCTCCCCAGTGGGCAGTGGGGTGGAAACACGGTGAGGCAAAGCATTAGCTTCGCTACGTGTGAACTGTCATGGCAGAAGCATTGCCTGCCGGTGCCGACAGATGCACTGACAGTCTCACCCATGGTCTCACTGGACAACTGGAAGTCATGGCAGAGGGTGAATATTCCCCTATTCCTCCCAGCAATGTGAGTACTCTAGCTACAATTCACTGTCTTTCTCTCTGTTACGCTCCGACTCAGCTCCTCGACCGGGCGTGCGTCTTTCAAACTCTATAAACTCTAAAACTTTGAATAGAAACACACTAAAAAATGTTCCTAGGATTGAAGTTACTCATGTCCGCCATCTCCTGGTGTAAAGTGGTAACAACAGTAGAAAAGCACTCGGAGAGCACAGACCTCTGCCATTAGCCAATATCTCCCAATAGTACAGAATCTTTTAAAAAAATTCCTGGATCCAGACGGTGATCCAGATCACTCCCAAAATCATCTCTTGAATTGTCTCTTTGTATTGTTTTGTATTTACAACTGATAAATCAGTTCTTCCTTATGCCATTTCTGACATTTCCTGAAAATTTAATCAAAATCCGTCCATAACTTTTGGGTTATGTTGCTAACAAACTAACTAACTAACTAACAAACTCACCTGATCACATAACCTTGTTGGCAGAGGTAAAAAGTGATTAACTGCCTGTGGAGCTCAGCTGGTAGAGCGGGTGCCCATATGTAAAGGCTACAGTCTGCGACACACTGGTTGGAAATTTTAATCCCGATCAAACACTGTTAGGTGCATGTCTTCCTCCGCTCTTTCCCCATATTTCCTGTCTGCCTTCAGCTGCCCTGTCTTACAAAGGCTAAAAGCTCCAAAAAATATCATAAATAAGTATCTCCACTTGTTCCAGTGATAAAAACTCCCTATTTTTTACCATTACTCATTCTAATTATTCCTGATTTTGGGGATTTTCCAAATGAGTTATGAGTGTCATGCTTATCCAAAACATCAGATTCATATTGTATAAAACTCTGGTCGAGAGAGAAATTATGATGTCTAATAAATAATTGTATCTAAAGGAGAAAAAATGGGAACACAAATTACATGACATGATTTCTGCCAGGAAACAATACAATCACCCTAATTAATTATTAGAAAGGGGTTGAGGTGACAAGTTTTTTATTCCTAAATGAAGCTTATAATCAAAGATGCTTTGTGATTCACTTTGTTAATATGGTATAAGGACAAAAGTTCAACAATTTCAGGAAATCATCAGTGTAATGATGGCCACAGCTCATGTAAACCATTTGAATAACTGCATGTCAGTCACTTTCCATGATTTTTGTTAGTGAATTTCTGCCTCTTGATCAGAACTCTTCAGAGAAAACTGTTGAGTGATTTGAAAGAAAAAGCTCTTTGGGTGATCTAAGGGGTTAAACGGGAGTCGAAGAGTCTCTTGGCTGCTATTCAAGAGGCGAGCAGCTTCAGGCGGTACTGGTCGCGGCTCACAGCAGCTGAAAGAGAAGGCTGTCTCCAACGCCTCCCCCCCTCCTGTGTCTCTGTCTCCATATAATTACACTATGGCTGACAGACATGGTGCTTAAAGTAACAAAACAAAGACGGACTGGAAAATAAACAGCACCTCAGTCATTCATTGAAAGGGCGAGCCTGAGATGTGTACATTGCCCAGTTTTATACTAACAGCTTAGCGCAAACAGGAAACAGTTTGCAGTGAAAGCAAAGCTAAACGTAAAAGTGACAGTCATCTTATTAGTCATTTCCATACTTTTATGGGTTATAGACAAGCTCAACCACAACTGGTGTAATGGTTTCATGTTCAGTACCACAGGTTAGTCAGCTGCCTGGTCTATTTATGGTGAATTATTGCTTTAAGTTTCAGAAATATGATTGTGAGTGAGCAAACAAATGTCTGTGAGAGAGTTTGTGTGTAAGGGGGGTGTAAGATTTGCTGAATAGCAGAAACAGAATAAACAGAATAGTCACAGATGTAGAAGAAATATGGAAAACAGTGGCAAAACTATACAACAAAGTGGATAGTTAATCTATCTAAAGAAAATGGTTGCTATGGATCTTATATGACTAAAATACAAGTCATTAGCTGGTAGGATTAGCTGAAAAAACTTCACACTTTAAACATAGCATCCCGATATTTCTGGCACTTATCTGATTAAGCAAGGTTTGACATAATAACAGATTATTTTGGACAACTTTTGTCATCATTTGTGCTTTCACAGTCACTCATTTTATAAGTGAACAAAAGATACAAACCAGACCAGAAGTTTTCAAACTTTTCAGCCTGCAACCCCCAAATTAAAAGTGTCAGAGACTGTTGACCCCCACTATCTCTGGAGGTGGTTAAAGCATTATGTTACACAAAACCACTCCAACAAACTAGAAGGCCTTTCCAAAAGCTGAGCATACACTGTGCAATTTCAGGCCGACTCTATCACAACCGTGGTGGAAAGTCAGCTCACACCTTGTGACTGAATCGTCGACCATCGTGCACAATATATGTGCTCACATACGGTCTGATGGTCATGCATGACCTGAGCAAGTGAAGTCAGGACAGACTGTGACAACAATCTAAGGAGTTTCCTTTAAAAAGTCTTACATATTGAGGTTGAAGTCGTATCTAGTCATATTCTCTCTCTCTCTCTCTCTATGTACATCTCTCTATATATATCTCTCCATACAGCACCGCCATCTGTGTCAGCTGGAGGTCTGCAGGTAGGCATCTTTCCTGCTTGTTTATTTTCTTTATTATAGGGATGCAGGGCATTAGAAAGTCATTCCTGCTGATGTCATGGTGATTTAAGACGTTTTTAAAGGTAAAAATACCCCCAAGTTGAACATTCTGCTCGGGGCTCTGTTCTTACTGTCAGGAGTGTGTGTCGTATAACCAAAATATCAAAAGCATGAGAAATCAAATTCTTGAAAATGCACATGTGATATCTGTGTGTGACAAGAGCAGCTCACCATTACATTGTTGCTGTCATGTGTAAACTTACATGTTAGGGTTTTTATTAGGACTGCATGGTATTGGTTTTTTATATCAGTATTCCAGTATTTACAAAATAATTTTATACCAAAAACCAATATTTAAAAGTAGTTTAGACCTAAAACTTCAGTCATTAAAACACACAATTCAAAGTTTGAGGATGATCACATTCACAAATTTCATTCCTTCAAATACACTATAGACTGTAGGGATTGATGAATTAAAAAGAGATGTCAGCTGAAGTAAACCTGTTGGTCCAGATAAAACTCCACTAACTTACTTGCTCCTAAGGCCAGTATTTACAGTGGATGTAGGTCAAGGCAGGTAATATAGCAGATTTTTCAATGACCAAAATATCAGTTGTAATTATCAGCAGAAATGTTAATATCAGCCAATACTGATAATTCTCTTTTTCAGTTAATATCTGTCGATATCAGCGACATACCCATTAAATCAACCATCTCAGATGTTTATTTACTTACTTTGATTTCAGTATAAATCTCACCTTATGCCTATGGTTTTACTTTAAGTTGAACTCATTTTATGTACATATTTTTACACTGATTAATGAAATATATAAATTGAAATCATTTTAAAATTTCTCAGCATTTTGTGAGGTATCTCATCAACCTACTTACCTTTGGTGGTTTGCAATCCCCCAGGATTCCCGTCCCCTACTACGGCAACCACTGTTGGAATCATGTGATGGAGCTGAATATGAATAGGAAAAAACAAGCTTTAACGAATTAAACACTTCATAAAAAAAGAAAAACAATACAGCCTGGTTTTTCTCCTTTTATGAACTGCTCTGAGATTTCTTTTGTTATGGCATTTAGCAACATATAAAAGTTGGTTGATTAAGAAAGATAAGACAGAATAGTCACATGTATAGAACTGAAATAAAAGCCAAAATACAAAAAAGCACTACATGAACCAACAGAAAATCATAGTGAACTAAATCAGTCGTTCTCAACCTTGGGGTCGGGACCCCCTTGAGGGTCGCGAGACACTGAGAGAGGGTCTCTAGATGCCTTAAAAGAACTAAAATATTTTTTTAATTAAACTGTTGCCACTTTATACCAGTTTGACCAAATGTCAATCCCTTTCTTAACACTTTTCAACACCAATTTAAGCACATTTTTGCCACTTAGAACCATTTTTTGCCAATTTTAGACCCTTTTCATCACTTTTTCCTGCCTGTTTTTGCCCCTTCTAAACCAATTCGTGCCACTTTCTGCCTATTATTGCTTGTATCAACCACTCTTTATACTCTTTTTGCCAAATTTAACCACAGTTAACCAATTTTTGCCAGTCTATATCAACTTTTCATCCAAGTCCACCTAATTTTCACCAATTTTTGCACTTCAAAACAATTTCAGCCACTTTTTTATCCTCTTTTACCACTTTTTGTGCCAGTTTTTTGACACTTTAACCCATCTTTGTTTATTTTTGCCACTTTTATCTAATCTTTGCAACTTTTAACCCATTTATTTTCTTTAAAAATATTTTTTTCCATTGTCAACCAATTTAAGCTATTTTCAACCCATTTTAATTATATTTTTAAAATAAGTTACTTTCATTTAAAGATGGCTATTTCCTACACAAATTAATAAATAAAGATATTTGTTTCTTTGATAAGAGTGGTTATCATTTAGGTCAAATATAAAATATGATTTTCACAGTTTAACTTGACAATGGACCATGGTTTTGCTGACCTCCATGGACCCCCAGTTTGGCTGAGTCCCAGAAACCTCTCCCTTTATCCCTCCTTATGGACAGCCTTGTCTGCACACAAGCATTCTCGATTGCGCATGTCTGTGTTCAATCACCTTCAGGTACAGTGGGTCAGGGGTCCCCAGTCTCTGGCACCTTTATTCTAGGGTTGCAAGGTTGAGAACCCCTGAACTAAATAACAGCCACCACAGAAAGCTTTCATGGATTTACAAGAGATAGCAGAGAGCAAAAACCGTCAGCAATCTCTACCACAGTTGAAAAGGTAAAGCAGACCCAGCTTACGTGGTAGAAACCATAGATATCTATAATAAAGGCTAGATGTCACTACGGCGGAGTCTCTAATGGCATCACTGGCGGCCATCTTAACACAGGCAAGCTCTCTGGTGGAATCTGTGGTACCTTAGGGAAAGTGAGTGATCTGCACAAACGTAAATACTCTTATCTCGCTGAAATCTTGACGGATTTACAAACGGATTGGTTTCTTACAAACGTTATTAATGTGGCTACAATTCTGGATGTTTAAACATGTTAAAATTGCAGCTTTTCTCTTCAAAAAACGACTTAATCATGCAGTATAGTTGTGTAAGGCTGAGACCACCAGATTTAACTTGTTAAAAAAAGTTTGTTAAAAACATCTGTAACATTTGTAAAGGGAAATCTTGTACCTATTTTTATTGCAAATAAATGTCACATTTATAAAATATTAGGGTAGACTGAGTACAGTAGAGACACTTTTTGCTTCTCCATTTTTGAACAAATATTGCACAAGAACTATACACTGAAAATAAGTGGTTTTTCGTATGCAGTTTAATTTGCTTGTATACTAAGTTATTATTGATTAATATCATTTAGAAGTTGTTTATTTTTTCCACAATCAGGTCATAAACATAAGGTGCATTTTTACCCCATACGTGTACAGTTGAGACGGTACCCTGGTACAGTTGAGACACCTACTGAAACCCATTGATGATGACTGAACATCAATTGTGAATGCAATAAACTTTTTAAAAATGACAGTTTTACAAGACATTTATATATAAATTCATTCCTCTTTATTGGAGTTTTAAAAATGGAATATTATTGTAAACAAGCAATAATAAAACATCAACTGTAGCCTAAATAGACTATATATATTATAAATACTATATTAAACTAGACTCAACAGTCTATCCATCTGTTAATATAACACAGTTCAAGTATCACAAATATTAGATTTTATTTAAATTTTCTTTTTTTGTGGTCTTATTATGACTTGTAATCTGTTATCTTTACGATGCACAACCTAACAGCATGTGATGTACTAGTAAAAGAACTCTATCACAGGTACAGTTAAGACATGTCTCAACTGTACCCGCTAACCATCTTGTGCATTTCTCTAGAATTACTCAGTGACCTAACATGCTAGGATAGCATGAAAAATGTGTGTTTTTAGGGCACGGAATAATGTTTGCAATGATGTAAGTTATGTTTGATGGTCACAAAAGGAAAATGAGCTATTCGTTGTGGAAGGGACATGGTAAAGTGAAATTCTTACCTTAGTAAAAATATTTTTGCTGATATCCTCTGACTGGAGATGCTAACACTCTTCAAATTTCCCACCACCAAAGAGGATGCTAATATGCATGTGCTGAGTAAAAATCACGGCTCAGGCTTGCAGCACAGGCAAAATATTTAGTGTTTCAACTGTACACATGTCTCAAATATACTCAGTCTACCCTACTTATATAATACAATATTTTGAATTATTACATGTTTAAACTAAACATGTAATAATTAAAATTATTTTATCATATTAGTAATACTCCTATTATAAAAGTATACATATATCTCATGTTGCCATTCTGTACGCTGAGTTTTAGTTGCTCATATAGTGATTTGACATAAATACCTTGTGCGTGTGTGTGTGTGTGTGTGTGTGTGTGTGTGTGTATTCATTGCACCTATCTGAAGTCCAACGGGGAAATAGGTGATCCCAAACTTTCGACCGGAAGTGTAACATAATTATCCATAAGTGCAGTGTTATAACTACACCTCTGACGTTTATAACAAACCAACCCGTTTGAAAATCGGTAGAAAATTGAGCAGGTTATGGTTATTTAAAAAGTACATGCACCACTACTACGCAATGTTTTGGGTGAGCGAGCTGACTGTGGCAAGATGGCCGCCAGTGCGGACGTGGGACTCCATTGGCCGGCAGCGCGGAAGGGACATCTAGCCATTACTATAGATATCTATGGTAGAAACAGCGCTTCGCAGCACCTGCTTGCTAGCCCAAGCTAGCATGCCTGCTAGCTCTAGCTAACGTTCACAATGGACACAGCATACAGCAAACACGTTTTATCTCCAGTTTATGATGCTCACTTACAGTTTCGATTAAACTCAGTCTGACAGTGTTGTTTTTTGTCGAACTCTCATCCAGCCTTCACCAGGGGAACAATCTCTGGCATGGTAGCAGTTAGCTCCCTCGTAGCTACCGCCTGAGAAAGTCATCACTTAATATCATCCATGTCAATGGTATCCAGTTCATACTGAAAGCAAAGCGGTCCGTAATTAGCTAAGCACAAACGTTTGTATTTAACCGGATTGCCAAGTCACTATAGGAGTAACTTTTAGAGGAGAAACTGTTGATTAAGCGGTTATGAACCTGTCCCATAAATTCCACTAGCAACGAACTAATCAGAGTGCGCGCGCAGCAAGGTTCAATGGTAATTCGCCATGACGTCATCACAACGCTCTAATGTACGTCAAGATATTTACATCTTACAATAAAAAAAGCCAAAGTTAATTTCAAAATGATTTAATACATTTATCCAACATGTATTTTCTTTAAAGATATGAAGATGATTTCTGAATTTCTGAATCTTGTATGTTTTGTAAAACTTTCTTAGAAACTCGTTGCCATTTCTGCCATGATTGAGTCTTTACAAAGTTTTTGAGATTGATTTTGAACATGGTTGAAATCTTATGTTAAATGAAAATTAACTTAAAGGAAATTAAAGTCATTTTTTTATTTTGAAAAAAAATCTGGAAAGAAATTACCTTCTTTTTAAATCTCCTTCAGTTATAGGTATTATATCAGTATTACATGAAGTATGAAGCGTTATATAAGTATTTGCAAAGCCTTAGAAAATTATTTGTAATTTTAAAAAATATTTTAGTTTACTATTTTTGTTGTTTTCTTTTTTTCCCCCCTCAGGACTAATGCATTGTCACACTTTTATCCTACATTATTATAAATTATCCATCATGAAAACACCCTAGGTATGGTTGCTAGATGAGTTGGCCATATGTCTCAATATAGACAACATTTGTCACCCTAAACAGGCATATGTCCAAATACGGTACCTCCAATTTTCAGACTTAAATTTCAGTAATTGTTAGAAATCCTACAAATCCTATTATGACATTGATTGGCCGAGAACAATTATTCTGGTGCTACTAAAGCACAGAGAGCTTGGGGAAGGCCATGACAGAAGTCGACTGAAGTGAACATACTGTATATTGTCCCATAAAGGGTTAAGTCTAAGTGACTGACATGTCTGAATTTGGCATTGGAGTGGAAAGAGTGCCCACTGCTGGGCAGGAGAGTCCTGGCCATACTCCCCCCCTGTGCAGCATCCTACCTGTGTGAGAAAGGTTTTTCTGCTGATGCCTCAAACAAGACAAAATACAGATCAATAAACTGAGAGTGGCAGTCTCACAGCTGCACCCCGATAATATCTGTAGCACAAAACAAACTCACATCAGTCACTGAAATGATTGTAGGATTGGAAAAATAACAAGTTAATAAGTTTTAAGTGGTTAAAAAAAATAAGAGTGTATGAGGCAAAATCAGCAAAGAGATGGAGGTTATATTTTGCCCACAGGGGCCCTTTAAATCGACACAAACAGAAAGTTCCCCACAACGTTAAATTGCTCTGGCCTCACAGTAAGTGCTCGATTTTATGTGATGAAACTGCATGAAATGACTCCAATTTTGAAGCAAAACTTAGCAAACAAACCCCAGGATGAGTTTTTCAGTGTAATGCCCATGGTTTATTTCCTGGTTTAGTTGAGAGACTGTTTAAGCTGCATCTGCCATCATCCTCTTATTCTGTGGATGACATTAATAAACAGGGATGTGCAATCAGCAACAAGACAGCAAGGAGACTTCTGAGCTGTCTGTGGTTTCACACAAAGGGCCCGCTAACAGCCGAGGTATCGATCCACAAGCACTCTGAGCAGCAGAGTGACAAAACACTGTCAACATGATGAGGATGGTGTGATGAAGGAAGTGTGGAGTCTGAGGTTGGGCTGCTTCTCTCTGGTGAGTGATCACTTGTTATTCTGCCAATCTCTGTCCTCATGGGACAAATCAGAGCCTTTCTATTTTTCTCCAATGACTTCTACGCACATGTGGCACTGTTCCTTAAACTCCGACTGTAAACAGTTTTAGTATGAATGGTATCAATGTTCCAAACTACATAAATCAAGGCTGTCCAAACTGTTTTCATGGAGGGCCACATACAGAAAAACATAAGGATGACTGTAATAACCAAGCATAAGCTTGCGCTAATGCAGGCCATACTTCAGTTTATTGTTAGATTTCACTGCAGACCATTTAAAAATGAACCACAGGCTGGATCTGGCCCATAGGCCATATTTGGATATAAATAATCCAACTTTAAACACCATATATACTATAATACACATCAAGTTCAGTTGTTTGATTGTTGATTTTCGAACTATGAAAAAGTACCTAGTGGTAGCCTGGAGCACTGGTTCAAAATGTGTGGGTCTGGATAATGAAGCCCTAATCTCCAGGGATCTTCACCCTCAAAAATCTGGACCTGAATATTAAAGATCTACCTAGACCTACACACCGATCATCTGGATCTCTCCACTGATAATCTGGACCTGTACAATGATGACTTGGACCTGCACACTGATGATCTGTGCCTGCACACTAATGATCTGGACCCGCACACTAATGCTCTGGACCTGCAGCCTGATGATCTGGACCTGCACAATGATGATCTGGGCCTGGACACTGATGATCTGGACCTGGAAATTGATCATCTGGACCTGCACACTGATGATTTGGACCTGCACACTAATGCTCTGGACCTGCAGCCTGATGATCTGGACCTGCACATTGATGATCTGGATTTGCACACTGATGATCTGGACCTGGACATTGATGATCTGGACCTACACACCAATGATCTGGACCTGCATACAGATGATCTGGACCTGCAGACTGATAATCTGGACCTGCACACTGATAATGTGCACCTGTACATGCTTGATATAGACATGTACACAAATAATCTGGATTTGTGCATTGAGGATCTGGACCTGTACATGGGTACTCTAGACCTGCACATTGATGATCTGGATTTGCACACTGATGATCTGGACCTGTGCTGACAATCTGGACCTGACTAATAATCTGGACCTGTACACTGATGATAGTCTGGACCTGTACACTAATGATAAAGACCGGTACACAAATAATCTGGACCTGTACACTGAAGATCTGGACCTGGACACTGATGATCTGGGCCTGGACACTGAAAACCTAGACACTGAGAATCTAGACCTGTACATGGGTGATCTGGACCTTAAACTAAAGATCTGTACACTGACAATCTGGACCCACACACCGATGATGAGGACAACCGTATTTATGGACCTGTACAATGATAATCTGGACCCATTCAATGGGGATGTGGACCTGGACCCTCTGGGTCTGGACACTGAACATTTAGAAACTGTATTTCTGGATCTGAAGATCTTGACAGCAGGTATGGTGGAGGAGTCTCTCACAGATCCAGGTTAAAGACAAGTCAAGAGCAGCAGAGAGCTGATTCAAAGTTTGGCAGCAGTAAGATGACTGGTTCCTAGAGGTAGCATCTAGATCTGGTTGGTTTGGCTCTTGAACAGCGATCACCTATAATCAACTGATCACCAGAGCAGGCAGGAACAGAGAGAGCTGGAGAGTGAGCAGTACACATGACTATGGAACAGTCTTAAACGTATGCGTAGCCTCATTGAGCATCTCTAGAGACAGCCAGGGCCACCAGTCTCTAGCACCATAATGTTTGGGAACCCCTGACCCAGGAAGAACGAAAGCCTTTGTGTTAAATAAGCAATTTTTCAGGAAATCACTTTATAAATGAGACCTCTAAGATGAACTTTGGCCTCTCGTTTTTCTTTTCTGAGCTTTTCCAGTGAGCTTTGCCAAACAGAAAGAGAGAGGTATCATTCTGGGAGCAGAAATGTTTTTCTTGAAACCACAGGTCTGGAGCCCCTGCCCTAAATCGTTCATCTGAAAACGACCATGAAACGTCTAAATGTATGTGATTTTTGAAGACTGTAAACAAACTGGTGTGGTCCTTTAAGCCTTCCCTCGTCTTGTTTGTAGCAAAAACAGAAATGTGATCCATTAATTAGCCATCCCTGATGTATTCATTAACATAATTATAACATCATAATCTGGACAGGGATAATTATACAGTGAAGGGGTGGAGCTCGGGAGCCAGCGGCAGAATTAGCCCATTTTCCTTCAGTTCACAGTGAGGTCAGCACACACCGCAGCCATGAAGACGAGGGCCAAAAAACCTCCTCCACTGCTCTCTGCCTGGGATCCATTTCATCGTCTCCATGACTCGGAGTCCTGACAAAGGAAAACAATTAAGACAGGAGACTGGGCCGGGGTGTTTCAGATGAGAAAACCAAGAAAGAGATGGAAGAGAAACATTGTAAGTTTTTAGTCTAAGCCTGCCAGAAGCAGCTCTCCCACCCAAATCCCTCCTCTGAATCCTTCCATTGTATCCTGACCACAAATCCCATACTTTGCCTGGAAAAGCAGAGCGCAGACTCCACTGAAATATACATTGGAATTTTTTAAGCGGTATATGGGAATGCCCAGAGCTTTAACTCAAGGTTTTTATGAATGTTTCTGAAGCACTAATCTCATTGTTTTATGCATCCACAATGCTAGAACAACTGATCTTTTTTAGCACAAACTGCAGCGTGCTGTGACACTGGAGATCTATCTGAACGCAGAGCTTCGACTTTGTAATCAGCCCCTCTTTACTTTTACAGCTAAAGTTAATTACAGGTTTGAGCAAGCAGCCTGCAGAGGTTCAGGGTCAAAACAAAAATGCCTCTCTGCCTGCGCTGAGCCAGTTCTGCTGCTGCGTTTTCTTCAAAACACTCGCCTGTGTAAAGGTTTTCAAAGTGCTTACATTGCTTTTTCGTCTCATTGTTTTTCCTCCTCAGCCTCTCGCTTAAATATGAGTTTCCATAAATAATTGTGTTGTTGAAAGAGTCAAACAGGATGCCATTATACTGTAAACTTTGCAGAACTTTCTCCTTCTGGAGCCGGTTTGGGCCTGAGTGCCCTGCTGTGGTTTGTTGTGTAATCTCTCAGTTATGCACTTTATTTTCTTACCACTGGTACTGTGACGCCTTTTGCTGTTTTCCATTGCCACTGGTCCTTTTTTAATAAGGCCAAACAGATAGTTAAAATTCACTGTGATTTATAAAGGTGGAGATAATTTTGTAGAAAGTAATGGTGATGAGACTTTTGATTACAGGCAGAAAAAAGCTGGGGATGAAAGTTCCCTCTTGACCTGTGATTCTGTGCAGGCAGATGAAGTTACCAACTTCTCAGAGGTTTTTTCTCTATGATCTTCCCTAAAAAAGTACCCTACCAGGCTTTTGTGGCCCTGGATTACTTTTACTCTGCACTAGCTGGACAGTATGTCTACTTTGTGGACTGAGTTGACCCATTGACGTTGGAATGAGAGGCACTGAGAGCTTTGCAGATACAGCCATGGAAAACATTAAGAGACGCTGCAAAAATATGTTCTTCTTTGATTTGTTCAGGGATGCTGGTGACTTTATTGTTTGAATGCATGTGCTCCATTTGAGGACTGAGGAGGCCGCGGTCCTCAAAGTGGGCGGACAAGCTTCAGATTTGAACTGGGGCTTCTTTCCAGCATGTTATTCCCTACTCTCTCCACTCAGTTCCTGCTTACCCACTGACTTGGTAACCTTGCAAAGTAAACCATATAGACCAAAGTATTTGGCAATTTAACCGTTACACCGACAGGGACTGTAATGACATTGTATTCAAATTAATGTCCTTTAATATAGACCAGCATCCACTCTTCTTGGAAGGCTTTATGCAAGATTTTGAGTGGTGCCCATTCATTCTGTAGAGCATTTATGAGGTCAGGCACTTATGTTGGACAAAACGGCCTGGCTCACAATCCCTATTCCAGTTCATCCCAAAAGTACTTGATGGGGTTGACGTCAGTCAAGATTTTCCAAACCATGTCTTTCTAGTCCTTGCTTTCTGCACTGGGGCACAGTCATGCTGGAATAGAAAAGGGCCTTCCCCAAACTGTTTCCACAAAGTTGGAAGCATAGCATTTTCCAAAATGTCTTGGTCTGCTGAAACATTAATATCCATACCATTATCCTTCCTCCACCAATCTTCACGGCTGGCACAATGCAGTCATTGCAGGGAACATTCTCCAGGCATCCAACAAGCCCAGACTCAACCATTTGACTGCCAAAAAGAGAGGTGTGATTCGTCTCTCCACAAACATGTGAGCTTTACACAAGTTCATACGGCACTTGGCATTGGACTTGGTGATGTGAGGCTTGTATGCAGCTGCTCGGCCATGGAAACCCATTCAATGAAGCATCATCCACACAGTTTTTGTGCTTACATTAAAGGGGACATATCATGCAAAAAATCACTTTTTCAGGCTTTTCTAACACAAATATGTGCCCCTGGCCTGTCCACAATCTCCTCAGGTACCAGAAAAATCCATTCCCTTTCCCCCTCTCCTTCTCCACCTTTCAGAAAATGTGTGCTGAAACAAGCCGTTCTCCGATTTTACATCTAGTGACCTCACCAGGGGCCTAAGCACCTGCCCCCGGATTTGGCTGCCCTCCCCCACTTTGAGCAAAGTTCTGCCCTCCTTTACTGATCCTCTCAGATACCAGCTGAGATTTTTATTTATTTAATATTTAGCATTTATTTGACATGGAAATACAGTAACATTGATACTCTGATATCTAATCATACCCAGGTCCCAGATGCACTGCTTTAAGTGTTTATAGCAAAGAGCTAATGCTGGATAGCTCAGTGGGTTATCCTGCTGACTACAGTCTGGTAGATCAATGGTTTGAATCCCAGTCTAAACTTTGGAAAAAAAAAGTGTCTGTAATATCACGAGTGCATCCATTTCCTGAGAGGGGTGTGGTCAGGGGTGGAGTCAGCCAGTTAATTATCATTTAAAGCCACAGACACAGAAATGGCTTGTTCTGAGAAGGGCTGAAACAGAGGGGTTTTTAGACATGCAAAAATCCAATACTGGAGTGTTTTTTTCAGCAATAAACTTCACAGGCATGTCTTGGGGACCTCTGAGACCGATATAAACTTGTCTTGAAAGGGTAAAATGTGTCCCCTTTAATGCCAGTAGAAGTTCAGAACACTTCAGTTATGGAATCAGCAGTGTTGGAGACTTTGATGCACCATACACCTTAGACATGTTTTGTGATTTTGCACAGCCTTCCACATCGTGGTTTCTGTTGTTCCTAAACGCTTCCAGTTTCTAATGATATCACTTACAGCTGACAGTAGCATCCTTCACAGTACCACACTTGGAGTCACTGAGCATTTCCCATTTTTAATCATTAATATTTAACAGGTGTGACCAAATGTTGTACATACAGTGCACATGGATTGTGCCCAGTCTGAGAATGACCAGACCAATCGGAGCCATCAGAGGCTTCCCTTTAACCCAGATCAGTGGAGGGCTGCAGTTATGCAGGAGCTAAAGTTGTATCATGTGCATCTTACTTCCTTCATTCACCATCTTTTGCCCTTTTTTCCACTGTGATAGAGATGCTGATCGACATGTTCCTCTGAAAGGATTGTTATGGAAAAGAAGACGTAATTATCTGATTTCCTCTTTTTGTTTTCAGACATTTATCTCCACTGGAATTCAAAACCTGTAGAAGAAATGAAAACATTCACTATCTGAGGTTTTTAAGCATCTCAGTGTGTCTGTGGTGAACTCTGATTGTTAAAGACGAACGGCCACAGTACCTAACTCAGCTAAAAGAGTGGTCAGCAGACAGCAGGAGGAAGATCAAGGAGGCTGTCTACATCAAAAAGAAGAGGCCACGGTTGATGATCTTGTCTCTATATACTAACACCTGTTATGACTTGAACAGAGTTTCACACACCATTAGCTGACAGACCCTGAGATGCTTTTAAAAGCTCCAGAGAGCTCCAAAAGTCAGACATTTGACCTTAGATTACTTTGTCAAACAGGCAAAATTTTATGTGACAAGGACAAATAAACAAAAAAATCCTCTTCTCGTATGCAAAGGATTTAGGTAGTGCAGTTTGTTAAGGATTAAGAGTGAAGATGAAGCACTAAACTACCTCCAACATGGACTTTACCTTTAACTCTTAAAAGGAAGGAAACAGTTTAACATTTGTCCAGAGATTATGTAAAATCATTGAAAGTTCTCAAATGTTACTTTTAACCTGAAGCCACAGCGGATTATAGATAGTTTACAGGCCCATGGTCAGCCACGTTTAAGGTGGATGGGTTGGCTGGGGCTCTTTTTCTCCAAAATAAGCGATGTCTCTGCAGTTTCTCCCCTTATTCTAAAAAAGTACATCCAGGTTTAGCTGTGCCATACGCTGTGACACATCTGCAAGCTCTTAACATGATCATTAATGGACAGAGAAACACCAAAGTGGGGCTTTTAATGGGGTGTTTTGTTGTTTGTTTTGGTGAATTAATAGAGAAGTACTGGCTGTCATTTGAAAGAGGGATGCATTTATGTTTTATTTAAAAAAAAAGACCAACTAAATACATTAGATTTACCACCAACAGGGAAATCCCAGAATACAATCTTTTGTTCAGAGATTAATCAAAAAGAACTGGAAAGCACAATTAAGAAGCTAAATCCCAATAAGGCCCCTGGCAGCGATGGCTTTCTGCCTGAATGGTAGAATCATACCCAGTTTTACTAGCTTCACTTAATCAAACATTAAAAAGGTACCAAACTCAGTTTAATGAGGAATCAAAGAGGGTTATTGCAAGAAAATGGTTTAAGGAGGACCCCCCCCCATTCAGAGAAACTGGCTAGACCTTGTGGAATCCTGTCCCGTCTGGGGCTCCACAGGGTTGAAGCCTATCCCAGCTATCATTGGGCAAGACATGAGGTACATCGAAGGGCTGTCAGTCACACCTATGGACCACATGTGCTCAGTCCTGTTTTTAAGTTTTGTCCCTTTCTGTCGATTTTGAATGTCCCCTATCCCCTTTGAAACATACGCTTTGTAGACAATGGCGGGGCCAAATGCCAAATGCGGGTGGATTTCAACTTTGGCAGGTACCATATTGACTTCAACTAGCCACTTTGGCCAGTAAAATTTATCAGTGTCACAACCTCAGCATTCTCTGGTGGATATTTGTCTGAGTGAGAATTAAATGAAACCAGTTGCACTTCTGATTTTTTGAATAAAGTTAATTAAAAGTCAGTGTTTTATTATTAGTATAAACTTAGTATCTATTAAAGAAGGAAATGGAGCATGTGCTTTATCTCATACCAGACATACCCAATTTGGCATGTAACACATAGTTTCCCATCAACACAATTGTGGCCAGAGGAAATGCTCAGAGGCTAGAAACTTTTAAAAAACAAGTAGCCATGGTGGCCAGTGAGCAAAAGTTAATATCAAGCCCTGGACAAAAGTGTTTGGCCTCACCTGTTTATTATTGTATTCAGGTGTATCAATCAGACCTGTTGCCACAGGTGTGTAAAATCATCACCTAGCCATGCAGACTCCATATGCAAACACTTGTGATCCTAAATGAGTTGATCTGAAGAGCTCAGTGACTTCAAGTGTGGTTCTGTGATGATGCCACCTTTGTCTTTAGAAAGTTTGTGATTTTTTTTATCCCTTCTGTTGACTGCAGGAACAGCAACTCAGTCATGACGTGGCAGACCATGTAAAATCACAGAGCAGGTCTACTGCTCAGGTCTACACTGCTGATTCCATCGCTGAAGAGTGCTGAACTTCTACTGGCATTAATGTAAACACAAAAACTCTGCAGTGGTAGCCTCATGCAATGGGTTTCTAATGAAACAATAAAGATTATGAGCCAGGCTTCCCAAGAAGAGTGGAGGCTGTTATCGCTGCAAAAAGGGACCAACTCCAAATCAAAGTTGTCATTACAGTCCCTGTTGGTGTAATGTCATTCAGTCAAATACTTTTGTCCACATAGTGTAGTTACAAGGGGACGTGGTGAAGTCTTCCCCTGTGAAATGGGACAACCCTTAAAGCTCCTGATACGTCATCAGTAGCCAGTAGCTTGTTCAAAATGAAAAGGACCGTGCATTGAAGCAACATTAAATCAAGATAGAACAGTGATGCTATAATTTTCAAATCTTCCAGATGATTACAAGGTTCTGAGAGATTTCCCATAACACTCAGTTTGGAGTATGCCTCTAGAAAGTCTGCATTTGAAGATCTTTGTAGCCCCAGCATTTCACCCTACCCCTCTATTTGAGTTAGAATTGGGACACCCTACATCTAGACATGAACATGCAAATTACAGGGGTATGACTAAGTTGTGAATTTGAATTGAGTTGAACAAGCATGTCTTTGGCCTGTGTAAGGAAACCTGAGTACCTGAAAAAAACCCTTGCAGAACATGCAAGCTCCACACTGATTGAGCTGACAGTGCTAACCACTGCAGCTCCATCAGTCTAGATGTTAAATATCAATAATTGTGATCATGATAATCTACAGTTCCAGTGAGAGTAAGGACCTGAGGCGAGACAGAAACCTTCATTTAATACAAATAGTTTATTGACAACGTGTGTATGGCATTCTTTTTGATGGAACTGCAAAACCATGAGAACACAAACCAATTTTTTCCGCTTGTTTTGACAGTTTGTAAAATGACACTGAGAACTGTAATGCATATATCGAATGAAAAGTGCATATTCTTGTTCCTTTTTTATTTCGTCCATATACACATTACACTATACATAAATAATTGCATTGTAAAAATGACTCAAGTATTTACATGTATAATATATTTTATATAATATATAAATCTTATATTAAATCTAGGTAGATTACAATAAGGATACTGGGTAGGAGTCTGTGAGTCTGTGGGTGCTATCTGTGGTTGTTGAGCAGCACCTCCAGCCAGCATGGACAGGAGGTGATGAACTGTCTGGAGTAGCAGGGGCCCCATCCTTTAGCAAAACTGATGCGAACACTGTGGGGGTCCCAGGGCCCTTCCTGGCTCTCGGGCTTCACGCCATGTGAGGCCATCCAGCTGGAGCGCTCATAGTCAAACACCTTGAGGGAGAATCCTGGCATCACCCTCCTCACGCTCAGAGCTCGAGCGCTGGGCGGGTCGAGAGTGGGCGAGTGGACGAACACGGGGTGAAGGCTGCGGTTGTACACCCACACTCCGTCCGGCTCTTGGCTCAGCACGATGCCGTGGCCGATTTTACTGCGGATCTGCTGCACACTGCTGCTGCTGCTGCTGTTACTCCCTCCACTTCCATGGCTGGGGTGTCCGTAAAGACTCGACGAGCTGTGGCTGCCCGGGTCGTCACGGCGACTGTGGTAGGCGTTGGCGTGGAGCTGGCCCAGGCAGAGGCCCGTGCCCTGAGGTAGGTCATAAAAGATGTTGAGCGAGGGCTCGTAGGCGGGATAGAGGCGGCCTACGCGTGTGCGCTGCTCCCAGTAGGCGACGCTGCACCAATGAGAGCGATGTCCGCCGGACGTGGAGGAGCCGAGGGAGGTACCAGTGTCTGAGGAGAAGAGGAGAGGTAGTGGTATTAGTGTTTGCTCTGGTAAGTGCACTAATTTTTTACGACAGTAATTCCCCTTGAAGGGATGAGAATGATGTTGTGTTAAGGGGGGAGGAGGAAGGGAGGATGGGAGAGGAAGTGAGAGTGAGAGCCAAATGTTTGGATGCTCGTTCTTTCTCTGTTTGCACAAGAGGTGTAAAGTCTGCACGCTGACAAAATTTGGTTTGAATCCAAAAACATCTCTATCGCTACACATGTGCTGATATAAAGTAGAAGTTAATGAGCCTTCATAGATGAGTGCATGATGAAGAGACTCCTTTAATCATTACCACTAAATGAGTTTTGAAAACAACTAGTTTCCCTAAATTTGACAAATTAAAACATGAAATGCATGCCACAACCAAAGATCATTTATCATCACGACAAATATTACTACAGTACAGCGTGACCTGCAGACCTGCACATGAGCAAAAACGGAAAAGAAAAATAATCAGCTGTCTCAGTGAGATTTTAGGTCATGGATTCTTTACAGCTTGACATGAATTCTTTAAGTTTTTCATCTCTAATGAAGTGATAAATCACCTTTTCCTTCAAGTATTCCCTCAGTTGGTGTTCAGATCTTCTTTCACAAAGCTACAGAGGCTTCAGTTAAAGATGATCAGTGAATTCAAACAGATCCAGCTCTTGTTCATATCTCATTAAGACGGTGGTATCCAGCCTTTTTTCCCCTGACCCCCCCCCCCCCATTTTATCTAAGAAAGGCTGAGCCCCACTATGACCCACCTAGACAAAAAGATGACACACTGTTGTCAGAAATCTACACACATTTCCTTTACTTACATTTTCTATTGGCATCCTTTTCAGATATTACTGACTCAATTATAATACCTAATCAACTTTATTCACATTATTTGGCTTTTAACACACTTTTATCTCTTGAAAGTATCGATACAGACACAGTTTAAGCACCGGTACCATTTGAAAAGTATCGAGTTAGCACTAGTATTAGAAGAAACCCAAACAATCACAACCCCAGTCCCCAGTTCCTGCTCCTATTGCCAAATTTCTCTCCCTTTATCTCCCTTTAAATTATACATAACATGCTTGAGGACTTACAGAGACTGCTAACTAGTGTACCTGTCACAGGGCTTGCAGTTCTCCATAGCTTTAACAGTTGTTTGCAGGAGGTGAGCATCAGCTAAGGGTTTTTAGTGCACAAGCATTTATCAGGCTTTAGGCACGGGACCCCCAACAGCTTCAGGCCTCCTTGAAGTGTAGCAGCCCCTCACTCAAATCTCTCCATTAATGCATGACAATAAAAAGTCATAACTATAAGGTGAAACAAAAAGTTGAAATTATGAGATAAAAATCATTATTTTGAGATAAAAGTCATAATTATGAGACAAAAGTCCAAATTATGAGATAAAAATCATTATTTTGAGATAAACAGTCATAATTATGAGACAAAAAGTCTAAATTATGCAATTAAAAAGTCAAAATTGTGAGAAAAGCAGTCGTAATAATAAGATAAATCATTATTTTGAGATAAAAAGTCAAAATTATGAGATAAAAATTCAAAATTATGAGTTAAAAAGTCTAAACTATGAGAAAAAAGTCAGAATTATGCAATAAAAAAATCATAATTATGGGATAAAAATAATTATTTTGAGATAAAAAATCTTAATTATGAGATAAAAATCATTATTTTGAGATAAAAAGTCAAAATTATGAGATAAAAATTCAAAACTATGAGTTAAAAAAATCATAATTATGTGACAAAAAGTCTAAACTTAAGAAGTTAAAAGTCATAATTGTGAGATGAAATTTTTTTTTAGATTAAAAGTGGAAATTATAAGTTAAAAGGTCATAATTTTGAGACAAAAAGCCTTAATTATGCAATAGAAAATTTTAAATGATCAGATAAATAGTCAGAATTATGTGATAAAAATTAAGATATTGAAAAGATATAATTTTGAATTTCTATCTCATAATTTTGGCTTAGAGTTCTTTGTCTTTTGTTTTTATTGCTCAACTTCAACATTTTTCTTTTTTAAGTGCTTAAATGGGCTTCATAGTTTTTTGTATTCTAGTCTTTCACAATTTCACCTTCTGTTGTCACTTTTTGTTTTTCTTTACCATGTGAAGCGCTTTGCAGCATGTTGGTTCAAAAGATGCTAGATAAATTAAGTTGTGTTGATTCCCAGTATTTCCACGCTCATCAAACTATTCAGTGACCTTTCTTTCTCTGCACAGAAGAATCTGCATTCACCAGGTTTCTCTAAATGACTTGTTTCCTCCCGTAACGTGTCGCTCATGGGAATTCTTTGAAAAGCGGGCTAAACTGCCAACACTAAACAGGCCACTTCCTCCTCTGACATCCCTCATCGTCTCCCTCCTCAACACTCCTTCAGGTCCGGAGGTAAAGAGGAGGTGGAGAGCAGCAGAGTGGGGGTGGGGGGGGGTCAGGAGCGGGGAGGAAAGCATTCAGCTCTCTGTCAACCTAGCGCAAGCCCGTGAACCCTTGACCCCCCAGCCCTCATGCTATCAGCTCACATTAACTCCCACACAGAGTGATGCCATTATTTTGCTCCAGAGACTCTATTGACACAGAGGATTTAAAGACCCATGTGCCTGTGGCCCCATTCCTTTCATTTTCCAGCGCGCAGCACCCCCTCTCTGTCCAGCAGGGCCGGGACGGCCGCGGCCCCGCTCCCATTAACAAGCTGCTTTTGGGTGAAACCAGCGCCCAGATTAGGCTAGGTGTGTTATGTTTGCACAGCGGCCATTTTTGTTTCAGGGGGCTTGGGTAGAACAGGAGGTGGAGGAGATTTGTGTGAGTGTTTGTACACGAATACACACAAACGAGATGATGAGATAGGGCCTCACACAAGCGCATGTACTCACACAAATTGGGCCCTCTGATCCAAACAGTACGACTGCAACACACTCGCACAAACGCACACAAACACACACTAAATTGCACTTCTCATCTGAGGCCCACGTGTGTCATTAGTGAATTCCAGGCTGGCAACTCCTGCGGTCTGGAGTTTTTACAGCTCTCCAATAAGAGAGCAGGCTGCTCAGCTAGCAGGATCTCTCTCTCTCTCTCTCTCTCTCTCTCTCTCACTCTATCTCTTTCTGACTCCCTCACACACAAACATACACACACATCGACACACTTTTTACAAGGCATGCTCTTCCCTGTAATAAGGCAACACAAACATGTCTGGGGAAACACAGGGAGGCTTTATGAGCTCATGATCAAATTAATTCCCAAGACATAAAACAAACTGGGACTTTTTAGGGTTTTTTAGACAGAGTAAGCTTTCATTTCTATCACATAATGACTGATGCTGCACAGAATGTAGTATTAAGTTTCCATAAACTAAGGGATCACAGGGTAGATCTGTAAAACAAACAGAGTCACACAAGAACATCCTTAGAAACCATAGACTGCATGTATTAACATGGACGTAGTCTCAGTGACATCACCTGTTGGTTACTGAAGTGGACTTTTGAAGCCTAGTTACGGCAGTCACCATATTGGAAATACAGACTAAATCTTCGTCTAGGTCAGTGGCTCTCAACTGGTCCGGCCTCAGGACGCACCAGTCTGTCTTATGACAGACCGCGACCCAAGTTTACAAAAATTTTTCAACAAGGCATGTTTAGTTAATTGAATATGTTGCAGTTTGGAGCATGATTGAACCAAAATACCTGATATAAAAAAAGAAAAGGGACAAAACTGACAAATTTTATACCCTCTTTCCCCATCGTTATATGTCAATTGTTGCTAGTTTTCCAGAGAACTTGTAAAACTACTTCATCATCATGGGAAAAGTAGCCATTTATTGCAAAAAGAGGAGATACATTAGATGAAATACTGATCAAACATTGAAATAAAATTTTCACAGTACAACAGGGTAAAATAAGAGGGATCGATGCATGCCTAGTAAGGACTTCAGGACTTTTGCCACCTTTTCTTTTCAGACACCTAGTCATGACCCACTGAAAACTGCTCTGAGACCCACCTTTGGGTCCCGACCCACCAGTTGAGAACCACTGATGTAGGTTAACATGGAAGCAGGCAAGAGGTGGAGCTGAACAACAGCTACATCTCACTCAGCTTTCAGTGAGTCACACCCCTTTTTATACATAAATATAATCCCTCATAAAATAAAAAAGATGACCTATAAAAAATAAATATTCCTGATAAAATGTGAGCCAGTCAAGCAATCAGCTAATCAGACCAAGTTTGTTTTTGAACCAGGCTGTGAAAACGATAATGTCTGCTGTCAAAACTGATTTTTGAATGGGTGTGTATGGGACTTACTGAGATCTGCAGCCGGCCTCAAGTGGACAGTTGAGGAACTGCATTTATTTTTTATTTTGCACTATAACATAGGCCTGATTTTTCAACAGTAGAGAGTCCCCTTGACAGAAACTTCAAAGTAAAAGCAAGATTTCTGTTTATGAAACATTTCTTGAAAAGTTTTAGAGATGCTTTAACTTGGGTGGGTGTATTCTGGGTTATATGTCATTTTCCCCCACTTTTTTGTTGTTTCTTTTCCTTTTGTATTTATTGTTCTATTTTACCAAATAATGTTCAGTTCCTCAAATAAAAATCAACAAAATAAGATATTATACAAAATATTTTACAAAAGTAATGATATTAAGATATACTTGTTCAAAGTGCATTTCTGTTTAATAAAACACTCAAAAACATCAAGAAAATTATGATAGATTTCTTTTAAATCAAATCTTGAACACATTTTTTACATGTCTTTTGTTACACTATTCTAAAGCGTAACTTAGATTTTAACATTCATATCTCCATGTGTTAGCCTCCATTTATCTTAATCTAATTATTCAACTAAATTCACTCTTTGTAAATACTACTTTTATTGCCAAACGTTCCTTTTAAAGCTATATTTTTGGGCCTTTCTTGTTTTTTCATGCTTTTTAGCTGGTTAATACATAGGGCTAAACAGGGCTTCCGTATATCATTAACCTTAAGTTTCCTTTTTTCAGGACTGCATTCACGTCTCACTGAAAACAGCTCCAGGACCAACTTTTGGCTTCTAACCCACCTGTTTAGAAACATCGCTCTATATGACCGGTAGAGATTTAAGGATACACCTAACTCATTGAACAAAACGCAATACAATCAAAAGGAAATAATATAAATGAAAGTAAGAACATACTTTATTGTTGCAACACTCTACATACGCACATAGACCAGTTAAGACCTTAGGGGAACCACGTTGTCCACAGGGGTCACCAACATGGATGTAAAGAGTTCCTCACATGAACCTTAAAAAAGTCAATAAACTGCATTTGTTTGATGTTAATTTCATCCTTGGGTGCACTCAGAGATAAAGACCAAACTCTCCTCAAAGTCATCGACATCCTTGAAAACTGACTTATGTGAATGAATTCCTTCTTGTTAAGGACCTTTACTGATTTACTGTGATGTTAAAAACAACGCTCCATCACGGTTTCCAGCCGTGTTTGACAGTGCCAGTGGTACAGCACGCTGTGTGTAATGTTTCTGGCACAGTCATCAGTGTCATCAAGCTCCGTCTGGCTATCATCCAGCTGAAGGTATCATGAGCTCGTGTGAGAATGACGAAGGAAAGCAGGGAGGGAGGGGGAGGGAGGAAGGAGCTGGTGGGCGAGCGACTTCTTCAATGGAATTTTTAAAGACGGGTTCAGGCTGGAGGTTATCGGCGTGTTTATGTTCGAGTGGAGGAAGTCAGAAAAACTGCGTGTGCGCGTGTGTGAGTGAGTGTGTACATATGCCTGCATCTGTATGTGAGGGCTGGCAGCAATTACAGCGTCCTGCAAGCGTTTAAGCCAACCACCATTTAAGAGCTCTGTTTACCAATTAGATAAGTAGCCTTTGTTGTTTCATTTCAAAATCACTGTCTTTTAGTGCCAATCTCTACTAAACAGCCGCTACACTTCACTGTTGTTTTTATTCAGGACCTGAACAAAGGTGAAGTGTAGAAAGTAAATAATTTGCTGTAAAAGAATCATAATAATCTTTAACTTCACTGTATGGAAAACTTGGAGATTTGGATTGACACAAAACAGAGGCAATCCGAGTTTAGAGGTCAGACAGTCAGTTTCCTGAAAGCTCCCAGCAGACTGTTCAACCTGGACTTCAAACAATAACAGACCAGCCTTTCTTTCCATTCCTCTCTTTTTTCTTCTTCTTTACAACCGTGCACAAATTATTTCTTTGACTACAGGTAGGATTTTGAGTAAATATCCTGCATCGCTTTCTGACTGAGTGCTAGAGGGTTAGCATAGCTTAGCACAAAGACATAAAACACAGGGAAACAGTTAGCTTTGCTCTTTCTAAACACAACTTAAAATCAAAGTTGTCTCTCAAAGCATGAAGTCTTAGGAGGATAAACCTGATTTTAACTGAGGTGGGTGCGTTATACTCACATATCACCCTCAGCAGCCTACATACAACTTTGTTTTCATTTTCTAGTTCAAAATACTGCCATACTAACCTGGCACCTCTCATACACAGCGTTTGGGGAAAGGCAGAGCCTTTGAAATAAAAGGTAAGATGGATTCACCATTGAGAAACACAGAAACGGGCGTATCCATCTGCTATGCAAGGTTACTGCCATACAACACTGTTCCTATCAGCTGCTTGGCATGCCTGCTGCATGTTTACATCCTGTGGAGAATTAGTGGAAAGCTCTGGCAGGAAGGAAGCAACCATTAACTGAAGCTACAGCGGCCACTAGTGGCAGGAGGCTTCGTTACAATTTTAAAAGAGCTTTTGACCAGGAATTCAGGCCTCGATTTATGGGAAATAATGGATTAACTGACTTGCAATGATACAATACGCACCAATATCACAAAATCTACTACAATTGATACCAATACATTTTAATATAGGAGCCTACGATCAATATTAGATGCTTTTATACACAAATTTTACATGTTTATAGCAACAAAAGCACTTTTGGCAGTTCAATTCCTTTTCTGTTTTATATATTTAATAAAAAATCTCTTGTAACAAAGCTACATTTCAATGTACAGTGTTATTTCTTTAATGTTGCAAATGTTGGTTTTAATAACTTTAAATGAAGGGCCCTGATTACCTGTGAACCATGAACATAATATGATCACTCTAAAGCACCACTATGTACTTTTTCTGCAACCTTCATCATGATGATCAGGTCTTTTGGCCTCTGTTTTCCTATTCTAGATTTTTCTTTATTGAACTTATTTACACAAATGTGGACTTAAACAGTTATTTCTGCTCTATTATAGTCCTCCACACTTTACATAAGAGTCTATAAACGTGGCATCTAGTTCACTTGTAATTTTGCAATACATTATGATGTTTTAATGAGATTAAATCTGAGGCATGCGACGTTACAGTGATGAATTAACATTGTTTTTGATTTATTGCAATCTTGCTGTTGGTAAATAAAGGACAAAGTTTTAGTTCAGTAGACTATCTCTGTTGTTCTGAGCAGACTCTTAAGAGGAAAAGAGGGAAAGGGTTTGAAAGAGAACAGCATTCCTGCCTTAACCACATTGAGTTCTGGTGGCTTATATTTTTATTGTAAATCTAATGTAAGATGATAGACCGCAATCAGTGTTTCAAATGAGACTACAAGTGCAGACTTTCCCCTGTCTGTTTATCCATAGAGCCTGTATGAGACACCACTCATGAGGGGAGAGTGGTATTCATCCAAAAACGGTCTCATAAGGCAGTGGTTTACCTATAAAAAAGGCTGACATAATTGGCAAAATAAGGCAGGAAGCCTATTTTCTAAATCTGTCCACATAGAGTGGATATCCTCCTTAGCCTGGCTGCTAACTGTTAGCGACTATGGTTAATGCAAGCATGTTGAGGACAAACTGAGGGGCAGACACAGTGAACAGGTGTACAGGAATTTCAAAATGGGTAGCTGGAATGTAACATTTTGACTTTCGATCAATCTGATAGGATAACTAGATCAAAATTGCAATTTCAGCTGAAATTGCATGGGGATGCTAAGAGCTGAACTGTGGAAGAACTGCTGAAAATAGCCTAAAGCACAAAAATAGCTGAAAATAGCATAAAATGGCATAAAAGAAGCTGAAAATGATATTCAATTGCTCAAAAAAAAAGGATAAAAATAGCTGAAAGTAGCCTAAAAATGCTGAAAATAGCATAAAAATAGCTGAAAGTAGCCTTAAAATAGCTGAAAATAGCATAAAATAGCTGATTTTGGCCTAAAAGTAGCTGAAAATTGCATTCAATGGCTGAAAAAACATAGAAATAGCTGTAAATAGCATGAAAATAGCTGTATTTTAAAAAAAGAAACTGAATTTTTAAAATTTAAATGGTGTCGATATGACAAAGTATGAAGGAGGAGATAGCCCGTGCGGAAGAATAATAATAAACAAAATGGCCGATGCGAAAATCAATAGTGTGGATGCTCAGCATCTCCACTAAATAATCAACCAAACAATGTATCACTATGCAATAATGGATTATTACACCCCTACTAATCTGATATCTGCATGAGCTGCTTATCCAGCTAGATATGTGCATCCTTGTGTGCCATGTATGTATTTTTTGATGGTAAATATAATTAACGGGTACTAAAATGATGATAAAATCCCATCCAGAGTTAAAAGGGATGGCTGTGGTTATGCCATATTGACAGTTTTTGCCTTTAAATGAATGTTGTTTGTAACTGGATGTATTCACAATATGAACTTAAGAATGAAAAAGAGCATAATGGTTAGCAGAAAGGGTATGAAGCAGATCTACTCTGTGCATGAAGTTTGAGCCGTTGCTCACTGACCGCTCATTTGTGGTGAGACTTGTTGGAGTCTGCTACCCTGAACTCTGTACAGGATACTTTTTCCAGTCATTTTTTGCATATCAAACACTGAAGGTCGAATATATGATCATTTATTATGTAGATTTTCTACCTCTGGACATGACAAGGCTAGCTGCTTCATGCATTGATATTATACTGGGCAGCTTAGCTGGCTGCTATCTTTAGCTTCATGCATGATCTTTTTCTCATTTATATTTTTAGCTATAAAGCCAAACATGCATGTGTTAGAAAGCTACAATTTACTCTAAACTCTGCTGACAAGCTTCCTCCGGCTAACCTGCACGGTAAGAAAGAAAGAAAGTTGGGGCAAAAAAAGGGAAGTAGAGGAGTAAAAAAGGGGGAGACTGGGTGAACGAGGGAGCGGGAAAATGAGAGGGAAAGAGGGAGAGAACCTGCCAAGCATAACCAGCATCCATGGAAAAAATGAAGAGAGAAAGAGACTGTGAGAAAGAGAGAGGAGGGAGGGAGGGAGACCCTCGTCTTTCATCCAGTGCCAAGGATTAGATTCCCCTCCAGTTATTAGACTCTTCCACTGTGCTGAAAGAAGAGGGTGGGTTAGGGAGAGAGAGAGAAGAGAGGGAGGGAGTGTAGGGGGACAGAGGGACAACAGGGGAGGATAGAATTCAGCTTCTGACCATTGTGGAGATGCTTTGTTTTGATTCTTCATATTTCAGCCCAAAAATAAAAAAAAAAAGGTTGAAATAAGCTGAAGGGGAGAGAAAAGAAAACACCCCTCTCTGGCTACAAATGGTACATTCTGTGTTGTTTGAGACAACTATCATTACAGAGCAACTTCAATCCAGCAAGCCACATTTAAGCTGGCGTCTCGACTATCTCTGCCATCAGAGAGCTGCGTTATCGCCAGACATGGGCTTTACAGACCAACACAACGGGGCCGTGCTCCCAAACACACACCGCACATTCCTACACACGCACACTCCTTCCTTCTCTCTCTGTTTTTCCAGTGTAAAGTCAATCTTATGATGTAGCCTGCTGCAGAGTGCAACTACAAATCATTCTCTGCAATTCCCTCACACCAATCTATTATTTCATACAAACACAAGTCCGCATTCCTCGGATTCGCTGGCCAATCGAGCCACAGGAAAGTTCCTGCGTGTGCCGGTAAAATTCCTGGGAGGACGTGCTCGGTGGAATAGAGGAAGAGAGAAAGTAACCAGCTTCCTGCGTTTCTGCAGCTACTTCAAAGTGGTAAACGACGTCAGTCCGAGAATGTCTCAGGTTTGTGTACATCATCGTTGCATCCTGGACAAACTCTGCTGTCATGTCACGAAACATCCATCAGCATACCAAGTTCATGCTGTCATTGTGGAAGAAAAAGCCCTTTGGTTTCATCAGAGCGAAGAAATTGTGATGTTACCAGAGTTTAGTCACACTTGTGAAAGCAACAATGAAGGCTTTTGTCAGAAAATGACTGAATGGATGCATTTTCTAAATCTGAACATCAGTTTCATCTGATATCTGGTCCATTTAGATTGTAAAGTATTGTTGACATTTCTCCCTCTGATGTTCAGATAGATGTTCAAGTGGCAGAACTCCACACTTTTTAAAGTGTTTTAGGTTTTATTATGTTTTTGTTGTATCAGCACTATTTTCTGAGCATTGGCCCAGAGGATGTCAAAACTAAATTTGCTCATATTAACAAAAATACATAAAAAAAAAACCCTCTTTAATATCAGAGTGAAAAAAAATTCTGCAAAATAATTTCAATTAAATGAAAATATTAAAGGTAAAATAAATGATTACGTGAATATTCAGGCCCTTTAAAGTGACAGACCTAATTCAACAGAGGTCCAGCCAATTGGTGCTAGTCACAGTTAGTGAAATGGAGACTATCGGAGTGCAGTGAATGTGTCTTAAGTGATTGTAGTATAAACAAACCTGTATCTGGAAGGTTCAGTCACTGGTTTACCAGTATTCCTGGCTACAATTACACCATGAAGACAAAAGAACACTCCAAGCAACATCCCTCAGAGATAAGCTAAATCCATCATCAAGAAATGAAGGAATGTGGCACATGTGTAAATGTGCCTACATCAGGCCGTCCTCATCACAGACTGAGTGAGCGTGCAAGAAGACCAGTGAGAGAGGCCACCAAGACACCTATGACTACTCCGAAGGAGTTACACGCTCCAGCAGCTGAGATGGGAGAGAGTCTGCATACAACTGTATCCCTGGTTCGTCACCAGTCAAAGCTTCACTAAAAGTTCACTAAGAGACATTTTGGAGACTCCATGGTCAAGCGGAAGAAAGTTCTTTGGTCTGATGAGACCAAAATGGACCTTTTTGACCCTCAGACAAGACACTGAACACTCCACATCACCACAAGCACACCAACCTCACTGTGAAGCATGATGGTGGCAGCATCATGCTGTGGGGATGCTTCTCAGTAGCCCACCCTGTAGAGGGTAAAATGAATGTGGCAAAATATAGAAATATCCTAAATCAGTCTTCAAGAGAACTATGACTTTGGAGAAGATTTGTCAAATTGAGAAGGTTGGGAACTACTGTTCTGGCGATGCACCAACTCTGAAATTCAAGGCTGATTTAGATACTAATGTAACCTTGCAAATCCAGTAGATGGACCAGATTCTGGCTCAGTCCCATTTTCATTTTATTTCTGGGGTCCAACACAAAATCGAAAATCTAATAAAAAAACAGCAATATCATACATGTATTAAGAAGGCTCTCATGTACCCACATCACTTTCACCTAGACCCACCAGACCTGCATGGGGATGACGTAACATATGATGGGGCGTACTACATGGAACTAGAGAGTGTTGCCCGAGTTCTTCCATTGTTCTTATGATATTTTGGTTCCTGTGTAGCCTTTTGGTGTCTAGGTTCTTATGCGGTCTAATGATACCTGGCTTCTTATGATGTTTGGGTTGAATGATAGTTGGGTTCTTGTTTTGGTTCTTCTGTGGTTGGGGTTTTGTTGATGCTGTTTGGGTGCCTTTGCTGCTGGTTGTTTGTTGTCTCTGACTTTAGTATTTGGGTTATGCTGATTTGTAGTTCTGCTTGCTTCTGTGAATGTCAAAACACTTTTTAAACACGTTTTTAAAGGTGTTATACACATTTTATTGAAGTCCTTCATTTACTGTAAGTAATTATGAATATCATTGTACTTTAAATCTTGCTGACAATTCACTCAGTTTGGAGTGTGCCTCCAGAAAATCCACATTTTATCCCTTCATTCTTACAGGATTCAGGACCCCCTACCCCCTTACTTACATAGGTATCAACCCTGAGTGCTTCCTTAAGCCTGTTAATCTTTGTTTTGTTTTGTTTTGGTTTTTTTTGGTAAATTTGTTTCAACTGCAAAGTTGAACCTTCCTTTTTTGATTCAACTTTTCAAACTCATCCAAGCATAAAGAGCTTCAAATATTTAGAGTTTGTTTTATTTTTAATTTGCAGTATTTCCTGTCAGGTCAATGTGTGAATTGAAAATGCAAACTGGTGGATGGAAACCCCACTATTGATAAAGTTTGGTTTCATTTGTTCTCTGCCTAACACCTTTTCCATTTTCTTGTGTTTTTCTGGCAAATTTGACATCTAAAACATTTTACAAATAACTGCATCAATCACAAGTGCTGCATGGTAAAATGTCTCTTAAATATGTGCAAGCTTCACAAGAAGAATGCCTTTTTTGCCAGAGGGCTTTTTAAGTTTAATGAATGACAAAAACAGACTCATTGTCAGTACTTTTGCATGTGACATCTTTTAAAAGATGAACAAAAACAATGAAACCACTTCATCTGAGCAAACAGATCAGACTGACTGACTGGTTTGTTCTAGTGTGAGGGCTCTTTGACTTCAAATCCTCCCTGATCTAATTTCTTGAGTTCAGTTTCAGTGCAACATTTGCCCGTTTTTAAGTGCTTGTTAACCAACCGAGAAGCAGCAGCAGCAGCAGGAGGAGGAGGAGGGTGGGACTGAAGTCTGAATTTTCTTCTACTGTACATTAAGGTGTCAAAGCAGCTCCAGCACCAGCTGATTTACTGCTCGGCATGTCGGCGCCATGTCTTTGCTCATGTAAAACCAGTGTTTGCGTAGTTTGTTGGATTGTTCTCACAATACCTTATCATGCTCATTTGTGAGACAGTGTTGAAAACAATCACATCAAAGCCAAAGATTGCACTGGAAATGCCTTTGCTAGATTAGAATGAGCTAATCGATTGACTGTGTTTGATAAAGGGAGCATTGGTCCCTCCTTCAGCGTGCTTTATATTGTCCTCACTATCAACAAACACAGTTCACTATCAACATGTTGTTTGATGTCTCAGTGGGTGCAGAAATTATCTTTATGTAGCCACAGAGGCACATAAACATGCATCACAATTCTCCAAAGATGCTTCAATTAAGACGTGTAGTTTTTAGAATAATTGGCAAGCATTAAATAAAGTTTTGATTTGAATCTTAATAGAGAGACATGAGCAGACACAGAGGAGCAGAGCGGTGCAGTTGACAGGCCTCCCCTCCCAACACATTCCTGGACAGGCCCTCTTCCTCGACACTTCCTCCCCCCGCTCAGCCAGTTACAGGGGTCAAGTTGACAAGTCTCTCATTGAGCCCTCACGTGGTCCCTCTATATGGCCTTCACTCCTCACAACATAATTACACACAATCAGGGGTGGAAGAGATCCAATTGTTCCACTATGATTTATGAAATTCCTCCTCAAACTTCATTTGAAGAATTATCTGCATGTAAAACTGCAGCACGGACGCACACTTATAGAAACACAACACTGATACAATACACAATATGACACATAACTCACTGAGACACTAGGAATTTCAGACATGCAATAACTTGGCAGATCTAGTTCAACTAAATCTATTACTGAATTTCTTTTCTTACAAACTCAACAAAGAGAATTAGAATCTCTATCTACTGGTTTCATCCACCACTGTTATGTCAGTATTAGGAGTCAACAGGCTGAGCAGTAGATGGCGCTACTTATGAAAAAGGAACACTGCAGAAGAAGACAGCTCAGTGCTGTGATGCCTTATGGTAGACAGCTTGTATACTTGCCTTTGCATGAAATGTAGATCATAATGTATTTTCTCATCTTTTTCATTAGTTACTGCCGAGGTTGTTAGCTCTACCATTGCTTGCAGAAGGTGTAAGCGCTGTTTTATTGCAGGAAAGATCTGGCCAGGCAGAACTGGAAGGAGCATGTGAGGGGTGAAATCAAAGTGTAAATGACAGTTGCAATAAAGTTGATTTATTGGGCTAAACTTGCTGCAGGGCTGGAGGGAATCCCCATCTAATGATCTGCTGGTCCCAACAAAGAACCTCTTTTACATGATGCAAAGTCATTTGATCAGTTATTAATAAAATATTTTAGTGAGTACAAATTCTTTCATGTAGTTCTGTATCAGGAAAATATCCGAGCAATTCACAATCTAGTCACTGCCTGAGCATTTACGAATGTTCACAGTTAGGCCTGTAAAATTTAAGAAAATATATGATGTGCAGTTTGAATTTTGAACCGAACAAAGACTAAGGGCACTTCCACATTAGGCCAAGTTGTTTCGAACCACACCGTGGCGCGATTCCTCCCCCTTCCCCACGCTGGCTTGCTTTCACACCAGCAACATCGAACCGTGCCCAGGCCCAGTTGCGTATTTACTCGGTCTGAAACAGAAGGTGGCAGTATGCACATAGCTGGTTTACAACCCCGCCAAGAAGAAGAGAGAAGAAGAAGCTACCATGGCAACCACTGAGGTCATGACCTGAGTGAAGACTGTTTTTGTTTTGACCTTGGAAAAAGTCCATCCTGCAGCCATGGATGATTAAAATCACTCTTTAAGATGCCAGCAACTTCGCTCTTCATATCTGCACATCTACGTACAGCTCAGAGGATTAAATTGGCTCGCGCTGATCAGATACAGCGGTTTTTGAGGTGACAGAGGACTTTTATTGCCTTTGCACCTCCTCTCACTGACTTCAACTTGTGTTCATCTGTAAGGTGAGTCACAACAGACTGTTTATTGACTGGATTCTGATGATCTCTGCCTTTTATTGAGGAAAAATGTGAACAAACTGCCGCGCCTTGGAAAGAAGTTTAGCTTTTACGATAACGTCATAAAGCTGATTTGATGCTCTGTCCTGTATCCGAGCCCGGTTGCATTCACAGCTCATCCGAACCGAGCCAGAGTCCACTTGAATCGCGCCGGAGACCACCTCCCCAAGTGGGCCCAGGCCCAGTGCCCAGGCGCGGTTCGTTTGCATTCACACAACCAAAACGAACTGGACTTTGGAGTCAAGTGCACTCAGATCCAGGACCGGGCCCCTAGTGTGAAAACACCATAAAAATGTTAGTTGCCTACCTTCTTTCCATAGAGTTCTAGTTGCGCCAAACTTTTTTCATCTGAGAATTGTGGAGGCTACGACACTCTTGGGAACTTTCAATGCAGTAGAATATTTTGTGGCCTTCTCTAGATCTTCAACAATCCTGTCTCTGAGCTCTGCAGGCAGTTCCTTTGACCTCGTGTCTTGGTCTCTGCTCTGATATCATTGTCAGCTGTGAGGCCTTCTATAGAGAGGTGTGTGCCTTTCCAAACCATGTCCAATCAGTTTAATTTAGCACAGGTGGACTCCAGTCAAGGTGCAGAAACACCTCAGCAGAGGCTGAAAGAAACGGGAGGAACCCGAGTTAAATTTCAAATGTCAGTGTGATACTTCAGTTTGTTTTTATTTCTGATTAATTTTTCTGTTTTCACTTTGTCATAATGGGGAACTAGGTGTTGATTAAAGAGAATAAAATTGTATTTAAACAACTGTAGCATCAGGCTGCAACATAAAAAATGAAAAGGGGGTCTAAATACTTTCTGAACATATGCTCATATTGTAACAATGACAAAAATGCTTTAACAGTAAAGCCCTACGAATAATGCAGAAAGCTACAGTGTTTAAAACACAAAACCAAAAACGCATTATTGTATTAAATTTAAAGCAAAATATTTAAAATTTAGCAACTCTTACAGAGTTAAAAACACGAAGGAGGTGGCTGTTGATCAGTAGAAGATTCTATCAACTGGAGTGTTGGGTTTGATCCCCAGTTCCTGCAATCACACTTCCTCCATCAGTGCATGGGTGTGAATGGGTAAGTGTGACCTGCAACACTTTAACAAGTCAGCTGACTAGAAAGCACTATACAAGCTCAAGTCTGTTCACATTTATATTTTAATTGAGAAGAATCAAACCTGGTTATGATTGGAGATGCACGCATGAGTTTGAGTGTTTTGTCAAATTTACTAGAAATTGAAGTGAAGCTTTCCTCAGAGACTGACTGTAACATCTGATGTGACATGAATGTTCAGTCTCAATGCACAAGGCAGCTTCATCGCTAAAAATACTCTTTAAATTAGTTTCTTCTTCAGTTTTGAGTCAGCGTTGCATTCGGGGCTCACAGCACAGGCGACAGTTTCCTACATCTCCCAGAGTCAGAGTCTGTCGACATCTGCAAAGAATCTTTAGGTTCAGCAGCATGGCAGGATTCCATTAGAAGCCAAATTGCGGGCTGGCAAAAACTCTGAGGGAACAACGGAAAGCCACAGCCAGTCCTGTAATTTAAACCTTATTTTAAATTGTGATGGCCTGACTACATGGACTGAAAGAAAGGGGGCGAGAGTAATGGAGAAGGAGAGAGAGAAGTGGAGACAGAAAAATGTGTGTACAACAAACAGTAGAGGCTTACTTTAACACTGAGACAATGAACAATAAAGACTAAAACATGTGAAGCAAAAGATGACGGGGGTGTCAAAAGACTGAGCAAAGTTTAGAGAAACACAACTGGCTTTGGCAGGATACCAGTGAATGTCTACAAAAAGATCAAGATTGACTCTGATGTATAAAACTTCTCAAATCCACAAAGATCCCTCAGAGGTCGAAGGCCGTCCATTCAATGTCTACTCTTATAAAATGTCTGAAAATGTAAAGATGTGGAAAAGTCAAAACATTGTATTTGACTATACTGCAGAAATGCATGAGGACATATAAACTATTAAAGACTTAAACATACAGTATCTTGAAAACTAGATTTTTTGGCCAAATCTTTAATGACTGGAGTACAACTTTCACTTAATTTAGGAAGTTTTGTTAGTTCCTGCTACTGTTAAATGTTTAGCTGCTTATTTTTTGGTTGTATTTATCATAGTTTTACCTTGTATGCCTCCTGCTTTTATTATTTAACCAGATTGGGCCTCATTCACCAATATTTACTAAAGTTTTTCTTTAACTTGTTCTTCACAACGTTTCAAAGGGAAACCTACTTCAAATTCTCGACATGCATGCTCTTTAACTTAGCTTCAAGAGAATGGATGAAAAACGAAAGAAATGATCACAGAGTATGGAGAGAAAGGGCCGTCCATAAACGTATACGTTTTACGTAGAGCATACATCAGCTTTAAGAATGGTTTAAGGTACCATTGCTATGAGCCCCTGCTCATGCCGTGGATTTCCCAAGGGACCGAAATCCACCAAGGGTCTCCGGGCATATTACCAGCAGTGAAAAGGCATGAACAGAAGAGACGCCGTCGAGCTTGACCTTGGCTGCTGAGTGACACACGTGTCGACAGGTGTTGGGCTCGACTCTGGCTGCCCTACCCCTCTCTCCAAACTTGGGTTGTGGCTGATAGAGTAAGTCCTAAGTGCCCTACACGGCTCACATTTATGCACTTGACCTTATACATCAGGGGTGTCCAAACTATGGCCTGGGGGCCAAATGCAAACCGCAATCCACGCTTGATTGGCCCACAGCAAATTTAGAAAATACAGTGAAATAGAACATGAAGCCTTTGCTTGGCTGTATTGTACTTCTTAGGTTCAGCACAAGGCAGTGCTACCATGCTAAATCTGTAAACAAACATTTTGATGAAAATAATTTTTTGATGTTTTTCAAATTTGTGACTAAACTAAAATGACACTGTAGATGGTAAAACATATCAGCAACCAAAGTATATTATCTCAATTCTTAACGCCCTAGATGATTACCACAGAAAATGGCAGCACCAATACCACTCCAGGTGCATAGTCAGTGGTAGCCAGTAGGGCTGAATGATTTGAGAAAATAATCTAATTGCGATTAATTGCCCAGCCCTAGTAGCCAGGGCCAACCAGGGCCCTGAAATCTGATTGGCCTCCCCAAAGTCAATGAATTGATTGGCTGTTTGCCTTGTCAACCACTAAACAGCCATGTGACGACTCACAATCACTAACAGTGTCCTAACCTATATTAGATGGCTTTTACTAACTTTAATTTCCTCAAGGTTCAGGATATGAAAGCAGCCCCACCATTCTTATTAAATTCAGTATATGGCTCTTTGCAGAAAAAGTTTGGACACCCCTTGACATACCCCTGTGTGAAGGTAGGTTTTTATTGCTTAAACTAAGGGTTTAATGAAATAATTCCTACCAGTGTGATTCATTTGTATTAGAAGTTAAAGATTTAGAAGATAAGATCAAACATTGCATGGTTAAATTAAAAGTTGACCATATCTAAATCATGTATTTGTGTATATCATTGAATAATACAAACGTGTTAAGTTGATAAAAAACACTGTAAATGTTATTTTAAATTAAACATTTTATTTTTCTTAATCTAGAATTCTGAGTGCAGAAAGGGCAAAGTCAGTCTTTTAACCATCAAATGTGTGTAACAGTGCTCTCTAGTGTTCTTAGATAACGTCTTTTTCTCAAAGCAAATCATAGATCGAACAAAAAAAACTTTGGCAAATGTCAGAATCTTCTTGAAAACTGTAAAAGTTAGTTTAAAGACTGTTAAGTGAGTGAGACCCACTGAGTCTATCCTTTAATGCAGTGTGCTATATAGAACAGTTGATGGCTGTTTTTACTTTCAAATATCTTTTCTGGCTAAAACAGCCATCAACTGTTCTAACCAACTTAGATACTGTTCAGTTGTTAATGTATACTAGTTTTCAGACTTCTGCTTTTAAACTCATTGAGATTGTCTTTAAGCTGCATTCACAAACTTAAAGTTGAGTTTTTAGTGTCTCCATGCATGAACATTTAAAACAGCATCAAACACATCAAGGTCCAGTCTTTATCAGCCCTGAGTCTGAGTTCAACATGTGATGATGATATATTACCAGAGAATGACTACACTAAAGCCCTTCTTGATTTATTGATGATGCAATGCATTTCTGAGTGCCAAAGATAGTGAACGTGACATGAAATGTAGATGTAGAGTTCAGCCAAAACAACACTGTTCAAGTTCAAAAGGGTTCACAAAAATAAATCCCAGGAATGCAGAGAGTGCTTGCAGACTTGAGATAAAAATGGCGCACTTCTTATCAATAAGCTGATTGGAAAAATGAAAACATCTTTCATCTCTCCACTCCACTTAAGATAAAGACATTTCATCTTTTCATATCTCATTTGACTTTTTTTACACTGGTTAATTAATTGAGAATTCTCTGATAAATCAGGATGTTCAGGACATTAGCGGATTTCTAAGGATGGTGCATCTGGAAAACAGGATTTTTAACATTTTGCTCTGTTTTTCCTGAGATTTTTCAGGTATAAAATACTATTCACAACCACTTTTTCTGTATAAATTCAAGATGAAATAAACCTTTAAAGTCCATTTTCTTAACCTTTAGCACTAAATCTCCCAAATATGTGATTTAATGTGCGATTTTTCTTATGTACTTTTCGACAAATTCAAGCAATAAATAATTCCATAAATAAGACCATGTGTATTGAACACAATGAAATTATTTCTGAAGCAAAGTAGCATGAATCTGAATATGAGGGTGCCACAAGCTTTAAGCTATAAAGGAGGCGGCTGGGGTGGAGGAGGTGAAGCTGGCTACCAGCTGATCACAGCTGGGGTATGACTTTCGTAAAATAACTCTAGGCTTCATCAGTTTAAGACAGAGTGAGCTAACTTTTGTTGCTCATATTGCAAAAGTGATGCCATTTGCTTTGTTTAAGGGCACTGTCATTTTTGTGTCACTCCTTTTGATTAAGAAAAACAAACATAAAACACAAAGAGGAGGATTTCTGTAAACCATTATAAAAAAAATGAACACTTGAATGTTTGCATAATGTGCATAAAATCTCATAAAAAGATTTATTAAACTGATATTTTGACACATTTCAAGTTAAAGAAATACTGCAACCTCTGTGATTTGCAAATTGTACTAGGCCATAATGTAATTTAACCTAATTTGCCATTAATTTCCCAGCCCTAGCAGTCACTGTGAGAAATGTATTTCAGTGACTGTATTTTGTTGGTGATTAATAACAATATCAGCAGTTTAGAGAATTTTCAGATCCATTAATTCATCACATTTGCTAGAAAACAAGCCCAGCCTGCTCTATCTTTCTTTGAAAATCAGTTAAATCATCTGCTTTTGCAAATTAGCAATACTGACACCCAAGATCTATCAGAAAGGGCATCCTTTCTCATGTTAGTTTTCTGGTTATCAGTCTAAGATGATAAAAAAAAATCCCCAAACAACAAAAACAAAAAAAGTTTAAGGAGAGCTTTGTGCACTGCATCCTTGTTGCATTCCCCACTTGTAGTGAAAAAGAGCCATGATGGAAAATATGTGAGGAAATGGCAAATGGTTAATGGGCCAGCACTTGATGTTGAATTCCATAGTCTAATGTGTCTCAGTCAGGCATAAGAGCAAGTGTTGTACGCGTGCCAGCAAACAGGCTGGAGGTTCAGGTCACCGAGAGGACCCGGCCAGACTTAGACGGATAGATTCTCTCTGAACGCAGCAAAATGAGCCTGTTTACTTTCTGCAGGGCACCATTTCTACATCTCAGGAGTTGGAGCAGGACAGAAAAGTAGATTCTAAGAGAGTTTTCCATCTAAAAGTTACACTTCTATAAATAAAGTCGCTGCATAGGACTGGTAGAGTAGATTTTTCTAAATGTGAGTCTGACTGTGTGAACCAGGAATGACCAGGAAAGCCTCGCTCTCTGAGCAAAACTCACAAAAAACAGCACGCTGCACTCAAACCCTTCAAACTGTCGACCACTCTGCCAAGAATGTCGGCTCCGCTCCGTGTTTCTTAAGTATTAATGGCGATATGTTCAAACATGTATCAGATGTCACTCTCCAGAGTCAGACCCCCTTATCCCCCCCTCCCACCCCTTTTACTCCGAGACCCCGCTCCCCCTCACCTTCCCAATTTCCCAACATTCCTGGGCCGTGCCCCATCAGTCAAAGGGCCGATTCATGGGGTTAATGCTGCAGCGAGTGCAGACAGGGCTTTGAGACAGGATGTTTGGCTGATACCTCGCTCTGCTTAAGCAAACAAGCCACCAAAATATGATTACCAAGGGCAGAGAGGGAGCAGTCTTCTTGTCTTACTTCAGTGCATCCAGGCCACACTAACGTCCATTAAGTATCACTGCTGTACTGGTTTCCACATGTTTGAAAGAGCTACACTAATGACAACAAGGCAGACAAATGTTTGATGAGCACTATGATGTCGAACTGAAAAATGATGCTGTAGGACTTTTAATACAGCAAAACCTTGGTTCTCAACCTTGGGTTTAGGACCACCTTGGGGGTCACAAGACACTGAGAGTAACTAAGAATATTTTTTAAATTACACTGCTGCCACTTTACACCAAATGTTAACCCTTTTTCATCACCTTTTAACACCAATTTTGCCAATTTGAGCACATTTTTGCCACTTAGAACCCATTTTGTCCATTTTAAAACCTTTCCATCACCTTTCTCTGCCTGTTTCTGCCAACTCTAAACCAATTCTTCCCACATTCTGCTTATTGCTGCCTCTGTTGACCCATTATAGCCTCTTTCAACCACTTTTTACACTAATTTTTGCCCATTTTATCCACAGTTAACCCATTCATGTCTGTTTATATCAATTTTTCATCTCATTCCACCTAATTTCCACATTTTTTTGGACTTTAAAGCCATTACAGCCACTTTTTAATCCCCTCTTACCACTTTTTAATCCCCTCTTACCACTTTTGATCCTGTTTTTGCCACTTTAACCCATTTTTGGTTATTTTGCCACTTTTTTTAATCTCATTTATGTTCTTTAAAAATCCAATTTCATTACCTTTTCCACCATTTTTGCCACCATTAAAGTTTTTGTGATCCCAGCTTGTTTATTTGTCATATGACCTGGCAATTAAGAGCTATTAATGGGCTGTACATTTCAAAAATGTAAATTCTACTTTTGTTGAAGCAAAGAGAAGTCAAAATTTGGTTGAACTAACAGTGAACCTTGCTCAAGACAAACCAGCTGTAGATACTGTTGTTTTACTCACATTAACATGCCTTACATTATAATCATAACATGTTTATTTGATATACTAATCTTGTTTGACAGTAGCTTAACTTTTAGATCAACATGAACTGTCATTTTACTTAATAGGATTCTCACACATGCACTAAACCCTTAAAAATTTCTAAAATTTTGGCGAGAGCTGCACATGCAAGTGCAAACCTCTGCATTTTTTAAATCTTTTCCAGCCAGAACTAAAGTGAAATTTCTGCATGAAGGCAGTGAAGAACAAACAAGAGTGAGTGGGGCGGGGGTTGTTTATATCCTGCTGTGCTGTCACTTTTATGTACATCATAAAGCTGCTTTATCATCTTTTCTGCTCACCAGAGCATTCTTCTTGTTTTTTGGGGAATACTGTGAATATGTCCAATTGCATCTAGCACTGATATAAGGGCGAAAACCTCCGATGTGAGGTCTGACCCTGCTGCCATCTTTGATGAGAGAGATACTCATGAAGATTTCTGCAGCAGCCTAGCCTGAAAATTTCTAGAAATGTTCAGGAGTGCAAAAAAAAGAGGAAGTAATTCTGTGTGACATTATGTTCATGACAGATAACAACAGTAATAAATCCTCCCCTGATGATTCATTACTCTTAACAGAGAATAAAAGGAGACATACTGGATATTATTGCATAAGCCGTCTTACAACAGGCTGAGTAGCTGTGACTGAGATGTTGGTGGTGACATAGACAGCTAGGTCCATGTTATGGTAGCGTCTTACACATGCTGAGGCTGACAGCAAACGATTCTGCAGCGCTCCTGCAGAAAAAGGGTTCTCGTTGCCATCAAATTTTGGCATGTTTGACATACAAAGAGTCATCAGACACATCATGAATGTCAGTGGACCTCCCCTGAACAATGAGTAATAATGCCGACAAAGCCACAGTATTTGATTTCTAGAAAACAACTGTCATGTTTGAAGGTGGGTGATTCAAGTCATCAGTTATGATGTTGTGACTCACATTTTATCAGATAAATCTCTGTGGTTAACTTTTCAAGCTGTTACACTGTACACAGAGCAGTGCAGGAGAAAAGGCGGTTGACTGTATTTCAGGAGGGATGGATTGTGGTTTAGTCGTGGTGCTGAAAATCATCATTTTCACGAAGCATTGTGATGCAGCTGTGGATGATTCTGCATCTATGCAGAGGCAGCTCATGATCAATGCAGACAGACCATACATGTGTTTTCTCCCTGCAGCTGGACCTACTGGCAGATATGAATATGAAAAATATGAAAATGTGGCGCTCAGGTAAAGTTTTTGCAAACTCTAAGCATGCTTTTGTGTTTTTTACATTGAGGAGAGGCTGCCATCTCGCCACGATCGATGGAGGGCTGCAGTGATGTTTGTCCTTCTAGAGCAGCGTTACTCAACCCTGGTCAACCAAAGAGCCAAATATTTGAAAAATACCTTTGCAAGAGCCCCAATCTAAGTGGTGAAAAGTGGCAAAAATGAGTTAAAGTGGCAGTAAAAAGAAGTTAAAGAGGGCAATATGGTCAAAAAGCAACAAAAATGGGGGGAAAGGGGCAAAATCATCATAAAATGTCAAATACTGGGTGAAAAGTGACAAAATGGGGGAGGAAAAGGTGGCAAAAAAGGGCAGAAAGCATCGAAATTTGGGTGAGAAGTGACAAAAAAAATGTGTTACAGGTGACAAAAATGACCGAAAAGTGGTAAAAACATGACAAAACTAATGGAAAGTGACTAAAATGAGCAAAAGGTTTTTAAAGGTGGGAGAATGGGCAAAAAACAGCAAAGAGTGGCAAAAATTTGGGAAAAAACTGGCATTTAATGGCAAAAAACAGCTAAACTGAGCAAAAAGAAGTGACAAGAGTGGGCTTAAAGCAGTAAAAAATGATTAAAAGTGTGTTACTTGTTATTTAATCATGACACCCATCAGCTATCATCTATTATCATCTTATAGATGCTGTATTCCTCTACTAACAGACGTGAATTTCTCAGTTGTGCAGGTAAAGCGTTGAACGACTATCAAGCAAGATTTTCTTCTTGGTCTGAAAGGTAAAAAACATCATTTCTTCATCTAAAACATTCTAAGTTACGCCGTTCATAAATATATGTATGTGAGCCCCAGTAAAGTGATTGATTCACTTCAGTGGTATGGGCGGAAAAAAAATTATTTTCCATGTGATTTAGCTACAGATTACAGGGAATTAAGTTTGCCAAACACTAACATACTTACAGTTTCTATGTGTTACTTTTTTAAAACCATCCTTACTGTTTTGATTTCTATTCTATTTTGTCTTTTCTTAATATCTTATACGCTCTTACATCTCAGGTCACTAAGTCTCTTCTCATGTAGTTGGGTTCCTGTGTTTCCTGGATTCTTCTAGGTTATTCTGGATTTTTACTTTTATTCTAGATCTTTTTGTTTCTGGGTTTTTATGCTGTCTTTCTAAGATGATATGTTCTGGGGTTTTATAATGAGTCTCTTGGGCTGTTATGATGCTGGGGTTACATTGTTGGCTGAATTTTTCATGGGTTCTTTTGTTGTTGGGGTTTTGTCTTTCTTCTGTTCTTATGCTTGTATTGTTTTACAATGCTTTGTCTTATTTGTGATTCTTCAAAGCACTTTGTAAACCTGTTTTAAAGGTGCTGTACAGCTGTAATGTAGTTAAAGTCAAGCTTTATCAAGTCTGTCCTCAAGCAGAAGAAAACCACTTTTCAAATGTTTGTGTTATGGTCAGTCCTTTCGGATGTGCTTCAGGTGGTGAAGGAATCAAAACACTGATTGGAGTTAACGGAACAGCACCAAGCAGATTTATGGCTTATGTTCAAATATTTGATTTATCAGGGACTGTTAGCTGCTCTTATGTTCAGATATCTTTCTACAGAGACAAATCATCAAAAGAACACCGCTAATGAGAGCTGGTAAGTCATTGGTGCAGATAAGGTTCTGCATGTTTGTTGTCTCCCTGTGGTGTGTTTTACCTGTATACATCAAAAGACTACTGATACGTGATTGGTCAATACAGCTTGGATTATAAATGTAAACCAGAGTCTTTAACATAGTGAGAATTACAAATGCTGCGAAAATAGAGATGACTTCCTGTCTATAATGCTCTATCTGGCTACTTGGAGATTTAAAACAACTTTGTTGTAACTTAAAGGTACAGTGTGTAAAATTGGGAGTAATTAGAGAATGTGTATCTGTTATTTGGACGCCTCTGTGGTACTGTCCAAACATGTAAGATGCCAAAAATCCAAAATGTCAGAGTCCATGGAGCGGACACTCCTCATATATGAATAAAAGGATTATTCTAAGTTGATAGAAATAAGTGTGGACAAACGAGTTAGTGGAGTTTAAAGGGCCACATATTTTACCCCTTTAAGGCAAGTTTATATTGGTCTCAGAGTTCCCTAAAACATGCCTGTGAAGTTTGTTTCTGAAAACACCAGTATTGGATTTTTGCATGTCTAAAAAAACTCCTCTGTTTCAGAACTGTTCAGAACGAGCTGTTTCTGTGTCTGTAGCTTTCATGTTCATAAGCTGTCTGACTCCGCCCCTGACTCCGCCCCTCTCAGGAAATGGAAGCGTCTCTCCTGATCTTCCTCTCAGCTACCAGCTGAGGATGGCCGAACTTTCCTCCAATGGTAGGGCCAACCGAACCTGGGGGGAGGTGCTAACACCCCACATGACATCATGATGGGAAAATCTGAGAACTGCTTGTTTCAGCACACATTTTTCTGAAAGGTGGAGAAGAGAGGAAGAGGGAATGGATTTTTCTGATTCTTGGAGGGATTGAGGACAGGCCTGGGGACATATTTTTGCTAGAAAAGCCTAAAGAGTGTATTTTGCATTATATGTGATCTTTAAAGATTTATTTTATATATTTTTTTGTTTTTATTCATAGAGGACAGTGGATCACATCAGAAACAGGGATGAGAGAGTAGGGGTTAGGTATGTGGGAAAGGAGCCACAGGCTTGAACCTGGGCCACCTGGACCAAAAGACCAACATCAGCTGAACTATTTTTCTTAACCTATCATCATTCCTTTTACTTTAAGTGTGCTTTAAGGACTGGAATTTGTACATTTGTTCATCCTTAAACCAGGTGGTACTGTCTAATCAGCAAAAATCCAGTATTGAGCAACAAATTCATATCTTCAGGTGATTCAACACTAATTTAGATAGGCCTACTTATAAATACTACATCTCATTTTACTGGAGTTGTTTTGCTAATTGCTACACAGCTAAATATTATACGCTGCACCTTTAAAACAATTCAACTGTAGAGGCCATAAATGATTTCTTACAGGGTTGACTCCTGGTATGAACAACTGTTCTGGGGCGTAGGGGGCCCGGTGGTTGGGTCATGTCCTATGTGCAAGGGCGGCTCGGGTTAGGGTCTGCCTGTGGCTCCTTTCCTGAATGTCTCACCCCAACGTAGTCCACTGTCCTCCTCTCTGAATAAAGGCGTATCCTCAACAAGGGGTTGGGTTGACCCTAACCTGCGACCCCTTTCCCATACGTCATTCCCCGTGCTCTCCTCACAGTCTCCTACTCCTTTCACTGTTCTGTCCTTTAAGATAAAGGCACATAAAACCCAACAATGAATCCTGGATAAAAACACACACATGAAAGCTGAAAGAGAAGTTTGATGTCACACATGGCTGGAAAAGAAGCGGATAGCGTCGTAGAGCCTTCAATAAAAAAAACAGAAACTGAAGATGTTAGAAAAAATATAGTAAAGCTGACGCCTTATTTTAAGTTAAGCATCAATTATAAAGTTAAAAAAACAGAACGGTGACTCACTACTAACAAATGCCGTGATTGGTGGACTGTGTTTATCCGTGTGTGTGTGTGTAGTAGTGTGTCTTTGTGTGTGTTTTTGTCCTGATAGCACCCCTATGTGAGCGCTCAGAGACGATCTTATCACAGAGTCAGACAGAAATTCCTTCCTCGCTGACTCCCTGTCACACACAAACACACACACACACAACGAGCAGCTGAATGACACGTTTTGTTGGAGTCACCGAGGGACGGTCTGGGAAGATATAAGTCTACTAAACTTCCAGTAGACATTTCCCTTTTCAAAGCTGACTGTGAGCTGCGGTTTAAAGGGAACGTTAACTGATCGAATGATAAAAGAGGCCGGGGCAAAGGTATGTATGGACCACACCCTGCTGCAGCCCTTTTTCTCCTCCCCTTAAAGCCAGAATACATAGCTGCTTTAAAAGGAATAAAAAAGATGCTGAAGTTGCAGGGAGCAAGTTCAATGCTTGTATTTGTTCTAAAGAAAACATCACAGGCTTTAGAAGATCTGCCAAAGGATCACCTGCACAAAAAGACTCATTTACACTCTTTAAAGAGCTAACAAACATCAGAGGCTTTTATAAGCTGCAGACAATTCTTTGATACCAGCTTCATGTTCAGATTATTTCCTGTTATTAAGCCAGCTGTAGCTCAAAGAGGGAAGCTGTAGAACCGGTAAAAGTTTACAACAAAAGCTACACGCACTTTTTTTTCCCAACTGCTTCTGTTTTGCCAAGTCTCTGTGCTGCTCGTGCTCCTGGCCTGAGCTCCAGTTCTTGGCTCCAGCGTTCTGGTGTGGGGGGCAGGGGGATCAGAGACCACACACGCACACAAACACTCTAGCCGACACTTCTAGGAAGAAAACTCATCCATCTCCATTCATTTACAGCAGACAGACAAACATGAAGATAAATTCTTCAGTGCTTAGAAGGATACTAAGAAGTTGGATGGCTAAAATCGAGAGCTAAAACTTGACTCTTGAACACTTTAGATCTTGACTGAGCAAGCTTTGGAGGATTTCTGGACAAAGAAACAACTTTGAATCCTGTGTGAATCAGCACAGGTGAGAATCAACTTTCGGTTCCTAACAAAGTTTAGTTGTTTGAATGTGTCCAACAAGAGATGCAAGCAAAGAAAAGGCATTAAGCATGGATACAGTTACCAGTACCAGGTATCGGAGCAGATACCAGGCATAATTACTTGTATTCATACTCATACAAAGGTGTCTTCAAAGGGGGAGCCATGTCAGCAGTCTGTTGATAATTTAAATCGAATGAGGATGAAAAAAGTAGAGGAGAAGAAAACTAAGCACTGATAAATTTTCTAGAGAAGGAATGAAAAAAACCTTTGAAAATAAACTTTTTAAATAACTCTAAGCACATTTATGGTATTATTAAGTCCTCATATTTGTGCTCCGTATCAGTGATTACCCAAATGTAAGTACTCATTCTGGAAAAAACGTGGTATTAGTGCATCCTTAAAACGGTGATTATTTACAATAAAATAATAATTAAACCCAGGATTGTCTCATAAAAATAAGGGATAAACAATATTAGATTTTTGCAGATATCAGATATGCAGATTTTTACACATTAATTTAAGCCGATATCAATACTGATATATATATATACTTTTTAAAGATTTATTTGTGGGCTTTTTGTGCCTTTATTGACAGAGGACGACTGTAGATAGAGTGGGAAACTAGGACAAGGGTGTTGGGGAGAGGCATGCAGCAAAGGGGCCACAGGCCAGATAAGACCCTATGAACACCTTAAACCACCAGGCCATCTGTGCCCTGATACCATTACTGAAACGCAGTTCAGTCCTAAAACTTTAGTTCTTAAAAGACACAATTAGAAGATTAGATTAGATTCGATTTTTACAGCAAAATATCTGCAACAATGGTCATACCACTGATTCACCTTCTAAGCTGATATCAGAATCAGAATCAGCTTTATTGGCCAGATATGTTTGCACATACAAGGAATTTGACTCCGGTTAAACTTTGCTCACTTAGTACACAAGAATATACACAATAAACACACAATTTTGAACATTTAACTTACATTTGTACAAACAATAGAAAGAAAGGCGTAAAGGGTGCTTGTGTTAGAGACTATGTCTATATAATTTACATATATGCAGTTTTAGCAGCTGAGTAATGAACATGAGGTAGATGAAGATGAAGCTGTGAACATAGTTATGGTCATGCCATATTTACAAAAAACTGTGTGCACAAAAAACTGTGTGCATATCTATCAATATCAGCCAATACCGATATCATACTGTTTATATCCAGCATCCAATCAAAATCCACCCAAAGGTCTGATTTTGTTGTTATCACCAGTGAGCTGTGTACATTCTATTACCAACTTTATCAGAATCCCTTTCATAACTGAGCAACTTCTAGACCAAAAAAGGAAAATAGAAATTTTAATATTTTACCACTGAATTTTCCTCCTAAGAGTGTTATGGAAGCTACAAAAAGACATTAAAACCTTCCTGTAGACATGAAAAGCCTAGAAAGTATAATTTCCTTCAAAAAGCCTTTCATTCTTTACAAACTCCAGTAAAATTCATTTATGTAGAGTGAGGAGAAAGGCACGATATTATTGGTTATACTGGTGTGATATCAGTATCAATAGGTACAGCCGTGTATCAGCAGACTGTATGAATACGTTTGTGCCGTTTACACCAAAATTTAGCGGAACATTTTCTTTTTCCACCCTTACTGAAGGACTGATATTTTAGGTTTTAATAACAGCTAGTTGATTTTGTTACACTTAAAATAATTTTTTTGTGTTATTTCAGGTACTTGTTTTCATTGTCTGAGGGAACACCACACAATCCTGCTGTTTAGTTAGGAAAATTAGTTTTAATAACAGGTCAACTGTAGTATCGGGAAGACTCAATTTTCTTTACAATTAAACAAAAAAAAAAAAAAAAGATTGTGGGTGTGCAGATGGCCTAGTGGTTAGGATGCACCCCATGTATGTGGGTGACCCAGGCTCTTTTACTGCATGTCATTCACCACTCTCTCATCCCTTTTTCTGGCTCTATCCCCTGTCCCATATCCACAATAAAAGCAATAAACCCCCAAAACAAATCTTAAAAAATAAAATAAAATAAATCAAAATAAAATAAAATAAAAATTTTGTGTATATATTGGTTATATTGGCTAGGTTAATAATGGTGTTTGTTATGATCTCCAATGGTTTCGGTTCTGTACGCTGTCACTTGACAAATCATTTGTATGAAGAATGAAGGAAAACACACAGCGATATTTACATGCCAATATAGGTGGCAGTAATGCTCATAACTGTTTGCTAACCACTATTAAAAAACTAACAAAGAAGAGGAAGAAGCAGGCACAACAAAACACACAAAGAAGAAAAGTTCTTCTCAACAGCAACAACAGCACAGCAATGAAATCTGCCGGCCTCCTCTCTCTCTCTCTCTCTTCAATTCTCTGTGCAGTTTTTAAAAAGCCTCTGGATGTGAAAGCAGGAAGGGTCAGAGACATTACTGATGCTGATACTTCATAAGGCGATGCGTGGATATACAGTAGAAGACAACAACGGCTATCAAAGTGTATTTAAGTGCTCTGCTCAGGCTCTGTTACAATGTCCCCTCCTGTCCTTACCAAAGCCAGTCTGGGATCTTTCACTGACGAACACGTGTCGAGCTTTTGCACGAGGAACCACTACAGCAACTACTTACTAACAACATGATGGTAACTGCTCTGAAATTCACAGATTTTTATTTTTCATGTATTTATTTTATAATTTCAAAACAGAAGAGTTAATTTTTCTTGTTTTGTTTTCCTCTTTTGGCCTCATGTTTAATCACCACAGGCTGTATCACAGTAGTTCTAAATAACAGATGGAACAAACAAGCTGCACTGTTCTAAGTTAAAACAAATACATCTGGGATTTCATATTACTTTGTTCCTGATGAACCGAACCCATTCTGAACCCTAACCCTAAAACAGAGGTATGAACTGAACCTTGACCTCTGAACATTACACCCCTCATGTAGGTTAAAATGTGCCTGGAAATATCAGCACATCAGATATCGACAAAAATCCAATAAAGTGACTCCCTATGAGCGAGGTGTGCAGTGAGAGGGCATGAGTCCTCTGTGATTTTGGAATATCTGCAACAGCCCTGCCCCTCAGCATGGAAAACTTACAAAACAACTCAATTAACTACTTTATACACACACTTTAACAAAAAAAGGGCAAGTTAATCTACGAAAAGCAGAAAAATGTGTAACTGGAGTTCTGTTACGATCAAAAACTTTTTTAAAATTGCAAATTAGCTTAAAGGTTTCTGAAAATGTAGGTATGTTTGTTTCAGTGTCTAAAAGCAGATGCAGGAAAGGAAGAGTGTGATCATTTGTGTTAGAAAATATAAATGGATGAATTCTTTAAGGCCCTAAAGGACATAAAAACTGCACCAAAACCTCTGTAGGCTGTTAATTCCTCAGGGTATTTATATTAACACCTATAAACCAGGTGGTTTACAAGTTATTTTGTGGCTCAGTGGATCTATTTGTAATTTTTTTGGCCAAAAATGTGAAAATTTTCAAGGATTATCCACAAAAATGTTATTCATCACAGTGTCAAAAGGCAGAAAATGAAATGCTGAAAATGTAGCATTCATCTATAATTAAAAATAAATGCTAAAAACCATCTGAGCGAGGTATTTGGAGAGCTTCTGAGCTCAGAACTTCTACAATCTGTGCTACAGCCCTCCCTCAGCATTGAAAAACATAAAAAACAACTCTGTAAACTATTTTAAATACCAACTTTCACAAAAAAGCTCAGGTTAATCTCTCGACACAACGGAAAAACAAACCAGAGAACTTCTAACTGGAGTTGTGTTTCCTCTTCAGACAGATCTGTGAAGCTGTGACAGCACTACACAGACTTTATAGGTGCCCATTCACCTTTCAACACCGTCCACAAGTGAGCCCGGGGAGGCTTGATCGAGTGGGTTTGTGGGTTTCTTCTAACGCTACGAGGACCTCTCCACCCGACCCCAGCACGTAAACAAATAAAGCTCCAGTTTCATCATCTAGAGGGGGCTGTTTCCTGTCCAAACGCAGCCCTCGGCCCCCCCCTCCTTTCCACATATACACACTCGCACAAAACTCTACACCTCCGCCTCATCAGAGCGGCTCGGCTCCCCCCGCCCCCAAAATGCCAGCCTCTTTCCACTGCTCAATTGCCGAGAGGAATGGAGGGATTTGAGGGAAGAAAGAGGGAAAGAGGGGGATGGGTGGCTGCAGAGGCAGAGGGGAATGGGAGTATGCATGGGGATCTTATTGCAGCTTCATCCCAGTGAAATATTTTGCTGTGGAGAAAGCGCAGTGAGAGAGAGAGAGAGACGGGGAAAGAGAGACAGAAAGGCTACACTGCTGTGGCATCTAGATAGTGAGAGACCCCAGACCCCCACCGAGCCCTCCATGCCTCTCTGACAAAAGAAGCTTTATGCAGAAGACTTTTTAGTTGTCTTAACAGCCATTGAAAATAGGAAAGAAAGCACGCATAATAACACCAGAAAATGTAATTTTCCCTTTTATGCAAACAATTAGAGAGGCTGCACGCTATGTGTGTTTGCAGGCCTGACTCTGTGTGTGCGTGTCTGCAAGCACAAACACTCATGCAACTTGAAAAACTTTTTCCATTTGTGCTTCCAAACTTATTTGTTCATTCGTAAGGAAAACAAATCCACTCTCATCATTAAGACCCTGCAGGAGCAACCTTCTGCACGGACACAGTGATCATGTAGTCACGATCTAAGTAACTCACCTGTGTATTCTCTGGGCGTAATGTGAGGCGGATTGGAAGAGAGGGAGGGCACAGTTTCAGTGTAAGACAGAGAGGAGTCTGGGAAATGAAGAGGCAAAAACAAAGCAGAGAAGTGAGATATTGATCGATAGTCATGGACAATTTATTAAACAAAACAACTCTATCTGGACTCCTTTCTGTAAGAACTTAAAAGTTGCATATGACCAGAATTGTTTTAGTCACTTCTGCTTTATTACAACCCTTAAAACTGCATATTAAAAGATGTGTTTGCATGAATCAAGCTGGCCGATCATAAACTCTACATGTCATGCTCCTGAAAAGGTAAGATGAGCGCAGGTAAAGCCACTTTGAACACAAGCAGCTTTCAAACATTATCTCAGTTTCCAGTCTAAAAATATGAGGGTGACGACATCCTCTGTGTCAATTACTGGTTTTGTGTGTGGTGGCGTTTTTTTTTTTTTTTTTTTTTTCCAAACTCACCCAGTGGCTTGTGTTCTTCTGAGCGGGACAGGGAGTACGGGGGAGGAGGAGATTCTGGAAATACAGCAGAAAGAAAAAAAAAATCAAAGTTAAATTAAAGGCTTTAATCCCAAATGATCAACCGTCCCACATAAGTGCAGAGTGAAATGATCAGAAGCTGGATGTTCTAACTACCAGCTGTAGATTTTTATAAGGTGACATTCTTACATTTCTTAGATTTGAAGACATTTTGTTGTTGTGCCACGAACAAATAAGTCGGAGCCCCACATAAAACTCTCTAAAAAACTTAGGGACACTTTTACTCTAGAGAATTTAAAATGTTTATTAGCCTTCAGTCTCGCCTAATTCAAATAAAAAACAGATCGTACTTACATGCACATGCAAGTTGAGCTACACTTTAAAGCTTGTCCTCTATCTTAAAATGGATTTCTGTGTTTTTTCCTGTTGGGAATGCGTGCAAAAAGCTGGTTTAACAATTAAATGTCTTGTCTCTAGGTAGTCAGCACCAGATTACTAGTCATTTAACCTAATTCTTAAAAATTTTAATCCTTTAATTTCTACAATCCTGGTCAAATGCTCTGTCTAAACTGTGGAACAGCCATTGCTACTAGTAGCCATAATGCTCTTTAGCCAGAGGGTAAACAACAGCAAACTCATAGCATTGATAACATCTTATAGGAACAGCATGGTTTAGCACTATTTTGATTTAGAGAATGGGATAAAGTTACATGTAGGCTGTGTGAGGTTATACCCCCACATCTGAAATAATGAGTGCCGATATTCACAACAGAGCAACCGGGCGGAAACACCATTCTGTGGTGGCGGGCGGCAGTAGCCGCAGTCTGGAAGTACTTGGGCTGGGAATCGGAGGGCCACCGGTTCAAGCCCCTGTCAGACCATATCTGGACTTTGGCCTGGTAGCTGGAGAGGTGCCAGGTCACTTCCTGAGATCTGCCGAAGTGCCCTTGAGAAAGGCACTGAACCCCCAACAACTCACGACAGGCTCCAATGAGGGCAGCAAGGCCATCACTCTGACATCTCTCCATTACTGTGTGTCCATGGGGATCCTGATTGTGCGTTTGTTTTTGCATGTAATTCAGCCTATGTTTGTGTAGCATGTATAACAATCGAGTTTTAACTGTGACTTTCCCTTCAGGGTTTAACACAGTATGACTTAACAGGAGTATGACATCAACTTATAAAGAGGCTAGATGCGAATGCCAGCTGCATTGTGCAAACAAACTTTGCACCATGATCCCATCGTAAATTAACCATGTTCAATTTCGGCTTTTTAACTTCAGACTAGTAGACTAAACACAGTTAGGATTTGAGTTTAAACAGATCTGAAATTATTTGCTTAGGAGCATCCCAAGTCCCAGTTAGAGGCTGACATTCCCACAGGTCACGGGATGCCCATGGGATGGGAGTCATTCCACTATTCGATCACGTGATTGAATAGTTTTCGGGAAAAAAAGTCAGCTGGAGTGGGCGTGAACCAACATGACAATAGACCAGTTTTCATATATAAATATGCACATGCAGTTTTAACATTCAACTGGCCAGTTTTTTTGTGGAAAATGGACAGAAGCACCACATATTAACCACACTTGGCAGCCATTATGCTTGTAGTTTTCGTGAGCCGTACTGCAATGCAAGTCAAATGAACTACACTTCCCACAGTGGAAACGGCACTGCCTTAGCTGACACTTCATCTAACAATGCAAGCTGTAAATGTTATTTGAAGGAAAACATTTCTCAAATGCACGACGATGGGACTAAACGGGAGAAGAAAAGGGGGAGTGAGCAGGAGTTATTCTACAGGGAGTGGGATAGGATTTGGGCCCCCAGAAAGAATATTACACAGCCCCCCCCCCCAACCTGCTAGCCAAGTAACAGATGTCATTTTTACAAATATATATGTATTTTAATGTATTTTTGAACCATAACTTCCTCATTTATGAGCAATATTTGAACTATGTTTCAATTAAATTTATTTACATCATTTTGCAGCGCTGTACTATACCATTTGGACATTTATAAGCGAGGAGCGGGGCCCCCCCAGTATTTTATACTATTCTATTTGATACAAATTTCAGTCTGTTGACTGATTCATCTAGTCACTTTTGATTAAATAATGGCACTGAAAACAAAGAATAAAATAAACAAAAACACACTTTTCATGGCAGGATTCTCAAGGGCCCCTCCCTACTCTGGGCCCGGGTAATCAGTCCCCTTTTTGTGCTACACCCATGGTCATTTATCAATACAAATATGTTGGACTCCACTACACTAGGTAAAAACATGCCCCATTGGGCTCATAACCACTGGACCTATTTCAGGCCGATTTAAATTTTTTTTGTAAATTTCTTACATATACTTTACTTTTTGTACAAATGCAATGCATATTATCCCTCTAGTTTAGAGGTTCTCCACTGGTCTTGCCACAGCAACTCCTTAACGAGTAAAGGCCGGCTCAGACTACACAAATTCAGCCAGATTTAAGCCCAAATTTGAACGTCGGGAACGACAAACCGTCTTGTAGAGTGACATAATTAACCGCGGTCCACAGATCCACAGCCCTTCTTGTCCTTCTTTTGATACATCCATAACTGTTATCCATAATCCAATCCACAGTTGTTTCTTATTTTACATTTTTACGCGCAAAAGACCGCTGCAATCACATAGAGCGCTTCTGTTGTAGAGTGATTGACACTCTGTGGCCTGCCCCCCGTCAACCTGTGAACTTGCACTCAGTCGGTGGCGACGTCAGCATACGGTGAGCGGTCGGGATCACTCTTGTAGTGTGGCCAGGCTGTCGGCCAAGACAGGACAAGATTTGGTCGCACAGTCTGGCATGGTGCCATCGTGAACGACCAAAAAAGTCGTGTAGTCTGAGCCTGCCTTGAACATGACCAATGACACATAACGCCATTTTCTTTAGATCAAATGGCGTTATGTGTCATTGGTCACAAACGCCATTTGATCTAAAGAAAGTACAGAACGTGACAAAAGAAAGTCACTGAAGAAAATATCCCGTATCCTGATAAAGTATCACAGAAGATTCCAGAGAGTTTCTGGTTTACATTCCAGAAAAAAAAAAAAAAAATCAAAGAAGGTTTCCAAAAGTTCCCTGATATTTCAGGTGGAAATTCCTGAAATATTCCTGGAAACCTCCTGGAAAAGACTGCTGAAAAGTTCTGCGAAGTCCTAATAAAACCTTTAGGTTTCTTTAGGTTTTGAGGAAAAGTCAGAGTGAATATTATAAAAAGTTTCCAGAAAACTCCCAAAACTGAGGGAAAATTCTTAAACCTGTTTCGGGGAATTACTTTAGGCTTCCTAAAAAAGTTTACAGGGAAAATCCTCAAAGATTTCAGATAAATTGCCAATTAAAACAAAAACTGGATTTATTGTATAGCACTGATGTTAGACTGATGCTTCTGTGCATCCCTGCATTCAACCTTCTGTTTTACATCTAGAGCTTCTGATTGTTCAAAACAGTCCAGAATCTCTAGCAGATCTCTTTAGATTTTATCTAAAAACTTACATTAAATCCATTTGTAACATAAAATATTTGTAGTTTCTTTAAATTCAAAGACATATTTTATTTTTGCGCATGCACGAGTAAAATCTATACAAAATGCTAATTTTGCTGAAAGAATCCAGCTTTCTGAATCTGCAGATACTCATTCAGGAATATGACTAACTTTGGTTACAGCTTAAAAAAACATTTTATGAGTTTTCAAGACATCTGAACCAAGAGTAGCCTGCAGCAGTGTGGAGAACAAAGATAGTTGACTCCAAGTTGTCTAGGACACTCTTTAACTTGCTGTATGTACTCATAAGGTTTGTACCTATCATCAGTTTGAAGCTTTTGCTGGATTTGCACCTGTGTTAAACGTGGAAGCTAGTTTTAATTTTAGTTTTAGTCTTTAAATGAAACGCATTTTAGTTGTAGTCATTTCAACCCTTTTGCACATTCGCCATGCTATGAAATAATAATGTATAATCATGTAACATTACGACACATGAAGCAAATACTCGGAACTATTTCTTGAGTAAACCACTGGGCGGAGTGACACAGGGCAGCAGCCATGCCTGGAGTGTAGTTCCAGCTTTGCATTTAACTTTAAAACATCTCCGTCTCATAATGTTCCATGATTATTTCATAGCGTGGTGAATGTACAGGTCACGACTTGTCCACGAGTGTTTTGGAGTTGTTGGATTGTGTATTTGATGAATTTGATGAGGGAAAGCAAAAAATACCGTCTGCTTCCATAGTGTTAGCTGTGCAGCAGGTATATCGGTCCCCCAGATCTAGAAATAGCTTGCACCGACAACTAAAGGGAACAAACGTATTACTAAGACTATAGGGATTATGGCCATGGGTGAATTTGCCAAAATGTTGAAGCATCCCTTTAAGTTTTAGTCTAGTTTTAGTCCATAAAGGTCCTCACATTTTAGTCTACAGTTTTAGTCCAAGCATGAATTTGGTACCAAATCATGGTAGTGTGTTCTCTGCTAAACCTGGGGTCCCTGCTTTCTACAGCTGAGACAGAATAGCTACAGATGCATTGCATTTTGACAGATTTACCTACAGTGGAGAAATATCACGGATTTTGAATGCCAGACATAAACTACATTTCATTTAAGTCTAGTTTTAGTCATCTTGGCAAAAAATAAACAGTTTTTGTCAGTTTTAGTCATCACAGATCTGTTTTTGTTAGTTTTAGTCTAGTTTTTGTCCTGGAAAAAAAGGATGTGGACGAACAGTTTTAGTCGTGGTTTTAGTCGACGAAGTGAACGCTGATTTGCACCAGACAGCATGTAAACATGTTCTTCTAAACTCTGAATAACTGTGAGTGACTGATCAGAGAAACTGCATGCTTCACTACAGCTGAAACAGTTTCATTCACACAGCCTCAGTGGATGACTTCAGAGGCCTGTAAACACACCAAACTGCCTCTGCTGGGATAGTCCCTTCAGTCCACAGTGGACCTGCTCTGTGGCTGCGGCCCCTTTAAGAGCAGAGCCAGTAATTGCCGGAGTCCTCAGTCAGTCAGATACCCAGCGAGTCAGTCTGGCGCCAGCACTATGCAAACTGTATATTATCGGCACTCCTTCACCTAAATAACAAGAGGAGGACCTCCTTGTCAGAGAAAAAAGAGCCTAAGTGCAACTTGAGAGCGACCTTCAATTGGATGATGTGGGAAGCAGCAACGTTTGTGCGCAGATTTAAATAAAGTGTGTAATGAGTCAGGAATGTGGAGAGGAAATCAAAGTAATGTTTCACTGCAGTAAAGGATGGCTTTTGAAAATATTGTAAAACGTGTGGGACAGGCAGTAAAACAGTCTGAGGAGTTTCTCCTCCTGAGGTTTAAGTGTTGAACTTTGTGCCTTGATATGACTGCGCTCTGTTAGCACGCAAAATGACGCCATAGGCGCTCATTGGAGCAAAGGACTCATTTATTTGATCCTCTTGATCTCTTTTGACTTTCTTTGAACTTAAATCTGCTCCAAAGCTCTCTGTAGCAGCAGGCCTCAGGCAGACAACTTATTAAATACAACATCAAGCTGACCTTTCTTTGTAGAAGGCCAATCAATCTTTACACAGCTCTAATTACGCTCATTAATAGCTTCACTTTTGTGACATGACGTCACTGTAAGGCCAAGAGCCTGAATCAGGGGGTCCCAGGGTTGAACTTGCTGCTTTATTTGTTTCAAACTTTTCTAAAGCCCCCCTCCCTTTCAGTGTTCTGGTGCTCACCTGGCCCACACAGGCGGCTGTAGTGGTAAGGGTTGCAGCACACCTTTGCGCTGTCCTCTGCTCCAAAGCTCTGGCAGTGGCTCAGTGTTTTGAGCCGTGCTGTGAGCGGCATGTCGCTCCAGCGGTACACCTTACACAGGAGAGCCTGTGGAGAGACGTGGTGGGCTCCGAGCCGCAGCTCAGAGCTCGCCACCATGACGCACTCGCTGTTTATCCCTCCTCTGGCCTCCACAGCCTTCAGCAGCGCGTCCAGAGACCTCTCCTTCAGTCTTTTTAAAAACGCATGAGCGGTGCTCGCCAGTTCCTCCTCCAGACCCGCATGCCTCGGTGCGCACTGACAAGGGGCCCCTCCGTCCTTTCTCGGTGCCCAGTAAGGGCTCCGAGGTCTGAGATCCCACTCCCCAAACAAACAACACGTCACCGTCCTACTGTCGCCCTCCTGTCCTCTCCGGGAGCCCCTGTGCTCCTGGACGCACATGGCACCCCGGTCATCGTCAGGCTGCTCCTCGTCCTCCCTCTCCGCCAGCTCCTCAGCCTCCCCCGTGAGTCCCGGAGCCGGCTCAGTCTGTGTCACCGACCGCTGCTCGTGTCTGTGGAGCTTTCCTGAGTGTCTGCCACACGCTCCGGTCCGTCCTCCCTCACCTCTTCTGCCTCCATCCCGTCCGTCGCTCTCGGTGACCAGACGGCTTCTCCAGAGTCGCCGTACAAGACCTGAGCGTCTCGACTTGAACATACGACAACCTAGACAGTTTTGAATGCGTCCTGTCGGTCCCGTCCGGGTCCCGGGAGATGCCACATCGATTTAAACTCTTCTCTGCGCAGGACTTGGGGTTTGTGCACGGTGCGCACAGCGTGCGCAGCCGGTGGTCACCGTTCTGTGGCTCTCCCGCAGCATTAGAAGGAAATATTCAACCATGCGCTGCGTAAAAACATCACTGAGAGTCTGCAGAAGGAGCAGGCTCCACACAGTCACTGCTCAGTGACCTGCTGTCGCCAACTCAATTAAGCCCCAACTTTGGCCAGCCTTCTCTCAAAGCCCTCAACTCCCCAACACTCTGGAGACCCCGCACACAACCCACCAACCATAGTTAGAGCCTCAGAGAGCAGTCTGAGTTTACATGCACGAAAACACCATCAGAAACTTTAATCCAAAACTTTTCCAGAGTTTCTCCTTCAGCCTTGTGAACCCCTCGATCCGTTAAATCCTCCCTTCACCCCGAAATAAATCCTCATTACAGTGGAATTCCGATGATTTCTGTGGCCGTGCTGGAGGAAATAATCCCGCTGCAGAGTCCCGGGATAAAGCAGAGATGTTGTGGGACTTCAGTGCCAAACTCCGGGACGGATTCCGTGCTGAGAAGTTGTTTTAAAGAGAGCTGGAATTACTCCACTCTCCACTCCCCTCAGAGTCTCCTCTGACACACACACAAACACAGAAACACGAACACGCACAAACTCACACAGAAACACGCACACATGCTCCAGCAGTCTCACCACAGTCAAGCTAGAGAGACTCAAACCAGACCTGGTAGACCAGGACCTTCAGAATAAGACTTTCAGTGAACGCATGGTGCTCTGATTTAACCGGACACGTCAGATGGATCTGGGAAAGCTTCAGCAGGAAACGTTTGAGAAGAGGCAGAGGCTTTGAAGGAAACTCGGAGTGTGATTGGATGAACGTTCTGTCCATCACATCTCTATGGGCCAATAAGAGCAACAAAACACGTGAAGTAGCAGCTATCGAGTTGCGCGTGTGCAGCTACGGGAAACATGGCGACTATAGACATGTAAGTACTCGACTTTTGTCGTTTTTGAAAACAACTCACTGCTGTTCTTTGTTCGTCTTTTAACAAAGAAATGTCGTCAAGTTCTGATAAAACTGGCGCTTTAGCAGCATCCACGCTAAGCTCTTTCGCCATATTTGCACCGGCTCTTGCTGCCGCTTGTTTACGTCACGGCTCTGCCTGAAAGTATTGCCCCTCCTCGCTGATTGGTCACTTTCTAACCGGGTCCAAACCAAACCAAACCTTCGGTCCTAAAAAATGAAGCCAATGCGGAAGTGCAAAAAAATTGCTGTACCGCGAGTGTCCACTGGAGGCTGGCTGCAGGAACACCAGAAGTCTGGTCTGGACACATTTTAAACGGCTGGTTTTTACACTAGAAACAAACTGCTTTACAGCCTGGTTCAAAAAAAACAAACGCGTCTCATTAGCTAGTGTCTTCATGTGCTCTCACTGTACAGCGGTGAATTTTTTTGTACCATAATGGTTTAGATTATATTTAGGAAAAACCTCACTGCCGACTGATTGGTGCGTCTCATTTGATTGACAGATAGCTCGACAAGCAGAGGCTATGTTTCCATCAACCAGAATGCTAGCTAGCTGACAGGAAGTCGAGCTTAGTGGGAGATTTCTCTAATATGAAAGACCCCCTCAAAGACCCACATGAAAAAATTAGATGCACTGCGACCAAAAATCACAGTGAACTTAAATCCTTCTCAGTGATATTCTTAACAGAACAGGTCTGCTCACACTTTTTCTACTAAAAGACATTTTTCTGAATCATATGTGTAAATCAATTTTTGACAAACTGAGCACACAGAGCCATGTGCCCCCCCAACCCCCAATCCCAGGATGTCCCAGACCCCGGGTTCTGAACCAGTGCTAGAGGACTCTTTTTAATTGCCATTTTTTGGGATTAGGCGAAAAAACATCACCGATGTATTTGGCAATTTTGGCAGTGTGCAGAAACTTGCTTGCAAATGAAAAAGGTAACTGGTAGCTTTGGCATTGAAATAGGTGTCAGTTTTGCTTGATTTTCAGAGGATCCTATGAAATTAACCCTTAAAAGGCTTAAAATAGTAAACATGAATCAGAGAGAATATATAATCCTTACCAAAAACTATAAGAAAGTTTGTTTTATCCACAAATGCTCTGCTGTGTCACACTGACTGAGACCACTGAAAAATATATATCACAGAAAAAAAACTTTTATTTTGAAATGCAGGCCACCAGATTTCCTGTGCAACGCTTCCTCGCTTGACTCTCTCACTACCTGACTGTCGCTCTCTCTCTCCCCCTCACTTCTGTGCTCGCTCTCTCTCTCTCTCTCTTTCTCTCTCTCTCACTCTCGCGGGGCCCCAGAGGAAAGCTCTGGAGCCATTGGTTGATTCCCGCCATCATGTGCCAGTCTAGACACTTTGGCGGCTGCTGGGAGCCGCACTGATTGTTGCGCAAACACGGTTTCAAGTTTCTTAACTCTTAAAGACGCAACATCCTGCACTGCTCTGCTTTACTCTCAAACTGGAAATGTCCTGCAGAGTGGTGATCAGAAAGATGGAGAGAGGAAGAAAGGATTTAGTTTCATATGCTGTACAAAGGAACAGAAAAATATCATAATAATACAACAAACAACACCCAAAGAGCTAGAGCCTACATTATTCTGATGCCTGACTGTTACATACAGCATGTCTCTGCCTTCACTTATTCTTTTATTGACATATTAAATAACTAAAGCAACAAGGGATTATTTTAAGGATGAGGTTTATTTTGCATTTTAAAACACCGTCTAGTTGTTTATAAGACAAGAGTACAGTTTGATTTATGGTCCATATTAAAATCTGCCATTGAAAAAGATGAAAAAAGTCTTTGAGGAATAAAACAAGCTCCTGCTTTTATTGTAATAGGATTCATGTTATTGTAGTGAGATTTTTCTAAAAGTATTTGCAGCAGAATGCAATGAGGGACAGCAACATGTTTGGACCTACATTTATACTGATGAACTTTTTAACACAAAACATTAAAGTTTATGTTTATCCTTAAGATGTAAAGTAAAGGATCTTCAAACGACCAATACCTGAAAACCAGTGTCAAAATGCAATATTTTAATGTTACAGAGCAGAAAAAGCAAGAATAAATGAAAAATGCAAATTCTACTGATTAAAGTCTTAACTACTGAGACTATTTTTATCATTTCTCCTGTGTAAAAAGCTGTTGAGTCACTAAATACTGAATATTCAATTAGTAAAAAAAAAAAAAAAGTTTTTTTTCTAATTTAAACTGTTTAAAATTACATTTCTATGAAACCTCAATCATTCAGATACATACCTTGTAAAGTTTATGTACTCAGGAGGGACATTTGTGGGACTTTTTTAGCTCCCACTGTAGGATGTTTGGGGTTAATCTGTGTCTGTACAGGAGAGGCTTTGGGCATAAAGCTGTCAGTACTTATTCACCCCACCTCAGACCTACCTCATGATAATGGCTGTATGCATTAAAATCCATATGATAAAATGCGTATTTGCTGACGGCCTGGATTTTTATCTTAGGTCATGCTGAAGCATATATAATCATTGGTTTTAAATTGGTTTTAAAACCAGGGCTGCATGATGGTGCAGGGTTTAGCACTGTTGCCTCACAGCAAGAAGGTTCCTGGTTCGGTTCCTGGTCAGGGCCTTTTGTGTGGAGTTTGCATGTTCTCCCCGTGCATGCGTGGGTCCATTTTTGTTTCCAAAAAGTTCCATGTTCAGATGGCAACGTTTTCAAAACGATCTCTGCTACACTGGTGTCGGCCATCTTTGTTTTGTTTTGGGCTCCCCATCCGCGCATGCGTTATAAGCCTACTTGCGCATGGATATTTACTGCAACCGCAGTGCACATGTCCATTTTCAGAAAGTGCCGGTTTCCCTGTTTACAAGGAGACGGGGGCGTTTTGAAAAACGTACACTCTGGAGCCTGTTTCCAAAAAGCTCAATTTTCAGGCACCAAAACGCCGTTGCCGTGTAAACGGACAGCCAAAACGCTACAAAAGTTTTGCGTTTTCACTCGAAAACGTTGTTGTGTAAATGGAGCAGAAATTGGCTGTAGGTGTGAGTGTGGGTGTACATGTCAGCCCTGTGATTGACTGGTGACCAGTCCAGGGTGTACCCCGCCTCACGCCCAATGACAGCTGGGATAGGCTCACGCCCCCCTGCGACCCCAAAACGGGATAAGTGGTATAAAAAATGGATGGATGCTTTAAAACCAGCTTTTACACTTCTAAAAGTTGCCCTTAATATCTTTTTCAAGTGGGTGCAATAATTTGAAGTCAAAACTTTGAAAGTTATGATTTAATAAGAAACGTCTACCCAGTGATATTCTTCAACAACTTTCACTACAAATACAGATATCTTTACACACAAGAGAAATGAAGAAATATAAATAATAATGTAGAACAATGTCCAGAAGACAGCGAAGCTTCCCTCTCTTGTTTCTTTTGTTGTTTTTAAAGAGCGTGTGTCTGAAAGACTCAAGGAAAGTGACTGTGACTGATTTAAAATCTGAAATGGACACGTTGTAAGTATGTGTGTGTATGTAATTATATTTACTGTAAGTATGTGTGTGTATGTAGTTATATTTACTGTATTTATATTTTTATTTGTTCTGTGTCTGTAGCCATAACTGCAGGGCAGCCCTGGAAAAGAGACCTTGGTCTCAGTGGGTTCCACTGCTAGAATTAAGGACACATAAAAAAGAAAATCAAGGCGTGTTCAGAAATAACTATAAAAGTACCGTACACAATTGATCTGAGGCTGGCTCTGCCTACAGTTTTTTTGGGTCGTTCACAGTAGCATCATGTCTTACCACGCAACTAAAATCTTGCCTCGTCTTGGACGACAGCCTGGCCACACTGCTAATGTGACCCTGACTGATGATCGTATGCTGACATCACCACTGTGTGTGAGTTCACAGGTCATCGGGGGACAACGCTAGCAGTCTTTTACTCTGAAAAGAAGAAAAAAAAACCAAACAATAATGGATGTGTCCTGATGCATCAAGAGGAGGACTATATGGACCACCCATCCTTCTTGAAGTATGAATGTGATAACGTCAAGGACATTTCCCCAGGTAACCAAGCCAAAATATACAGCTTCACTGTGTTTACACATAAATCACTGGGGAAAGAAAAAATGGGGACTTGTTTAAAGCCTCTCTGGTAATTGATGACAAAAAAATAAAGAGCGATGCTCTCCTATTGGTAGGTATCAGGATTCACATCATTTGATGTCAGGTCAGGGTGGCAGACAAGACTGCGTTTCCATTGCAGTTTTTTTCAAAATAAAAGCGATATTTCTTAAATTTCGACTAAGTACAATAATGCTTTGAATGTGTTTCCACTGAAGGGAGTTTTGGGCATGAGCCTCGCAGTTCTTGTAAAATCTCATCTCGTATGACTCCGCTGCAAGGAAGCTGGACGTTCAAAACCTGTTGTGTGTTGGTACAGCTATGGTTACATCTACAGTGGTTGCCTTGAACAAAAGACGAAGGTAACAGATGATAGTTCAGAGGCAAAGTCTGTATGTATGGCACAGGCCATGTATAAAGGTGTAAGTATGATGTTAAGAAAAGTCTCCTCCTCTTCTGTCCACACGTACCGTGCCATGTTGTCCCAGAGTGAACTGGTCATGTGACACCGTACACTACCTCGTGGGACTTGTTAATGCCAAAAAAGTGTTTCAATTGCACTTGCACTTATATTTCTATACTGAAACATCTGAAAAACCTCCTCATGAAAGCGTAAAAACTTTTAAGCAATATTTGAGACATTTTTCAAAATTCAGTTGTTTCCTCTCCCAGTTTTTTAATTGCACTATTTTGATTTTGTGCATTTCTAAGAGTAATGAAAACGCAGCTCATGATGCAAAAAATTCTGAGATGATAGTCCTGTTGAATTGTGGCCATGGGGTGTCTTGGACACGTCGTTAACTATCAGTGTTAATTTTGGCAGCTATTTTTAATTTAAGTCTTGGTTTTAGTCTTTAGATGAAATGTCTTTTAGTTTTAGTTGACGAAAACTTGACATTTTAGTCTAGTTTTAGTCCATAAAAAGTGCTCATGTTTTAGTCTTTACTTTGAGTCAAAGCATTTATCCTCTTACCTAAACCTGGTACCAAGTCATGAGGTCCCTGCTTTCTACAACTGAGAAGCAGAATAGCACTGTTTTTTGACAGTTTTACCACCAGTAGAGAAATATCATGGATTTAGAACGTCAGACAAAAACTACATTACATTTTAGTCTCGTTTTTGTCAGTTTTAGTCATCACAGATCTATTTTTGGTAGTCTTAGTCTAGTTTTTGTCATGGAAAAAAGGCCTGACAAATAGTTTTAGTTGACAAAATTAACCCTGCATTAACTATGTTACACTACAAGAATATTTTTTCATTCCCGATGCGCATAAGTGGGCTCAACATTTGATGATGGGCTGAGATGTTGAAGTCGGCTGAATTTGTGTAGTCTGAGCTGGCCTTAAGAGGTTACCTTGTATTTTCTTCATCAATGTGAGTGTGCTTTTAGTAAGATGGTTATAACAAACATTTAAGTCGAGGGCCCTACAAGGCTGTGGTTCTGGTCTAGCCTCAGGAATTTGAATTTGAAACCACAACTCAAATCTCTGATTTTTCTTAGCCAGTAAGATAAATGACCTACGACAGCACAAAACCTGACAGAACTAAGAGAAAGAACTAATCAGAAATGTTTAAATAGAGCCTCCATGGGTGGCCCAGGTTCAAGTCTGGCCTGTGGCTCCTATCCTGCATGTTAATCCCCACTCTCTCATGTTTCTGACTCTATCCACTGTCTTCCTATACAAATGAAGGCATACAGAAGCCCAAAAATAAATCTAAAGAAAATAAAAATTGCCGCATAGATGACCCATTTTTGGGTCCCTACCCTCCAGTTGAGAACCACTGTTAGAGAATGAAGCAAAGAGCATGGGGGGGGATATGGACGGAGGGTAAATGGAGCGTTAGGGTATCCCCCAGTGGCATCACGCCAGTCTTTCCACCACATGTCACTGTGCCAACATGACCGCCTCCACCACTGCCTGTGACTGGCATTTTAACAACTCTACAAGTGTTTTTTCCAGGAGGATGTTACTGCTGTAGGATTAACACGGCCATCCTGGTGGGCGAGCGTTCACACCTCGTATCAGAGGATTTAACCCCGGCGTGTCCAGTTATGTGCGCTGTACCAGGACAGAGGTACCCAAACTCTACTGGAGTATGTGAGGGATGACGGGAAGAAGTGGGGGTCAGGTTACAGTGATAGAAAGAGTGTGAGGGGCTCACTGGGCACCTGTTCAAAATGTGTTCCCCTGTGTAACTCAATCAGACGCAGAGTGAAGGGTATTCAAAGAGCTTCATCTACAGTTGAATGTTTCAGTGGCCACATAAACACGCCTGAGACACGTGGTTTACATGAAGATGAACGTTTCTCTTTAGAAGACCACTGACTCATGAGAATTTCAGGAGTGCTGAGCAGTCAGAATTCATCTGGCGCCAGTCACTGTTACCTCTGGTGTTGTTGATTACTGTTGTCTACACTCATTAATGGAGCCAACTGAAAAGAAAAAATTAAAGTCACAAAAGTCACACATGACAACACAAACACATAAATCAAAGTGGGTGTAAGGCATTCCTCAGAGTCAACACTCAATTACAGATTATGTTGCCAGAATTTAACAGCAGCAGGTCTGTTAGGGAAACAATCTGGTCAGGTCAGGTGTGGCAGAAAACAAGATGCACTTCCTAATACCCAGAACATACTTTTGTAACTAGTGTGATTCCTGTGTAGAACTTCAAATCAAAGTCTGACCAACAAATGATACTAAAGGGAGTCAAAAATCGAAAATGCAGCGAGCTCAATTAACTTAAGGAATTTGATAAGGCAAGCCCACATGGGAAGCTCTGTAATAATAACATCACAAGGTCCAACCCAAAGTCCAACCAAGTGGCAATAATGTGAGACAGAAAACATGGCAATATTTCCTCGCTATCACATCCTCTGAATCATCCAGTCTGCACTCATAAACAAATATAAATAGTTCACATGTGCAGGCTAGTGGCTAGTAGCTACCATTGGCTGACTCAAGAGAACAAGTATGTTTACAATATTCCCAGCCATACACTGATAAGTGCAACAACACAAATAGCACAGTAAGCTAAGGAAAAAATGTACATCTGTTCCCACAGTTTCTGGTTCATAATCTGCACTTGCATTCACAAATTGTGTGCACATTATCTGTACCCACAAACTGCAAATTCACACTCACAGTATATGAAACTGTGCATAACTTTACACGTTTTTTTTTAGGCTCTCAAACTTGCACTGTGCAGAACTGTGTGTACAGTGTACACAAAATATACCAAACCATTTTCAGAAATTGCAAATCCATGCACACAGATTCATAAAAACAATGGATTTATGAATGGCTTTTTATCATTACCTGAGCTTTAAGTGCTCCTTAAAGTCCCTGTAAAGCAGTGGTTCTCAACTGGTCCGGCCTCAGGACCCACCAGACCGTCTTAGGACAGATCACGACCCGAGTTTCAAAACGATTTTCAATGACTCGTGTTTAGTTGATAGAATACGTTGCGTTTAGAACATGATTGGACCAAAACACCTGATGTAAAAAGAAAAAGGACAAAAAAATGTATACCCTCGTTCAGCATTATTATGTGTTGACTTTTGCCAGTTTGCCAGAGATCTTGTGAAATAACTTTATTGTCATGGGAAAAGTAGCCATGTCTTACAAGAAGAGGGGATAAATTAATTGAATTATTGATCAAACATATAAATTTACCCAATTTCACAGTAAAACAGGGTAAAATAAAGGTATTGATGCATTTCCAATAAGAACTTCAGGATTTTAGCCACCTTTTTTTTTTTACAGACACCTAGTTGCGACCCACTGGAAACTGCTCCGTGACCCACCAGTTGAGGTGGTGCTCCAGCATGGTGTGGGCGTGTCTGATGAATGAGCTGAAGCCACGCCCACTCATAAGAAATACAATCCTCTGAAATACAAAAAAAAATGCCTCTGATGAGAGCTCAGCTGCCAGGCTCTGTGCCAAAGCAGAGACATTAGTTGGGGATTAAATTTACTGTTTTCTGGTGCAAAACCTCCTGTTATGGTACTTCAATGACCGTAGGCCACTGTGGCTGATAGATTTGGGAAATTTACCTCACAGTGAACAAAAACAGCATGTAGCTGGCTGTTAACTTTCAGTGAAGCCATGACATCAGCTAACAGTAGACTGTGTCGATATGAACTGCTCTGTGAGGTTCCGTCACATGTAGATCAAGAGTTGTTCACTTGTTTTCACTTGTTTACAGAAACCTTATTCCAACATATCTAAAAGGAAGGAAAATAAAAAAAGGAAATACACTGTTTTGTTAGGAAGATGACTCCTGGTGTAGTCATCACAAGCGGTGAATATGAAGTTTCTGATCTGCAGACATGCCAAAAAAAGTTTGTGGAAGATATTCTGAATTTGGCCTTTGAGATAGTGAAAAGACATACAGTTAGTGCCACTGCTGCAAGCAATGCTCCTATTGTGTTAACACCTTTTACAAACCCTTTTCCAAAAGCATGTTTCCTTTTTACAGGTAATAAGAACTTACTATGAACAAAAAGGTTGAAGGACTGGTGAAAAATGTCAAAGGCCAATTAATTTAAAAATATTATGAATATATTATAATAGTTTAACTGTGTGAAATACAAGTACATATGCTATTTTTAACATCTGTCAAGAACTGCATTACTTCACAAGAAACTTAAAGAATCTGAGTCCCAGACTAGAAATCAATATGAGTCTTTATGTATCCAGTTTTGAATCAATTAATTGAGTAGGGCTAGCCAAACCATGTTACAGTGCATGAACACAGAACATTCAGACCCCCTTAATGATTTCATATTTGTCTATATATCATAATTAATTTATTCGACACCCTTTTTGTTAATCTGATATGGCATATTCTGTTCATTTTCTACACTTTGAACTGTATATTTAGCATAACTATTTCAAGCATTTTTTCCTTACTGCCTCTGTTTGTACATACAAGTTCAATAGGCTGGAGAAAAATGACAATAGAGTTCTCTTGAGTGACCTGAATTTCAAATCAATAGTCGGGGCACTGTTGAGTCTACATAACCTAAATTCAAGGAGGACAAACTGGCATGCTGACCTGAAAGAAACAGGACACTTGACAAAAAAGCAATAGACTGTGCAGCCGCAATATTATTGAATTACATATTCACTGATTATTACCGTCCTGTGTGCATTGATTCACCAAACAGAAATAGAAAATAAAGTCAGCGGGAGAAGAATAGAAGCAGATGTGAAGCTCTTCTTCAAAAAAGATTTATTGTTAAATACAAGCTTTATAAGATTTGTATTCTAAATTTTATTTCCACTGTTTTGATCAGATATAGCAGAGAGATGAAAAGAAATGAGGGAGGAGAGAGAAGGGAAACATCCTGATTTGAACATCCTCAGTGTCTTAGACCTCTAGGCCCCCTGGTCTGTCCTCATGATTCTTGTGATTGAAGTACTTTACACATGATAGTCATTTTGATCTTTGTTTTACTGGAACTATTTTCTCTTTGCACTGTCATAAAATCACCAGTAAATAAAACTTACTGGACATGCAAAAGCTGACATGTTTACAGACCTCACTGGTGACAGTTTCTTTGATTTACTACCAAAAGAAAAAAGTTTCCTATAAAATCTGTTGACTGCATGTTTGGAGCTAAATGCATCTGTGGTTTTCTGGAGGGAGATTTTGAAATACTCGCATACAATTTCACAGTGCAAAGGGCACATTAAGCTAAACTTTCTTACTTATAAGGCATAAATAAATACCAGTAAGATAGTTTTTGTATGTTTTGGGCCAACTGAACCTTTAATAAAGTCGGTGTTAGTTCAGCATTTTCTACTGACGCCATGTAAAAGCCTCCTGATTCCGTGTGTTGGTGATAAGGTGTGGGTGTGTATTGTGAGAGTTGGAAGAGGGGGGCCGGGTGGTGGTGAATAAAGGTTGGTGGGAGAGTAGACAGGGTGTCCGGCACCAAACCACCTCCCAAAATAAACTCAGCCCCTGCGTCTCTGTGTCTGTGCAGTGGTGGACCCACAGCTCCCAGAGCTCCCGCAGCATCAGCAGAGAGGAGTCACAGGAACAACATGTCATCAGCTTCATCGCTCCTCTAATGGCTCTCCTCTTGACCAGACATGGCAGACAGCGTGTTGCCCCACCAAGGCGGCAGTTTATTCTGCACTAACACACACACACAGTCGTACATAAACATTCATGCACGCACAAACACTACCACTACCCACCCGCAGCCACTTACAGGCCAGCACTAGAGAGACTAGGAGGCCCCCTTATGAAAACATGAAGGGGTGCTAGAGATAATGTCTAGCCAGACCTCTGGACTCATGCCAGGCCGCCCTCTTAATCTGAGGTCCAGAGGAGTCTGTGCTCAGGAACGCTGCCAGGGGTCAGGAACATTAGCCAGCTAAAATATTTATCTGTTTGAAGCTGGAGCATTTCAACATTCTGGTAATAACTCATTCCTTTTTTTGAAAGTGGAAAAATGAGACACTACTACCTCACCTACATGATAGCATATGTCCAGTTAGCTTAGCTTAGAGCAGTCTTCATCCAGGTTTTAGCATCTTACCAAGAAGCAGAGATGCTCAAATGCTTCGGTCTAACATCAGCATCAACCAATATCAGCCTTTATGAAAAAACATCAGCATCAATAAATAATGTGGCATGACATAATGTTAGTAGCAGATGTTAATCTGTTATAACCTGACATGCCAGATGGATTTGTTTCACACATCCATCTGGAAAACCTTCCATAGACGGCATTTGGGAAAGGGCAGAGCCTTTGAAAAAAAAAAAAAAAAAAAAAAAGCCATAGGGTGATTGGATGAACGTTCTGTCTGTCACATCTTTACGGGCCAATCAGAGCAACAAAACAGGTGAAGTAGCTGCTACTGAGGAGTAAACTCCATGGAGAGCTGCATAACACGAACCATGGCGACTGTAGACATGTCAGGACGCGATTTTTGTCGTTTTTGAAAAGAAAACAACTCACTGCTGTTCTTTGTTCTTCTTTTAACGGAGAAATGTCGTCAAGTTCTGATAAAACGTACGCTTTAGCAGCATCCACGCTAATGTCTTCCGCCGTAATTGCACCGGCTTCTTCTCGCTGCTTGCATACGTCACGACTCTGTCATGCCTGAAAGTACTGCCCCTCGACGCTGATTAGTCCTGTCACTTTCTAACCGGGCCCAAACGGTTCAGATGGGAGCTTTGCAAAATGGATTTGCAAGTAAAACACAGAAACTGGCGAATCCATCTGCTTTGCAAGGTTATGAAATACTGGCATTTAGCGAATCTAAAATGTTGGCATTTTAGTAAGGATATACGATATTGGATTTTTGCTGATTTCCAGTATGCCAGTATTTTTAATATTTGAATAAATGCTCAGCCCTAAATCTTCCCATTCAGTTCTTTGTTAAAAGGCTAATATTTACATAAACCAGCATACAGAGCCAGTAAGCCACTGACCATCAGCCAGCAGCAAGTCCTGGTGAAATTACTGCTAATTTTCTTTTTAAATAAGAAAAAAATATTTAGCAGCTGACCTCTCTCTTTTCACTTTCAAAATGACAAGAAAATATACAGTAAAACACCTTTAAAGTCCACTAATGGATTCAATTTAAGGTTTTAAATCAATCCTAATGAGAGAGCTTTGACTACAGCCTGCAGTATCTGTCTGTAGCTTTATAATTAAAGGGGAATTTCATACCTGCATCACTAAGTTTAGCCACATTTGCAAGTTTTATCTTAATTTATTATTATCAAATAAAATATATATAGTCATGCTAGCTGCTCCCTGTGCTAAAATTAGCCAACATCTATCTATAGATTTATATTTAGCATAAAGGCATGAAAGTGGTATTGATCCTCTCATCTAGCAGGAACCTCACACCTTAAGAGAGCCAGAGAAGTCAAGAAGCCGCCTGCTCTGCCTTCCTTGTTAACAGTTCTGAGTCAAGCACACACCCATCCCCGGGCGTCTGCTGGACGTCTGGCTCCAGAGAGGGCGTAATCAAGCCTCGCTCTCTGCCCTCTCACTCACAGTTCAGCTCTAATGCTACACCATCCCTTTGAAACTGCACTCAGCTACCCTTTCAATGTATTTCCATGCAAGTTTTTTTTTTTTTTCAGGGGCCACATATTTATTTTCTTTCTCTGTCTTTGTGGGTCCGGCTCTCACGCTCAGTACTGGGGCTAGGCGAGCCGCTGGCTGTACTATTTAGCTCATTAATCACTCTTCTCCTCTCCCCCTCCATTCTCAGAAACAGTCACTAATTAATGGAAAGCACTTTATGACAGAACACAGGGGTTTCCTGGAAATTAACCATTAATCTAGACTTCCATTATAGGTCTAATAGCATAGGGTGGGCGGAGATGGATGGGTTTGAAATGGTGGAAAACCATGATGGCAGTAACACAATGCAAGAAATAAGAACCGTAAAAAAAAAGTTTGTGAAGCACCAGTGTTAATGCAGGCGTGAGATATGTTAACAGCTATGTAGGTGGATGCAGCAGTGTTAGCAGCTGTGTATTCAAAGAGATATTATTTATTGTATGCTAGGATATTAGACATATTTTTATGTGCACCAGTGCAGGCCTACACATGGGCTACTACTGAACATTTTAAAAAACAAATTTTTATAATCTACAGTGCAAGAGTTTGAACTCATGCCCACAGCACTGCAACCACGCCAAATTCTTCAGAATAGCCATTTCGACATTATCATTGAACACATCATTTTCCCCAAGGCTTTCAAAGTTGCTGGAGATCATTCAACAAAAATAAATCTCTATTTGATATCAGGTTCCACCTATCACAGCCTTTAGCCTTTAAGGCGAAACACTCCATTCAGAAATATATTTTAAAACAAGTTCAGAAAACAGCTACGAGTTTGGGACAGAGAAAAGGTTCAGGGTTAGATGCAGTGAAAGCACTGCTCCTAGAAGCAATATGAATAAAACAGTAATACTCCACAGCTGCAATAGTGTCACAAAACATTAAAACCTTTAAGCACAGGAGGTACAGTGATTGGATTCATAGCCACTGTTCAAGCAGTTTCCTACTACTACATACATGTAGTACCTCCAATGGTGGATCAGAGGCAGAATAACTTTGCCCGTGTTCTACCTCTGACATCAACAATTCAGATAAGTATTCAACCTTCAAATGCAAATATGCTAGCTCCAAATGAAAACAAGACTTAGCATAATGATGTGAGGCCATCTTGGATATGAAATTCAGTATACTTACTGTTAAACCATGACTGCTAATACAGAACTATCTTGGACGAAAATCTTTGGTTTTTTTTTTTTGCAAGAAATGTCGACTCTAAATTGACAGTGAGTGTGAGCATCACTGCTTGTTGGTCTCTATATGTCACCCACTTACTAACCTGTCTCACGACAGTCTAAACCCAGCTCATGTTCCCTATTAGTGGGTGAAAAACGCCAACGCTTGATGAATTCTGCTTCACGATGATAGGAAGAGCTGACATCGAAGGATCAAGGATCAGCAAGCTCAGGGGAGTACCTCTTCTCTGGGATTGGCTATAGCCCCCTGCAACCTCAAACAGGGTAAGTGGTGAAGATGATGGAATGGATGGATGTCTTTGCCATTTTAGCTAGTGAAAGGGATAAATGAGGATATGAAATGCAGAATAAGCCCTAGGGTTTGAACCAAGGACTCAGCCACTGTGCACAGTGCCAATATTCTAATAGACCAGTGGTTCACAACCCCCCCCCCCCCCCCCCACACACACACTCTTATCTTAAAGAAAGCCAAGCCCCTCCCAGGGCGCACTTAGAAAATTAAACATCAATTTTAGTTGCTTTCATTGACAAAATCCCAATTTTATGAAAAAATGAAATGTACTTAAAAAGACATAAATTTACATGAATTAAAACATAAAATGTTGGCGAGTATAAAGTGAAAAGCAGCTGAATGCATGTAAGAAAATCATACATATAAAGCTGTTTTCCTTGCACAAGTCCTGTCAAATTATAATTTCAACAAGGATTATAACAAGGAAATGTTTGGGATGTAACTCTACACTGCTTTCCACATTATTGAGCAAATTACATTTTCTCTTATTTTCCTATATATTAATGCAAATGATAGAGTATTTTTCAAGTCATCCGCTGTTAGAGCATAATTCAAATATTTTTGAACAAACTTCATAATGATAACCATTATTTAAAAAAAAAAACATTTAGATTGAAATAGCTTTGATTTCAGTAAATATGACCTCCTAATGCTGCAAATTCAATAAATGACAATTTTCAGTTCTTTACAACCAATAAAATGTTTTAAAACTCTGTTTTGCATAATAATGTGGAACAGTGCATTTTCAGGTTCTTCTTTATGCCATTTCTGACATTCCTGAAAATTTCATCAAAATCCACCCATAACTTTTTGAGTTATGTTGCTATATAAATGAACAAACCCTGCCGATCACATTACCTCCTTGGTGGAGGTAAAAATGTGGCAAGCGGTGTAAAATCATGGCATTAATCATTATCATCTGAACTAAAAAGATGTTTCTGTAACCTGGAGCAATCCAACCCTATTGACAGGTTGGATTTGTGTAAATTTAAGAGATTACAATGTGACAATATAACAAGAAGACTTGAAACACTTGAAATTTTTGAGTTTGTCAAAATTTACAACTTTTTATACTTAGAAATATCATTTTTTAAATAAGTTTGGTTTCTTGTAAATATATGACTTTATAATCTCACAAATTTTGTTTCATTTCTCAAAGATTTTAAGGTTTTTTCTCAAAAATTAACAGATCCTCTTTATTATCTTTGAAAGTGGCCCTCCTATGCTGTTGTACATATGGCTCCAATAATGGTTTAAAAGTATATCCAAATTTTATTTTGTCAATGGCAGATGGAGCCCCAAGGCCCCCTGAGGTCTCTTGCATCCCCCCAGTGGTCCCCAGACCTCAGGTTGGGAACCAATGTACGAGACGACCTACTAGGGTATGCTGATATTTTCTTGTCTGGTTATGTCATGCTATCAGATTCAACTCTAATGAAATAGTAACGTTTGCTTAACTTGTTACTATCTCTGGGAATCAATCCTGCAGAGCGTCTAGGTCTGCAGCCTCTGTCCTGGGCCCCCGTTCTACCAGCTTAGCTGACCCAGTGCCCACAGATTTCCCGCCATCAGATGTATTAAGAGACAGGGGAAGATGGTGATGATGTTAAATGTTTCAGCAGACAGGGCGCAACAGAACTGCCGTGTGTGCGTGCCTGAATGTGTGTGTGAAGCTCTGCTGTTTGTCTACACATCCTGCTTCTCACGCTCCTGCAGCGTCACAACACAAAGTTAAATCACACACTGGGACTCCATTACTGTTATAAATGCAATGTGCAATTACAGAAGCAAAATGACAGCTGAGCTTTGCTGCACTGCAGTTGCAGACTCAGTCTGAAAAGGGCAAAAAGGCAAAAAATAATTTTATGCCATTATAATTTCATCTTAGTTCTTTCTGACTGAGCTCACTCATTTCGACTTAGTAAACTAGGTTCATGATACTTTCGTATTTTGCCGCACAAAAATCTCAAACCACTGAAGTCACTATCTCAAAGCTACATTGCAGCTTTTTGATCAAAACATCTAAATCTTGCTCTAGACCCTTGTCCTGGGATCCTGATAACACTGAGTCTGGTTTTGGTGAAGGCCAAGGTTGTAGGACATGATATTTGTGCGTTTGTTTACTTTCACAGTATTGTATTTTGTTTAGACTTCCATGGTGGGGAACAGTATCTAAGAAAACGAGGAAGGAAATGAGATGAAAACAAAGGAAGAGGAAGGGAACCCAGGGTGATGGAGCCCTGATCCTGGATCAGCTGGAGTCATGTGGACGGTGGCGCCACCACTGCGACTAATGGCTGTGGTCACTCACAGAGGAGCTTTTCTTTTATTCTTAGTGGGGATGCTGAACATCCACACTATTGATATTTTTTTAATGAGGCACAAACAAATCAGCAAAATCTCCATCGATGCTCAGTGAGGTTGAAAAATGCTGATCAAAGCATCACTGAATCATATGTTTAATGTAAGCTGCAGGAATCTCTTTTTGTGTATATATTTATTTTTGGGCTTTTTTTGCCCTGAGAGACAGGACAGGGGATAGAATTGGAAATGGATGAGAGTGGGGAATGACATGCAGCCAAAGAGCCACGGTCCAGACCTGAACCCAGGCCACCTGCATACAGGGGGCGCGACCAAACCACTACACCATCTGTGCCCCAAGCTGCAGGAATTTCAACCCAGATTTGTGTGCCACTTTAAAAAATTTGTGGTTATTCCTGCACCTATTGGAGATATTACATAGACATGACAGAAAAAGAGGAGAGGGAAAGAGAGAGTGTGATGGGCATTAAAGGTCCACTGCTTTTCTTTGATGAGGATGTTATTGGAGTCTTTATAAGCAGGTGTTGTTGTCATACTTCCTCAAAGCACATACCACCAGATTCAGTTTTTGTCCCAAATCAATATCCAATCCTAAATCTGCTCTAAAAGTTCACCTGCAATCCAAGTCATCTAAGCCCAAAATTAATAAAATTAACCAGTGCCACATAGCCAATATATCTATATATATATATACTGTATATTTATTTATCAATTAAAGAGAATTTCAGCTGAAGTGAAAGACTACTTACTTAGAGTAGAGCTTAATGCCCAGATTTTGCAGATTTTACTATAAACTATAACCTTGCAAGCAGATGGACCTGATTCCATGTCAGTCATCAGGTGGATCCATTTTACACAGTATCGAAATGAAACACTTATTCCTGGACAGAGAGTGACCAGATCAATCAGCATCATTTGAGGAGAAAGAGGTGGTAGATGGAGGAGGACAGCGGATAGACTTGGAAACAGGGACGAGAGTGCGGAGAGACATGCGGTAAAGGGCCACAGGCCGGATTTGAACCCGGGCCACCTGCATACACTCGACCATCTGTGCGCCCCATAAAAGACAAATTTTATTTAATAACAAAAAAGAGAGAACAACTGTGAAAGCTTGTATTGATGGATGTTTTTCTTTTCTCCCATACTGGTGTCAGCATGAGTTTGATTTATAAACTCTACTGATGAAGAATGATAACGGCAGCCTGTTGAGCTTGAATCACTTCATGGCGAATATTTCATATGTTGTGTTGCTCTGACTGGCCTTTAATAAATGTGACAGAACTTTCTCCAATCACACTAAGGTTTTGTTTTTTCCTTTTTTTTCCTTTTTTTTTTTGCTAAAAGGGTTTGCCCTTCCCAAACCCCATCCATGGGGCTCAGATAGATGTAAAACGTATCCCATACCACAGATATTTAAAAAGTCTTTCGGAGTGTCACATGACCATTCATGTAGACTTACCACAAATCACCTGAGTGTGAAACAATAGTACATGCTCCTATAGAGGACAAAAGTTTGTATGTTATCAGCCTCATTTTAAGAAAAAACAGCTTATTTTTTGTTTGTTTTTGTCCAGTTGAACTTGCAGAGACCGCCATCTTGTATATTTCTAACACAGTATATAACACTTAAACACTGTGTACTCAAATATTAAGATTTGGACCTTAACTGATTAACAATAATACTCAATCCTCATACGATACAACAAACAGGAGTTGATTACAGGGTGGAACGGGACACTGTGAGATGTTTGATCAAGATGACAATCTCTGAGGAGGGTGGAGTATTTGCCACCAGGTCTGTTGCACTTGATGGTTTTAGGCAGACAGACGGACATAGACATTGCACAAGGCAAATGTTGCATGAATACTTGGCAGACTCTAGGCCAGGGTTCATCAAGTACATCTGCACAAGGGCCAGATTTAGTCTCAACAGAAACTCTGGGGGCCGGACTTTCAAATACACAAAAATTAGATAAATATTTTGGTCTGACTGAAATATTGTTGCAGTAGTATTTGTATTTTCCTTTAAACTACAGGACATTTTTAGTCATTACCAGTGAGATCTATCCCTATTATCTATAATGCAGCAGGCCTGACAACAGGATTGGCCGGACCCCTGAAAATCCATGAGAATGGGCCCTCCCTAATTGTCATTTAGCACCAATAGTAACCCATTTTGACACTTTTAACCCCTTTTTGATACTTTTTACCTCTTTAACCCAATTTTTGCACAATTTTAACCCCTTTTAAACCACATTTCCTGCATGTTTTATCCCCTTTGTGCCACTCTTTTATCAATTTTTACCACTTTTCTTCTGTTTTTGCCACTTTTTAACCCCTTTAATTTCATTTTTTTTCTACATTTAACCATCTTTTCCACTTTTAACACTGTTGATACTTTTGGCCCCTTTTTTGCTTCATTAGCCCAGGTTTTGAAAGATTTTAACCCCCTTTAAATCACTTTTCCTGCATGTTTTATCCCCTTTATGCCACTGTTATCAATTTGTGCCACTTTTTAACCCCCTTTCTTTGCTTTCTTGCACTATTTTTTGTCATTTGTAACCAATTTTTGATACCTTTTGCCCCTTTTTCCTCCTTTACCAGTTTTGGACACATTTTAACCTCTTTTCACAACTTTTTCTGCCAATTTTGTAACACTTCTGCCAACCTTAACCATTTTTAAAATACTGACTAATTTTGACAGTAAATTTCTGGAAAAATAGATCAAATATTAAGTCATTCTAAAACTATTTCAATGTTAATTGTTTGTGGGATGGATTTAACTGCTACAGACATTTAAAGGAAAAGGATACTTATAAAACCTTCTTTTCTTCCTTTTCTGAATTTAATGATCTTTCGGGGATGAACAGGAAGCTTTGGGGGGCCTGATGTGGCCCCCGGGCCACCAGTTGATGATCAGTGCTCTAGGCTATAGTGGGAGCTGTGAACACCACCAACTTGGCGTTATCTCATGATTAATGTATAAAAAATATAAACTGCCAACCGAATCCCTTTACTAAACTACAACCTCAAACTGAGAAGAGTTTGGGTCAGTAGTTTGAGTCAAAACAAGGTCAACACTGCACACAGATTATAAACCTGAAGCAGGCTACACCCACAACTCAGCCAAACACACTCAAAGAACTCTGATTCTGTTTACACAAGGGAGGCGAAATGTTCAAGGGAACACACTCTGCATCGTATGTAATGACTTGTGATTCTCTCTCTACTTCAAAGTAAGGGGAGCGCTGTAGTTCAAGGGTCAAAGGCTCGCCTGTTGCCCAAATGCCCCCAAATTTCCTGTTTTGTCTGGCCCTGTGAGTGTAACGGGACCTAATATGTGAAGGCCATGATCTGCTGGAGCCAATGAGACAAAAACTCCGTTTGGAAAGAATCCTACATTTTCTAACTTTTAATCAGTCTACTTCTGTTAACTTGAAAGTTTTTTTGCTTTCAAAGTAAGGATCGGTTGGGGATGGGGGTTTAGTTATAGCATGCAAAGCTGCACATAAAACCTGGAAAACAGCCTCAGCTCCCTTATATCATCTTGTCAGGATGAACCCTTTTTTACTGCCATGGTAAACAAGAACCTCTCTCCCACTTTTCTCTCCATCTTAAATCAGCAACCATGACAGGGGTTATTCTAGGAGACACTTCTCCATTTTATGTTGCACCTTAAAGTATGACCGTGGACAATTTAGGCTCATCGAGATAAGGTGAAAAGCAAGTTTGGCCACAAAATGAAACCTTAAAGTAAACGATGTTGTGTCCTCTTTCCAGCCATGTTTTGAAAAGTGTACAGTGGAGTTTCAGAAAGACTTGAAATACAAACAAGCTAAAATGTCTGCATCTTCCTGCACAAAACACATAGTACATATGTGAATTTTGAGGGAGTGGGGTTACGTGCAAGGGAGAGGCCCCAGTGCTAAATTACATTGCAACATGGTCCCTCTCAAAGCCCACATCTGGGATTGGCCCTGACAACTGGATGCCGTGCTGCTCTAATTTTGGTTACTTTGTTTATAACCCTATAATAGAGACAGTGTAGGACCACAGGGCTGGAATGAAGGAGGGCAAGACACAGGCAGAGTAAAAGCAGTCATTTCATAAAAGCCTGTGGGGATATTGACATTTCAGGAAAAGTTTAAAGCTACATAAGAAGAGCAGCTTGATTTTCTGCATGTTTTAGATTAAAGCAAATAGTTGCCCAGCTTTTCTTTGTCTTCTAAAATGATTCACAACACCACTCTTCCAGTCTGCATGTTGCAGCTCGTTGGATGCAACTAAAATGCAAATTCTGTCATTATACTGGGAGCAGATCAGAGCTTCGCCAGCCCACTCAACCTCTTTGGAGCCTTAGCAGGAACATTATCTCTGAATACATTGTCAACACAGGATAGACAGTGTAAAGACACTTAGCAGACTTGATAATAAACAATGCCTCTTCCTCCAGGGAAAAGGTTTGGCTCACCAAATGGAGACAAAAATGTTGAGTGTAGCAGAGTGCCAAGTAGATGATTTTTTTTACTCTATAAAAGATTAAACTGTAAAGTAAATACTGATATGTCTACTGTCATCCTTAATCTCCCATGTCAAAAATGTGAGCAGTTTTTCCTTCAGATGAAACTACTGAAGAGTTGCAAACTGACTTTAATCTCATATTGATTCATCTACAACTTTTAAAAATTAATTCTTATCTATCAAATTCAATCCATATATGAATATTAATTCAGAAATACTTTACAGATAAACTGTGTGTTGTTACATGGACAAAGCAGGAAACTAACAAGTCGCTGTGAACTGAAATTCTCCTTCGACTACTAGAACCCAAAACCCTTTCCACTATTTAGGTTATGTTTAATTCTTTTAAATATATTTGATTTTTGTTGTAATTGCAAAAACACATTACTCAAACTGAACAGTCTGAGATCCAAAACACTTAATGTGTTATTTTACAGATAAACCACACATATGTACATATACACACATTCACTCTAAACTTGAATAGCCTATCTTTCATTTAAATAGGATAAAGTGCAATTAAATGATAAAATAAAACAACTAAAATAAAACCAAATTAAAATATACCATGCATATTTAAAATGTCCTTTCCAGTGAAGCCTACATTCTCAGCTTCTGTATTTATTTACAGTCGGGGTGACAAAGCTCCAGAGCTCTGTGAATGAGGGAGCCAGCATCCTATGGAAACGGCTACCTGTTAGCCAACATATGCCTGCTACCTTAAGTTTGATTAGCCTGCGAAACAATGAATTCATTCAATTATTATGTTCACTTATGCAACACAGCTCAGCCAGTCAGTCCTCTTTCTTGTCCTCCACGTTAGTTTTCCTCTGTCACACAAGAATATCTCCCTAAACTACAAATATCCTTGTCTCTTGAGTTAGCAGTCTGAGAATCCTAACATCACCTTTCTTTGCTTTCTTATTTAAGCACTTAGGCATCACAAGTAGACCTACATAAACTGCGAATTAGCTGTGACGCACTACAATCTGAGAACTATTTCATCAGACAGTAGGAACTCTTAAGACTGAGAAATGCTGGAGTAAAGTTTGCTAATTTCCCACAAAAAGCCATCTTTCAACACATAAAACTCATGAGCAACTCCAAACGCTAAAGGATTTTTTTATTGCAAAAATGTTCCTTTTCATTCTTAAAGCTTGTATTTATAAGACTTGAAAGGTTACAAACAATATCATGGCTCTGTTGTGAAGAATCTGTCAGGTCAGACTTTAACTGAAAAATAAAATTAAACAAAATAAAAAGACATGCCATGATGGCAATCTGCATTACACAACATTCCAGCAGACTATGGTCCGTCTCTTTTTGCATCATCAGACTGTCTGGGGGATGTCTGATAGAAATCTTTAGGGGGCAGACTGACACAGTTGTGCAACAGCAAAACTCTAAAATCTCTGCATGAATTAATCATATTTGAACTGTGACGGTATCTTAACAGGCAACATTTCATTTTGTAATTTTGCTGGAACAAAACATAGCAGGAAGAAAAGAAGAAAGAAAACAAACTTTAAAAACTAACATTATCAGATTTGAATCAACTTTAACTTAATAACAGAAATTCTTCCTGAATAACTTATGAGGTCTTCGCCATCCGTATATTAGATTCGTTGTATAAAAATACTGTTCAGTCTGCTCTGCAGCATCAGAATTTCTTCATCTGTCTGCGCTCTTGTCTTCTCTGCTTCTTCTCGTTCACTTCCTCAGGCGCTGAGGGGCTTTCTGCCATGAACCAGGGGCCCAGAAAGTTCACCCACAGCAGGTGCAGGGCGCGAGCCGGCGCCTGAGATGCCCATAAGAGAAGAGGATCAAATCATAATACTTGAGGGAAGACAGGAAAAAATAACAGCAATTAATTCATCTAAGCAATCTTACTGAAAGCTCTTACCAGCAGCCAGAGATACCAGAAATAAGACGAGATTACGCTGAGAACTTGTACTATGGCTGTTAGCAGGATGACATCCTTCAGGTGCCTAAAAAAAGCATGCATAGTTATTAATTCCCGATCACATCACATGATAATATGTGCTGTTTGGCAAAATGTAAGTGTAATTTGAGAATTCTGGGGTCAAAATGAATTAAGCCTGGTAAATGCAAAATTGTAAAACCTCAAATTGTCATATTAAGTAGCATATTTATATCATTTATCCATCAAGGAAAATACTTCAGGTACTTCAGGTACCACTTATGTTAAGATAGCTCCTTCATCTAGATGCACAACTCCTAGTATTAATGACATTTTGGTGTAATCTCCTTTGGTAAAGAATATAGATTTACAATACAGAAACTAAGTTTTTTTCTCAGTTTAAACTCTTCATGTCTCAGGACGTTTATGCTTCATTGCCTTAGCACCAACTTTAGTTAAATTACAGCCTATTTGTTAGAATTTTCCTTCAAACTCTGTTGCCAAAGTAATATATTAAATCATTTTTACAGTTGAGGAGGCTGGCAGTATTTCCAGCTCTGATTACGGTCTGCAAATCATCCAGTCCCAAAATAGTTGATCAATCAAATAGTGGCCCTTTATAGGTACATTTCAGGACAAAAAACTCCACCAAGGACTTTCCACAACTAAAAAGGAATCAATGTATCAGTACCGGTCACAAAACCAGAAGAGCTGGGTAACACTTGAAGACAGCCTTGAAAAATAGATAGACTGCTCACACACATTGACCAGCTTCAAATTAGCCTGTTACATTGTTGTTAGTGCAAAAACACATGAGATGGGGTTCCTTTTCAAATTTGTTTCAATGATATTTGTATTTCATGATCACTTACTCTGCCATTCCCTGCTCCATGTTTAAGTCTATTCCTCCATCCAGGAGACTTCCATCCTCAGCAAACACTGGCTTGGCCATGGCTGACATGGAGCGGTAACTCCCAACATATACTGCCAGGGCGAACACAAGCAGCAGCTGCAGGAGTGCAAGGTTAAGGAGCGGGAAGGTGAGTGATGTACAATAAAATATACATCATACGTAAGGTTTAATAAAATTATAAACACTCACCCATGTCCAAAATGTTGATGAACTGTAGAAAACCAAAAGATTTACAGCAGCATAAATTGCCTGTAAAATGGAACAGTATATCTGAATTTGGGTAGGTTGAAATGACAGTACAACAGAGCTGTAACCTTAAATTGAGTGATCATATAATGTATAACAAAAAGCTTATCTTTTGTACAAACTTATCAGTGTGGTAATTTCAGACAAGGACTCAACATGGTTCCAGTCTCTCAAATCTACTATTTATTATGTTTGATAGTGAATTGAATGTCTCTTCCCTGCTCTTGTCCCTCTTTCCAACTCTATCCGTCCTCCTCTATCAAGTAAGACATAAAAATGCCCCCCCAAAAAAATCTTAAAAAAAAAAAAAAAAAAATTGGATAATATACTCAGCCAATTAACAAATATATCAACACAACAGTGTGCTGCAGAATAATTAATCCACTTAATCCACTTCAAAGTATTACATGGTTTTAATTTCTCTGGTTCTTTTAGGCTGATAACAGCGATTCATCACAAAGGACTTCACATTGATAACGCCCATACATCAAGTTACAAATCATTTGAAATTACAACACACCATTTTACACCCCCTAAAATAACAGTGCCAGAGACCCCTACCAGCGCTTGAGGTGGTTAAAATGTCAATTTTGCACAAAGCATCATGAAAAAATTTCCATTCTAGGGAGTTTTTGTACATGTTTCTTTCACATGAGCACAGCTCTCACTTAATAATATGGTTTTATTTTAAACTGAACTCATTTTCAGGAAATTCTTTTGCAAAAATTGATCAAATGCACCTCTCTAAATTATTTGATATTTGGGGCGCAGAGGGCCTAGTGGTTTAAGGTGCGCCCCATGTACGCGGATGGCCAGGTTGATATTTCTCTGTTATTTTGGTAAGCATCCCTTGAACCCCCTTCATTGACTTGCAGCCCTCCTGGGGCTCCTGACCCCCACTTTGGGAACCACTGCTCTAGATAAACCCTGACTCCATGTGAATGAAGTTTCTACCTGCAATAAATCAATGATCTGATGTCTATCTGACATGACTCTAGGGACTGCAAGCTTAACATTTGTTACATTAAAGAAACACATTAGAAATCAACTGTAAACAAGGGTTCTTACATTAGCTCCGAGGATGACTCGAGTGTAAAACTTCAGCGTAGCTTCATTCTCCTCGTAGATCTGCTTCTTTCCCTTTGTGCCAACCTTACCTTTGGGCTGTGGGGACAAAAAAAGAGCAAAATAAAGCAATTTCAAAATGTTTTTCAGCCATAACAATGCATTCTCGGTCAGTGGAATAATGTGTAAAAAACAAGTCTTTAGAAATTTATTTTCAGACAATATTCTCTCAGGTATATTATTTACTCAAAAACTAAATGAAGCTCCATGTCTACAGTTCTTCTCAGAAACAGACCTCCTTCAATCTGCACGCATGAAACCTCCAAAAGTCAGACCATCAGGTAAACAGAGATATCATACCTAAATAATAGTAAGGCAAAAACAAACACTTCAGGTTAAATCCAGACTTTAGGGTGTCATTGTCATATCTACATATGTCTGGCTAGAATTATAAATATCACCCCAAACCATTAATTTTAATTAGGGATGCACAGTATCGTTGGTATGACACTGGTATTGGCAAAGATTAGCTTAGAAAGTGAAACATCTGCATCAGCAGATATGACCATTTCTGCTGATATTTAGAATCGATATTTTTGCTATAAAATCTGCCTATATTAACTGTAAATATTGACCGTATGAACAAAAAGGTTAGTGGAGTTTTAGGCTGGACCCACAGACCTATGCAAGCCTAAATATTTTTATTCATTCATCATCATTCCTTCACTTTAACGTGTTTTAAGGACTCACATTCGTTAATTTGTTCATCCTCAAACTGTAAATTGTGTGTTTAATGGCTGATGATTTACGTCTGACCAACATTTAAACATCTGTATCAGCTCAAATTATTTTGTAAATATCATTATGTCAGATAAAAGCAAAAATACATACAAATGATCCCTTTTAATTGTAACAACTTAAATTATGAGTACTATAAAGTTGAAATGAGAGCAACGCTGATCTTTAGTCTTTATTTTTTCCCAGAAAGAAAATTTTACACCCATATACGTAAGTATCTTGTTAATAAAGTAATCAAAATGTGTATTTTCATGCAAATTAGTTTCCCAGTGATGAACACTAGAATTCCAAGGGTCTCCAAATACCTAAAACAGCCAGTGGGTAAAATTTACCTGTTATTAGAATGCAATAATTTTCATAAATAGCATTGATCAAGCCCGATTAAATCACCACAGACACTGACCATCTTATTTAACCACAGAAAGAGAAGCGATTACTGTTGGAAGATGATCAGTCACATCCAAAATTATCTTAGTACTGATGGCTCAATCCTGAAACCTCCCCACCAGATCCTTTGTCACTCGCCACATGGCAAATCTACTGACAATCACAATATCTTTTTAGTCTGTGGTATCCATGTTGAAGGTTGATCTATGACTAAGATTAGGTCCTGCAGCAATATAGAGAAGGTATTTCCATGGCAACGTCTATTGTTTATCTGCTGGTGTGAAATAAAAGAGAGGGAAATCAATGCTTTCTTATAGGGTACATTTTATCTATAAACGGGTGTAAATAGACACTAATAAAAATTTGATTGATGCAAACCATTTTTCATGACATCAGGTGCTACTCAACAGACTTTTAGGAAAAGACAGTGATTGACAGTCTTTTATCAATACAATGTTAGATATAAATTATAACAATATAATTTACCTGGTAGCTGTTTTTATTTGTTAAATCAAATATCAATAACATTTCTGCTTTAGCTACAAGTTTTTATTATAGATTTTTGTTTAATAAATACTATGCGGATACCGTTGTATTACTTTGTTTTTAATATACGTTAACCACTCTTACAATTACAATTCTTAAAATTGTGCAAAGGTACAGTAAAGAGTCAATGTTGTGTAATCTTCTTACAAAACGCATAAGTGGTGATTTAAATATGACATAAGAGGCCACAAAGTAACATATCTGAATAGGTTTAAGCCCTATATCGAGGAAGAGATAAATATACTTCAGATTATCATGTGCACCCTTTGGACTGAGTAAAACTGATGTTCAACTTTGTCTCAGTGGAGGATAAAGTGCCATAAAGATGATTGCTGTATCCCCAAATAAACCTCAGTGCAGCCTCTTCATCATTTGATTTCAGTAAAGGTCAGTCAATCTGGACTACAGCATCAGTTCGAGTAAAGTTATTGAATCGAGCACAGTTAAACGTGTCAGTATTTTCTATCTGTCATCGTGTTGTTGCTGCTGCATGTGTTGGGAGTCTCTCACCGCCATTGGCTCTCTGACCCGCTTCTGTTCTCTTTCTCTGCGTCTTCTTTGACATCGACCTGCGATCCCGACACTATCTACAATGGTTTTTAGTGCTACAGCCTCAAAAAACAGACTCGAAAGTCACTCATCGGTGTGATTTCTTGTAACACATCAGCATTTCGGGTTTCTTTGGGTTTACATTTCCGGCGCATGAAGCCGACGTCATCAACCGGCCGTCAGCTTCTCACTGTAGCTACGGCGGTTACTAACGGTTACAGGGGGCCATCTTCTGGTCAAAACTTTGACTGTGAGAAATTTACAGGAAGAAAAGATGGTCAGCTCTACTGGGTTAAGTGGTCAAAACTCTGCGACCACTGCAATCTCAAATCCAGGAGGATGTGTGGGCAGACTTCCTCATCACGCCCATAGTTGTGTTTAGATCACGGGTGTCAAACTTAAGGCCCGGGGGCCAAATCTGGCCCGTGGTGCAGTTATACCCGGCCCACCAGATCATATAATTTCATAATAACTGAGGTCTGCAGATTTCCTCCAGAATAAAAATGTAAACTTAACCTTGACGATTTATAATATGCTTGTTGAGTCATAAAAAAAATAGATAAACAGTAAAAATTTTCATAAAAACTCAGGAACGCGGGGAAGAAACAAGTGTTTTCTCTATATTTTCAATTTGGCATCTCACAGTTATGACTAAAAGTTATTGTTTTTTCTTTTTATTTCTTAATTTAACCTTTACATCTCATAGCTTTGACTTTTTATCTCACATTTTTTACCTTTGAGATTAATCATTTAAAATTTTATTTAAACCTTTTAGTCATGATTTTGACTTTTATCTCATGTTCTGACCCTTTTCAACTCCTAGCTTTAACTTTAATCTCGTTTTTTAACCTTAAAAGCACATGATTACTAATTTCATTTCATATTTTTACATTTGAAACTCATGATTTCAATGTTTACCTCATATTTTGACTGTTACAAATTATGATTTTTAATCTTATCTCAGTTTTTGACTTTTCAAATTCATGGTTTCAATATTTTATCTCATATTTTGCCTTTTTAAAACATTATTTTGACTTTAAATGTCATGTTTTCACCTTTTAAACTTAGAAGTTTGACTTTTGACTCAGAAAGTCAATTTAAATAAAATGCTTACTTTTACTTAAATAAGTTAAAAGGTGAGTAATGTTACTCTTTAGTTTTGTACTTTTTCCACATCTGCTTGTTAAGTAAAAAAATACATTAATTGTCCCGGTCCAGGGTCCTTGCACATGTAGGGCCCCTAGGCTACAGCCTTGCATAGCCTGTACATTAATCCACCCCAGAGAGAAGTGGAAAAAGGACACGGCTATTGTAATTAGGTAAAGTAAAATTACTCTGGTTAAGATTTACGGAGGTAAAAGCACTAATCTATAAATCTGCTCAAGTAAATGGAAATGGAAATGTACTCGAGTAAAAATGGTTAAAACGTTTCTAAGCAGAAATAAAAAAGTGATTTCAAAATTTACTCAAGAAAGTACAAGGTCATGGGGAAAAAACTACCCCATTACAGTTATTAAAGTGTATGTAATAAGTTACTTTCCACCCCTGATCCCAACAAGAAACAATACGATTATAGTATATTTGAGTACGCTTTAAAAAAAACTTAACTGAGATTAAGGTTCTCATTTCATGCGTATTTATACTTTAATTATAGTACACTTTGCATTCAGTTCGTATCTAAAAAGAGAAATCAGCCAATAAGGCTTTCCTCAGGCGTCCCACTCGTTCTTTTCAACGAGACATGATTTTTGACCCTCCTGAGCCACCGTAGTCAAAACAGCACTGCCTCTACTTTCCATATATAACCCCCGAGGTGGTGATTTTCTCAGTGTAATTCGTATTGTCGTAGGGGTAAGCAAGCCCCAGGTAGCTTTATAACTAATCAAATGAAAGTACAGTTAGTTATTAAACGTTTTTCCTTTAACTGACATTTTATGCTGCTAAAATGGACTACCTGCTTGCCGTGAAAGTAGGCTCTCTGTTCGGTTTATTGTTTTTAACTCTGCTTTTTGGATTTATTCCCGCTCGAGTACTATGGTTCAGAGACACAAACGCGACAGGTTAGTTACACGTTTGTAAACGATGCTAACATGATCAGCTATTAGTGTTAGAACCAATAGAGAGTCTATGTTAATGTTGTTTATGTCTGGGTTTATTATAGTCGCCTACGGATTGAGGTAAACAGTGGGGCTTACGGATAACAAATTAAACTTTTTACTGTAGATAGCGCTCAGCTTTTGTTTTAAGACCACTGCCGAATTAAGAAATGCCTTTTACTTGTTAGATTTAAATATTAGTATCTGCTCTCTGACCTGTTAACATTTGCAGGTAGACCATCAAACCTTAAACTTGCTGAGTTGTAAATGAAGTTTGGTACCAGGGCCCTTCCTAATAGACGTAAAAGGTGGAAAGGCTGTAATGTGGTTTAAGCAGGCGTCTGTCTGGGTATCTGATCTAATCTTTTAACTCTGCTTAGTGATTTTAACGCTGTGCTGTTGTTTATTTCATCAGCTGTAACCCATTAACAAGAGATGGAGTGATGATAATGATACTGATGTTCTCCATCAGTAAAGACCAGAGAAAAGCCATGATGGTGCATCCTTACAAAGTGTTTTGAGGCTCTTTGAGCATTTCCTCAGTCTGTCACTGTCTTATTTACTAATACTGCATCAACTAGGGCTGGGCAATTAATCGAAATTTAGACTAAATCACAGTATGTATTACTGCAATTTTCAAATGGCAAAAGCTGCAATATTTCTTTGAAATGAAAAAAGTGTTAAAATACCAGTTTAATTTTTATGCAGCAGAAATATGTTCCACCCATCATGCAAACATCTGTCAATTTATTTTAAGAATAGTTTCTTTATTTTTCTAGGTTTTTCTAAATCAAAATGAAAATACATAAGATGTGGAATTTAAAAAATAATCACACATTTAATCGCCATCGCAATATTGTAAAAAGTAATCACAATTAGATTGTTTTCCCACATTGTTCAGCCCTAACCAATACCTTATCACTCTATTTTATGCTAATTTTATCAGGCAAATAGAGTATACCAAGTGTTAAGAAATCATCTTTTAAGCTTTTGCTGAAGTATTATTTTACTCTAAATTATGCTAAATGTTACGGGCAAATAAAGAATGTCATAAGTGCTAATAAATCCTTGTTTCAGGCTTCTTCTTAAGTCACCTGAGAAGGATGAAGCCTGAGGCCCCAAGCCCCCTCAGCACATGACCACATTTGCTTTCATGTGTGATGTATAACAGGCGGTCAATAGTGAAGTTTGGCTTTCTTGAAAGGAAGTGAAAGAATCATTTCTTCTTGCAATGTTCATGTTTCTTAGAGCGCTGCTGAGTTTGCCTTTTGCTTCTTGCATAACCAAGACGTGTCACATGATATCCAAAATATCATTTCAACTTTGAAGGGAATGACAGTTTTCAGCCACGCAATGTGTTTAAAAAACATGAAGTTGAAAACTGAAAATCTGCAGTCTTTACTTTGGGTTTATTGAGGTTTATGTTTGGTAATCGTGTTCAACATGATTCCATTGTGAAATGAAATTTCTTTTCATTTTCAGAAACCCAGCGCACAGTTCTGAGTCTGATCAGCTGTTTTGCTGGTGGCGTTTTCCTGGCAGCATGTCTGTTGGACATCATTCCCACTTATCTGTCAGACATCAGCACTGAGCTGGAGATACGGCAAGTAGAGGTACAAACGAAAATATAAGTGTTTCTGAGTCTGGAAAAATCTGCACATAAAATAAAGGTTTAAAAGCCCCAATTTCCAAACAGTTTGGATTTTGTGTAAAATGTGAATAAAAACAGAATGCAGAGATTTTCAGTCCCTTTCAACCTAGATTCAATTTAGTACAGTACAAATACAAAATACTTGGTTTTCTTACTGTTAATCAAGTTTTTGTCATTTTTTAAAAATATACACACATTCTGAATTCGATGCCTGGAACACCTTTCAAAATATTTGGGACAGGAGCATGATTACCACTGTGTTACATCACCTTTTCCTCAAACAACTCTCTGTAAGCGTCTCATTGCTGAAGTACTGCAAGTGAAAGTCTTTCCCATTCTTGCTTGAAGCACATCTTAAATTGCTCAACAGTGCAGCAGTACTTCTAAATGTTGTTGATATTTGGCTTTCACTCTGCATGGCTGAGTCTTAAGTTACATTTGTAGATGCAGTGGTGTACTGTCTGAAGTGTTACCAAGCCTCTGTTATAAGTAGGGATGCATGATATTAGATTTTTGCCAATATCCAATATGCCGTTATTTACAGATTCAGTTTAACTGATACCGATAGTGATACCCATATTTCAAAATGCTTTTCGGACAAGAAATTTCAGTCTTTCTGGACACACTTTAAGGTTTGAAGCTGACTAAGGAAACAAACTTTAGCCCTTAAAAAACAATTTAAAGAATGAGGATAAAAAAAGAAAAAGACCTAAACTAACATAGGTCTGTTGGTTCATCCTGGACAAAATTTACAGCCGATATAAGCTGAAATAAACAGGAAAAAATATCGGATATAAATATATTATTATATCTGTGGACACTGATATTTGCCTTTTTAAGCGAATATATGCCAATACCAATACCAGACCGATAATATTGTGCATCCTTAGTTATAATAGCCATCACTTAATGATGCTTGGGGTCACAGGAATTTAGTGATGTTTTTAGCCTTGCCCCTTGCATTCAGAGATTTTGATTCAACCTTATACACTTTTAATTAAAGAAGTTAGCAATTATCCTCCCAACCTGTGAAATTTTCCAGCTGTTTTCTTGGCATTTCACTGCATTCTAGTCTTTTCTTGCCCAGTCCTAACTTTTTTGAAAAGTGCTGATGACATAAAATTCATAATGTGCATAAGTCTGCAAAAAAGTTTATTAGTCCAAACAGCAAGAATGTTCTCATTATGTTGTATTCAATTGAATATAGGTCAAAAAATGATTTGTAGATGACTGTAGTCTGTTTTTATTTACATTTTACACAGTGTCCCAACATTTTTGGAATTGGGGTTTTTGTACATTGAAAGTAACACTTTTTAATATCAGTAATCTCTCAGTCAATATACTGAAATGACCCTATCATCTGTTTTGAATAAAGTGTCAAGAATATCAGAAGAGTGTCATCTCAAAGTTGATTTTCAGTTGAGTGACTAGTTCATACAATGTGAAAATTTATTTGTAGTTTTTTTTAATCAAAGATGAAAAATATTACTCAGCAGTATTTTTTCAGAAAGTTACAGAAAAAAATAAGTATGTTTCATAAATACTGTTGATTATGTGAGGAAAAAGTGACAGATATTTACTACAAGAGCTTTGTAATAACATTATTCTGCAGGGACCCAGTTATTTCAGTCAGTTTTGACATAGTGATTGCTGATATTCTGTCCTTAATTTATCAGGGTTTTTCGAAGACTTAATCTTAGTTTCATTTGGGCAAATCTGCAGCTGATTAACCTCTCTGTGGTGGTTCCATACAGACCAACTTTCCCCTTCCAGAGTTCATCTTGGCTTCTGGCTTTTTTGCGGTCCTCGTCCTGGAGAGGATCGTTCTGAACTGTCAGGGCATGGGAGGGGCTCAGGAGGAGAGGGCGCCCCTGATACAGGACAACAGGAATGGTCATGGACACGCCCACAACCATGCAGCCAACCCTGACGTGGAGGGCAGCAGCCAGCATGTCCATGTGGACTTCCACGCTCACTCCCCCTTTCGATCATTCATGCTTTTCCTCTCCCTCTCCATTCACTCCATTTTCGAGGGTCTTGCCATCGGCCTGCAGAACACTGACTCGAAGGTAAGAAGACGCAAAATACTGAACCTGGTTTTATCTTTTAAATGACAGTAACCACTGAGGTTTATCACAAAAGGTAGTTGTTTATGCATTTCATAGTGGGAGACTTTTTTGTCAGATGAGAGATGGATGGAGTCTCAGGAGGCAGGACATGATGTAACATGACCGAAACATGCTTGACCTAACAAGCATGTTTTTGTTGGTGGGAGGAGAGAACCCATGCATGCATACGGAGGACATGCAAACTCCGCACAGAAAGGCCCTGACCGGGAAGCAAACCAGGGGCCTTCTTGCTGTGAGGCAACAGCGCTAACCCCTGTGCCGCCATGCAGCCCCACATGCAATTTGCACAAGTAAAATCGGGAAAATTTCAGGAGTGTTGTGCAAGCGTGCATGGGGCTAGAGACGAAGCAGCAGTCCAATGCTATGATGTCAGCTGTTTCCTTTATATCAAAACAAATTGTAGTTCAACATATTCAGTGTATCAACCAAACAGCAGAGAGGAAGAAATATGAAAACACTTTAAATCAGGCTCTTGATTACATGGCCACTGCATCATCACACACACTGGTAGCAGGATAAAAACGTCATCCTCCACTCCCACATACCTTTTCTTGAATGCTATCTGATGTATTCTCACATCAGCTAACCTTGACTTAATATGGAAAAGGTACCAGGAAGAATGCCAGGTAAAGTTGAAATGATAGCACTGTTGGTAAGGAATGCATTAGTTTAACAGCAGTATCAGTTGGGGATGAATTGGTTTCCAGTTGTAGTGAAAACTGCGATAAAATTTTACGGTTCAGATATGGATTATCATTAAAAATGTTCACAATAACCATGCTTTAATATCACAGGAAATAATGCCCAGGCAGCATGCTATGTGGATTTGTTTACTAAAATGAATGGAAAGAAACCACAGGTCAACTGGGTACAGAAAGAAAAACTTTAGGAGACAAGGAGGCATCGCTACAACCTATACATGAAAGCTACCTCCAAATATCTGCATAGAAACAAACCTCAGACTGTGGAAGTAGAATGCCCTCTTTGGCTCTAGTTGCTCCTAATCTGCTCAGATCATTTTGAATAAGTTCCTAAATTTTGCAGCAGAATTGATGTTAATTAGCACTCATAATTAGCTAACAGTGACTCACAGATGGTTATATCATAATTTGTTGAAATGTTACGTCAGGAAAACTAACTTAGACGTGAATCTTGAATAAAGATAGTTGTTAAGATTGAAAGATTGTGCTGTTTTAAGCATGTGGTATCAAAATAGTACGGAAGAATTTTGACATCCTTAAAAAAGACCCTGTAAAGTGAAAATAAATCTGTATTTAGGTTTGTCCTGTGATAGGTCACTGGGTTATGAACCCCCAGGTCAAATTTCAGTCAGATAAAACATCTCTAAGTTTATCAAATTAAGCTTCAAAATCATGAACAATGAGGCAATAAAATCTGCTCCAGAATGGTGTGGGCGTGTCTGTTGACTGTTGAGCTGAAGCCACGCCCACTCAGGAAAAATAAGATCCTCTCAAATAAAAAAAAGCTACAATCTGAATTGAGGAAAGCACTCACACCATTAGCCTGTCTCTTGACTACTTGTTGGCCTTAGAAGAAGAGACAAAGTCAGTTTTCTGCCCCAAATCTCTGTTATGATGCTTTAAAAGATCCATAGACCACTGTGGCTGATAGATTTGGCAAATTTACCTCACAATGAACAAAAAAAAGCATTTAACTGACAGGTTAACTTTCAGTAAAGACAGGGACATCAGCTAACAACTGACTGTACTGAGATGAACTGCTCTGTGATTTTATATTGTAATGTTAGAAGGGCGGGGTCATTCCCTTTTGTGGGCTTCTGACATCATGAGCCCACATTTTGGCCCCGCCCACATGAAACCCAGCCAGGAAAGAGGTGAAAAACTTTCTAGTGGTCTAAATCCAGAATTCAGTCACATGTAGATCTCCGTGTTTTCACATGCAGCAACCATATTCCAACATATCTAGAGTGCTAAGACCAAAACTTTGGATTTCGCTTTACAGGGTCTATAACAAAGTCTTATTGTTATAATGAGTTAATATTTCAATGTTTCTATAAACAAAGTGTATTATCCTCTGTGCTGCTAATTTTAATTTTCTGTCTAAATCTAGTGAAATGATTTCAAATGATGCATCAGAACTTTTTTTTTTGGACATTTTCAGCAATACCATGATCATTCTGATAACCATGATTATTTTTCTGTCACCATAGTTGTAATATATAATTTTAATAGCGTTACGTCTCTAATATGAGGCCGTGTCGGCTTATTGACAAATAACATGGCATGAACAGATACCAGTAGCTCGTTTTTAGCAATTGTGTCAAATCAATTTAGTGCTAACATGTAGCACACCTAAATGCTGAACTGAATTAGAGAAAATGTTGTCTTGCACCAGAAGAAGTTTTAAAAAATCTGTATCAGTAATTTGCTAAACTGATTTTTTAAACATCTGTGTCTTCCCTAATTTTCATTATTGGTGCAGCTGTACTATTTGTGTATTAGAAAGATAGGATGTGCGTGCCTTGGAGAAGCATATTTCTATTTTAGTGACTGTTTTTGTGTAGATAACCAAACATGTTTAGGGGGTTTTCTGCAATGCAAACACAGCAGCAGCTGAGGAAACTGAGGCCAGCAGAAAAGTGTACAATGCACCAAACCTCTGTTCCTGCTGATTCCACATATCAGCCCACTAAGGCATTACACAGACTCTGAATTAGGGGACTGGCAGGTTAAAGTCCATTAAACATCCAGGTCAGTGGATTCAGAGGTTTTTGTTCTCACTTTCAGCTTTCAGGGTTAAACAGGGACGTTTTCAGGAGTTCAGTGCTCGTGTGAAAAGGGCTCTAGAAAACCGGCCTCATAGCAGGTCCATTAAAAGTCTAACTCTCCACAAACCTTTACATTTATCTAAATCAGCTCAACCCAAGGGAGAACATACAGAAAGTATTGTTTTCTCCTCTCCCTTTGCTCCCACTCTTAAAAAGAATGTAATAATTGAATCACCCTCCTGTCACAGGTTCCACAGACTTTATAACATGTGATACACATTGTATTAATTCTCTGATGAAGTATAATCAACTTGAGAGCACAGTGCTCCTACTCTGGACATTAAGCACAGGCCATTCAGTTATAAACTTTATCATGTGAATAGTTAATTCCATACGCTCGGGTGGCCTTTCTCAAATCCTTTTTATTTGCTATCCTTTGTTGCAACAGTGTGCACAAGCAATGACAGTGTAAGTTACGATTAACAGCACCTGGGGTTACGATTTATAATGTTATGGTACTAGTAATGCCTCTGTGCTGGTGATAGCCAAGTACAGATGGGATCCATCCTTATTGGGCTATTCGTCTGAACAGGATAGCTCAAGTATTCTCCCCGACTCTGAGAGAAAATGGGGATATTTGGAGGTCAAAGTCAGTGGGACTTAGGTTCATTCTTTACTTTTGAATGCAACATCTCAAGAATGATTTGAGGGAATCCCTTCAAACTTTGCACAAGTCCACTATGACTCAATGATGAACTGATGAGATTTTTAAGGTATTAGAAGAACATCAAGGTCATTGGACTGCATGTTCACCTTTTACTTTGAATGCAATATCCTGAGAATGTCTTGAGGGATTTGCTTCAAACTTTGCACCAATGTGTGTCATGACTCAAGAATGAACTCAAGAATTTAAAGGTACAAGGTCCAGGCCACTAGGCTCCTTTGTCAGTTTTTGCCAGTGAGCCACTCTGAAAAGCCCTCAGCCTTTTTTTTCCTGCCCCACGACTGTACTTTCACTGTCTGGCAATTTAATATCTCACAGAGGCATAAAACTGCTGTTCTATGGTTCTGGTTTTTAATGCTGAAGTGTAAGAAGCTTTTGAGGTTAATGGTCAGCTATTAGCTTAATCCATAAGCCCTTGACATCAATAAGATGTGTAACCCGGTGTGGAAATAAGTAAGCCAGTGGTGCATTGCCAGACTTAAATCATAAATGCTGTTGTTTACACTCATAGCAGGAATTTACCTTTAAAGTGATGTACAAATGAAGTTGTAATCATTTTTACAGAAGTAATAAGGCTTTTGTTTATTTTTTGCTTCAGGCCACGTTGACAAGTCAGAAACTTTCGCTGTCACGCTGGTCAGATGTGAGTCTTGTGGTCAGAAGATCCTCAGCAGTCTCAACATACCATCGGGGTTCCCTCAGGACATCTCAGCTGCACAGAACTAGTGTTATATTCATGTGTGATGGAATTTCAGCTTGACCACTTAAAGAAATAAACGCTTGCTGAAAGTGATAGATTGGCTTGTTTTTAAGGCCAGGACAGTCAGGATGGCATTTTAGGCAGAGATGGAAAAAATACAAGTCCATCATACTCAAGTAAAAAATTCAATTACTTTGGTTTAAATTTACTCAAGTAGAAATAAAAATACTGGTCTATAAATCTACATGAGTAAAAGTAAAAAGTATTTCATTTAAAGTTTACTTTAAGAGTACTAAGAAGTTGTTGTAGTAAAACCTGATCTTTCCTTATTGGCAATAATAACATGAAAGTTACTCCTTTATAATAAAGTGAAACCCAACAGCTGTTGTGGGATGTCATGTGATTCTTTTGCTATGTGCTGCTGTGTAGTCTTGTGATCCCCAGCGAGACGATCAGTATAGAAAATGGATAGATCCTGTGTAGTCAAAGCTAAACTACTGGCCAGTAAGCTTGGGCTTCTTTGTTTTTTACTTTCAATTTAGTCTTCTTTACTCAGTACTTGATGTTATTTAAATATAATGAATTAAGTACTTCCCCTAAAATGAACGTAGTAGTTACTATGTTAGTTCCTTTGCACCCTGATTTTAGGTCTAGTAATCCGAATAATAAGGAAGTTTACAAACACATTCTCCCCTGTAGTTTAAAACTTGAATCCTAGTCAGCATTAAAAGTTAGATTTTGTGCTGTAAGATAGTTTTCTGTGTAAAGACAGGGTGTCTGCAGGGTCTTTAAAAGTATTAACAGTTGGATGATTAGTTTAGCAAACTTGTGGCTTTTAAAAAGTATTAAAAAGTCTTAAATTTAAGATCATGAGGTCTTACATTTTCTGTTTTCGGTTTTAATATTTGTTCAGATTTGTAGGCCAGTTTTTCTGCTTTAGTTTTTAAGCACAAGTGATATCCTGATGGAACTCCAGATCTGGCATCAGTCTGCACGCTGGTTTCTGTCCTAGCCTGTTAAGCTATCAGTGCATCCTTAAAGCTCAGCTTTGTCCCTAGATAACAAGTTAACAATGTGAACTAGTGATTTGTGCATGGAAGTGATTATGTAAATACGAGTTTTCTGAGAAGTAGTTGGAGGAGAATGTGTTGGGGCTGAGGCTGAGGCATTTTACTCTCTACCTTTACAAGCCTTCCAGGGCCAGCTGCTGAGAAGCATCCCAACAGCATGATGCTGCCACCATCAGGTTTCAAAGTGGGGATGGTATGTTTGTGGTAATGTGCAGTGTTTGGTGTCCACCAAAAAAGCATCTTGTCTGGTGGCCAAAAGGCACCATTTTGGTCTCATCAGACCAAAGAACTTGCTTCCACTTGACCATGGAGTCTCCCACATGCATTTTGGTGAACTCTAGTCCAGATTTAATCTCTCTGCCATAAAGCTTTGACTGGTGAATAACCCGGGCAACAGCTGTTGTATGCAGTCTTTCCAATGAGCTGCTGTAGCTTGTAAGTCCTTCAGAGTAGTCATAGTTGTCTTGGTGGTCTTCTCACTAGTCTCCTTTTTGCACAGTTACTGTTTGTGAGGACGGCCTGATAAAGGCAGATATACACATGTGCCGTATTCCTTCTGTTTCTCAATGGTGGATTTAACTGAACTCTGGGGGCTGTTCAGCGCCTTTAATTTTTTTTTTTGTTTCCATTCCCTGACTTCTTTTTTTCCATAATCTTTTCACTGAGTTACTTAGAGTGTTCTTTTGTCTTCAGTGTAATGGTAGTCAGGAATACTGATGAACCAGTGACTGGACCTTCTAAACACAGGTGTCTTTATACTACAATCAATTTAGACACATTTCCCGCACTCAGGTGATCCCTATTTTAAAAATCTGTTTTCACTTTGATGTTAGTTTTTGTGAGGTTTTTTTTTGCCAGTAAAAAGCCAAAATATTTTGACCATGATTGATTATTAAGATCTATAAAAGGGTTAAAACATCCCAGTGGGTCAAGGCTTTTTATAAGCACTGTATAAGCATGGCCACTAGCTTGCATCCCTTTTTGTAATTAATTCAAACAAAAACTGTTAAAGGATATTGATATAGCCATAAATCTTCTCTGTTTTTTTTCAGGTTCTAGAGCTCTGCGTTGCCATCCTTATCCATAAGAGCATCATTGTGTTCAGCCTGTCTGTGAAGCTGGTCCAGAGCGCAGTCAGTCAGTTATGGTTGGCCGCTTACATCGGAGTGTTCGCCATGATGTCACCCATAGGCATCGCCATTGGCATCTCAGTGATGGAGGCAGGGCTAGCGGCTGGAGCACTGATCCAGGCCATCCTGGAGGGACTGGCCGCAGGGACGTTTGTTTACATCACCTTTATGGAGATCCTCCCGCATGAGCTCAACTCCCCCGGCAAACAGCTCATCAAGGTCCTCTTCATCCTGCTCGGCTTCAGCATCATGGCAACTCTGACATTTTTAGGATGAGACTGACACCAGGGGGCACATCACCTGGCCAATTTGTGACAACTACTGCAGCTCCCACAGGCATGTGGGTAAATATTGTACAGAGAGAACAAAAAAGTAAGGTTACTTTTGCACTGTTACGTCCAGCTCTGGAGTCTTTAACGTCAAAGCAGCATGACAACAGATGGTGGTTTTATTACTTTGTATTTACTTTTTAAACATTTCATAAAAGAGGACACCCTAGTGTAATTGTGTGATAATGTAAACTTTTCAATGGTGTGAGTGAAGAGGAAACGTTTAAAGTTACGTTAGATTTATGAACATCAAAGAGAAGCACAGGGAAATGAAAGCTGTGTTCACTCATTTAACACTGTCAAACATGTCTCTGACCTGAAAACACAACCACAATCTGACCTTTGTGACTGTTGAGGAAACTACATACCCTATAATTAATTCAGTTATGCTAGCTTATATGTACCTCCAGATCTTTAATGTTTACATTTTTTTGTAACTGATCAAAACAAGGAGCTTCTGCACTTTTAAGTATTTCATATGGTACCGTCTTCACTAAAGGCTCGACATGATGGCTGGCCTTCGTGAATTGTTACTTTTTAACTGTTTCTACTGACACCATTTTGTGTGATTCACGCTGACATTTTAGAGCAATGCTTTTAGCAGTAGTATCCAGGTTTGTGATGCTTTTAAGCCTTATCTTTACTAACTGAATCATCGCTCAACATTTCTTATACCTGAACACTAGTGTAAATGTAAACTGACTTCCTATGCCTTAAAAAGTTGGATGCCAAAAGAAAAAAAGAAAATGTTTGATTTGTTTTGTTTTGTTTTGTTTGCACTTTTGTAATAAAGCATCAGTGGCTGTTGCCACAGATGAGAGAGAATGAAAGGTATTTGGCTTTTTTCGAGGGGGGATGCTTATCCCAATTATTTACATTCTGTTGAACTTTGTACGTGTTTAGTCTTTTCTGTTTTGCAACATTTTCAACTCCAGCCTTCACATGCCTGTACCAGCATCAAGAAATCAAAGCAAGCAGGACACAGCACATTGAGTGTGTTACATAAGTCCAACTTTGATCTCTATATAGGTTTTCACGTAGTATTGTAAAAATTCCTTTCTAAAGAGCAGCACATGGTTAAAAAGGTCTACTTTAATGTTGCCTTCACCTCTTATGTTAATTCAGTCATATACAAAATATTAACTTTGAGGTCAGTCACATTTCCTGTTTTAGTCCCTCATGTGAGGGTCTGATGGTTTCATCATGAACACTAATAGCAGAAGTTGGAGGTTGTGGATTATTAGTCACAAAAAAATGTGCCTGTCAGCAAAAAAAGCTTTCTTGTAATGCCAGTTGGCCATTCCTTTGACTATAAATTTCAACACATTCCCCTATCAAAAAATAGTGAAGCTGGTCCACAACACCAGAATAAATGCTCCTCTTTTTTGCTTTTTTATAAGGATATCGATGAGTGCTATGCTGTCAAGTACGAGAAAAACATACTTATATTTTTTAAGGCAAATAATTTTTACTATTGTGTGCCCCAAGTCCAGAAAAGCATTTGGCAACTCATTAACTACAATAAACAACAGCTGATGTTTTATTACCACTTTCAAACCCTTACTGTCTGATGTTAAAAAATCACAGGATAGGAATATCTAGCTAGCTTCCACAACGTAAGCTAGCTGACCATAATTAGTTAACAGTTTACGCCTTTAGATAAAAGTGGGTAACCGGACGTTAGCCAGCAAACCATAAAGTTAGCTAGCAACTCTTAACATTATCTAGCAGTATTAAGAACTTGCCTACAATGCTATTGATTATCTAGCCTCAGCTAATGTAATGTTAACTGGCTCATCATGATGTTAGCTCACGTGTTAGCTGGCCTCAATAATGGCTAACAGTGGAATAAGCTATTTGCAGTACTGTTAGCTGTGAAGTAATATATAGTCACCCATAGATTACTAACACTGTGTTTGCTCGCTGACCATATTAGTGGCTATGTTACTAAATAAACTGATATAATAATAAGCTGTGTCAAATGTTAACCGATGTACTGTTAGCCAGCCAGCTGTGTCAGTATTTATCTTTTGTTTTTTTTTCAAAGTAGACACACAATACATTCATACTTTTTGCAGGTTTTCCTGTGATAATGAGTACATTTTGTAGAGTTCAACTTATTTATTTCCTTCTTCCCAGACATTTTCCCAAGATGATTGGGAAATTCCTCAAGAAATTACCAAATATTTATGCTGTCTTAGGAAATGGAGTAAAATAAAATGTATTAACGCATGTCCCTTTGTAATGATTGGCTTTGTAAACGTGTTTGATTTATCCTGTCTCTTTGTTAGATAATATTTTTACAACTTCAGGATCCAAAGTGCAAAATTTTTCAGGAAATAAATGAGAAAAATGAACATTTTAAAAAATTTAGGTCATGATTTCTTAAAAAAGGGTAGTAAGTCTTGATTCCCCGACCAGTTGAGCACCACTGGTCTAAAGCATGCAGGTTAATGCTTTATTGTTCTTCTGTGTGAGTGAGAAGAGAAGATTTTTCTCATTAGAAGCCTTTTAAAAAGCTGATCAGATCAGTCAGCAAAGATTAGGGAGCTCAGCAGGATGCAGACCAAAGTTAAAAGACTTTTACAAGCATCTTTTGGTTTCTGAGCGCTACTTTCAGCACAGTTCTTCTTAATATTGGTCCCAAAAGGAAAAAAAACAAACAAACTTAGAGTCTGTGTCTGTAGCTGGCATTTTTTAGTGCAGGCAGTGCTAGTTTGTAATTCAGAACCAATGAAGTCCAGCATTCTGAACACTCAGTGCCCTGGGCAAAAAACGCACCCACAGTGTCAGCTGTTTTCATTGCTGCGCTTAAAGTGCTCGCAGTTGAAAACATTCAGCTTTTGGAACAGCGCAGCGCTCGTCAGTGTCACTTCTCACTCACTTGCCAATCAAATTCAAGAAGAGGCAGGACTTCTGACAGCAGTAGAAGAGAAATTCATCTGTTTTCAAGGGTAGTTTTCAGGTCTGCAGCTGCTACCTGTGCCAGGACAGGATTCATTTACATTGTCTGCATGTCTTCTGTGTGATATTTCCTTGAAATACAAAAATACGAAGCACGCAGAGCTATTTCAAAACAACGCTGCAGACTCTACCAAGGCAAGCGGGATTCATTTTTTGCAATCTGGTGAGAAATGCTTTGGAATTGAGGTCCTGAGCGCTGCCAGCACTAATAAAGTGGGCTATGGACACCAAGCCTTACTTCAAATCTAAGATTCAAGATAAAGAACCGCACTCATTAAATTCTACTAAAAATCAATCAAATAAAATTAATTCTCCTAACGAAATAAGATCATTAATGACATACACTGCTCTGTAATGTTTCTTACAACATCACTTTGAAATATTTTAACTGTGTCCAGAACAGTAATTTTAAAATATCTAAGAAAACTGAACCATTGCACTAATCACAAAAATGAAAATTCAGGCAAAGAAAAAAGCTCTTTTTTTTTAAACAAAAGCATAAATCAGTATTTACATGAAAACAGCTTTTTGCTTCCTGTTCTGTATTTTAAAGACTCACTGTTAGAAAAGTGCTACAATTAATTATAATAAATACATTTGAAAAAAATATATAAAGTATAAATAAATATGAAATAATAATAATAAATAAATCATAAATATAATGAATTTCAATAAATAAAGTTATTGTTATTATTGTCAACATCAAACAAACAAAGTGTAGTATTCAATTCATATTATCAAGAATACATCAAAATGACAAGAAAATGAACCCTTCTCTAAAATAATTTCAGCACTTTCAGTCAGTCCATAACTCTGATAAATATTCTTCACCGGATTCTTGGATGATGTCAATATACCAGTTGTGTAACAGGTTAAATATTGATTCCTCTGTGTTGACTCATTCAGGAGGATGGTTTGATATTTTTTGGTGGCAGATAAAAGGAGGTTGGCCTACCTCGCCCCAGAGGGAACAGGAGGCCAGAGATCTTCTGCGGGATAGGAATTGTTACCTGGATGGAAACAAATCATTAATAAAAAAACATAATCACTTAATAGAAGCCCTTGGTTCACCTGTGAATAAAAACTAAATTAGAAAATTAAATTAATTAGAAATTAGGTCTAAAAGATGTCTGAAAGGCCTTGAAAAGCTCAACAACACAACTCTTCATTAAAAAGAGTAAAAGATGCAGAAAAAGGAAATCCGTTGGTTTAGAACAAGTCTGCAGAATTGACAGGCTAAGTTGCAGGTGCATCAAGAAGGGTACAAAATTTTCAGCACTTTAAATAGGGCAAATTTTATGTCAGGATTCTGAGGGAGGAGTGGGTACGGTTTTCAGCATGCTTGAAGACAAATAAAAGACGATGTCTGGTATGAAAGTGAAGAATCACTGCAAGAAGGTTCTTGTCACGTCTCCTCATCCGTCATGCACTAATTCTCTTTTAATCTTGTATTTTTACCTGCAGCTGTGTAATTTACTTTGTAATGCTGCAGTTCACAAAAATAATTTGAAGATAAACCTTTCCTGACCCACTTAGTTTAGATTTCTTACATTAAACCTGTGCACAAAGAAGCCCGGTGGAGCATCAGTGTATGGATTTCAGCACAAATGCATTGCAGTGAAAGCAGCTTGTTGGGCTAAATAGTTCTGGTAACAGGTCTAATTAAATATGTGCCAGCGTCTCAGGACTGTTAGCAGCAAGCCTGAAAATCAGTATGACCTCTCTGCATCCATGCAGCAGTCTAATTTCATTGAAGCCTTCTCTTTCTCTGTGTACAAGTGCAGGTTAATGATGGTCACTGCACAGTCCACTAGAAAAACAATAGTGTATGCAAAAGGGAGACGCCTTTGTGTATGCTTAAGGACTAAGTGTTGCCGTTAAACTGTAAAATTGATTTAGAGTTTCCAGTTTTGATCCATTGTACCAACGATATTGTTTCCCTTTCTAACAGAGGAGATAAGAAATTTGAAACACTGGCAAAGGCGGGCCTACAACATATCTCTCATTTACAAATAAAGGTGTATTGCAAAGTTTTCAAAATCTACAGGACAGACAAGGCCTGGAGCCTAAGGACTTTTTTAGATACCTCCTACTGAGTCCTTATTTCAACTTTTATTTAAAAAAAATTCAACTGATTAAGATGAGTTTTGCTAAATCTTGAATTCTGCTTTAATGTCAATACTGAATATGTTGGAGAAAAGTGTTTGGCCAAATGTAATTGTTTTTAAATCTTTGTTGAGGAAACATTTATCTGAATACTTTGCCAGCTTCAGCTAACAATACACCCTGATGTTGAATATTGTTCAACCTTGAATCAATTCTTCTTAAACAGAGATTTAGACTGATAGACATTGTAAATATTTACTTTTGTAGGCTGCTGTTAGGACAAAAAAATCTCTAGAGATGTTCTGACTTGAGATTTCATAAAAGTGTCACATGCATACCGACAGCATTGATTTTTGAAAATGCAGGGAAAAACAGTGGCAGCATTGCTGTAAACAAGATCAGTGTTACTTCCTGAATGTGTAACAGATCACATGTCATGCACTTAACCCAGGCTTCTTTTGGATTGAGTGATTGAAGTGATCCATGCAGATAACACAGAAATCATCATCATCAGAGGACTCTGTCTCCTGTGGCTCAATGCTTCGGGTTTTCTCCTTCTCACTTCCTGGAGTTTTCTTTTGTAGCCTGGGATGTAGTTGGTTTGCTTTGTAAGTTGTATCATTTTTTAAATCAGCTAGCTTGGCTTACAGCTAACAGCTAAAACATTACCACAAACAATCTGAATGAAGGATAGCTAAACAGACACATAATCAACATGATATACGTTTGATGAGTACAACTACAAAGCAGGCTATGTAATCACAAAAATAATTAGCGCAAAAAAATTTACTTACCTCAAAATTATGTTTTCCCCCACAAATTTTGCTGTGTCTGCTTCAGGGCACTACTTCTTCACATGTGGACTAAGGACTAAACTGAGCATGTGCAGAGTGGATCAGGTGATTCCTAACTTGTTCCTGATTGGAGCAATTGCAAGTGTTATAACTGACCTGTGTTACAACTGTCCCCGGTCTCCCCTACTGTCAAAAGAGCAGAAATATAAAACCAAAGCTCCAAAGTGAGGCAGGGTGAAACGATGTGTCTGGGAGAGCTGCAGGTGTGAGGCAGGGCTGGTTTTAGTCATTCGGAGGCCCAGGGCAAAGACCAAAATGAGGCCCCTCCCCCTTTAACTAAAGAATGAATAATAAGTGGAAAAAAATTAGAAAGTATCTCTTTTATGTTAATAAAGTCACAGAACTACAGTAAAGGCCCCAGTGGGAGATATAAATACCCAAATAGCCAACCATAAATCATAATTCTCTTTGAAAAGCATCTCATTACTCAAACTCAGCTCATTCTAATGTCTTAAAAAATCTTCAGGCCAGGTGGAACTTTCATAACGCTGGTGTTGGGTCAAAGACTGGTTTCTCCAAAACGACCACTTTTCAGGTAATGAAAAACATGTATCTTTTTTGACATATTTTATTGCTTTAAAATGAGTTAAAACCCACTGACAGAGGTAAAGGGTGACCAATAGCACCGATTTATAAAAAACAAATTAAAATCATGAAAAATTGAGATACAAGGTTTTAGCCTGATGTCAGTGATAAATAAAGTTAAAAAATAAAATGAAAATTAGCTACACATTGTTTCATCTGACATTATACAGACATTTGTATCCCATTAACCTCATAATTATCCACCAGTTCACAGTTTAATATCATTTCAATTACAGATTAACTGATCTATTATCTGTCTTACATTCCTGGTTTGTATTGTGGCTCTCGCTAAAGCATTTTTTAGACAGTGTGGCTCTTTGGTAAAATAAGGTTGAGTACCACTGCTTTAAAGAGATTTATCCAAGTTAGAGCTCACTAAATCTGCCTCTTAAAGAGGGAAAGTACTGCACATTCACTGTTTTTGTGTTTTTGTCGTCATGATCACGCCTTTATTTCACATGCGGGTGCATGAGAGTGATTACTCCTCCTTGTCATCAACATCGGGCAGCTGTATAATTTCACAGCATGTATGAATACAAAAATGCTTTGCTAGATCAGTCTTGTTAAAAACGAAAATGTCCACTAAGAAAAATATTTTTTCCTCAGACAGATTAGCGTAGATTGTCCTGCTGGAACACCCATGACCTCTGACCCAGACCCAGCTTTCTGACACCAGGCCCTACATTGCGGCCCAAAATCTTTTGATAGTCTCCAGATTTCATGATTCCTTTCACACATTCAAGGCACCCAGCGCCAGAGGCAGCAAAATAACCCCAAAACATCCTTGAACCTCCACCATGTTTGACTGTAGGTACTCTGTTCTTTTCTTTGTAGGTTTCATTCTGTTTTCTGTAAACAGTAGAATGACGTGCTTTTCCAAAAAGCTCTACCTTAGTCTCATCTGTCCACAAAATGTTCTCCCAGAAGGATTGAGGCTTACTCAGGTACATTTTTGCAAACTCCAGTCTGGCTTTTTTATGTTTCTTTATCAGCAGTGGGCTTCTCCTTGGTCTCCTGCCATAGCGCTTCATCTCATTCAGATGACCACCCTGAGTCTGCAGGACAGCCTGAATTTGTGTGGAAGTTGACTGAGGATGTTTATCCACCATTCTAACAATCCTGCGTTGCATTCTTTTGACAATTTTTCTCTTCTGTCCATGTCCAGGGAGATTAGCCAGAGCTCCATGGGTTATAAACTTCTTGATTATATTACACACAGTGGACAAAGGAATTTCAAGATCTCTGGAGATGGTCTTATAACCTTGAGATTGTCCATATTTTTACACAATTTTGCTTCTCAAGTCCTCAGACAGTTTTTGGCTCCTTTTTCTCTTCTCCATGCTTGGTGTGACACACACAGGCACACAACACAAAGGTTGAGTCAACTTTTAGACAATCTAACTGGCTTCAGGTGTGATTTCTAGATTGCCAGCACCTGTTTCTGCCACAGGTGAGTTTAAATGAGCATCACATGCTTGAAATAAAATGATTCACCAACAGTTTTAAAAGGGTGCCAATCATTTTGTCTGCCCATTTTTCGTTTTGTGTAAAATTGTGTCAATTTAGTCTTTTTTCTTCAGATTTTTTTGTTGTTCCAATGCACATGAAGGCAATAAACACATGTATACCAAAAACATTTGTAACTGCAACTATTTCTGGGAGAAATGGTGTATTTTATGGAAAAATTCCAGGGGTGCCAATACTTTCGCCCATGACTGTATTCATACAAAACAAAGGAGATCCCTGTCAGTCGTGTGAAGAATGCTGCCAATAATTATAACTGAAAAAGACATGGGGACTAAGGGTAGTGTAGATTGATCTCACTGTCAATAAACAAAGGACTCAACAAATATTCAGATATGTGATAAATGTGAAAGTTTTAGGTTATTTTCCTGATTCATTTCATGATCTTGCAGAGTTAAATCACAGTGGCCATATACCATAAAAATCTGTTCAGGTGTTTCTGGATGATCATCAGTTTGTCGTTTAGAACTTTTAAGGTTTTTGGTGTACATTGACAAGACTTTAATGAGAATTTATGCAGAAACCACATCAGCGAGGAGGCCTAGTTCTCTAACAGTAACATTTTTGCTTAATTGTTAGTGGTTGGCAGCTTCAATGTAAGCTTGGTTCCACATGATTAAGAGATGCTGACGAACCTAATACCCAAAAGAGTTTTATGCTAAGACCATTGGCTATGCCCACAGCTTTGTTATCCTGATCTTATTGAGTTAAATAATAGTATTAAGGGTGGTGAGGCTAAATTAGGGTTAAAACTGTTTACTTTGTGGTTTACATTTCAGATGTACCAAACACTTTCAATCCTTGGAGCAACCTTTGATTGGATTAACAGCTCTCTCCATCCCATTGTTGTCCGCATTTCCATCGAGCTCTAAAGACACATGAGTTAAAACGGTCTGCTGAAAAATTAAAAAGTCTGCTGATTACTGAAAGTCCTGGACCTATCCAAATTTTCCCAGCTTCATTTCCTCCCCCAAAGCATCTAACTTTGAGAAAGTACCACCCACCTATCTAACAGGAAATCTTTGGGTTGTGAAAGAAATTTCTTGAAATAATCCATGCTTGACAAGAATTTATGCACTAAAGCAAAGCAGGAAATGTCTCTTTGTGTTGCAAGAAAATCTCTAGATGTTTGCAAAATGATATAATTGTGACAGGTTACTGTTTCATTATTATATGAAATTATCATTAAGAGCTGCCTTCTAAAGTTTCTTTATCCCAGTCAAAACTCCATTTGAATTAAAAAACATATATGTTAAATTTTAAAGTTATCTAATTAGGACATCATGCACCAAAGGAGTAAAATGGGATATAAAGTAAGCTGGCAGTAGAAATATGTAGGCTTAAAAATTTGATAAATAAAAAAATAATAACTGGAACAAAAACTGGAAAACATTTTATTTTCAATTGTGGAAATGTGTATATTAAATGAACAGGAATTTCAGCCCTTTCATCCTGTAGAGCATACATGAGGTGGTTTACGCACCGGTGTTGGATGAGAAGGCCTGGCTCGCAATCCCTGCTCCAGTTCATCCTAAAGGTGCTCGAGGTTAGGGCTCTTTGCAGGCCAGACAAGTTCTTCAACATTGAACTCATCAAACCATGTCAGTCTTTGCTTTAGTCACTGAGGCATGGCCATGTTGAAATAGAAAAGTGCCTTCTCTAAACCGTAGCCACAAAGCTGGGAGTTTAGCATTGTCCAAATGTGTTGGCATAAGGCAGAGATGTCAGAGGAAGAGATGTGCACCTCAACAGTCATTGACCTTGCTCTGTGATTTGACATGGTCTTTTGCTTTAAGGCTGAGTTGCTGTTGTTCTTCCACATTGTATCACTTATAGCTGACAGTGGAATATCAAGCAGCGATGGCAGTTCACAAACCATCTTATTGCAATGCTGGCATCCGTCACAGTACCACACTTGAAGTCAATGGGCTCTTCAACAACCCTTCTGAATTATAGATGTTTGCAAATGGAGACTGCACGTATACATATGGCAATAGATCTGACTGAGACATCTAAATTCAAAATTAACAGGCATGGCCATAAAGCATGAAGTGTAAAGGGGGGTTGGGGTGGATGTTAAATAAATGCCGTTATACAGGTGAAAAATAATGAATGATATATGCCAGTATTGTGAAGATTCATTTCCAAGTAATGTATGAATAATTCAAAAATGGAAAGCACTTTGTGCTAATCTCTTGAAGCATACAGAGTTTAAAAACTGAGGATGAAATTTGGTGCTAAACATAAAGATCTGCTCCTGGGTGAGCAAGTTACCAGAGCTGCCACTAGATGGAGCTGCTGCTCCTGTGGTTAATATCTTCCACTAAGAAGGCCAGTAGTTCAAACTGGTAAGAGGGAACTAAAAGTTATAGCAGAACACAGAAAACAACAAGGAGTACAGCAACTGCACAATAAAACCCAAAGAAAAAGTCTGAGAAAACAGAGAAAATTAAGATAATAAATTACAAATAATATACAATTTTACTATTAATTAATTAATTAATTAATTTAAATTCACTTGACCAAAAAGAACTTTTTGAGAAGAAGCATTTCTTTTAAAAGGCAGGCAGCAGCACTCTCACAGAGTTACAGACATGGTATATTAAACATAAAAATACAAACACAGATCTAACTCCTGATCCACAGAGCAGAAAGCCATAAATCAATATCTACAACCAAGAGCTTTAATCTACTTTTAAACAATTTAAGGATGACCAGTTCCCCCAGGCATAAATTTTACTGCTGAAGAGTCCAGGCTGAGTGAGCTCCATATCCAAACCTCCAACCAACTTCAAGACGGACTCTGGGCGCAGATAGCAACAGCAAGTGTTGTGACTGTGTCTTTTCACATGAATAAAATCCCACAAATATGATGGAAGTAGGTTAAGTATAGCTTTATAAACTAGATAAGCACTCGCAGAGCTCAGACCAGTGGCCCCATCTCCCAATAGTGAGGAATCCTTTAAAAAATTCCTGGATCCGTCCCCATGTGCCCTCCACCATGGCATTTGTGTTTATTTTTTTCTTAGTATTAAGTGTCATTATTGAATCAAAGTGACAAAATTAATCAGTCAAGAGACTGAAATTTGTACCAAATAGAATAAAATAAAATACTGGGGGGCCCTGCTCCTCCCTTTAAAGTGTCCAAATTGTCTAGTCAAGAGCTGCAAAATAATGCAAGTAAAAATTTAATTTAACCATATTAAAAATAGTGCTCATAAAGGGAGACATTGTGGCTCAAAAATAAATAAAATGCATGGATATTTGTAAAAATGACAGAACATTTGTTGCTTGGCTAACTGGTTAAGGGGGCCCCCGTGTTAGATATATATGCTTTCTGGGGGCCTTAAATCTCTAGCTACACCCCTGGGTGTGCCCCATGTACACCGATGGCCAGGGTTTGAATCCGGCCTGTGGCTCTTCCTGCTCTCTCGTCACTGTTTCTGACTATCCACTGTCCTCCCAACCTTGCAAAGCAGATGGATACGCCCTTTTCCTTGTTTTTCACTGGCAAATCCATCTTGCAAAGCTCCCATCTGAACCGTTTGGGCCCGGTCAGAAAGTGACAGGACCAATCAGAAAGAAAAAGAAAGAATCGACTCTTCTTACCAGTGAGACTTCACACAGCAAAGCGGTCGGTGTTCATTCAAGTTAGTTTGGAAAATGTAAATATTTTAACTCTCATATCCTGTTAATGCACTCAGGTTTTATAATTACACATAAAAGTGTACTTTTGAAACAAAAAAGTGTTTTTTATCCTCTTTCTGGCAAAATTTTATTAATTTTCTTTCTGGTGTAAATTTAAAATGTCTACATCACAGGTGTCAAACTCAAGGCCCGCGGGCCAACAGAACGATTATATCTGGCCCGCGAGATCATATCATATTTGTATTACAACTGGCCCGCCAGTATGAGGTCTGCAGATTTCCTGCAGTATCATAATGTAAACTTCAACTTGATTATTCAAAATATCCTTGTTTAGCTAAGAATCTGAAAAAGTAAAGAGAATGAAAGATTTCATAAAAAGTCAAGAATGTGGGGGAAAAAATTAATTTGTGTTTTACTTCATACTTTCAATGTTGCATCTCAAGATTACAACTCAAACTTATGATATTGACATTTCATTTCATATTTTGACCTTTTCCACTCATAATTTTGACTTTATATATTACATTTTTATCTTTTAGAGCCCCAATTCAAAATTTTTATTCATATTTTGACCTTTTTCAACTCCTTACTTTGGCTTTTAGTCCCACATTATGACTTTTAAACACATGATTTCGATTTTTCCTTATATTTTTAGATTTTAAATTCATTATTTTTACTTTTTATGTCATATTTTTACCCTTTAAACTCCCAAGTTTGAATATAATTCATATTTTTTTAGTTTTTAAGTCATCATTTTGAAGTCTTGCTCATATTTTGACATTTTCAACTCCTAATTTTGGCTTTTTAATCCCATATTTTGAACTATCAGACTCACAGTTTCAAATTTTAAGTCAAATTTTGACTTTTAAACTCATGATTTTTAAATTTGATCTCATATTTTGACCTTTCAAACTTATGATTTCAACTTTTCCTTGTATATTTGCTCTTTAAAAACATTATTTTTCTATTTTTGAGATCGTGTTCTGATGTTTTGAACTAATAAATTGGAATTTTTATCTCAGATTTGAGCCTTTAAACTCATCATTTTTACTTTTTTGAATTTCCAAATGATTTATCATCAGTGCTTTTTCATATTTTATTACTGGTGAAAATGAGGTTGGCAGTTATGGTTAAATGTTGACCCTGTTAGGCCCTCAGGTCAGACCTAAATCCAGAATCTGGACCCTGCAGTGACTGAGTTTGACACCCCTGGTCTACATAATCATTTTTTGATATATTACAGTATATTTTTGTAGTTTGCAGGGATTGCTGCCTCGTGTTGAACACTCCTAGGACAGAGGAGAAACATGTGACAAATAAATAAAGTGACAAGGTCTCGTCTAAGTTATTTCCTTAAAGAAGAACAGCTTACTGCATATAGGCATGCTCCACTCATTTTTATAGGTGGGAACTCAGCGGATAACTTCACTCAGGGTGCAAAAGGGTGTAACATCAACAACAACAACAATCGACCAGAAACATGAATGAAGGAATCCCAGCAGTGATCACTGTACAACAGGAAACATCTGAAACATCACTGTTAGTGTGACTAATCATAAAATGATTCATTATTTTTCATCTGAGGGTATATTTTTAAGGATTTGACTCCATCCAGAGTATAATTTACTTTGCACTTGCTGAAATTTCACTAACATCAAAACTGTAACTCCTGGATGTGCTGTAATGATACATGAGTATGGTAGAAATTTCTCATTTATCCTGGAGTGTGTGCTTCTTTTTGATCCATCATTCCCTACAGGATGTCTAACTTTGATATTCTATAATTTCATGTTTCTAAAGAGCATAACAGACCACTGCCTGTCCTGGAGGCCCTAACACTGTGCTCATACATGCCTGTTTGTTGGCTTGCAGAGTGACATAACAGGCAGTAAATTCCTTTCCATCAAAGACGTTAACCATATAGCCGAGACAAAAACACTGGTACAGCCATGTCTGGTGTGATACACGGAGGCATTGTTAACCCTTGTTTGTCTCCATGAGGGGAATAGGAGGTTATTCATGAGCTTCACTAATGAGAGAGCTGCTGATAGAGAAACAATGACAGGGTACAGTAAGTCTGCCAGTTCTGGATGACAGAGGCCTCAGTGTGCGGAGGAGGAAGAGCCAGCGGAGCGTCGAGCTTTGGTGTGGGACCGGCGCTTCCTGTGTTCACCCACAGCTCATTAACCTCTTCTACCGCTCAGAGAGGAGGCTAAACTGAATTCACCTCTCCTCTCCCAGGCAGGATGCAGAATTTCATCAAAAGCTAACATGGTCTGTTTATTTGGTAGCTGTTTAGTTATTATAGGAGTTCACAGAGGGAGGAGAACAGTGTGCTATCTCTATCTCGTGTTGTATTGAGTCCTTTCAGAGCTGTTTTTCATTCTTTATAGAAATGTTTCTTACTCAATATAGAATAGTTTCTTCTCCATATAGAACTGGATAACGTTTATGTAGAGCTGTCTTACTCTAAACAGACTGATGTTCCTCTTAATGATCATTCTGCTGCCTTTACATCTACAAATACTGTAACTTCAAAGAGTTAAAGGTTAAAGAGGAGCCAGGTTACCTGATTAGGAGCTGTGGTACACAGGTGTCTGAGAGTTCATCACCAGGTGAGGAGATCCTGATTGCCAGGATTATCTTCAGCTGGGACTCCTAACGATCTGCAGCCGTGACCGTCCATGAGTGATGACAGCTGAATTCAAACTTGAGTGGGTGTGGTTTAAGCTTGACTCCAGCAGAATTTCATCTGTTTTAACTCCAACTGTGGAGGTGGCTGGTAAAAGATACACTCAAAAGAGGGTAAATTTGACTTTTTTTGAGTAGTATAAATTCACCAGGAGACCGCCATGTTTTGGTCCGTGCTGGCACCGTGACGTCACACTATCAGTGCGGATCAAAACATGGCGGTCTCCTGCTGAGTTAATGAGCTGAAATGTACTCAAAATGCAGATATGTAGGATATTTAGTGAGTTTTTTAGTTTAATATACATTTGAGACATACAAATATCTATCCAACAAGAATGAACTTGTCTGATCATGCAGGGTTCCTTTTAATTATCCTCTAGATACCCTTCCAGTGATGAAGCATGATAAAGTGGGCTTCTACATGCCCTTCGAGGTGATGAACAATATCAGGGGCACTCCAGATAACCTTCTGTAAACATAATGATACCTAAAGCGCTGTTTCAGTGCCCTTCCAGCAGACAAATCATGAAAGAGTACCTCTAGAAGCCTTTCCAGCTGATGAAACATGGCATAGTGCTCTCTAGGGCATCCTCTTTCTAGACAAAACATGATAAAGTGCCATCTAGGGTGCCCTCCTCTTAGAAAATGCGTGGTTAGTTGCCCTTCCAGTGAATGAAATTTTGATAAAGTGCCCTGCAGGATGCCCTCGCTTTTGACAAAACATGATAAAGTGCCCTTCCCTATCCGGACCAAGCTCTGTACATTCCACATCACCAGGGACAGGTACTTCAGTAGAGCGGTCATTCTCAAAACTGAAGCTGATAAAGACAGCCTCTTCAACACAAGTATTTATTGAGGGGGACGTCCCAGCCGTCCCAAACAAGGATACCTTAAAATACACTGTAAAAGAAGAACTCTGCTCTGATACTCCCCTAACTAAGCTCTTCAGAGTAAAGTTCATTTTCAGACTGCCTTACCTGTGTATTTTTTAAAATAAACTCCAAAATAGTCAAAAATTCCTTGTCTTTTTATCAGGAGGCATAAACACATGTTCTTACATGAAGATGAAAATGAGTCACTGCTAAAGCAGAGGTTAAAAGACTGAAGAAAGGAGGCTGGAGAGAGAGATGACCAGAAACGTATAAAAACAAACATAATTCAATTCTTGACTGCTGTATTTTGTGTCTGTTTCCAAAAGAGAGGCAGATTGTCTGATGTTGCTCAGTCATGGATAACTAATCTATAATCTGGGTACCAAAACAGGCGGCTCCCTCTGATGAGGATTTCAAAGAATGTGTAAAGCTGAAAACATGAGTCCCCGACAGGTGGTAGACTCTCTCGTGACATTTTCACAGAAACTGCAGTATCAAGCTCAAATCCCACCTCGCATGTCACATGTGCTGAATAGCGTGCCGTCTGAATGGGAGACAGCGGGCTCACCAGGAGACAAACAGGATAACTCTGGTCAGAGCGGACCGAGGGCTGAATGATAGCAGGAGGAGAGCAACACGCTGGAATAAAGAAAGATGTGAGACTCCAGTGAGAAGAATGAGGCAAATTCTCCTGCTTCAAACAACACGATGAGATACCGAAGAGAAAAAGAAGGAAAACTCTGTTGGAAGGGGTTAATCCGTGACATGAGAATGTTTTAAAACCTGAACAGTGAATCCGTCATGTTTCTACTTTAATTGCTTCTACTTGAAATAAAACTAAATGAAAATGATGTTAAGTCTAATGTATGGTGGCCTAGAGGTAAACAGTAAAGCATTGGTCATACCACAGAAAAGTGAATAGTTATGTTTTTGGCTGATTTTCCTCATTGAGTTGTCATTTCCCCCCCTTTACTATTTGGTACATCATTTGTCCTTTAAAACAGCGGTTCTAAGCACCAGTTCAGCTCAGCTGATACGGCAAGCGCCCAAATATTGACGCCATAGTCCTTAACAGACTGGCCACGGGATCGATACCCGTGCTCGGCGCATGTTGCCCCCCACTCCTTCTCCCCATGTTTACAATATTACAATGTCATTTAGCACACGCTTTAACCGAAGTGACTTACATCTGGGACAGGTGTTCCTGGCGTTAAGGACCTTACCCACTAGAACTCTGACAGGAATTTGAACCCCCAGTCTCCCATACCACAGTCAACAATATAAACCAGGGGTTTTCAAAGTGAGTGAGAGTGAGCCTCCCCTAGGAAGAAATTATTCACTCGGTGGACCCCCACCCACAAAAGGGATTGAAATCGAAAATAAAAAAAAAACATTTCAAACAGTTATGTCTAATCTTTAAACATTTTTAACATTAATATATTTTGGATATTTTGGTTTGCAAATGTCCTTAAACATCTGCCTTTCCCTCTTATTCAGTTATAATGCCATTAAATACACTTTGTTATATTTTTTGGCCATTTTACAACTTCTTTTTGCCACTTTTCCCCATTTTTTTACTTTTATCCCATTTTTGCCCTTTTCACCTTTTGCACTTTTCATCACTAAATATCCCTTTTTTCCATTTCTTTGCTCATTTTTGTGACGTCTTTTTGCCACTTTTTCCCAATTTTTGCCACTTTTATTCCATTTATTGCCCCCCCTTTTTTTTAACCATTTTTTGCAATTTTTTGTCCATTTAAACTACCTTTTGCCATTAAATACCACTTGTTTCACCCCCCCCCCAATTTTGCCTCTTCTTTTAGCCATTTTTTCCCATTTTGCCCTTTGTCACTTTTTTTTTTTTTGCCATTTTTTGGCCATTTAAGCTACCTTTTGCCATTACATACCACTTGTTTCCTCTTTTCTGGCCCCTTTTTGCCACTCTTGACCGATTTTTGCCCATTTTAGTCACTTTCCACTCATTTTTTGTCACTTCTCACCCATTTCTGCTACTCTCTGACCATTTTTCCACTTTTTCTCCCTATTTTCGCCCCTTTTCACCGACTTTTTGCTGCTTTTTGTCCTTTTTGCCACCTTTAACCTACTTCTAACCTACTTTAATTGCTACTTCAAGCGGTTTTTGCCATTTTTCACCTCTTAGATTGTGGCTCTTGCAAAGGTATTTTTCAAAAATTTTGCTCTTTGGTTGAGTAACACTGCTCTATAGCATAGTCCCTACAGTAACCATAAGTCTATCCATTTTGCTCAGTGCACAGCAAAGGTTAGCAAAGCAAATCACTTTTTTTCAGGTTTATGGTTTCGCGCCTCCCCTGAAGCTCTGTGGCGCCCCCCAGGGGAGACACGCCTCACGCTTTGAAAACCACTGATACAAACCACAGAGCTATCCAGCTGCATGTTTTTTTCTATCTCTCTTCAGTTTCACTATCAAATAAAGGCAATAAAAGAAAAAAACAGTGGTTCTAAACTGGTGGGTCGGGGCCCAAGAGTGGATGCTACACCGGACACACTATAGCAGTGTTAGCCTGTAGAGCTCAGGGTTGAACCGTAGCTGTACATAGCTATTACCTCATGTTGTCTTGTTGCTCTGATTGGCCATGAATGAATGCAACAGACAGAATATTCATCCAGTCACCTTCTGAGAATTTTTATATGGGAGGTATCCCGAATGAATGTGAAACATATCCATGCATTAGATATGGTAGGTGTGCCAGGTAACAGGAGGCCACATAATAACATGAAACAGAATCAATACAAGACTAGGTTCAAACCTAGTATATGGCTGACCGCAACTACATGAAATTGCCAAAAGTATTTGCTCACCTGCCTTGACTCGCATATGAATTTAAGTGACATCCCATTCTTAATCCATAGGGTTTAATATGATGTCGGTCCACCCTTTGCAGCTATAACAGCTTCAACTTTTCTGGGAAGACTTTCCACAAGGTTTAGGAGTGTGTATATGACCATTCTTCCAGAAGCTCATTTGTGAGGTCACACACTGATGTTGGACGAGAAGGCCTGGCTCTCAGTCTCTGCTCTAATTCATCCCAAAGGTGTTCTATCAGGTTGAGGTCAGGACTCTGTGCAGGCCAGTCAAGTTCATCCACACCAAACTGTCTCATCCATGTCTTTATGGACCTTGCTGTGTGCACTGATGCACAGTCATGTTGGAACAGGAAGGGGCCATCCCCAAACTGTTCCCACAAAGTTGGGAGCATGGAATTGTCCAAAATCTCTTGGTATGCTGAAGCATTCAGAGTTCCTTTCACTGGAACTAAGGGGCCAAGCCCAGCTCCTGAAAAACAACCCCACACTGGGGGGTCAGGGGTCTGTGTAATATTCTTTCTGGGGGCCTGAATTCCCTAGCTACGCCCCTGTCCAGGTGTTCTTATTTGTATGAACAATGTCTCATCTCCATACATCAATTTCAACATGGCGCTGTCACATCAGAATTTCTACATTCTTAAACAATAAAGAAGCAGAGTACAGTAGCCTAGTGTTTATATCCGTGCGCTCATGCACAGAAGCTGTTCTCCTTGACCTGGCTTGAGGTCCTGGTTTGAATCTGGCCTGTAGATCCTCTCCCAATCTCTCCAGTTTCTGACTTTATCCACTGCCCTGGCTCTCCAACAGTCATAAAGACTAAAGACAAGAGTAAAATCTAGATGCTGTGTGGCCTTTGCAAATCTTGCTTTAATATTTGCAATCAGTCAGTTTGTCATAGATCATTGTGTCCGGATATTTCTATTTGAAGCCCCAGACTAATGATCCAGACCCTCTCCTCCTCCATCCCAGCTCCCCCTGTATGTAGATTAGCCATTCATTGTAATCCACTGTGTCATTTTAATCCTACTCTGAGTGATGTTTTTTTCTGTAGCTCCTCCTCTCCTGGTCCTCTTTGCTCCTGTTGTCTCCCCAGCCAGTCTGTCTACTCCTCTCATCACGTCTGCTTAAGGTAAGTCTGCTCAGCTCTGCAGTTTTAACAAAGATCAGGATATGAAGACTATAACAAAGAGGGTACATGTGTAGTTTATAGAGATGCTTAAATAATTTCATTATCATCAATTCAACAAAAGTAGGGATGAGAAATAACACCTGTCATTGGGTATTGTTCTCTAATCCATTATTATAGTAATTATATTAAGTTTTTAGTCTGTTGCACTGCTTCATGTTCTCTATTTGACCTCATTTAGCAGCATCAAGAGGAGGCTTCTATGTGATATTTCTTTAAGTCTTAACCATCAGTGAATCTGCTTTTAAAGTTGTAAGAGTATGGCCAAATTTTTTTACATACATTCATACTTTGAAGAATGAATTATGGGTAGTTTGCTTGATCAGTAGTGATGTGCCAAGTCTCACAGGTATCTGATTTAAAAACATCTACTTATTGGTGAAAAAATCAACTTTACTGGAAGCGTTTCCAAAAAAATCAAACTTCTGCTAAACATCTAAACTTAAAACTTTTTTCCTCTACAAGAGAAACTGTTTTTGTTAAAGGTCTTAGATAAAAAAGACAGTTTTTCTTGTCTAATTTGTAAATTTTTGAACAAAATTAATAAAACACATTGGATTACATACGGTCACATCCTGATGGATTTGCATATTCTCATTGCAAAAACCTTTACATTGATTTGCCTGTTGTTAAAATGGAAGGGGTGCTTGTCTTTACTTCTTCCCATTGTCTTTACTTCTTTCCATTACTTCTTTACTGGTTTTCAAAACTTTACATATAACAGAAATGACAAAAAAGATTGTTAAATTTTACCATTTTTGTCTTTCGATTAAAAAAAAAAAACCCTGTAGCTGTCTTTATGCAACTCCTGTGCAAACTTGATATCTTTCCTTTTACCTTCTTTCATTTTCTAAAAGCCTAAATAGGGACAGACAGGAGATGGAAACTAGCAAAAGCAAACCATCAGTCACTTTTAGCTTGTTTGTAACAGGCTGAAGTTGCACTATGTAATTTGCATTGTCCCTGTCAAATAAATCTAATACATGAATAAACAAATCCAGAGGTATTCATAATGCAAATTAGGGTAATAAGAGGAAAATAAATGGTTGTATAAAAGTATAAATACATTTAAAAAATCTTCCTTCAGTCATTCTTATCACATCTAGCTCTGCCAGGTGTGCAGAGGTCTATGACAGGCTTCTCTCTTGTCTTTTAAGCTACAGGTGTGCTCTTCTAGCTGAAATGTTTCATTCAGAATAGGCTTACTTTGAGGTCTTTGATGATTCCAGTTGAGAAGATTGCATTTCTTTGCTGTATGTGATTTAATAGCAGTCCTCTTTACACATACGAGTCCAGAGTCCAGTCCAGTTCTGTACCAAAAAGGTAAAAACCAGAGAAAGCTCTGTGAGGATACTCAGATCATTCTCTGATATAAAAACGGTTTAAAGTCCCCAAAAACATAAATGAGCAAGCATGCGTTTTGGATAGGGCTGTCAAAAGATCAAAAATTTTGACTGGGATTAATCACAAAATGTATTTAGTTAATTGCAATTAATCTCACCCTTTGATAGTATTTTAGAATTATACTATTTTGCATTTTAAAGAGTTTTGGTCTTAAACTAGGGGTTTCTTGACTTCCTGTTTGATTGCTTTTCAAGGCAGATTGAAGATTGGAACATGAACTTAACCACAGAAAAAAAGAACTTGTTATGGACTGAAAATATAATAAGAGAACATTAAAGATGACTCCTGACTCGTCCTCTGACCTGTCTGTGAGTTTTTATAGTGAAATGAGACCTTAAAGTGCAGTGAAGGACTTACTGTACATCACTGTGGCTGACATGCCGTTACCAAAGTGTGTTGAAAAGGATAATAGAACATGCGATTAATCACAATTAACTCAATCAATCTTGACAGCCCTAGTTTTGAATCAAGGACATTAAGGGGATGGTTTAGGGTCATTTTTGAAGTGTACTTGAATGGACAGGAGTGAGATACATCTGATCTTCTGGTTTGGAAAAATATCTACAATTTTTTTATCTAGGCTGGTTTATTATAGTCAAAATCACGTAAATCATGTTTTACGTGGTGCATGAATGCTAAATGACTGACTTTATGGAATTGCTTTGAGGGGCAGCGGCTATAAGTTCTGTAAGCTATTTTGCATCAATGCAGAGCTGAATCCTCTTAAGCAGTGGTTCTCAACCTAGGGATTTGGGATCCACTTGGGGGGAGGGGGTCACCAGATGCCTTCCAAAACCCAAGGAATATTTTGAAATGATTTCAAATTGAAAGTTAACCCATTTTTATGAAAAATACACATTAAATTAGTTAGATGTAAAATTATGGTCATTTTATGCTGAAATCAAATTTATGTTTTAAAAACACTTAAAATGTAAGTCTACAAATGAATGTTCTTAAAGGTGCACAGCTGTGTTCAACTATGCTATAACCACCTTCAGGTGCAGTGGGGTCCCCGGTCTCTGGCACCTCTATCTCAGGGGTTGAGGGCTGAAAAGTTTGAGAACCGCTGCTCTAAACGTAAGGAGAAAGAAAGAAAGTAAGGATGCACAATATCATTGGCTATTATTATATTAACTTTATAAGTTAAGTAACAGAATCAATGTAGGAAATTTCTGCTGATATTTACTGCCGGTAGATTAACGGTATATATCATCAGCCTTTAGTATCAGTGAATGTACAGCTTTGCCACCAGGCATGGGTGGCTCACTAGGGTGCCACACTCAAGGGGGTCCACCGTGAGCCCTGGACATTGTGAATAAAGCTGCAAGCATAAACAGCTACCAGGCGGTCTACTTCCTAGCTCCTGATCCGGAGATGCGTCTTTAGGATAAAAGAGGCGTTTTTGTATCTGCATCTGAATTGGCTAAAATCAATCTGGAAATATCAGCATATGAGATGTCCACAAAAATCCAATATCGTGCATCCTTAAACCAGAGGGGTTCCATTCAAAAAAGGCTGTCTGTTTCTGTCATTTTCTTGCTTTACAAACTAACCAGAGTAGGTTGTCCTGGCTCTCTTTGCTCCTCACTTAAATCAAAGTGAGAGCTGTTTTGGTGGGAGGAGCAGAGCATACACTTTGCTGTACAGGAAAGGAGGGCTTGCTCGTTTACATGGCTATGGATAAAACACCGCATGTGGCGCAGTAATCGCTGTTGAATTTGAACACGGCACTGAAATCAAAGTGAGTGGTATTTATGGCAACACAGGAGGGACAAACTGGCTGTAGCTGGTTTCATGTGACTGTCAGTTATCTTGAGATTTCTCTCTGCTTGTGTCAGGATGTTACGTAAGAGGATGTCTGCTCCACTGATGAGCACAGAAACCAGTCCTCATCCTTGATATTTGTTTATCATTAAAGCCTCCCTTTGAGTTCATGCAGATTCGGTAATCCAATAACAAACGTCTGATCTTTCCTGACCTCTCCAAAACAAACTCTGACGTGAACAAACTGGACAGTTTTAAAGAAAAAGGTTTGCTCCTTCACACAGAAGCTTAATGAATGAGTTGATGTTCAGTTTGTGCCAATGCTTCTTTGTTCGCAGAGTTAGTGGAGCTGCTGTGAGACGCTGCAACCATGGCTGCGGTAAGTTTAATCACTTTGCAACAATTCAGCTCTTGAGTGTCTCTGTTTGAGGTAGACGTTCGGTCAGAGCCTGGCATCCTTTACTATAGAGGGGGTCCGGGTTACAGCGGGTTGGGATTTATCTTTGTCATCTCATGTTTTTACCAAGAGCTGTTATTGTGCTGCTAGATTCTGGCTCCTGGATGGACCCTTAAGCTGTTTTTAAGAAGTGGCTTTAGAAGTTCTGTAATCATGTGAAGCAGATTAAGCAGCCGTCCGCTGGTGTGCATCGTTTGGGGTCTGCTCAGGCTCAGATAGCTCTGGTGTTTTTACACTTAAAGTCATCGTAATGAGCTGCCATTGAAGTATTCAAGCGGTAAAGTGAGTTAAATAGCGGTAGGCCTTGTTTTGTTCCAAACACTGCAGCTTCAGGATTAAAATGGAGACGTTTAAGATTGGAAACAGGAGGATTTGTCACTTATTACCTGCTTTTTTTTCTGATATCTTACACCTGTTTGTCTTTTACAGACTGGATCTTTCCGTATGGTGTCAGAGGAGGAGCAGGCCATGAGGGCAAAGCTGGAGCATCTGACAGTGAAGGATCATGGGCCGGTGTTTGGGCCTTGCCACAAACTGCCTGGTCACACCATACAGAAGGTAAAAATGCATGGCAGACAGTAAAGATGACCTCAAGTCAAAGCAGCATCAAATTTTCAAAACCTTATGTGTCTTTTCCAGGCGAAGGATGAGCTAAATGAGACGGACGACAGGCGGACATCATCCCTGAAGGAGCTGCGGGCCATGATGAAGGACCGAGCAGCAGAGGGGGACGAGCTGGCCAAACTGGTTCTAGAGCGCTTCGGGGACAAACCAGACTCTCTGCTGCTGCGTTTCCTCAGAGCTCGCAAGTTTGACGTGGTTAGAGCCCACGACCTCATGAAGGGTTAGAAAACACCACGCAGCATTATGATTCCCGTCTCATTTTGCACTTTCAAATGTCTTTACTGACCGTGTTTGGCCTCCACATTCTTTGATTCAGTTTCTGCAGTCATTCTGCAAAAGCCTGAGTAATTGAGAGTGAGTCCTCCTTTGTGCTCCTCGTTTGCATGGACTGTACTCATCACAGGGACAGCGAGGCATGTGTTCATTAATTGGGGGCTTTTAGATGCTGCTTGAGAGTCCCCTAACAAAGACCCCCTTTGTGTCCAAATGGGACAGGCAGAGTTTACTTTACTTGTGAACCCACAATGCTCCTCTGGGAACCTCTGAGCGCATGTGCTGAGTGTGCTGGTTTGAGAAGATGAGACTAAGAAAGGCATAATGATTGGATGCTTCAATGGAAAGATAGCATACAAAAAGAAACAGTGCATGGAGTTGGGGTTGGTATTACATAAACATCCTTCATAATAAGAAAATTAGCAGTTCTCCAATTTGCTCCAAATATTAATATTCTAATACACAATCAAATAAAAAATATTGTTCAAAATTAGAGCTAACCCCAAATAGTCCAATATTCAACAGTTTATTTGAAAGAGCTTCATTAAACTGAAAATCTTAAAGTCAAACTCCTGCATATAAAACATGGATCATTCCATTTCAGCTACGGGGTTGTTTAATGTATAGTTTTTCCTGTTTTATCCAAGTAAGTCATGACTTGTAACCTATTTAGCTACAGAAATATAAATGTACTGATACTTCTTTAGGGATGTCAAACAATTAAAATAATTTAATTAGCGATATATAGCAATTTCTGTAGTTAATTGTAATTAATCTCCTCTCTTTGTTGTATTTAGAAATTTCCCTATTTTACATTTTAAACTGTTTTTGTTTCATTTTGGATTTTTGTTTCGATTTAACCTAAGAATAACTGACTTCCTGTTTACATGCAGACCTGCTTTTATTTTGAAAGAAAAGTTATGGACGACTTTTGACCGCTATGAGTGATCAAGTACTGTGTACTTAAAACTAGAAATGTGTTCTATTAACTAAGAAAATAGAACTGAAATAGATATTTTTGATTTTTGAGTTAACACAGCTCATATTTATTTTTAACAGCACTCAACTGGTTGGTTTTTACAGTGTAGACTAAAATGATAAAAGCTGAAAATGACTCAAATGTGACTAAAATTAAAAGGTATCTTAATATAAATATAAATTTAAAAGTTAGCAAAATTAGCGCTGTTAAAGGGGCAAAACACACAATGAAATCTTTGGAGCCCTGCCATTACTATCACCAAGTTATATAAACACAACTATAAAAACACCAAAATATTCCTTTAACATGTATTTTCTAATCCACTTGTCCTTTGATTTATAGATTCAAGAGTTTTACAACAAAATCCATGCATGTTTAAACCTGTTTATGATACAAATATTTACTTTGCAATGGATTATGTCTGATTTTGATTGTTAGTTAAGTATATGCTAAAGATATGTACATTGAATTCTGACCCTGGGACAACTCTATTTCCAACCTAATCATGCTGTGAAGTTCGCGGTGTCTCATCTTTCTGTCTCTGTGAGAATATTTTGGCCTCACAAAGGCAGAAAACACTCACACATCTCTGAACATAGAGGCTCAGCTTGTTAGTGTGAGAGGGGAATTTGATGTGAACATGAACTTGTTTAGTGGGGTTAATTGCTGCTTGTGAGTAAAACACTGAAGACATGCACGTGCTAAAGGACACACACATTCACACACAGGCACGCACGTCCCCTCACCCTCACTGTGGGTTAATTGGTGCTTCCATGAAGAGGCTCAGAGGCTCGGAGACACTGGTGTCATTGTGTTTGGCACTGATCACAAAGGCTTGGTGAACTATGAGTGCAGCACAGAGATTCCAGCTGATGCGTCTGTTTCTGTGTAGGTTATGTGCACTTCAGGAAGGAGTATCCCGAGCTGTTTGAGAACATGACCCCTGAGGCAGTCCGCAGCACAATCGAGGCCGGTTACCCCGTGGTCCTACCCAGTCGGGACAGGTACGGCCGCGCTGTCCTGCTCTTCAACATCGAGAACTGGGACCTGGAAGAGATCACGTTTGATGAGGTAGCTGTGAAACAAAGCTGCACCTCTTTGACCTATACAGTAGAGCAGTTGTGATAGTAAAGGTTTTTATGTGTCACAGATCTTAAGAGCGTACTGTGTCATCCTGGAGAAGCTCCTGGAGAATGAAGAGACCCAGATAAACGGCTTCGTCCTGATTGAGAATTTCAAAGGCTTCACCATGCAGCACGCCTCAGGGATCAAACCGGCGGAGCTGAAGAAGATGGTGGACATGCTGCAGGTCAGAGCTGACTCATGAGAAAAAATCTCTTCCTTCAGAGCTTGTTCCTCATACGGTTTGCTTTTTTGTGTGTGCTTCTACTCAGGACTCTTTCCCCGCTCGTTTCAAAGCTGTCCACGTCACCCACCAGCCGTGGTACTTCACCACCACATACAACGTGGTCAAACCCTTCATGAAGAGCAAGCTGCTGGAGAGGGTATGGACTGGTTATCTAAATACAACAGAGTTTCTGACAAAATTTACTGCTAATCATTAAAGAGGGGGTATTATACTTTTCCGATTTTTAAAACATAAATATAAAGTCACAATGTTGGGTGTCCATACTTCATGTCTGCAAATTTTCAAACCGCAAGATAAACGTATGTGGCAGTAATCTTGGAACTAGAGTATAAACTGATGAAATCGGTTCGTTGGGAATCTCTCTGAGATCTCTCCGAGATCCTCCCAAGACGAGATTTTGATGGAGCGAACTGATGAGGTCATCGCAATAGGATCTCCTGACTGGTTCGTCTGTGCTTCCGGCAAAGCGGAACAGACCGCCCCCACAAGATGAACAGAGATGAATAAATACACCGCTAAATGTGGCGAGGGATAAGTCCACCATTATCAAAGCCATTTAGTAACATGGTAATTAAACACTCACCAAACAGATACGTCCTGCTCTAGCCATCGCTGCTGCTGGTTTTCTTCCCCCTCTCTCCAAACTATCAGGGTCAGACTCTGGTCTAACACGTACAGATGTATATCAAAATTCGCCATATTTTACTCAGACCGGTTCATTCAGAGTTTACAAGTATTAGCATAGCAACATAGCCACATTGGAGGGGGCAGGCATAAAACATTGAGTCCTGCCGCTGGCCAGCCTCCAGAAAATCGGCCGGTCAGAGGAAAGCAGGTCTGTGGAGGGGGGGCTTCTCAGGACACTGGTGTGAGAAACATGAGGAGTTTTTTGAGCTGTAAACCATGTGAAGCTACTACGTGGGTATCAGAGAGATGGTGTAAAGCTTTGAAAAAAGGCATAATACCCCCACTTTAAAAAATAATCAAAAAGTGCGCTACTTTGGCTTCACTGCAAGGCTTTATTTTTACTCTACACTGTCTGACCTAATGTCCAGCATACAACACAATCTGATTGGCTAGATGTCACATGAGTACCAGCCAATCACAGTTAATCCAGGGTGCCACTGATACACAGCGCGTATGGAATCACTTCTTGTTTCTACAGTAGCTGGGTTTCCATTACAGTATTTTGCTAAATAAAAGCATTATTTCTTAAATTTCGACTAAGTACAATTGCGCTTTGAATGTGTTTCCAGTTTTGGGCGTGAGCCTCGCAATTCTCGTCTCACGAAACTCCGCTGTAAGGAGGCTGGAAGTCCAAATCTGTAGCATGCTGGTACGATTTGATTATATCTACAGCTGTTGCCTTGATAATTTTGAACAAAACATGAAGGCAAGGGATGATAGTTTAGAGGCAGAGCTGTATGTGTGGCAAAACCCACATGTAAGGGTGTAAATATGATGTTAAGAAAAGTCTCGTCTCCTTTTCTGCCCATGTGTACTGCACCATGTTGTCTCAGAGTGAACTGATCATGTGACATCGTACGTCACATGCAGAAAGTGTTTCAATTGCACTTTTGCGATATATTTCTGTCTTAAAACGTCTTAACCCCCCCCCCCCCCCATGACAGCATTAAAACTTTTTAGCCATATTTGAGAGGTTTCTCGAGGTGTTTCCATTCCCACTTTTCTATTGTGCTATTTAGCTTTGGCACATTTCTAATGGTAATAGAAATGCAGCTCGTGTTGCTCTGTGAGGTTTCTCATGCTGAAAGAACTACGGCTGAATTGTTTATTTTTCCTCCGTTTTCTGGTCATACAATTTAACTTCTGTCACACTAAGTACATTTTGTACATCAGCCTGCTTTAAAGTGTAAGGAATGATGATGAATAGAGAAAAAATACTTAAGCTGACATAAATCTGCTGGTACGGCCCAAAACTGCACAAACTTGTATGTTTATATGGCCAATATTTACAGCTGATACAGGCAAATATTTATATGTGCAATACGATAATTCACTTTTTGAACTAAAACCTGCTAATGCAAATATCATGCTGTTAATATCATTCACTCATACTCTCAATGTGCTACGGTTTAGTCAAAAAGCTGGAAAAAGTACAAGTTCCAGAAGGAACTGCATCCCTTCACCAATCTGGGCTTTTTAAGTGCAAAACCCACGAAAGCCCACTTGACTTTCATTTGGAGTTTTTTGCAGACTCCAGGCAGGATTTCATGTGTTTTTACTGAGGAATGCCTTCAGTTCATCCATTTCCTGAAAATTGTGTCTACACATTTGAAAATCCTAACAAAGCTTGCTCTCCAGTCTGTAACAGGTCAGCCATCTCTAACCTTGCAAAGCAGATGGATTCACCTGTTTCTGTGTTTCTCACTGGCGAATCCATCTCGCAAAGCTCCCGTCTGAACAGTTTGGGCCCGGTTAGAAAGTGACATGATCAATCAGCAACAAGGGGCAGTACTTTTCAGGCGCAGGGGAGTCGTGACGTAAGCAAGCAGCAACAAGAGGCTGGGGCAATTATGGCGGAAGACATTAGCGTGGATGCTGCTAAAGCACCAGAAGAACAAAGAACAGCTGTGAGTTGTTTTCTTTTCAAAAGTGACAAAAGTCGTGTACTGACATGTCAACAGTCGCCATGGTTCGGTTATGCAGCTCTATATGGAACCTACTCCTCGATAGGGGCGCACCTCGCTAGCGTCCACATCATGTGTTTTGTTGCTCTGACTGGCCCGTAAAGATGTGACAGACAGAACGTTCATTAAATCACACTCCAAGTTTTTTTCAAAGGCTCTTTGCATCATCCACCTTCTCTCACCACAGTTCATTTCTCTCCTCAGGTTTTCGTCCACGGGGATGAGCTGGACAACTACATGAAAGAATTTGATGCAGACATCCTGCCTTCAGACTTTGACGGGAAAGCGCCCGTCACCGACTACCAGGCCATTGCCACCAAGCTTTTTGGCTCTGAGGACACCGCCCTCTGAGAGACAGTCCTCCCATTTCTAGGCGTTATAGTGTCCTTCACCCTAGATGCTTCTCACTGATCAGAACAGACATGCGGTTTCTTCTGAAGATAGGTTGACATTTTTAATATTATTCAGGAAGTTCCTTTGAGCAAATAAGAAGTATATAATGTTAGGAGCAGGGGTTGGTTTGCAAACAAGTAATATATGTGACATAAATGGAAGAAAAAAGGATGTGTAGACTTAACAGAAAGAATAAGTGACGGTAAATGACTCTTACTTTACTGTGCTGACTTTTCTTGTTTCTTTAGGAGCAGAGGGAAAATGAGGGAGTCGATAATGTAGCTCATTTACTGAACGAGATGGACTAGTTGGAGTTCTTTGCCTTGAAAATATTTTCACAGAATTCAGAACAGCCATGTGCCTATTTTTCTGGTAAATGAGAGCAGAAGTGTTTCACAGAGTCAGGGCGAGTTTTCAGAAGATATGAAGAAGGAAAGCTGGTAATGGATACGTCTGCATTTGATTATTGTAAAAAGGAGTGGGAGCCTCCTGATGCAGTAGATCCACACTGCAGCCAGCACTGGGATGAAAATGTTCAATTAAATAGACTTTTTTGTGTGTCTGTGTTTTTTTTGTCTTCTGCTTAATGTTGGTAACATCATGATAACTGCTTAAATCAGGCTCCACATTATTGAGGATCTGGACTAGAGGTTTAGGGGGGTATGATATCATTGGCATGATGACACAGGTGATAATTAATGATCAGTATAGCGGATATAAACATTTCTGCTGATGATTACAGCCTGTGTATCTGCTGGACAGTAACTGGAAAAGGTTTATGTAGGTGTGGAAAAAATACTGTCAAATCTTTCCCAAGTATTTCCAAAAATAGAAATGTCTTGTTTATTTTTATCAGTCAGCAAATGCAAGGACAGAAGAAATGACAGAACACAAGAAAAATCAGATCAATATTTGGAGTGATCAGCCTCTGCTTTCCAATCTTCTTCAGTCCTTAATTCTCAGCATTTATTCGCACCTGCCTGAAACTTTTATACAGCATTTATACATCAGCATAAGTTATTTTCAACATTCTCGCTCCTTAAATTTTAAAATGCTTTCTAAAGATGAAAGTTTTAGGTCTGAACTACAGCTAGAGTCATTTTACCCTGTAGAATAATGTGTCTTTTTATTACAGCAATTTTTCTTGATTGTCTCAGTGTGTATCAGGGATACAAGGTGTTAGATATTTGCCCATATTAACAAATTCATTTCAGCCAGCATCAATACCAGGGCCTGAAACATCAGTCTTTAAAACACACTTTTAAAATTCAAGGAAGTACAAAGAGAAAGACTTAAGCTGACTTGTGGGTCCTAAAACTCCACAAACTTATTCGTACATATCGCTGATATATTGGTTGTAAATATCGGCAGAATCTTCAGGACCGATAAATAACTTCCTAATCAAATATCTGACAATAGCAGGAGTGTCTAAACTATGACTCGGGGGCCAAGTGCGGCCCGCAGGCCATAACTGATTGGCCCTCAGCGAAGTTTAAAAAGAAAAGGAATTATGCACATTACAATATGAAGCTTTTACTGAATTTAATTATGCTTCCAAGTTACAGCACTAGTCTGTGCTACTATGCTTATTCTGTAAACAAACATTTTGACATGTAGAATTTATCTATATACCCTTTTTGTGACCAAACTGAGCCAAAATGTGAATGTAAAAAATATTGGCAATCAAAATAATATCTGAATTTCTAACCCCCTGATAGACCACAGCCGTAAATAACAGTACAACGACTGCCTTGTCAGCCTTTAAACAGCAATTTTAGCATAATGAATTAACATATCTTGACCCGTATTGGACTGGTTTTACTAACCACAGATAATCAAAAGGTAAGTTATATGTAAGTGGACCTACCATCATTATTAATCTGGATGTGGCCCTCAGTGGAAAAAGCTTGGACACCCCTGATATACAGTGTCTATGAAAAGCATTCCCCCCCTTTGGATGTTTTGCCCTTTAATTGATTTCATCAATCAGTCATGTTCAATATAATGTGGCTTTTTTGACTTAAAAAATACAAAAAACCATCTTTAATATCAAAATGAAAACAGACTTCTACAAAGTAATGCCAATGAAACAAAATTATGTAATGTAAAATAATTGACTGCATAAATATTCACCTCCTCTAAAGTGACCAACCTAACTCAACTCAAGTCCAGTCAATCAGTGCTAGTAGCCCCCCAATTAGTGAAGCAGGGATCACCTTAGTGCAGTGAATGTGTCTCAAGTGATTATAATATAAAGACACCTGTGTCTGGAAGGTCCATTCAATGGTTCATCAGTATTCCTGGTTACCATTACACCATGAAGACAAAAGGACGCTCAAAACAACTCAGATAAAAGGTTATTGAAAAGTGTAAGTCAGTGGATTACAAAAAACATTTCCAAGCCACTTACCATTCCACAGAGTTCAGTGAAATCCATCATGGAGAAATTACGGAATATAGCACATGTGTAAATCTGCCTAGATCAGACCGTCCTCACAAACTGAGTGAGCGTGCAAGAAGGAGACTAGTCAGAGAGGACACCAAGATACTTAAGACTACTCTGAAGGGGATCCAAACTTCAGCAGCTGAGATGGGAGAGACTCTGCAGACAACTGTTGGCTGGGTTCTTCACAAAAGAAAATAAAAGAAAAGAAAGACACTGTTGAAGAAAACTCAGATTAAATCTGGACTAGAGTTCACCAGAAAGCATGTGGGAGACTCCATTGTCAAGTGGAAGAAAGTACTTTGGCCTCATCAGACCAAAATGAAGATCATCAGACACAATACCAAACACTGCACATCACCATGAACACACCATCCTCACTGTGAAGCACAGTGGTGGCAGCATCATGCTGTGGGGACTCTTCTCAGTAGCCGGCCCTGGAAGGCTTGTAAAGGTAGAGGGTGGCAAATATAAGAAAATCCTGGAGGAGAATCTTATACAGTCTGCAAGAGAACTACAGCTTGGGAGAAGATTTATCTTCCAGCAAAACAATGACTCAAAGCAACACAGAAATGGATTAAAGACAACAAGGTGAATCTAATCCAATAGAGAATTTGTGGCTGGACTTGAAAAAGGCTGTTAATACCTGATCCTTATGCAACCTGACAGAGCTTGAGCAGTTTAGCAAAGAGGAATGGAGTAAAATTTCAGTGTCCAGATGCGCAACCCTGATTGAGACCTGTCCACACTGACTCAGAGCTGTGACTGCAGCCAAAGGTGACTCTACTAAATACTGAGTTTAAGAGGGTAAATATTTAGGCAGTCACTTATTTTACATCCCATATTTTTATTTGACATCATTTTTTAGAAATGTGCTGTGTTGTCTAAAAGGCAAAATTAGATTGAATATCACTGATTTATAAAATCAATAAAAGAGCAAAAAATCCAAGGGAGGGAAAGTCTTATAGGAACTGTATGTAGTTCAGAAATAAGGCCATCAGTTTGTTGCACTCTACACAGTAAATATTTCACTTATACACTCTAAATTCCTTAGTTCTGGGTAAACTTTAGATTTCAGGCTTTAGTTTCCTCAGTTTCTTTGCTCTATAGTCATTCTGTCACACTGATCCTCTACTTTATCTAAGGTTTGAGCCTCATGGTTATATGTTTGTCTGCTCAACGTGTCAAATACACCACTTAAGGCCAAGAAATTAGAAAAAAACACAGCTTTTGACAGCCAATCTAATTATATTTAAAATGCACCGTCAGCAGCAAAGCAGCAGAAGTTGTACAGGGAAAACACCACAAGGGGGCCCAACTGTTTTCCACTTTTTAGGTCCACGTTGTCTCTTCCATGCTTTAATCCATACCAGTATGGGGTACAAATCCAAACATAATCAGATATCAACTGTGCAGAAAAATTATGCTCCAGATATTTATTTACACATGAAAAGAAAGACAGACATTTTTTTCTTTTGAGAAAATAATTTATTTTTGAACACAATAACCATTTTCCCCACATTAGAAGATCACACACACCACTGGCTTTCTTCAACAAAAAGACCCAGTGTTCAATCACAGAGTACATCATGTTTGTGTGGTCCTCCAACAGTATCCCTTCACTGCTTTTAATCTTCAAAATGTTTGTTAACTCAAAATTAAAGCTGTGTAATAACACTGAGCCCTGATCCAATGCTTTTGGCTGAAAGATTTGAAAAGTTTAAGAAAAACACAAATGCTCATCCCAGAACAGGCTGTATTCTTGGATGACTTCCCAATTAAAGCCACTGGAGAGGTCAATGTTTGAATTATTCAGCTTCAAAGTAATAAAACATTTGCCCACAACCTTAAAAAACAAAACGCTTGAAGCACTGGGGTTAAGATAAGTACAGTGGAGTGTATCAAAACATTAAAACAGCATTTCTGATCCCACTCCATGAGAAATGATCTCTATGACATGATTTAGTCCTGACACTATTTCCTAACAACAAGAGGATCCCTCCTGATTGGTTATTGCCTTTTTTATATATCTGTTCCCTCAAATAGTTAAATATACACTTTATTTATATATATTTATTTAGCTTTTTCAGTGTTAAAGTGAATCGTTTTGGTTTTGTCAATCAGAAGTGGTGGCATGACAGTATACACTAAATGTATGTTCACCCATCAACACTCTGATGCGTTTGCACAAGTAAATAATACAAAAAATAACAATACAAAATACAAAAAAATACCTAAAATAATCAACTAAAAAACATCAGAACAACACATCCAAACCTGCGTTCTGTGCAAAGTCGGGGTAGGCAAAAATGATCAAAAGAACACAAATGGCTCTTGGTGCAGACTCTGGGTTTGTGCTGGTGTCGTCAATGTTCAAACAAGCCAGAATAATGCCAAACCACACCGGATCTTTCTTTAAATGTGGATGCTGTGAAGCATTAAATGGTTGACCTCAGTGCAGCTAAATTTAAGGATGACTGCCATCAATGACTCTCAGTTATAGTCTGGTCCTCCTGATAACAGATGTTAACATCAGAGTGTTTACATGCAGAGTAGAGTCGAGCTGTTAGTTTAACTTGACTACTGTCCTTGTAGCAGTAGACTTTGACAACAGAGGGATATATTGATGGTACCGAACCGGTACTGAACTGTGACCCCAAAACCGAGGTATGAACTGAGCCGTGACCTCTGAACTGTGCATGCACAAGTAAATTAACCTCCAACCACAACTGTTACCTAGGTGTTAGTCCGTCTTTAAGAAATGTTCATTATTATTTTAGTAAGCCTATCAGGACTTTATGAGTAAAATCTTCCTGTTACTGTATTTAAAATTCCAGTTTTAGTACGGCTAACACATCAGCTTGACTTTTTCTAACTGCATGTAAACGTCCTGAGTAATGTATGGTTTGAAAGATGCAGGATGACACGGCAGCCTTAAACATGATCTGGCAAAAATGTCCACATTCAATAATACAGTGTCATTGTCAAAATAAAATACAGTTTTTCCCACCCTTATATTCAGAAATCATTCATAAAAGGCTGCTGACATTCAGATTCAGTCTCAGTAAGTATTCTGATGGGTTTACAGATTGAGATTTTAGAGTGAAACAAAAGCACTAATGTTGGATCAGTAATTTAGAGACCTCTTAAGTTGAAAGGGATAAAGCTGGATAAGTAATTCCCTTTTTGATACAGCTAGACTGGTGTGATTGCTACCTGGATTCAATTGTATTTTCACAGCAAAAAAAGGAGGTTAAAGACTCTGTAAAGTAAAAATAAATCTGCATTTAGGTTTGTTGTATGACAGGTCACTGAAACCCTGGTTCAAATTTCAGTCAGATAAAACATATTTAAATTTATAAGATTAAGCTTCAAAATCATGAAAAATGAGGCCGTAAATTCTGCTCCAGGATGGTGTGGGCATGTCTGTTGAATGAGCTGAAGCCCCGCCCACTCAGGAGAAATACAATTCTCTCAAATTTAAAAAATGTTATGATCTGAATGGAGGAAAGCTCTCACACCATAATCCTGCCTTTTGACCTTATGGTCAGAGCGCAGCTGCCTGGCTCTGTGCCAGAGACGAGACAAAGTTTTATTTCTGGCTCAAATCTCTGTTATACTTTAAATGATCCATAGACCACTGTGGCTGATAGATTTGGCAAATTTATCTCACAATGAACGAAAAAACCCAGCATTTAACTGACTGTTAACTTTCAGTAAAGGCAGTGACATCAGCTAACAACAGACTGTATTGAGATGAACTGCTCTGTGATTTTATATTGTAGTGTTAGAGGGGCGGGGTCATTCCCCACTGTGGGCTCGTGACATCATCAGCCCATATATTGGCCCTGCCCACATGAAACCCAGCCAGGAAAGAGGTGAAAAACTTTCTAATGGTCTAAATCCAAAATTCAGTCACATGTATATCTCAGTATTTTCACGTTTACAGCAGCCATATTCCAACATTTCTAGAGTGTTAAGAGACAAAGTTTGGATTTCACTTTACAGGGTCTTTAAAGATTGGCCAATCAGAGAGGCTGAGAGACGAAGGTAGGTAATTCATCCTTCAGCCAAAGAACAACCAAATCAAACTTCAAGGGAACAAAGAATCTGTAAAACAGTTGCTTAATTAATGAGTAGATTAAGCAACTAATCTCTTCTTTTTTTGGCTCAAAAGACAACATCCAAATTATCATTATTTTTTCAATAGTTCCATTATTTCCGTCTCTGATTAAGAATAACATCAAATATTGCTAGATCAAGCAGGATGTGTACCAGCATTTACTGCTATTCTATATTTTTTATGGCAAACAGCCTTTGGAACAAAACAAAACAAAACAAAACAAAACAAAAAAAACACAGGGGAATTTTTCTTCTAGTTACACATAATAGGGATTTATCTGTCTTTTCTTCACCCTTTTAATTGTTTGAATCATTAATTGCAAAATTTGTTTTCCCAAATGTAAACCCAAACTTTTATTATGACTAACTTTGAAATTAAGAATAAATTTAGAGGCTCATGGTAAATATACTCTGGTCATAATAAGCCAGTGCCCTCTGAGTATTAACATCGGCTTGTTTGATAGAATTTTTGGCAATAACAGATTTTAATTGTCTGAGCTGTTTTATGACTTGTCTAGTAAGTTAGATTTTCATGTGATTCACAACCCCTTAAAAGTACCATCAAATGCTCACAGCACAAGCTGTTGTATCTCCTCATCATTTCAAACCATCCATCTGTCACGTCACAGTGTTTCAGATTACTTGGCTGGAGTGGAAGAAGCTTCCTGAGCCCTTGCATCAAAGCTCACTAACAGCTCCCGGTTTTTGAAAAGAAATAGGTCCCATTTTTGCAGTGCTATTTCATCAAGACACATTTGAGATGGATTCTCAGCAGTGTTAAACTCCACCCTGCTGTGCTGCTGCAGCTTCAGCAGCCAAAACAAGAAAACAAGAGATGCAGTCTTAAAAATAAAAATATTCCCTTGTGTCAAATTCTGTCTCATCTCTCTTGCATGCAATGCTCTACGTCCTTTTACACAATATTAACAATCACTAATATTCTACGAACAATCTAATGATATAAAAGATTTGGTTTAACGTTGGTATCCTCTGCCCTCCTACTTATCACACCTCACAGCTCAGATTATAAGACAATAAACTGCTGCTGAACCCCCTTTGAAAAGCAGCCCCATGTGAGCCAATCAGGTGCATTTCCCCAAGTCAGACAATACAGAAAATTCCGCAGGAAAATGCTAAAGTGTACTCAGATGTTGACACCTAATGAGGTATTTTTCTAGTATGTTTTCTAGCAGGTCTGTATCTGTGCAGTAAGAAGGATATCAGAGTCTTGGCTGGATCTGCAGCTGATCAAAGGCCAATGAAAAAGTACAAGGGCTCGAAGACATGGACAAAAGCCTGCACAGGGAACATTTGAGTCATCTAACTTTGTGTTATCATCCTTGCTCCCTCCAGTTCTTTCTATCACTAACAAGGAGTGCTAAATCACTTACAATCTCCTTGCATGTGCATCAAATAATGAGGAAACTAAAAAGGGAAAAAGATGTGTCCAATGGGCTGTAAAGTGCATTGAATCAAAGTGATAAAATGCGACTGTGGGAATGTGCATGATGGTTCCCTTCTGGGGTTGATCCCTGCTCATGCCTGGCATGCTTTCATTTTAAGTGCCAAACACAAGTGCCAGGAGGATGAAATAATATGTAATATCCCACTGTAATACTTATTTTCTCTACTGTACATTTCCTACTAAATAAAAGAACGACAGTTCACTCAGAAGAACAGACAGAATGGGGCCGACAGACCACCAACAGAGAATTTGGATCACACCTACCAAACACCATATCACATGCTCCGTCACGGGTCTCTAACTCTCGGTCTACACAGGCGCACACGGACACATACACACTACTGCTGTGAGTAACACACGCATACATACTACAAAGACGCTGTGTTGGTTAAGACAGCAGACTAGGCTACATGGCCTTGGCGGTGATAAGCAGTGAGCTTCTTACAGGTGCAGTAAGTAGGCACCGGCTGCAGCACATTTCTTTTTTTTTTTTACAGTTATAGGAGGCTTTTTGTGTGCTCTTGTTTGTCACAGACCTACTCTAAAGTGGTGCTCTCACTTTCTTTTCAAAGCCGACTTAATTTAATGTTTGTCATATTTGGTCAAAACCTCCATTAGCCAAGGATCTTTGTTGTGTTCACTAAAAGAAGTCCCTTTTATGAATTCAAAGTCTTTCCCACAGAGAAGAGCACAAAGGCAGTTAGTTTTTATTCCTTCACATACTGTAAGGTGGCGGTGATTGAAGAGGATCTGTGGTGAAGGCGTGGAGAGTTGTGTTTGTGCACCCGAGGAGAAGGCAGAGAAAAGAGTTTCAGGTTCAGTTCAGGTGTCTCCTCAGTGCTTGGACAGTAGGACTGGAGAGAGAGATGAAAGGGAAGGGAGGAGGGGAGAGAGTGACAGATGTTTAAGCTTTTTCCTCTGTGCAGGAGTTCTCACTCAGAGGGCCGCTTTGGCACGGTGGTTTCTGTTTCTCCCACTGGCATATGGCATTGGTGTAACCCACAATCACTTTGTCCATCCAGGTGAGGGGCTGAGGGAAGAGCACCGCGCCCTCGAAGAAGCCCAGGTGGCCTCCGTGTAGCGTCAGGGAAAAGATCACATTCGGCATCTTTGCTGAAGGATGACACAACACAAAGGAATTAGGCCTGTGTACTCTGGACAGTGTGTACCCGTCAGTATCTGAAAGCCAACAGTGGACACATGACCAAATATGGGCTTAACAGGGATTATATTATGCCTGGTATAGATAGCGAGGGTGTGTTTGGCTGGTCAAATAGATAACAGCATGACTCAACTTCTGGCAGGTACAGTATGTTTAAGCTACAACTGCCATGACTGAGCCAATCAATAAGCTGCTAATGATGGAGACAGAACAACTGAGACTTAACAGAACCACTACTTTATCAGATTACAGAAATCAAATGTTCCCTAAAGTCAGCGCTAACATTTTCATTTAAGTCCCTCTATAAAGTGGAAGGTTTTGCATGAACATACTGTCGCAAAGTCAACAGACTGCAGATCACCTAGTGAGGGGTAGAAGCAGGTTGTTGAGAGAAGCTGAGTAGAGGGTTACATGGCTTATGCTGTGTTGGATGAATTTTAAGCGTACGCTCCTTTGGTTCTACTTTTACATTGACATGTGCTGCAATTGAATTTATTTTAAATGATTCTTTTTGCAGAACTTAAAGAAAAGGGTAGCGATTGTTTCTGATATTTATCAAGGTTCTCTGTGATTTCAAGTTTAGTAACTTTCTGTAAAAAAATATTTTCTTTAAATCTTTATATATATTGAGCTTTTTGGTAAGGCTTACAAAAATGGCACTTTTTTGAAAACTCACTTGCTCCTGCAATTACATTGAAAACAACAAAGCTTGGGACCATTGCAACTTTTACAATATTTTGTCATACGCTGCTGCAGAATCAAGAACTTAAAAGCGAACACAGTAACAAAATGGTAAACTGACTTGAGCTCGTATAGTTCCTTTCTAGTCATCTGACAACTCAATTCACTTTTTACACTGCAGGCCACACTTTCCCATTCGCTGTTTCCCCAGGAATAGCCCATGAAATCAGTTTTAGAGATTCACTTTTGTTTGTTTTTTAGCCATTATTTGAAAAGGACAGGACAGCTAATAGTGTAGGCCCAGTGTATTCAATTGGAGGCTCAGGGACTGGGTCAGGGATCCAAGGTCATTTTTACTTGCCCTTTAAGTAGACTAATTTTGTTTAGGGATGATTCACACCAGTTTATTATGAAAAAATGCACATTTATTGAATTAAAATTACCATCAGTGATGATTATTTTCCCAACTTGTTTGTCCCACCTTAAAGTGTTGCAGTTATGCATGCATATATCCTCTCATTCCTGCCAGACACATGCACTGCTTTCCGCATTGATGTCTTAGCATGCACATGTCAGTATCTGTTGTCATGATCTTGTGAGTACAAAAGCCCAACTGGCTCTGATTTTTGGCGAGCCTCATGTTTCAAGGAAAGACATGGCACCTTTATTGCGGCTTGCACAGAACACAAGAGAGCTAAATCAGCATCAGTACTAGTGGCATGGATTTTAAGCAAAAAAAAAAAGCCCATTACAACTGCAAAGACTGTCAAGAAGTGTATGCTTGCATCTTTAAAGGAGGTTGTTACAGATGAGAAAAAGTCATCTGTAACTAAAGCTATAAAAATTGTTACATATACTGTATGTCATGAAATATTTCTTAGGCCCTTCATATCTGATCGTTTCCCAGGAACTGGGCCTCATACCCAACTAAATGAATAGCCCTGGTGTGGGCAATCAGGGAGAAAGATCAGAGGATGGCATGTGGGGAGCCACAAAGAACACAAAGAACAAGGATGTCTACATTTGATCCAAGGTTGTAGTTAAAGCCCACCCAAATGAAAACCATTAATTTCAACTTTGGCTGATATTTTGTCTGAATGAACAAAGGGGGCAGGGCTTCACTATAGGTCAGTTGATTTCAAGATGACTCTTAAAGCTCTTCATGGCCTTGCTCACAGCTAAATCATCATGTATACTGGGACCTTTGTGTGGAGGTTTTCTGGTTGTTCCAACTACCAGACTGAAAACTAAAGAGGACAGAGAATTTGTGGCGAGGGCTCGAAAACTTGGAAATTATCTGCTCTGGGACATCAGGAGAGTAGAGTCGGTAATCCCTTTGAAATCTCTTCTCAAGACTTACTTTAATCTGCAAGCCTATCCCAATCTTACTTGGATTTTAATTATTAAAATTCCTCTGAAAAAATTCAAAATCCTTTCGAGTTCTTACAAATGTCTAAAAATGTGTGCTGTTTCTCATATTTGACCTGCCTGTTAATGTTTATTTGTGTTATATTGTGGCTGTCCCTGATAAACACTTTGTAACTTTGATTTTGAAAGGTGCTTCATAAACACTCACATTTTTCATTTATTCCAGTGTGTTGTTTTGGTGTAATGGTGCCATATAAATATTACTTGATATTAACTCTTCAGCCAGTTGGCCTTCACTGTCAGGTCTCAAACTGTCATACTTAACCTTTAGTCTGCTTGGCTGCCACAGAAATGACCAAAAGTATGCAAGAACTAAGTTTGTGGACTTGTCCTTCCATGCTCTCTACCCTGAACAAGTTTTAGCTTGCTATGTCATGCCTCACTAGACCACACAGAGCTCTCACTTTTTTTCATGATCTGAAACTAATGTCCTTTTCTTGTAGTGCAGTGCTGCTCACCTCTACTGAGACAAACTTATATATAAGTGAAGTGTTCAGGTGTCTACAACCTTTGGCCATGTAATGACATGATTAAAAACTGACTGAACTGGATTGAGGGTAACACCTACAGAGAGATTTTTAAACTCAGAGACCTGTAGGTGTTGACAGGTGCTAAATCAGAGAATTACCTCATCTTTAAATATATACCTAGAATTACTGCCTTGTGGTTGCATACTTCTGAGAACCAGTCAAACTGCAGTTTCACACCCAGACCTGTGCTTTTTGTCCTACAGAATGACAGCTCATTTGGGCTATAGGAGATTTTTTGTATGCTTAAAACTATTTAGAAGGCACTATTACCCAAGAATGTAATGGATGTGGAGTTAACAGTTTCAGTAATTTCTGAATTGATCTTTGAATGTTTGCATAATGTGTAAAGCATAAAAAAAGATTGTATCAAACTTGTATTTTGACACTTTTCAGGTTAAAGAAATATTGCACTTTCTATGATCTGAAAATTGCAGCAAGTCAAATTGTGATTTAATCTAATTTGCGATTAACTGCCCACCCCTACTGCAGGCCAGACTTAAACCCGCATATATGGGGCGGGACCTAAGCATTGGCCCATCTGCATCCCTCTATAGCAGTTTTAAAAATCAAAATAACACACACCAATTTTCTGAATCAGGCAGCCATTTGCTACGAGTGACACAGGTATGCCACAAGGTTGCTGTACCGGTGAAGGTATGTAGAGACAGACAAATAACAAGAACACATATTCTGTCCTGTCTGCCTCGGTTTATGCCTAGAAAGAGGAAGTGAATCCGTTCACACTTTTTTATTACATGTATGGCATGCAGAGTGCTATGTCTGAGGACAGCCAGGCTGAGTGGTCTTATGAAAAGGATTGGCCTAAATCTTGTTATTCTCCTGCTTTTATCTGGGTTAGTGGGTGAGCCTGATGCGGTTGACTAGTGATTAAGATCCCGCAGGGTTTTCACCACCGTGCACTATTCATGACAGCTGCTGAGCTGCCACGAGACAGCTCAGAGCTCGTTCAGACCTGGAGACATTTTTCCAGTGGGCTCAGAGTGACAGGTGGGAACAGAGCAAGCTGGAGGACAGCTTGTACTTTAAAAAAGACGCTCAAACATGTTGCATGTGCAGCCAGATGCTTTACATTAAAGCATGAAACAAGCTAATCACAGGTGAGTGTTACTTAGGAGCAAGCTGTGAACTCGTCTCATCAGTCGTTTTTAATCCAAGCTAATTACAGCACAAACACAGTCAGGGTATTTCTGTCCCTTCCTGGTAGGCCAGTGTGTCTGACTCACTGACATATTTCAGGACAAAGGTGGTGGCTGATCCTCTTTTCAGTAAGGGTTGCTTTCCAGAGACACATGTAGGACAGAGTTGCATGAACTTCCAGTCAGAAGTCATCCCCCACACAAACAATCTCACATGAGAGATTTTCCTTTTCCAAAATAGTTGAAGTGGCCAGTAAGTTTAAATATAGCACAGGCAGAAGAGGAGAAACGCTTGATTAGACACTGTGTAACATGGAAGCAGTCTTATTAGACTACCTGTAACTTTAATATGCCATGAAGTCAACTGAAGGGGAAAATCTTGTATAATGAACACCTGTGAACCAGTAAAATGTGGTTTAAGCAGAAGAATGGACAGTGTCCTCAAATAGGGTCATGTTTTCCATATTCACATGGTAAGACCATATGAATGCCTCCCTTATAAAGTAGCTGTACATCGAATTTTTCTGAACACACAAGCTTCTTGATGAAATTTCAGATGTAAGGGAGCCTATGGTCCTTCCTGTTAAGCTACATACTGTACCAGAAGGAGCTATAGCTCCTGTTTCTTGTGCTCACTAGGCTTTCAAACACAAACAAATAATGTAATGTTAGGATTTAGGAGGAGAAAGCTAGGCTGAGCAACAGTGTTTCCACTTGAACCAACCTCAACCCCATTAATCCCATATGAAAGCAGCAAGAGACACTGTGAAATCAGCTTTATGTGTGAACAAGTGTTACAGCTGCTTTTACACACCTAAAGACATAGATCACGCTGTTGACCTGACCCATGTGTCACAACCTCTCCTCCCTAGGGTGTGGAGCCAATGTACAAGAAGGCCTTTTGAGAATCCAGACATGTTTTTTTTTCCTATTTTAAGAACAAAATATTGGGTGTCAGCTGCAACCATCGTAGACAGTCCTGTTGCATAAAACAATAAAAAAAACAACACCTATACAGGGATCAAATAGGTGACTCAGCATGTCTGCAAGAACATGATGAACACCAGCACAGATTTTCCTTGTACAAAGCCAACTCCACTCCATTATTTTTGGCACAGAATTAAATATTCAGGACAATCTAGTATTATAAATTTTTCAAGTTGTCAGTGCTATTTAAGATCTGATTTTAAAACACCAGAAGCATTATGAAATTATGTCCATGAGTTATGAAAGTTGTACCATTCTTTTTTGACTCATGATAGGGATTTTGAGCGACACATCTCTACACACATCTCAGACTTGGCAGTTTTAGAGCAAGTTTTATTTTAAATGAATGGAACTGAACTGTCTTTTGAAGAAGATCATATTAAGCCTTATTTGCACTGACTAGCAGTTTTTGTCAAAGTTAGATTTTTTTTAGAAAACTGATTACCAACAAACCATGTCTGAGTGCTGTTACTTTATATCAAGTTAATTATCCATTGGCTGCACATCTTCCTGTAAACATGGTTAAAAATCGTCTTAAAATAAAACTTCTTTAACACTGAAGTTCAGTAATGCAGCGCTGCTGCTGGGATTTACCTGCTAATGTGCGAGGGATGGTGAGAAGTGAATCATGAACCAGAGGATCATCTGAAGAGTTCACCAGCAGCAATGGCACCTTGACCTGGAAAAAAAGAATATGCACATCAAATAAATACATAAACTAAATAAATAAAAAAAATAACACATGATAATATGAGATGTATGTAAAAACATATCTTACATTGTGGATATAATGTACACAACTCTCCTTCTCATAGTACTCTTTGAGAGAATTGTGGCCGTGGAATTTTCTGTTGAAACCCAAAAAAGAAAATTCTTTACTATATCACACACATATCAAAGATATTTCATATCTCTTCAATAAAACATTACTGCAAGAGCTGCTAGCAGTGGTGTAGAGCAGGGTATAAGAGGGTATATGGAGTCACTTATTGCATTTATCTTTTAATCTACATGGAGGATACCCACTCAAAACCCCCTTTCCTAGGATGGCAAAGGCAACAAAAAATATCTGAGTACAAAAGAGCATTGCTTTGTAATGAACTACCCCCAACACTGCCGAAGAATATGGAAGGGCTCACTTAAAATGCAGAATTATAAATGGTTGTGTCCGCATACTGTCTGTTGGCCAGCGGTTACAGTAAAAACTGCTTTTCTTTGTTCCTTTCCTGAAGCAGCAGAAGTTAAATGTGCAAATACTACAGGTACATTTTAAGTGTAATTATGCAAGATTTTCTTCCATCTTTTTTAATAGCATAGGTTGCAAAGTAGATGGATTTACCAGCCGCCATGTCTGTCTATAGGCAAATCCATCTTGCAAAACTGCAATATCTAACATTTATGCCTGACTGAAAATGTTTCGGACCAATCAGAATAGGAGGAGAACAAGGCAAAAGCCACAGGCAGAGTGCAGTTGTACTAAAGTTGCTAGTGTAATGATTAGCTTGGATATATCTATAGTATAGCTGAAGTTTTAGCAGAACTGGACGACATTTCTCTATGAAATAAAGAGCCAAAAACTGGTGAAGTGATTAGCTCGAAAATAGCCATAGTGGCAGTTTTGTCATAACATTTCTTTACAAAAACAAGAGCTAAGGGCTATACTGAAAGCTTGACATGACAGAAGAGATGTTTATTGAGAAACATTTATTCTAGTTTGCAATCGTTAGGGGTGGGCTTTGCCTATGTATCCAATGACTGCTGCTGTGGTAGCTATTCGCTCAGAAGTAGCTGTAGTACAGCAGCAGTTTAGATCAGAACTGAGCCTCTTTTCTATGTTAAAATAAGACTGAAGAGCCCCACCAAAAGCTTGTCTTGACAGAGAAGATGTTTTTGCACACCTCCTAGCCGGTTTCAGCATGAATTTTATTCACTGAGAAGCTCTGTCGTTCACACACTATGGGAGCGCTAGCCTGTAGAGCTCAGGTTAGTACTGGAGATGCACATGCCTACTACATCATTTTGCAATATTGCTCTGATTGGCCTTTAATGAATGTGACAGGCAGAACCGATCACCTTCTGAGTCCTGCCTCCCCAAACACTTTTTATGTGAGCTTTCGCTGATGAATGTGAAATATATCCATGCAATGTATATATGAAACCATCTATCTGGCATGTCAGGTGAGGTTATCTTTTGCTGGTTCTCTTAGAAAATTTGGGGTATCAGTCAAAAGTATACCCACTTCTTTAGACACATTACACCACAGGCTGCAAGATTGAATTAAAAGGAAGAAATTCAACGAATCAGAGCTTAAATCTGTCACATGAAAACAACCCTAAGGGCTATAACTATCACCTATTTCATCTTGAAATACCTCATGATATTGTCATCGATCTGCATGAGGGATGTTGCAGTCCAAAGCCGCCCAAGGTCTGCATCTATCGTTTTAATCGAACTCCCTCCAAACAAACTGTGCCTGTAAATACAGAAAATACAAAGTACATAAGACAAAAAACATTTCAAAATGTCGAAATGAGCAGCCGTTCAGAGGGCAGTAAACTACTTAAACATTTGTACAATGCAGTAAGGGATTTCAGTAAGGGTCTGGCAGGGAGCTGAACCTTATGTCTACATTCTCTAAAGAGCATGATGCTCTTCTCATGACATCACATGGGAGGAATTGTATGTGAAAATACAGAATGACTACAAGTCTGTGTAATGTTGGACTGAGCCAAGGAGGAAAACAGAGCAGTTCCCTGTCTGGGGGAATCCTCTGCAAGAAAGGGAGTGTGCTTGAAATGTGAAACTAGCTGCAATAGCTGCTGATCATTCATTACCTTAAATACCATGCAGAGTTTTATGTGGAAGTTAAGAAATGCTGAGAATATTGGAAAACGTATGTTTTGCTGATGTGATGCCTGAGAACTGACTTTGTGAAACACCCGTTATTGGCTTCCTACAATTAAACAAATGTATATTCATATCAACTGAGGTGAAGGAATATGAAAACATGTGCAGAATCAGCTGTAATACCTGTGTGAGAGGATGATTTTCTTCATGTTGTCAGCCATGAGAAAATTATAAAATCGTCTAAACTGGTCCCACTGTAGGAATGTTTCCTGGGCCCTGGGTGAAAGAGAGAGAGAAAGACAAACACACAGGAAGTAAGCTTTGTGCAGCCTGTCTGCATTCCAAACAACACACTAAATATCCTGTGTAATCCACTGGACAAAGAATCACGCTGTGGCAGAGAGTAGCAACCGAGTCAGGCATTAAAATGCAGCTCACTGACAGAGACAGGCTAAACCAACACACTGAAAAACTATATTTTAGAAATACCTGACTTTTACTTGAAGCACTGAGGTTTAAAGTAACCAGAGGTGTTATCAGTTAATCATACATTATTGGTAGAAAGGGGCAGCATTAAGGGGCAGCTGACAGAAGGGCCAGCTCAGGTTGGGACAATGTTTGGAGAGGATTCTTTTAAAGGGTAAAAAATCTGAAATCTGTTCTTTTGGAAAGGGCAGTCTGTCCAACAACTAATGCATCCCGCTGCCTTTAACAGACCCAGCCTGTCATGTTCACCGAGAAACTCTGACTGCATTTAAACCCTGAAGTTGATGCTCAGTCGAGTATGAACACAGGTTGCAAAGTCTGCATTAACCCTCACATGCTCTACTGGTTTGGAAACATACATACATTAACATGTTTGTTTGCACTGCATGTTCTACAAATGTGACTCTGAATGTAAACAAAGTGTTTGTCCTGCACAGGTTACACGATCACGCGGTTCACTGCACTGTACAAACAGACCCCTCTGCTCAGAATGCCCCATTAAACATATGAAAGGGATTCAGGGAAAGATGTTTAATAAACAGCACAGCCTGAACACACAGAGCATCCAGAAAATTGTGAAAAGAACAACCAACCACTGCCTAAAATCAAAAACTGAGTTTAACAGGTCTGTCTCTTCAAGAATAAGGTCTACAAAACAGTAAATGGTTGTTTAAATAGTTAACAGACCGGCTGAAAGATTCATCATCTGACAAGAGATGCTAGCACATGGCTGTATTATGCAACCACTAATCATTCCTTGGCATTATGCAGCACTTCATCAATATTTATAAATGTATGAAAATAGTGCTTGTGTAATAAAGGGGCTCTAATGATAGAGCATGTTTTAATTAAGAGCTGACAGGATAAAAACCCACCTGAGAGCACTGTACCCCTGACAGACGCTGACACAACACAGCACTCGCTCCTGGTTTACCCTGTTCTCTCCCAGAAACTTGCACACGATGTTTCCACCCAGACTGAAGCCAACCACGACCAGCTGGGTCTGAGGATACGCCCGCTTAATGTAGCCGACCATGGATGCAAACTCCCATGTGCACCCTGTGAGAGAAACAGTTCAGTTTTCAATCAATAAATAACACGCCTGTGGGATGGAGCATTTTTCTCTGCTCAGCAGTTCCAGCTGAAGGTGCCTTTAGTATTAAATTTGAGCCTCTATCAGACCTTTTCAGTGAGCTCAGGTCTAAAATCTCTTACAATCTCTTATTCCTGGAGCTTTAGTAGCTCATAAAGCTTTTAAGCTTGCACCCTGATGTTGTAATGAGATTTGTCTGAGTGAAAAAAAGTTAAAAATACCCAAAACTGAACCAGATTATATCAAAATGAAGATAACGTGCCTCCAAAGAATGTCATAATAAAGACTTCTGTATGTATATTTCTGCTGCTCTTCCTGTTAGGAATAATATAAGATGTTTCAAGCTTTAATTTCACCAGACCGCTGGATTAGAGTACAGGACTAAGAAAAATAAATAAACAAAACAACCAATGATTCAGTAATCCTGCTAATAATACTGAATTAAATCTCTTCTGTATAAAAAAACAAACATTTTCAGTCCTTGATACTACCTCAAAAATGTGATTCTGCATTTAATCTCTTAGTAAACTGAAGTCAGCTCCATTCCTTACCGTAGGTAAACATACGCGGGGAGGTCAGCTCGATGTTGGGAAGCGCTCCCAGGTGGTTCAGCACAGCACAGCGGTATCCGTCCTTCTGGGCATAATCAACAAAGGTCCGAACGTAATGCTTCTCACTATGGTTACCAATTCCAGGGCATATCACCATGGTGATGTCATCTAGTGAAACAGGCAGAAGGATCAAAATTTGACATTTTCAGGTGAGATTTATACAGACAAGAAGAGATCATGTCTCTCCTGAGCAGTCCATCATGCTGGTGTTTAAAAGGAACAAAGCACAATAAACTCTCTTAAATAAAGGATGAGACATTTTTATGTCAAAAACAGCCTCAGAAAAAGAGAACAGAATTTTAACCCAGACTATTTCATGTCATGGGAGTCTTAAGCTTTCCTAAAGGGTCACAGGATCACAGCTGAGGTCAGAGTTCAGCTAAGGCATTCAGGAGAATCCATCTTCGAAACTTGACTCACAAAATGCATTACAGACACATTTTAACTCAGTTAAAGACCAATAACTTCAGCATAAGAAGCTTATGTGAAACCCCCATAAAATCCTTCAAAAGTGGACTCATAACTAAAAGTCAAATTTCACTTCAGTGTCTTTTTTATACCACATGTTTAACAACAATACTATATTTATCTTATTATCTATTTATTATTATGTTTTAAGATTTTTTGGAGGGTGTTTGCCTTGATTTAGACAGGGAAGCTGAAAAGAGACAGGGAATATGGGCAAGAGTGGGGAAGATGTGCACCAAACAGAGCCAGCATCAGGATTTGCATTGAGGAATGTATCTTCTGTAGATTGGCATCCAGCTGAGCTAAACTAGTGTCCACTGCCTCTGCTATTCTAATGATTGCAAGTATCAACAAATACTGAAGATCTAACAAAAGTACTTATTTGACAAGTCTAGTGTGTAGGAGAGAAATGGATTTATCAAAAATTTGTGAGGCAACATCGGGTGTCTAGGATTGCTATTTTTGTCGAAGCAGTTTGAAGACAGGTATTATACTGTTGGACTTTTATGAGCAACATATCAGGCTTTTATAGTCTGTACCCCCTACCTCTTTATGTATTAAAAAAGAGTCTGCAGCACCCTTATATCAAACATGTAAGAACCCCACCACAAGGAACAAGTCGGGAGAAACTTCCCTTCTTCCACACAAAATAAATGAAACATCAAAACAATACTAAGGGTATAAAAATACAAGATAAAGAACAACGTTCCAATATTTTAAATTCAAAACATAAATTAGATGTTTAAGCCAAGCAGCCAAGAACACCTCAGCCACCATCTACCACAGAAAATATCGTCCGAATTTATGCAAGTAATAAAAATATACAGTTTGTTAAAGAAAAGTAGATATGGATGTAATTCCTCACCTCCTATTCGATGTTCCCCTACTGGCTCAAACAGGTCAAAGGTTGCAGTGGCCCCATCCTGCATGGGTAAGTACTTTCTGATTCCGCTGGGGTGAGGAGAACTCACCCGACCAAGTTTCCCATACAAAGCCGTCTGAAGGTGACCACTCTTGCCCCACAGTAAGGGAGGAATGTACCTGCAAAACACAAATATGGACTCTGGTATTAAATTCCATCTGGAAATATGATCTAACTCCCCTAATGCACTCGATAAGGTTGAAACTGAGAACAGCTTTAAACAATGTCAGAGTGAGCAGACACATTTACATGCCTGGTTTATGACACTTTATCAAATTCTGACTCACAGTTTGCATGCACAGTTTCATTTCTGTTGCAGCTTTTTAAAGACTGATCTATGCTCCCAACTAACATCAATGTTTTAACGACAGTCTTTTGCTATGTGTTTATAAGTTATGCTGAGCATGGCTACTTGAATTCCTGTGATACCTCTGTAGGAGTTTGCAGTAGGAGTCTGGATTATGTAATATTCCTTTGAAATGCTGTGCCTTGTGTTGTGCATTATCATGAATCACCATCTTATTTCAAAATTCAACCCAAATGGATACAAACAACTGACGGGAGAACTGTGTCTGGAGCTTTTTAATCTTTAGATTGTATGACATTAAGAAAGGCTTAATCAAGAGGATGTATAATCAGAATAAGAGCTATGAAGTTAACAGCCAAAAACAATTGTTTGCTTCTACTGTAACCCTCCAGAGGCAGAAAGTTCTCCTCTACAGACATCTCCTGCCTCGCTCTTCTATTATATCTTCTTTTTTCTTTCATCGATGATTTTGTTCTGCTTTTGTTGTCTTTTGTTAGACAAGACAGATATAGGGATTACATGAAATGTGGGGAGGGATGGGGAAGCAGAATCTCCCCTTATGCACTAATGATAATGATAATTATGACAACATTTATCATAAAAAGGGTAATTTCATTTGTTGTTCTTTATATGATGCTGTTATTCATTGTCACAGAAGTGTAAAGGTCTTCACAGGATGGTGAACAAACCCTTTTGTAAAAGGTTTAAGACAAACCCGACTCCATTTGAAACGAGGGCTTTCAACAGTAACAGTGGGACTTGTTGAAAACGACACATTAGCAAGCATCACATGGCCTCGTTCTCACTTGTTTTCAATTACATAACACTGTATCAGTAATTTTCTTGTCACACTTGCTGATGATGAAGTGAAGAGGGCCCATCTTTGGAGGCCATCAGTTGAGATAAACAAGTCAAAGCTCAGACAAAGAGGACACTAATCGTGTTTTTACTGAACAGAGGACCAAAACAGTCAGAGACAGGAATAGGCAAAACAGAGCTAAAGGTCCAATTACATCAAGAGTTACACAGGACCTTCAACGTGGTCTTATCTCTTACTATACCCTCAATAATTACTGCATGTAGAAAATACCCTCTTACATAACAGGGCTGTCAATCCAAAACCAGAGTGCTTCCATTTGGTGATAATGTAATCACCTCCACCGTGCACTTTTACAGTCAGCATAGCTAAAGCTTAACCCTGCTTTTCTAGAAGGTACTCAACAGGCTTAATCTATGACTACTGGAAGAGGATAACCTCGCTGTTGTTATGTGGACAGGAGGATAAGCAAACCACAGGTTGTTTGAGTTCAACAACAGATAAGATAAAACAGAGGTGGCATATTATTGTGTGGCCCACAATAAGGACATACTCTAGAATAGATAGATTGGTAGACGACAATGATACCTCATGTTACCTCAGTAACTGAAGGATATAAATACAGTGCTGTGTAAGAGTCTTGAGACACAATTATCATTCCAGTCTTTCTTGAAAGAGACTGAATGGGAGTGTATTATTTTCAAGCATGACCATGATCCTAAGCAGACTGCTAATGCAGAGAAATCATTTCTATAGAGAAAAACAGTGGATAAAAACACTGATAGCTCAGTAGATAGTAATGCTATGTTCACATTGCAGGCTTTAATGCTCAGTTCTGATTTTCTTGCTCAGATCTGTTTTTTTGGCTGTTTACATTTTCAATATTACCTGTATGCAGACTGCCATGTAAACAGGTCACAGTCCTGAACAGCTGAACTGACATGCCAGCAGGGTTTGTCCCCCATATTTCTGTAAAGTGGACTCTTGATCTGACCATGACCGCTACGTTGATTGGAGACTTTAGCCTCTTTAAACTTAGCCTTGGGGTTTTCCACTTTCCTTTGGTGCTACAGCCAAATCCTTTTGTGACCATAGCCTGGCATTTCTTTCAAACGCATTTGAAAAATAGTTTAGTTATGTAACAACCCAGTAAGTTTTGCTTCTATAAAAGTGTCATTTCATATATTTAGGAGGTCTAACAACTCGCTGTCCCTCCACTGACTGCCTCTATCACTGCTGTATTCCATGGTGAGCATGACTGACTCCTACCTTTGCCAATTCTGTTTCCTGTGCCCGCAGAAATGTGATGAGTGTCACTCCAGAATGACATCAATGCGACATAGTCTGGCTGGACATCAGATATGTATCTGATTTAATATTTATACATTTAATATATTTATTAGGGATGCAGGATATTGTTTTTTTTTTTTTTCAATTTCCGATATGTCTATATTTACAGATTCATCTTACGTGATACTGATGTTGATATTTAAATTTGCTTTTTGGACAAGAAATTTCAGTCCTTTTGGACACACTTAAAGGTTTGAGGATGACCTGGGAAACAAACTTTAGTCCTTAAAAAACACTTTAAAATTAAAAGAATGAGGATAAAAGAAGAAAAAGATCTCAACTGACATAGGTCTGTTGATTAAGCCTGAAACTCCAGTAATTTATTAGTGTATGGCCAAAATTTACAGTTGATATATGCTAAAATACACAGGCAAAATACTGGATGTAAATATCGGCAGCAATTTTGACATCTTCTGATACTTATATTTGCATTTTAAAGCTAATATCTGCCGGTACCAATACAAGATTGATAACATTGTGCATCCCTGATATTTATATATTACATTGAATTACCACATGAGAGTAGATTAAATCTGATTTGAACATGTCAGAATCAGTGTGACTTGCATTGTCAGAAAAATCATCAGATGAGTCACATATGAGCCAAAAAAAAAAGTCAGCTCTGACCTGCCGTGTGAAGATAGCCCTAAATATTTAGGTATCATATAAACACAAAGAGAAAATTAAAAAGCACTGAAATGTAAAGACATTTTTTGGGAAGTGCTGATACAATAAAAAAGTGTGGTATAACACACCAAAAACTAATTAGAGAGTTTAACATTTGCCAAGTAAAAAGGCAAGTCACACTTAGTGCTGACTTTTGCCTGTGAAAGGCTTTTATTTCTCTATTTTAATATGTATATTATGGGGAAAAAATTACTAATAAAATGGATCATCATAGAACTATGTTAAACAAAAAGGCTACTGATGTAGCACAGTACCGTATTAATATATAATAGCCATAAACACATATATTTACTTAGCCTCAGTGACAGAATAAAGACAAAGATACAGGAGGGTGTGTGAGGACAGCTCCAAATCTTTAAACCTTGTTAAAATTGCCTACCAGTATCTGATGCCACAGATGTTGGCTAACATTGCTATCCTTATTTGGTTGTTAGCTGTACTGTCTCTAGACTAAATTAGGTATCCTCTCTGGAGCCAGGGGTCTGAAATTTCCTATAAACATCACCAACAGGGCCTTAAATACACTGCTGAGTGTACTATGCACAATATGAGGGCTTGACAACAGTAATCAGGGGGCCAAGGAAGGGTCAAACTCATGTTTTTAAAATTTCCCTTATGTGAAACCACTCTAAGTGTCAGCTCGGCTTCCTCTCCAGTCTTCCTCTTTTTGTGTCAATCGTCTCATATCCCATTCACATGGCACTCTGAATGTCATAATCAGAACTGTGAGCAGTCATCAGATGGTGACAAAGTGAATCATAACAAGAGTTAATTCTGATTACAGCACTATTTAATTAACTGATATTTGGCACAAGTGATACAGTTGTTGTATCACACGAGTCAGGACAACAATAATCCCCCAACCCGTAATTTTGCTGTAGTTTTTACACAGATACAGAGGGGAAAAGGTCCAGGAAAAACGACAAGCAAGACAAATGCTTCACTTTAGATAATAAAACATCGGGCAGAGACGATGATGATTGAGGAGTTTTTCTACTTGAATTAAGCATTTTTCTCTCTGTAATAATCACCATCTAAAAGCAGGACCTTGCACCACAAATTACAGATAAAACTGATGCAACAATTCAAAATTAATCATTGATTTCCTGTTTCTGTCTTTTTTTAACCTTTTGCCTGCCTTTAGATCAGAATATTTCATCCCTTTGTGTAGTGTGCACAAGTTCTGTTTGCTTGCATGGCCATTAGGTAACGGTAAGAGGAAACAGACACGTCAGTGCGGTTTGATGAGGCAACAATCTGAAGTCCAGATCAAAGTTCAAAACAGAAGTCATGAGCTTTTGATGCTCACAAGCTGGGAAAACACCCAACAAACGCCTTTGGAAATAATAATTAAGTCTTTGAGGTTATGTCCTGACTGAAGGGTTGCTTATAAAAATAGATACAGGCAATCTGGTGGCTCATATACCTAACCATATATGTCATTTCCAGTAAATATATAATGCTGGTTGGTACTTAAGCTTGTTGTTGTTTCACTCTGGTTACTCTCCTCTTTCTTTTCCTTTTCTGTTTTACTATAACATGGCACTAAGCTAGTCTGTTGCTGCTAATGGCTGTCTGGCATTGATCTGCTTATTATTGGCTGCTGTCTTGATAAATGTACTCGCTACAACACTGCTGCACAAACACCAAGGATCAAACTCTTTAACAATGAGCTGACGAATGACTGTGACTGTAAAATGTAGATTTTAGACATCATTTTTCCTTGTATTTAAAAAAATATAAGTATTTAAAAAACACAAGCCAACACTAAGTTGCACTTCAAGAAAAGGACACCTGTCCTGGTTTGCCCTCCATGTTAGCTGAAACCCTTGTGTAATGTCCCCAAACACAGCTGAAGAAAATGCTGGCTAACTTCACAACATCCCTCCTATGCTTTCCTCTCTGTAATTGATCTTTGTTATGCAACACCGCAGGGGGTCATTACAAATGTGACTTCTCAACAACACAAAGACAGAACACAGATTTCGCCAACATCAACAATGCAGACGGTTTCCAGGACTCGGGTTATTTCAGATCTATTAGCATTCTGCGTCAAACAGTTCTGAGAGTAAATATGGCTGTTCAGCGGGGAATGACAACAGACGAGACACAAATGTAAACATCACAGTACCCTTATGATTCTGTGACACTGCAGCTGAGAGGCAAAGGGCTCAGTAACTATCGGTTATATAAGCAGACACTTGTGAGGAAGGCCCAGAGGAAGACCACCATGCAGAGCTCCTCTGAAGCATTGCAACCCCAGCAGACCACAGGACATAAGTGATACACCATGTAAGGTTGAAAAAAGTCCAATTCTCAATAATTGGATAATACCATATGCTTCAAATTACACAAATCAATTAGCTTCTTGTTCAATACTTACGAAAAGTACCAAGGTTGTGAAAAACAAGACATATTTTCAACCTAAAACTGCAGCACATTTAGAGAGAGCGTCTAGAAGAGGGTCTAGAAAGATAAAGTGCCAGTTACAAACAAAGCAATCAGACAGAGAAATAAGAAGAAATTTTTGATCAGTTACGCTGCAAAGAACAAAAATCACCACAGAGTCATGCAGGAAGGAGCGGATTTTTTCTGATAGCTGCTAAAGTTGTGCTTCTGTCTGCTGCATGTGTGTTTCTGTTCTGCCCTCCACATAAAGACAGGTGCTTTATTCAGCAGTTGGCAAGGTTTATTAGGTCCCTTTAGTATCCCATTGAAATGCATGTTAACTTTAATGTCTGTTGCAGACAAACAGTGATGTCTCCTGGTCCCTAAATACTCTTGTTTACATCCTGACCTGCAGACTTCAGACTGTGAGCTTGACCCTCTGCAGAAACACTGACACCCATAAAATGTCCTTAATATGGAACAGACAGAGCAGTTACCCTGAATACACTTCAAATGATCTCTACAAACGATAAGCCAAAAAAGAAATATTTCATTTTGTGGATATTCATTTTGCCTTTCTATCTTTGGTATGTGTTCAGTGGCTCTTTCTAACATGGTCTTTTTTTCCTGAATGCTTGCACGAGGCAGATATCATTGACAAATAGCTGTTTTTATTTTAAATGTGGACAAACTGAAGTTTGGTGCTTTGTATTGATAAGTCTTTAACATCAGTGAGCCGAATACCTGAGCTTCCACGTCAACACAAGACAGCTCATTATACTTCAAAAACAATATGGAGGTTATCAATGTACAACTATCTCCACACTGTACAGCAAGCCAACAAGCTCTACTGTGTGTGGAAAGTTAAAGAAAATCGAGGTAATATTCTCCTGATGTGTCATCATATCCATGTTTCCTTGTTCCTCAGTAAAAGTTATGGAGGAAAATAGGAATAGGGCGATGGGAAAAAAGTCATGCTGCTTTAAGTGGCATTGCTTACATATCAGGATACTACAATAGTAAGCAATGAAATCAAGCTGATTTTGTCATTGACAGTAGCGTGTATTATAACAGGCTCTAATGTGACAGATGGAAATCAAATAGAACTGAATTAAGAAGTTTGGGTTAGGTGCCCAGGAGGGTATGATTCAAAAATGTAGTATCAAGACAACTCTTCCTCATATGACAAGCAGGTAAAGGTATACGGCACACAACAGGCCATTCAAAAAAGGCTGCCAATCTGGTTTAGCTAACCCAGGAAAGATCTGCCTCCCATTGCCCTGTATCAACGACAACTGATTTGCATAATTTTTCATAAATAAGGATAGAAAATCTTAGTAGACATCAGACTAACCCATGGGATGGAGAGATGGGAGACTTTCGTGGTTATATATTCAAACATGCTTCCCCTGCCACAAACGAGTCTATATTTGTAATGTAACTGTGACAAAGCCTGCTACCTTTGGGATAAACCCCAAAAGCACAGCCTGATGTTTATTCATGCTACAACTGATGGTGAAACAAGGCATCTTTGGCAAAGACATGAGGAATACTCAGGAACACTGATGACAGATGGGACCACCGCCAGACAAACAGCTACCTTTGCTGCAGCCCCAGATGGCTGACAAGCAGTGCCATTTCCATGGTAATGCTTTGATTCTTTGTGACAGACACAGAGCTGAGAACAAAACTCACTCTTTGGTCAGCTGAGGACAGGACTTGAGCAGGAAGCGGTTGAGAGGAGTATCTTGGTAGGTGAGGTCCGGCGGAGCTGTGGGGCTCTTAAGGTTCAAACAGCGGACGATGACATAGAGCACCGTGGCAACTGCGGCTAGCTTCATGCCGTCGAACATCGCCGGCAGCTCTGGGGAGATGGTGTGCACGTCTGATTCATGGGCGTTCATGATTATTCTGGAAAACAAAAATGGTGGACCATACTTCTTTCATCGCTTTCCCATGTGCAACAAATATAAAGATATTTATTGTTTCAGTAGTACATTTACGGACAAACACACATAAAAAAAACTTCAGTTTTAGGACAGACGTGTACTCTTTCTTATCATTCCTTTAGGTGTTCTTTCTTGAGTGTGCTTAATATTATATCTGACATGATATCATAGATGGAAAGGGGAATATCTGATGATGTCTGACTGACCTAAATACTCCTCCTGGTGTCTAAAGCCCTGCAGCAATGGATCAGTGGGAATACAGAGGAGGAGCTACTCGGTCAGATAGAGCAAAGTAAATTACTTAATACACTCACCTTGATTACATTTCAGCTTAAAATGAGCCTATGGAAAGTGTAGCTACATGGAGGATAGAGGTGCTGGCATTGGACAGACCATGTTTTCTCTAAAAATATGCTGTTGTTTCAGACAGAAAAGCTGCAGATCTAATACACTGCAGTTATAATGTATTTAGTCAAAAGTTACAGATGTTCCAGGCATTGAACAAAATTCAAACAAGCTAGGAAGTTACATAAAAATGAGGAACTGTTCAGAGTACAAAAATACCGATGTAGTTAATGTTATCTTAAAGAAAGGGGAAGCTGAGGTGTCATAAGAATAGATGACATTTTTTCCTGTTTTGACCAAGCAGCCACAATAAAACTGACATGAAAACAACACAAAACAAAGTGATGGACCTGTATAAATAAAATTTACATGAACACCAATTATACTTGTCAGAAAGGCTGAAAAAGATTTGTGCTTTTGCTCACATTTGATGTCCAAGATAGCCTCCAAGGGAATGGTTCCCAAAGTCTGATAATGGGATGTCACAGTGTTGTGGTCAAACCTGAGGAAAAATCACAGAAAAAGCATTAATACATATATTAAAGAAATGGATCTCTGTTATTTTGTGAGTGTCTCAACTCAGTCATCTTAATACTGCATATTTTGGTATTTATTATGTCAGTATCTTGTCACAAACTGAGAAAGGATTAGAAGACACTGGGGCTGAGAAGAGATGGAAAGAGTACAACACTATTGTACTCAAGTAAAAGTACAGTTATTTTGGTTAATTTACTTAAGTAGAGGTAAAAGTACTGGTCTATAAATCCAATCAAGTAAAAAGTAATCCAATTCCAGTTCACTCAGAGTACTGAGCAGCAGTAAATGTAATTAGTTACTTTCCATTATTGGACTGAGTATTGACTTTAGCGCTGTACTGATTAGACAACTAAATTAATTGCATTAAAAAAACATGGAAAGCTTCAATTTTGTATTCTTTTCAGCTCAAAATGTATCAGTTTACTTAAGAAAACTAAGTGTAGACAAAAATTGTAGCTAAAATAGATTTAGCTCACCAGAATGTATGACTGCTTAACACCAATGTTTTCTAAGACCTCAAACCAGCTCAACAACAATAGATTCTTGGCAGTCACATAATTCTGTTGACACACAAATGTCAATTGGGGGTCAGAAAGAGGGGGGCAGCTGTTAGGAATGAACGGGAGAGTTACACTTTACAGCTCTAAATGGACACGCCCCTGGAAATTTCCATCAGAAAATGTCTACATACATTGTATATGATTCCTACACTTTACAAAACAGTGATTTCTACCACAGTTTAACTGATGTACCTGGCATGGAGACGATAAATATCTAAAATCGCTCATGTCTAGCAAGATGAACAGAGACAAGAGTCTGGAGGAGGCAAGCTGAGCCCCTTAAACATATTAAAAAAATCCTCAGTTTATCACAAACGTGCTTGTAAATGAAACTGTGACATACTATCAACTGTATAAAACTTGTGGGATGAGGGATCAAGTAATGATGTGACGTTCATGATAGGACCTGTTCTACAAAACAACTCTTTAATGGGAGCCATTGTAGCTAGATCCTTTTTGAGCGCCAGTTTCCTTTGAACAATTCTTTGTCATTATTTAATCCACATTTAAAAAGCCACTGTTACCAAAGGAGGAGCTGTTTGGCAGAGAAACAAAATGCTCTACTGATCAGATGATCTAGATTTCCCGTCAGAATGAGCGAGGCTGGAGGTTGGTGAGATAGACATCAGCTGGGGAAGCATGGGTAACATCAGAGGTTTTTAACTGAACATTTCACTACTTTCAGCACCCTGGAGTAGCTTAAGAATTTATAATATTGTTTTCACACTTTGAATGCTTGGCAGAGGTGTAAACCGCTCATAGCAGGGCCTTTTTGGTTGCGATTCCCTATGTAGAAATCATGACTTGCCCCCCAAGGGGAGTTTTCTGCTGCTGCATGACATCATCTGCAAAGGACCTATATGAAGCTGGCATGTTAAGCCTTTAGAATCCATGTTCTTTTAATATCAATATTTATTAGTAATTTAAAGCAGTATTTCTTTAGGTGTGATGTGCAAACACGTAAAGGGTGTTGCAACCAGTGCTCTTAAAATGTAATGCATGTTAAAACAGTAGTTTTACACATATCACTTGTAAATACAACCATGGTGCCAGAACAATCTCCAAGCAGCAGAAATTAGCGTCATTAATTACATGGCCCGCCCAAACCCACAAAGCAAACACCAGTCTCATCCACTGTAAACATACCCAGTAAGGTTGTATCTGACAGTTGTGCCAAGAGAAACGTGTTTATTAAAGGTCATGCTTTGCCAGTAAATCGATGATGAATTATCCAAGTTAGCATGAGAGCAGCTTCTAAGATTAGCTCCTCAGTCTTTGTCACGACTTCCAACGAGCCAGAGCAGTTTACAGTCGCACGCGCACATACAGACGTTGGTAACCGTTGGCTAGCTAACATAGCGATTGTAGACATTTCCGCTAGGAAGACACCAAAAACAGAGGATGCTTGCTTATAATGTTACTGTATTCATTACGTCTGTCAAAAAGGAGGCCAACAATCTCCGACGCAATTCTGTTCGCCCTTCCCGGAGTGCAGAAAATGATAACCATGAAGCCTGTTAGAACGAGCTTGTTGGTGTTTCGGTTTAAAATGTGACCGTGTTAACTGGTGGCTCTCAGCTGGATGCATTTGTGGTTGGCGTATAAACAACTTCGTTTCGCTTCTTTGCTCGGGTTTATATTAAATACACATCTGGGGAACAGTAAGAAATTCCTTGGGACACTTTCCGCCTTCAACATCTGTTGTAGAGACGACAACCACAGATGCATTTCACTGGAAATCCATCGCTGACATAGTCACCGTTTTCATCTCAACACCAGGACGGTGAATATTTTCCGCAGTAACTTCACGTTGACAAGACAAATGGAATAAAAGCTGCAACGTTCATTCTGCTTTCATTCCAACATAAATCGTGTAACGCCCACCTTAAAAAGCAGACCGGCTGTTAGTCCTTAAAATCGGTATTTCTGCCGATAATTATCGATCTAATAAGGTAGCATCATCTAAGCACGGATACCACCAACAGAACAACAGCATCTCTGGATCACTCACCTCGGCTATGGGGAAATGAATGAACTCCTTGCAGCCTAAAAAGAGACAGCCGTCCTTTATATTCGTTGCATTTCGTTTGTTTGTTTGTTTTGTGCTCCTTTAAACCATGGCTGCCTGATGTGTAGGACGCCCTCTTCATTCACAGAGCCGAAGCTAGCAGTACTAGCAGAGGCAGTGACAGCGGCTCTGACACATCTCCGAATCTACTTCCTAGAAGAATCTGGAATAAGGATACCGGCTCTCTCATTGGTTACAACAGGCAATGACGTAACAGCAGTGTCCAGCCCCATGCCTTCTATCTATCAAGCGTAACAAGGTGGCATTTTCTTATTTTCCTTTGACGGTGCAATTATTTTATTTTATTTGATGGGATTTTTTTATTTAGATAATTGATACATATTCCTGACGGTAAACCCGCTTTGAGACTGCGCATTGGCGAAAATACTGCCTTAAATTATCGACCGTAGCACACATTTTTGACAAAATCATTGCCACCATTAGCCTTACCAAATCCATGGTTAATATTTTAAGAGCAGCTGTCTTTTGTGGGTGGATCACTCTGTGAAGGCGAATCACCGACTCGAGATCCCCCTAAACGTGACAGGCACGTGAGCAGAAACCTGTTACATAACAGTCCTCACACATTACCGACAAATGTAGTAAATTTGGTCACAATAATCATGATATAAATTTTCGTTTTTCGTTTACATCTCTGCTTTGTACGTTTGCAGTGTGGTGATGGGAAATACATAAATGACATTTCTAAAAAAATAAAGAATAAAAAGAAATTACTTGTTGTCATGGGAACACTACATAAAGCACGCATGTGCTCTCAGGGCTCCTGTGAAAGGGTGTAAATGTAGTCCATGAGATGATAGTGGTTTTGATCAGGAGGGGAGATGGGTGAAGGAGAGCGAAGCCTCAGTCTGGCTTGCCCACACTGGCTGAAGTGTGGCCAAGGCTGCCCATAAGGGGGATAGGGGGTAGAACTTTCTGGGACCCAGCCAAACTGGGGACCCATCAAGGTCAGCAATATCATGGTGCATTGTAAAGGTAAGCTGTGAAAACCATATTTTATTTTTGCCTGGCTAATCATTCTTTTCAAAGAAACACAAAATGTTTTTGATTTATTTATCTGACGAAAAAAAAAAACACATTTTTATCATCAATAAATCTCAACTGGAGAGGGCCCATTCACTGGATTTTTCAGGGACCCAGTCAATTCTATGGGCAGACCTGGCTAAACCTAACCTGACATGCCAGATAGATTTGTTTCACACATCCATCTGGTAAAACCTTCCAGAGACTGTGTTTGGGAAAGAGCAGAGCCTTTGAAAAAAAAACTTGGAGGGTGATTGGATGAACGTTCTGTCTGTCACATCTTTACGGGCCAATCAGAACATCAAAACACGTGACATCGTAGCGCCAAACTGGGGTGTGCTGCTACCAACGAGTAAACTCCATAGAGAACTGCAAAACGTGAACCATGTCTACGGTAGACATGTCAGTACAAGACCTTTGTCGTTTTTGAAAAGAAAAGAACTCAGTGCTGTTCTTTGTTCTTCTTTTAACGAAGAAATGTTGTCAAGTTCTGATAAAACTGGCGCTTTAGCAGCATCCAAGCTAATGCTTGCTTACGTCACGACTCTGCCGCGTCTGAAAGTACTGGCCCTCGATGGTGATTGGTCCTGTCACTTTCTAACCGGGCCCAGTCTGTTCAGAAGGGAGCTTTGCAAGAAGGAAATGGGCGAATCCATCTGCTTTGCAAGGTTAAGCTAAGCCATGATGTTTAAAAACAAACTTTAAGATGTCAAAGGGAAAAAGTATTTAATAATAAAGTGTTGAAAACTGGTTACAGAGAGGCAAAATTGTGTAAAAATGGCCAGAAATGGGGTAAGAATGGCAAGAAGTGGCAAGCAATAGCTGGCATAAGGTGTCAACAATGGGCAAAATGTTGCAAAAGTAGTTGGCAACATACATACACTTTTGCCACACATTTGTCCCAGCATACATTCTGGACCCAGTGCAAAGAGCCTTTAAACCCACTTTTGGTTCCTGACCTGCCAGAGAACCACTGGTTTAATTTGCACAATACATTGGCAACATTTAGAAAAAGTTGCTGGAACTGATAAGGAGGAAACTATTGTCGATGTATTTAAATGACCAAAAACTGGATGTTTATTTTTGTTGCTATTGCATGTTTGCTTTTTTACCATGAGAAAGATCTCTATAAATTACATTAGATAATTAAAATAACAGCCCTCCATTCGGACATTTCTACTAGATTATCTTTTGGTCAAAAATAATCTTACTTTAAGAGTTAATTACTATGAACATTCTTGGGTCTGAGCATTGAAATGGCATCTTCTTTTCAACACAATTCATTCAAGGCTGCACTCACCATAGATCAGATGAAGAAAAGTATAATGTTGTGGTAATGCAGCATAAACTACACTGACACAAACAAAACCTGCCCAACATTTCATTTAAAAATACATCCATACATCCTAAAAACTGCTTATGTTGCCCAGCCCTGGGGATCGGCTGTAGAAACGTCTCAGCATTGATCAATAGGAGGAACCAGAGCTAAATTTCAAATGTTTTTGTCTAAATACTTATGTCAGTGTGATGTTAATGAGAATAAAACTGTTTTATTTCATCTGCAGCATCAGGCTGCAACATAAGGAAACTAAAAGTGAAGAGGGTCTGAATACTTTCTGAATACACTGTGCTGCACTGCACTCTAGTGGTCATTATTGGTACTTACATGAAAAAGCAAAATGGGCTTCTCTTTCACAGCCCAGCACATACACACATATCAAAGATGACAGTTACACATTATCATTTAAAAATAAATGATCCAAACTTTCCTCATGTTGTCTGTTTTTCACTGTCACAGACAAGCCTCAACATTCTCTCTGAAATCTGCAATACACATCATCTAGCCTGTGACTTTGAGTTCCAAATACGGCCACAAGAGGGCGCTGCTCACTCAGAAAAAGTGTTGATCATCAACAAAGTGCATGTGTTGATAAATTGACCTCCACGGGTACAATTCATAACAGGCTTCACTGTCAATGAGAGGAAACAGAAGATTACCTGCATATCATGCTCACAAGCACTGACCACAGATGTCTCCGTTCATCATTTCATGGCTTTGAAGGACAGAGGTGGCCTCCAGAAACAATCACCAAGCATTATTGCAGTCTGCCACGCCACACAAAGATGCAGCTTTCAGCAGCTTCTAAAACAGTGAGGGTAAGGTTCCACTTCAGTTGTGTCATTTTTTGGTTACACCACGGAGACTTAAGGTTGATCTAAACTAGTAGAGCTTTACATTAACCTTGTAAAGCAAATGGATTCGCCCATGCCCGTGTTTCTTACTGGCAAATCCATCTTGCAAAGCTCCCGTCTGAAGAGTTTGGGCCTGGTTAGAAAGTGACAGGACCAGTCAGCGTCGAGGGGCAGTACTTTCAGGCTCGGAAGAGTTGTGACGTATGCAAGCAGCGAGAAAAGGCCGAGAACATGGCGGATGTACGGAGTAGCAAGAGAGAGACGAGTGACAAAGTTTTTGAGACTGTGGGGGCTCCAATGACTTTTAAATCTGACATGTGGAAACTAGTGCTGTTACTTGATTAAAAAAATTAACTAAGTTAATCACATCACTACGCCAGTGATTCTCAGCCTTGGGGTCTGGACCCCCTTGGGGGTTGCAAAACATTGAGAGGGGGTCACCAGATTCCTTAAAGGTGCAGTGTGTTAAACTGAATATCAACATCTAGAAGTGGGTTCTAGATTGCATTTCTCTGCTGGAAACTGTGGCAACCAGTTGAATTTAATGTGTATCTGTAATGTGAATACATTAAAATACAATACAATAACTTTATTTATCCTTTTTTCCTCTATGTTACCATGGAAACATGTAAAAATCCAAGATGGCGGCATCCATGGAGGGGACCCTCCCTATGTATGAATTAAAGGTTTATTCTGAGCTGTTTTTTTCAAAATAGCTATTTTTGAATTTAGATGACTAAACACTTATTTAGATTGACCGTCTTAGAATTTTTTTGCTTTATTTTACCAAGTTTGTTCAGCTAAATGCTACTAGGCTAAATATTACACACTGCACCTATAAAAAACTAAGAACATTTTTAAAATTACACTGTTGCCACTGTACACCAATTTTATCAATGTTGATCCTTTTTTATCACTTCTAATCACTAGTCACTAATTTTGCCCATTTTAGCAATATTTTGCCACTTAAAACCCATTTTTGTCCATTTTAAACCCTTTCCATCACCTTTTTCTGCCTGTTTTTGCCCCTTCTAAACCAATTCTTGGCACTTTCTGCCCTTTTTTCCTCTGTTGACCCATAATTGCCTCTATCGATCACTTTTTAAACCTTTTTTTGCTCATTTAACCACAGTTAACCCATTTTTGCCAGTTTATCAAATTTTCATCCCATTCCGCCTAATTTTCAACATTTTTTGCACTTAAAAAGACATTTCTGACACTTTTTAATCCCCTTTTACTACATTTTATGCCTGTTTCTGCCACTTTAACCAATTTTTCATTATTTTTTCCAATTTTAACCCATTTATTGCCTCTAGAAAATCCTATTTCATCACCTTTTACACCATTTTTTTTGCCATTATTAACCAATTTTAGCATTTTTTAACCCATTTAAATTACGTTTTTAAGAGAACTTACTTTTATTTAAAGAAGGCTATTTACTGCATAAATGAATAAATAAAGATATTTGTTTCTTTGATAAGAGTGGTTATTATTCAGTTTAAATATAAAACATGGTTTTCATAACCTAACTTCACAATGGACCATGGTTTTGCTGACCTCCATGGGCTCCCAGTTTGGCTGGGTCCCAGAAAGCTCCACCTTCACCCCTCCTTATGGATGGCCTTGCCTGCACAGGACTATTCCTGAATGTTCATGACTGTTCAACCACCCTCAGGTACAGTGGGGGTCCCCGGTCTCTGGCACCTTTACTTTGGGGGTCGCGGGTTGAAAAGGTTGAGAAGCACTGCACTACACTGTGATTTTTATTCTTTTAATTCTATGTACAGCACTTTGAAAGTGCTAATCTGAGTCCTTATAGATACCACTATCGATACTTTCTATAGTTTGGTGGAAAGAAAATAAGGGCAAATATTTAATACAGTCGTCTAATTTACTGAGGTTACCTGAACACATCATATTTTCTGTCTTCAGCTCGTAAAGTTAGCTGTTAAACTTAAATTTTGCTGATTACACAGGGATTTCTACACTGGATTAATATTGTTCTCAAACAGGACTGTTTGAGAACTGTCTCAAAGTCCAGCTTTTTAAAAAGAAAATTGCAGTTAAGCAGAACTGGGTCTGTCTCCTCACTCATCACTGCTGGATGTGTTTGACCCTCTCACCTCTTCACCCCCCAGGCACGTAAACATCCGCGCTGGAGGCAATGGGAGCAAGTTGTAGTCAGACTTAGTCATATGATTAAATTGCATTATTTTTTTAATGTGTTAAGGTTTCAAAATTAATCACAAATGTTGATGCGTTAATGTTAACAGCCCTAGTGGAAACATTTTGGCTTTCTGGTGTCAAGAAATGAGAAAGGAGAAAAAGTGACAGACAAACAAAAGACAGTTTGCAGACACTGCCAGACCGCAGTGACACACTTCATTTGGGAATACGAGTAACATGAGGAGCCATTTGATAAATAATTATCCCAAAAAGCGTCATGGAGATCCGCGGAGCAAAATCTGGCCAGGTCAAAAGACTCTTAAGGAAGCGTTAGCGGCCCCACTTCCCCACAACAGCATGAAAGCTCAACACCTATGACACTTTTTTGCACATATTGTCATATTTAAAGTGCAAGTGTTGTTTAATAAATGCAGATTTTTTTCCTGAAGTCTATGTCTATTATTTTGAGGTTTTTTTTATACCGCAACAAATACTAAAACTGTTACATCCCTATTTGTCAACAATATGTTTTAGTTTATGGGAAAAGTATTTGTATAATTATGAAAGTATGGCAAACTACCTGTTTCTCTATAAAATCTGTGAGAGTTTTATTTTCTTTTCTGAATAAAATCTAACAACAAAGATATGCGGTCAAACTTTCAAAGAACACCAGTTGGCCCTCATTTGTTTATAAAGGAATCACTAAAGGTTTTGCTAACTTGTGAAAATACTTTATTTTTATAAACGTGAAAATGACAGGGTGAACATGTGCTCGCCAATTCACTAAATGGCCTCATAAATGCAATAAATCTAAAGGAAATGAATGAAATAAAAAATATAAGACCTTTTCCCATGTAAGGGAAAATTACCAGTTGACCTGACTGGTTTGGATCCACTCTACCTGCATGCAGCCACAGAATAAAGATGCCCAAAATGAGCCATTAATGTTTTCTTCTAGGGACCATCATTCTGCAAAGTGAAAGTCAAACATTCAACTATAGAACAAGAAAACAAATGTGAATGGACACCATGTTCCAGAGATTCCACTTCTGCGTCTCCACACAGTCTCTCCCTTTCTGCAGAGACAATTCTGCAGTCTCCAAGCAGATGCCTCAATCTGTACAGAGCGCTTGTTCAGAGCCTGTGGATCTGGTATTAGGCAAAGTACCTGCAAATCGTGGTACCAACAGATTCCTCCTGGAATTTGGCCAGTGAAACTTGTTTTTGCCATTGCGGTGAATACACTTAACTTTCACACTGTGCTCTTCTGCATCCGTGATGGTATTTCTGTATGCTTTAGTCGTAATTAACGATGCTCCACTCTCTAGTGTGCTTTGCCTCACTTGTTTCTGGTCTCAGTTGTTCCAGATTCTCTCACCAAGCTCACTGACACCTGTCCTCTTTCCAGTCTCTGTCTTTTTTCAGTATGGTGCTCTCTTTCTCAAGGTACTTTCTTCTTCGGTCCTCGTCAGCATCACGATATGTCCTTGCTATCCCAGCTCCTTTTGAGCTCATTCCTTGAAAAAGACAACTCAAAATGTTCCCACAAACTTTAATAACGGTCCAGGTAAATTAAGCTTGCCTTAAAGGCTACGTACTGTTATAAAATATGTGCCATAGCTGTTGAAATATGTGTAGCATTACAAGCATGTGGTTTAAACTATGCACGTGCCCTTCCTGTCACGAACCATGCCCACCCTTGTCCTGCTTGCTGGCAGGGTGGACATTTTTGGCTAATGTTAGCGTTTAATGAGCACATGGCGGACCTGAAAGGTTTCTACATTTCTGGAAGGTTTTTATATTAATTGATATTCCACTATGATGGATGGGACATGTTAAGCTTTAAATATCCTACAACACACATAATATGATAAAACTTAGGAAATAAAAGTGTAAATACTCTTAACTACACACTGTTTCAGCCTCCATTGAAGAAAGATCACATGGTAGTAATGCCACTGAAACCATCAGAGGGTTTCTTAAAGGCACAGTAACCCCATAATGACAGGGGGGACAGTAATATCAGGGACACATGCATAATGTTCAATATGATTATTATATAGAATATACATGATTGCCAATACATGTATTGTGGACAATAAAACCTTATAAAAGAATGATTTAGTATCATCGTTACTCACACTGTGTAGTTAGCAAAGCAGTGTGTGGGACAAGCCAAAATCACAATGAAATAACATTGTAAAATGAAGGAAACACCTTTAAGAGACTAAAGGTCTTAACACACTGGGTCCGTTATTTTCTGATGCTTTTTTTTTTTTCAGATCCGTAATCCAAAATAAAGTCACACACTCGGATCTTGCACACCGGGTCCAATGCGTTTTTATTTTCCTTCACGGCAAAAATTCGTACAGTGTCGGACATTTTTTTGTACTAGGTGCATGTGGCTCTGTCACTACTTTAAAACCCCGCTGGATCCATCCTGACAGAGAGCTTCATAATCATACAGTACATGCTCATGCATCATAGCACTGAGCCAAGTTGGAGAAATGGAGAGTAACTTTTTAATTCAGCCTCTGTTATGACCTGGAGTAGGCTACAAACTTCTTCCTTTATCTGTTATATTTTTTTATATCTGATATCCACATAATACACTGGCAAACTATGGCGTTTGCAGTGAGGTTTCGGTGGGAGAGAGGGAAGGGCTGAACTGAATCATAAATCACCGGTTATATTTCCATGGTTGATATCCACAAAATAAATGAGAAAACTTTGGTGTTTAAAGTGAGGTTTGGTGGGAGAGAGAGAGAGGAGGGGTCCGTCCAGGGTGAGCAAGCGAGGAGGAAGCAGTGGGAACTGTTTTGAATCATCAGTCACCCATTTAAGTGACTTGAACTGATGTGAAATTTCGCATTAATTCTAACCTGTTCCGAAAAAAATATGACAGACGAAAATTTTGGCTTCAGTGTGCAAACATGATTAGAACAACATGAGCTCAATTATCTTCTTAAACGTGTGAAAAATGTTGACGAAATAAACAGACTCAGTGTGCAAAGGCCTCAATTGTACTAATGTGTGTGTAAATGTTTGACCATTCATAATAAGACCTGAGAGTGTCCTTATTCTGTTATATTTTCTACTCTAGCTGTATTTTCTGTTGATTGTGCATCCCCGTTTCCATTAAACACATGTTTGTGAAAAAATGAGGATTTTTATACATTGAAGAGGCTCAGCTAGCCTCTTAGCTTGGCACTAGACTCCACAAGACTCTTGTTTCCTTTTATCATGCTAGAAGATGCTAGAAGGTCTGCAGGACTGGGTAAATTGTGATAATGATCGCCCCCACACCAGGTAAACCTGTCAAACTGTGGAAAAATGTGTACAGTGTATGTAGAAATGTTCTGATGTTAACTGCAGTGTACAGGCCCATTTAGAGCTGTGAAGTACTAACATTTCTCCATTCCTGCTCATTCCTTTTGGCTGTCCCTCACTTTCTGACCCCTCACGCATCATCAGGGTAATGTGACTGCAACCAAACAATTCAACTTAATTTAGGTTGAAAAGGCTTTCCAGATCAATGTATGTTATTGTCCACATTTTACACCACATGACTTTCTGGGATTGTTTTTTACTAGAACATACCAAAGAATAGGCCAAATAAATACTTAATAAACCAGACTTTATCATTAGTGGTTGATGTTGTTACATAAGTGTTGGCCTGGACTATAAAGGTGTCACTGTTTATTTCTAGGAACTGTTTTCTCTCCTCGACTCTGTGCTCTCTGTAATAACAAGAACAGCATGAATAAGTGATGAGTTTCTCAGTGACTCAATCAGTGCAGACATTTGTGTAACACAGACTCTTTTTTAGACTGTTTGTTATAGTGACATAAGAGACAGAAGAATGTGCTTCCTGGTGAACAAGTTTAGTTTGTCAAGACTCTTTAATCCTCTTTGTTGACAATGACTTCACTTAATCTTTGTTTGACGGAGCCACTTAACTTCCTTTTCAGAATTACAGCAGCAGTAATTGTATTTGTTTAATTATATTTGGATTACCTGGTGTGTGTTGGAGAAGACAACAATAAAGCTTTTAGGAATGATAGAGTAGGGAAAAGCAGTCCATGTAGACGAGCTGGGACCTAACCACTAAATCATGCGTGTCCATTATTAGACAAGTATTTAATGGAAAGACTACATATAAACAGCGGTGGGTAGAGTACAAATAAACAAACTGTTACTTAACAATAATAATTACTCAAGTAATAAAATAAGTACTTGAGTGAGAGTAAAAAGTACCCTTTTATCCCCACATTATATTCATTTTATCATGTGTGAATGATGTTTGGCTCATATTTATAAAATTAATTTTATGAACTGGCCTCATTTCTGACATGTGGCCCTTATTTAATTTTTACTTTTTAGCAACAATTTATGAATTTTTATCCTGATTACCACTCAATAAAGTTGTCAAGCCAAACTGAAACGTATTTAAAACAAAGACAACTTTGGCCCTCTAGCCCCACATTATAACCATGTTAGGTATAATCACTGATATCAGATATATGACACACACATGATAATAGTATCACCTACGACGTAACGTTAAATAATGGTGTGTAAAATCACACTGGTGGCAGAGTTGCCGAGGTGTCTGGATACGTGGCGTCATTTTTTAGTGACACAACTGTGTCTTTGCAGTCTGCAAGTTAAAACCGAGGTCTGAACTTATGCGTTTGGCCAACCAGCAGTGCAGTTGTTAGCTTGTTTAGCTTACTTACCATAACGTGCTTTCTTAGATTTGACGAGCTATTTTTGAAGCTTGAGATTTCCACCGTTTTAGGTAGACAGAGTAGGCAGCGCATTATGTGGCGTTTGTTCCTTGTTTGAAAGGCAAAGAGTCTTGATGTTGGTCCAGAGAGAAACATGCTCCTCTGAAGGAGACGCAGGTTTTACATCTTCAGCCATTATCTCCAACTGTTGATAGTTAAGGGGGAGGGGTCACTCCTCCGTTTACTCTGTGGTGCGGAGGATTTTATCTCACGCTGCTGTGAGAGCTCAGCTGTGTGTTAAAAAATACTTAATAAAAGTAAATTATAGACAAGTAAAAGTAGCGACCAGTGCATGCCCAATGCAACGGAGTACAAGTATCGTACAAGTACTCTGCTCAAAAACTACTCTCAGCAGTAGGATTTTTCATGTACTACTCAAGTACATGTAACAGAGAAAATGTAACGTGTTACTATTCACCTTTGCTTCATAAAATGACTTTCAGGTCTGGTGGGCATCTCCCAAACAGTCCACTTCTGTTTGATTCATTTGGTACATAATCTTCCTTTCTTTAACTGGTGAGTTACTGGTTTTCACCCATGAAAAGTAGGGCTACACAAGATTGTGTACTGATCCTGATCTTGCTTGTGATCAGGGTTATTGAACCAAACTGTCCTGATTTAAACTGCTGGGTGGAAATTCAAGCCTTATGAGCTTTCTTTGAACTGAGTGTGCACTACACGGTCATGTGTGTCCTTCAATGGCTGCCAGTTCTGATGTATGACAAGGATTCACTTCTGCCTGGTTTTCCATGTCTTTTCACATACAACCCCATTCCAAAAAGTTGGGTTGGCATTTTGAAATTCCCTCGAGATTAATCAATTATCTATCGATCTATTTAATAAATTTGGTCCAATTCTAAATAAACTGAGCTACACTGGAGCAGCCAGTACTATCATTTTCCTGTACAAACCCCTCTACCGCCTCGTTGTCCTCAAAGGATGCTGATTGGTCAGGTCTGTTCTGAGACTTGGCACAGTCATTTCAGATTGGAGCTTTGCATGATGGATCTTAGAGATGGGAAATACCACAGTTTTTAATTTGATACGATACCGATACTTTTATCTAATTAACTAATTAACTAATTTTATCAATACTGATACATACATACATACTTTTGAAGAAAGACCTGCAAACTTTCAAAAACTACACATTTCAGGCAAATAAAAAGGCGTATGCGAATCATTCAGAAATAATTTTAGAGACAAACTTCAATTAAATTAAAATGTTTGTGCAAGCAGGTAAAAAAATAAAATATCCATCCATCCATCTTCTTCTGCTTATCCAAGATCGGGTCGTGGGGGCAGCAGCCTAAGCAGGGAAGCCCAGACTTCCCTCTCTCCGGCCACTTCATCCAGCGCTTCCCAAAAATAAAATAAATACATATAATCATAGCACAACTTCTAAATGGAATAAAAATATCTACCGGATAAAAATGCCCAATGTCTTCAGATAGAAGGGCTATATTAACCACCTATAGCCACTAATTTCAAGAGAAAATGTAAGAAATAAAAGTCATCAAAGATTTTCATAGAAATATTTATCTTTTTATGTCTCTACAACTTGGTCTTCATACATTTTATGGTTTTGATATGTGGTCTCAGTATTTTTTTTATGTTTTCTTACAATTTTGAAATTAACTTGGGGACCATGTTGAGTGAGAAAGACAGTCGGGTTCACATCACAGACTGTAAAATGAATTCAAGCCTGAGAGAAAAAACCAGGCACTCCAGACATCAAACTTGTAAAAATGAGGGGAAAAAAGCTTTTATTATAATGGACAAATCATTTTAACAGGCCAACATGTTGGTCTTCATCAGGGCTTACAAACAAAGCTCCTGTGTGGTCTGGAATCATCTAGATTATTCTGGGTTTATATTTTTATTCAGGATCTTTTTTAGGTATTTAGATTTTTATAATGTCTGCTGAGTTATTATAATATTTGGGTTTTATCTTTGTTGTTGTGTTGTGATGTTTTGTCATATTTCGGATTCTGCTTATTGTCAAAGCACTTTATTTTAAAGGTGTTATTTTAATGATTTATGTATAAACTGATCAGTTATGTCACTGTTGATCTAGTTAACAGGCCTGAGCAATAATCCGTTTGTTTCATAAGGAGGTAAAATCTCCCTACAAGAGCTTTAAATAAACCCTGGTTGAGTAATTGTTGTTTCCTGGTTCCCGCCCAAACTTCTTTTGTGCCAGAGTAAACAACAAGCTGTTTTATTGTTTGTCTCTTAAAAATCCCTCCGTCATTCTCAGGTTTTGGTCTGACTCTCTGCTGACTGATGAAGTGTTGTAAAGAAAGCAGGGCATTGACAAGAATCTGCTCTTCAGGTAAAAACAGAAGAGAACATACCTCTCCATCTTGGTCAAACAACTTATGACACTTGAATTGTTATCTGCTGTCTTTGGATTTCTGATTTTAAGCTTTTAAGCTCTCTTTCTTGTCTTTATTCATGATAATTTTTGACATCATGATTATTTTTTTGTATGTAAACTGGGTATATTATTGAATGTTATGTAATCTGGTGGGGTGGATCCAAAGAGGAAAGATGATCAGCATCTCATCTTTTTAATTCTTTTCTGCTACGGGTTCACCTCACTGGTGTGTTCACTCTTTATATTCTGTTAAAAAATGTGCAAAAGTGAGCACAAGAACAGGACCGTGATCTCATGAGTCCAGCTGAAGGAGTCTGACAACCTGGTGTGAGGATTTATGGAGCTTTATATTTCTAACATGGAGGAAGTCATCATGTATTATATAGCTTATGCTTAAATCACGAGGCCTACACACATTAAAAAATAAGGCTGGTTAATGTGATATAAACGTTAGGACAATGAAAGAAGTCTTTCTAGTGAAGTCTACCTGGCCTTTCCATTACAAATAATGCTATCTTCTCGGCAAGGTTATTATATATTAATATTTTATAACTATATATTAATAATATTAACTGAAAACTAAATAAAAATGAAGTTTTACAAAAAAAACAGAAAACTAACTGAAACTTAATTCGGTGTCAGTGAGAGTCTGTGGGGTGAGGGCAGGAGTACTGCTCATGACGCTGACAGATGAGGGGAAAAAACTTTTCTTGTGGTGGAGGGTTTTGGTCCTGATGGACCTCAGCCTCCTGATAGAGGGGAGGGCTTCAAAACGTCTACGTCCAAGATGAGAGGGGTCAGCCGCAATTTTACCTGCACACTCAGCATTCTGGAGGCGCTCAGGTCATGGAGGGATTGGAAGATTGCAGCTGATCACCCTCTCTGCAGAGCAGATGATATGCTGCTGCTTGTTCCTGTCCTTCGCCTTGGCTGCAGACTGGAGGTGAGGATGGACTGGATGATGGCAGTGTAGAAATGTATCATTGTCTTTGGAAAGTTGAATGGCTGGGGAGTGGGCTGCAGCATCCATCCTGAAATCTACAACCATCTGCACCATTTTTAGAGGGTTGAACTCCAGGTTGTCCTTGACACACCAGGTGACCTGATGGTCTCCCTCCCATCTGTAGGCAGACTTGTACCCACCAGAGATGAGTCAGATGAGGGTTGCGTTGTCTGCAAACCACAGGAGCTTGGTGGACTGTTGACTGGAGGTGCAGCTGCTGGTATACAGGGGGAAGAGCAGAGGAGAAAGAATGCAGCCATGTCTTTTATATTTGGCATTAATGTCTGTTTAATCTTTGGAAACTTTGTTTTCAGATCGATAAAACCATCCCGACTTTACTTGATCAAGCTTTTGTTGAATCCATCCTGTCTTTCCTATTGATTCAAGGTTTGGTAACCTGTATTTTAAAAATAAAAATGCTCCTCACATAATCAGAGGTGAGAAACATCCAAACCTATATAATCTCTATTCTTTACTGCTGCAGCGTAGGGCGAGCTCTGCCTATGTTTGAGCTGTGTATGTGGATGAGAACAGAGGCTGGTAACTACCTGAGGCCTCGTGCTCCACCTGTGTATATGAGGCATTATGCACTTCTCACTTTAGTCTGATGGAGATCATCAAACATCACAAATTTAGCACAATAAACCATTTGGACATCTGAAGCCCTGCAGAGTGTGCGATGTTTTTCTGTTCAGTCATGCTCCACTCATTATAGATACCCATCAAATATGAGGGATATGTCTACATGTTTAATCCAAGCCCCTAAAAAAACAGAATATCCTCATACAGAGCTAATGAGTCAGGTAGATCCCTATAGACAGTCCATGAAGTAGTGGATTATTGTAAAATTACATGAAATAAATAGAAATGTGTGAATCAGACTGTTTATTTTTTGGCACCATCAGTGTAAATATTTCTACATTTTTGAGAATGCAAATAACATGCCTGTCTGCAAAGTGACGCAATATTCTTCCTGGAAAAGCCTCATCACTTCACTTACTCTTCTCCAGTTAGACAAAAGAGAAACGCTGACTGATGACTGAGAGGTGATGTTGAAATGTCAGACACACCCTGTGAGCGGTCTATATAGAGCGAGGAGCTGCACACCTGCAGCATCCACCGCCAGACTGCAGCTGCGACTGGTTGACTTGCTGATCTGAAGTTTAACGGCTGAAGACCCTCGTCATGATGACTCCAGTGATCGTCTTCCTCCTCTTCCTCTCCATGGGGGCAGTTCCCTCTGTAAGTCTGGCTTACTTAACTCAGAGTTTGGGATGTTTAATGTTATATCATCTGATTGATGTGTTTGCAGTATATATTTAATATCCACTAATGTTATTAAATATAGAATTAAACTGTCTTTTTTGGAGCACCACTGTACATAACTATCCAATGATTGTGGATAATTTTATTTTGGATGTTACTGATGTCTGCTTACTCTTCTTCTTCCATGTGCCCTCTATGCTTCCACAAAGCCCTGCAGTCTCATGCCCTTATACGGGCATTAAAGGGGCATTTCTCTATACTCATACAGAAAAATGTACACATGCTTGCAGCTTTTACGAGGACAGGCAGAACACAGGAGAGAACAGTTCAGCAGTTTAACCCAGAGTAAAAGAAGTTAATTCAGAAACACATAATTTATGAATTTCACTCTTCATTAGCAGTTATTAATTTGCTCTCATTGCTTTCATATATATTTGTAAAGCAGGAACAGCACACACTCCTGCCTTTCCTGTGCCTACTAGGGAAGCCTGAGGCAGGGAGAGAAGCAGCAAAAACCCAGAGCAGAGCGGGCGTCAATGACAACAGAATGACATTAAGTCAAATATAGTATAGAGGAGGAGCTGGGGTGGAGGAGGGTTGCAAAAGCAGCAGCATAGCCAGTCGAGAGCAGTTGCTATATGGCAGCATGTGTGTGGTTAGCCAGTAGCGTGCTTAGAGTGAATCAGCTGGCGGTCAGCTGATCAGGGCTTGTGTGAGATTAGATTAGATTTTAATGATGGCAGCACTTGACTCACACTTTACGCTCGATCAGTTACACTCAGGCTGTTCATGGTCAAGAATGGCAGCAGTCATAAATAACAATATAAATAATATACATTTATATTTGTAACTTTTTTTAGCATTGTTTTTTCAGTCAACATCAGACCTGATCATAAATGTCAATATTGTTAAATTTTAGGGAATTTAAAAATCAATGAATTAAAATCATAAAAATGTTTGGTTTTTTTATACACTACATGCAAATTGGATTTCTTTGACAGGGGTAATCAGAGCCTTGAATGTGTTAATAATGAGCAACCACTTTGATTTTTATGTTTTTTTTAAATACATGATTTTTAATTAATTGTGCAAAATATGGAAAATGTCTGCTTTTGGTGTCAAACAGGAAAAAACTGCAAATTTGAAGCAATGTCTCTAGAATGAAATCCTCAGATCATAAAATTCATGTTTTTACTGGGATGACTTGAGGATCAGTAATTGTGGTTTTAATGGGTCACAGACTACCTGAATGTAGACGTCTACAGAGATGATTATTGACCTGTTAAGGGTTCTGATATTAAAATTTTTAAATTCTATTGAATTAAAAACCTAACCTTTGAAATGTATGCTAGCATTAACATGGTTAAACTAATCAAAAGAGAGAACAATGACCAAAAATGCCACAAAATGGTTTCAACACCCTCTAATGGTTAAGAGCACATCATGAATCTGATGGAGGTTTCTGGTAGGTGTGGTGACTGAGGCCCTGTTAGCTTTAAAACCTGTTAAACCAGTTAAAAAAGTCTCCCTCTGGACCATCAGTGTTTACTCCTAATTTTCATGATTATTACAAAAATGCTGTCTTTGAGTTTGTTTTTTTTTACTGCAAAACAGCAGCTTTGGATATTCTCAATTCAACCCTGTGACATGTAATAATTCAGTGAAAGGGAGAATATTTTTCTTTCATGATCATTTATTAAACCATCAGTTATGTTTTCAATCCCAGTGCAAATCAAAATAATTAATTTATTCAGATAAACACAGAATTAAGTCAATTTCAAGCTAATTTTTGAAGGCATTAAACGTGGTAGTTACTGGTTAATTTACTTGCATATTTTCTTTTTTACCAGTGCATTTAGTGATGAATGTAAACAGGTTTTACAGAAACACTTGCAGCCAATTAAATCGACTGGAAAGAAAAAAGAAAACTAAAAAAAAAAAAAAAAAACAAAAACAAAGAAAGATAAAAAAAACTATTTAAAAGTTATTAAAAAATGGAATTTATAGAATTTAGATAAATGAAAATACATGAAAATGAAATTATGATATAAAATAAAATAAATTATGAAATTAATAAATACATTTCTAATTTTTTAATCAAATAAAAAATATCTAAAATGCATTAAAAAAATAATACAAAAAGTACAAAGAAAATCCAAATAAATGAAGATAAAATGATATCGAAACAATTAAAAAAAATTTTTTAAATGAAATCAAGACACTCAAATAAACCAACGATATACCAGTAATGGAGGATTATAAGAGAAATGTTTCAGTTTTGATGTTTTCATGGCAGATTTAGTCTGATTTCTTAAATTTTATTATTTATTAGTATAAAAAATGGACTTGGGGACCACACTGAGAGAGGTGGAGGGCTGCATGTGGCCCCTGGGCCACCAGTAGCCCATCTACACATCCACCAGAAAGCGGTTTGTAGCATCATTGAACTTTCCATCAGTAGCTCTGCTGTTCTCTCCTGATCAGAATATTCTGATAAAAACACTCCTGCTGCATCAGAGCCTCCACCATCTACATCTGAGATTAATCTCAACACATAAAACCCTTAAAGATCCACTGATTGAGTCAAATCTACAGTTACTAGAAGCTTTTTCATACTTACTGGTCACTTACTGGCACCTAACCTAAAAACACGCTCAGACAATGACATAAACAGAAATGTAATTTATTGAAAGTTTAATGAAAAATACATTTTCATAATTAATGACCATTTAAAAAAAAATAAGTACACTGACAGCTGATGAACTGATGCATGTGTACCCAGCTCTGGTTCTAAACAATTAAAATCCCCATTTAAGAAAAATATTTCTTTACCCACACTGAAATCTTTTAATCTCTAATTAGAAATAAAGATGAAGCTTATTTCTAACATTTGGATCTTCTTGGTCTGTAACAGAAAAATCAGCAAAACTACTTTGTCAAATAAGAGATGAAAACATGTTTTTATTGTGAAATTTTGTGTTTTTTCACAGCGGGCCGTCAACGATGAAGTTCTGAAAGGTGAGTTTAATAAAGAGACTTTAAACTTGCAGTAAATTTCCAACCTGGCTCATTCCACATGTGAATAGTCAACATTAAAAGACGGTTAGTGTCTCTGATGTCTGTTTATCTCTGATTTATTTTAGAGGTTTCTTCAGACGTTTCTCAAACCATCGCCAGAGTCAACTCTGGCTCAAGTAAGACACAAGTTTCACAGACTCAACCTCAATGGCTCCACTATATATACAGGACTGTGTGACTTGTTGATCCATCATGGCTGCTCCAGAGATCCTGGCCCGTGTTTCGGTCTCAAACGTTTGTCTTTGTCTTGTTTTGCAGAGACGAGGCTCGTACACGGTGACCTTTTACCAAACACAGACAGGAACGCTGACACCTGCACTGCAAGCGGCTGCAAGTGGCCCAAAACTGGAAACTACGTCTACGTTCCTGTTACCATCTCATCTCAGTACAGTAAGTGGGAGCAGGCATTGGCTAGAGCCCTGATAACCCCAGAGGATGGGCCCTCACCAGTTTATCGATGGTATCAGAGCATGTGGATCAGGAGGAGTGGAGCTAGCTTCCTGGCTAACAGTCACTTCAGTTTGGAGCTGGAAGTGTGTCGAATTACTACGAGTTCTGATGTTGGAATTATTTATCTGTGCTACTTTTAAACCCCTTTTCAACACATTTCTACCATTTTTTGCCATTTCCTTTGACAGTTTAAACAATTTTTGCTCCTTGTCATCCTTTGTTTCCACTTTTTTCTGTCTTTTAACCCTTTTAGTCACTTGTTACCTCTTTGACCATTTTGTTTTTGCCACTTTTATCCCATTTTTGCTATTTATTACTATTTTTGACAATTCTTTTGGCCACAATTTTCCATTTTTTTCTGTAATCCACCCATGCTTGATACTTCTTTTTGTAAGTTTTAACCCATATTTTCCACTGTTTTGCCAGTTTATGCCCATTTCCCCTCTTCTCAGCCACATTATCCCATTTTTGTCCCTGTATTGCCACTGTATATCCATTTTAACCCTTTCTTTGCCACTTCTTGCTATTTTCACAGTTCTTTTGGTTACTTCTATCCAATTTTTCTGTTTTTGCCCATGTTTGACACTTCTTTTTGCAGGTTCTAACCCACATTTTCTGCTGTTTAGCCACTTTATGCCCATTTTACCCTCTTCTGTGCCACTGTTATTCCATTTTTGCCTCTTCTTGCTATTTTTTACAATTCTTTTGGCCATTTTTGTTCTACTTTTTGTATTTTTTTCACCCATGTTTGCCATGATACTTCTTTTTGCAAGTTTAAATCCATGTTTGCTACTGTTTTGCCAATCTGTGCCCACTTTCCCCTCTTCTTTGCCACTGTTATCTCTATTTTTACCACTGTTTTGCCATTTATGTCCATTTTCACCTCTTCTTTGCCACTATTATTCCATTGTTGCCACTTTTTGCTATTTTTACAGTTCTTTTGGCCACTTTTATCCACTTTTATCTCCATTTTTTTTGCTCATGTTATATACATGTTTGCTATCTGATCTAGCATTATTCTGACTTGCCAATTGCAGTGTCGGTTATCAAGCACAAGCACACCTGGCTCTTAAGGAGAATCTGACATTATGACTGGTTAAATCCAACCTCTTTGAACTTTCTTTCTTAGATCACATTATGCACCATCTAACCAGTAACACAGAGACAAAATTCCCCAAATTAGCCCCTAATCTGCCTTTCTTTCTGTCTCTGCAGCCAGAGAAGAACAGAACATCATCATCAGGGCCCTGCTGACCTTCCACGAAAGCACCTGCATCCGCTTCATGTGGAGACGTCGGGAACAGAACTACATCTACTTCTACTCTGGATCCGGGTAGGGACACTTGACTTACAATAGCTTATAATGAGGGAGGGGAGACATACTGAGCAATAGTGAGAAACAGTGCCTCTTCAGCTCTTTTTAAACTCTGGTTTCTGTGTTTGTCTCAGGTGCTTCTCTTACCTGGGCCGTCAGAACCGAGGACAGCCAATCTCTCTGAGTAAAAGAGGCTGTTTGTACTTGGACACGGTGCAGCACGAGGTGCTCCATGCTCTGGGCTTCCACCACGAACAAGTCCGCTCTGACAGAGACGAACACGTCAGCATCCTCACCCAGAACATTCAGGAAGGTATGATCACCCAGAAAAAATCTTGAGGTTTATAGTTCTGCTTTATATGGGAATAGACAGGGAAGTTTAGGGTTGTGGTCTCTTGAAAGAAGACAAGTATGAAACACAAAAGACTCTTAACAGCTGAACGGAGTGGTTCTTACAGCCTGATACAGAAATATTAGCATTAAAAGGTTACATTTTTTTAACTGTTTTGTATTCTTCTAGGAACTGAGCCCCAGTTTGCAAAGGAGCAGACGAACAACCTGCAAACTCCCTACGACTTCGACTCCGTCATGCACTACAGCAAGTGAGTCTTGGTGTAAAGCACAAGCTAACTATCTGCATCTTTGCTGTTGTCATCAGTGTGTGCTCATGTTTGTGAGTTTGCTTAAAAAAAATGTGTGTTTGTTTCTTTCTGAAGCTTTGCCTTCTCCAAAAATGGCCAGCCAACCATCGTAGCTAAGGATGATCCTAACCGCGTGTTTGGACAGGCTACAAGAATGAGCCAGAACGACATCGATCGTATCAACAGGCTTTACAATTGCTGTGAGTTACATTTAATATTCTCTAAATACTCCATACACCAATCTCTCATACATCAACAATCTCTTAAACCTCTCCTCTAAATGTCTGAACACACGTGGGAGCAGAAGCCCGAGCAGACAAACATCAATTCAATTAACTTCACTCTGTTTCTCTGTGATAGAAAGTTTGCTTCTACGTATTCATGCTGCTCTCTCTGGAGCAGTTTTCCAGTGATAATGAGGTAATTCCAGCAGCCCTCTAAGGATCTGAATGATCTTGTTTAAGGTTTTTAACCCAAGAGCTTGAGATGAATAAGAGAGAATCTTGAGAAAAAAGACTAGTCACACTCTTTATCATGGATACACAGGGTTCAGATAGATTAAAGGATGCATGCTGCTCATACTGAGGTCAGACTGAACATTATAAGCACAGTTACAGCCAGCTCTAGCAGGTGCAGTTCTAGGCGACCAAGGAATTTATCCACTATAAAGTGACATATAATGAGAACTAATCAAGATGACTACCATACAGAAGGATGTCAAACAAAAGTAGGACGGCACAGGTCAGTTATTAAGACCTTGTTGAATGTTTAATAATGTAAATGCAAATAAATGCGTGTCGTACCAAAATTACACAAGCCGTCCACATTAGGCCTTCCATGTGTGGGATCAGCGTAAATACAAGCAGCTGACTGAGAAAGAAAAACAGGGAAATATTGCCCATCCATCCATTTACTTCAGCTTATCCCGGGCCAGGTCGAGGTGGTAGACAGTTGAACAAGCAAATCTAGACATCTCTCTCCCCAGTGACACTTTCCAACTCCTCCTGAGGGATCCCGAGATGTTCCCAGACCAGACAAGATATATAATCCCTCCAGCTCATTCTGGGTGTTCCCCAAGGTCTCCTCCCAGGTGGACAAGCCCGGTAAACCTCCAAAGGGAGCCGTCCTGATCAGATGCCTGAACCGTCTCAATTGGGTCCTTTCAATGCGAAGGATAAGCAACTACTTCCCTGGATGTCTGACCTCCTCCCCCTATCTCTAAGGCTGAGCCCAGCCACCCTACGGAGGAAACTCATTTCGACTGCTAGTATCCGCAGTCTCATTCTTTCAGTCGTTACCCAGAGTTCATGACCATAGGTGAGGGTTGGGAGGAAGATTGACTGGTAAATTGAAAGCTTTGCCTTCCGGTTCAGCTCCCTCTTCCCCACAATGGTGGCCCCCAAAACTACCCTCACTCATGAACAAGACCCCAAGATAGCTGAACTCCTTCACCTGACGCAGAGACTCACCCCACCAGAGGGGGCACTCCACTGTTTTCCGGCAAATATTTTGTTAATCTTTATGTGTTTTTGTCTTTTTGCAGAAACCAAAAGGACTGGACTGGTCTGGACTGGAAAATGACAAATCTCTCATGGAAACATCTTTAATTCAACTCAGCCACCGCAACTCTGCCACAGCAGCTGAAGTCCCTTTAATATAATGCTATATTGTCGATGTTTACATGGGTTTTAAGGTGACTGTAAAAACAATGTAAAAACCTCATAGAACAAGCTTTCTTCTTTAATCCATCACTCTTACTACCTCATCCATATTCATATGCTCTGTTACACTCATGCTGGGTCACCTGCTGGAGGCTCTTTGCACTGAGATCAAACCCTGATTCACCAGCCTCCAGTTTTACATTTTGTTTCCTCTTTGTTGTGATTTGACTGAGTTGGCTCGGGATGCAAGGCACGATCAATCGATCATCAGCGATGCTTTTACAGAGGCTAAGTGAAATGAAAGAACTGAGATTACAGCACAATGACAGTAAAACATCAAATTTAAAATGTATGTCCCTGCATTCAGAGTAGAGTTTTATGTGAATAAATGATTGACTTAAAACAAGCTTTTCAATATCTATTTGTGGGGGGAAAATTGTTTCAAGTCAGTTAGCCTAATTTAGAGTCCACTAAATCTTAGCGGGACTAAAAAGGAATTATGCAATCTGTCCATAATAAGCAAAAAAATTACTCATGATAATTTAAAAGCATCTTAAAGTCCTGCTTTCCTGCCAAGACAAAGATCAGATCCAGTAGATCACTGATCAATAATAACAAATATTTCTAAATTACAGGTTATTAATGGAGCCTGCTCAGTCAGCATGACTTCTCTTCTATTACAGTGTTTAATTCTTATTTTTGTGGGGCCTTTCTTCTGCTGAATATTGATTCTTTAATCGTTTGAAGTCTATTTATCTGTATTCATTTCTGCACAGTAGTGACTGTTAATAAATAAATAAATAAATTAGCAGTGGTGTGATTGAATTTCATTGCCAAAAGGGGGCGGTACGGTTCAACTGATCAAACAGGGCCACACAGGTCGGAGCATACAGTGCTTCTTCTTTTTTCACCTTCATTTTACCAGGAAACGTTGAATAACTTTATTATTGCAAACATGCACAACAAAAATCACATGCCACTCCTTGTAGAAGAAGAAAAAGAGCAAGTAAAAGACAAAAAACAAACACTCATGCATAATTCTAAACCTGGCCATAGCAGCCAGAGTAAAAACACTGTAAAAGTCAATTGCACTGAAAGTACTGCACAGTCCCTACATGAATGCACAATCCCAGTGTTACGAGATTTCATCTGAACCACAAGGTGCTCTGGGGAGGGAGTAAATTTTTACAATAACCACGTTTTCTTCAATTTAAAAAAAATGAGTATAGTTGGAGTAAATCTCCAGCACAAATATCAATCATGTCATGACATTGCCAAACTTGGCAGGTCAAATGAAGACAGAGTGTTATCTGAATGAAGAGCTGTTTGGGAGCTGAAAGAGCCGTTTTGTCTTGCTGAGCCAAGCAAAATGATCCAGAGCACTGTAAAGAGATGGAATTCCCATCACTATTTTCTACAGTAATGAATGACATTTATGTCTGCAGCACACATCATAGTCACCTTGGGGGGCTCCACCCTACAACTCTCCCCCTCTCCACCATAATAAATCATAATACTATGGTTTAAGGCGTGGCTAATAAAAAAGAAACTAATTATTCCACTGAAGGCTGTGTGACGGAGGTGAGGTGGCTTCTTCCGAGCTTGTTAAACAGAACCACAAAGTCAGGACCAGATTGAATCTGGGATTATTGTTATCCAAGCTGGCGTCAGCCATCAGCTCAACTAACTGAATGCGGACAGCGGAGAAGGCAAACCTGATGGACAATAACGTAGAAGAAGAGAGAGAAAGCAAAGAAAGAATTTGCAATCATTGTAAAATAGGAGAAATAGAAGATGAAGTCCACTTTCTCCTCATCTACCTACTGTATGAAGCTGTCAGAAAGAGCTTCAGCCATCTAACAGCACGCTGCTACCACTGCAACCTGAGCAGAAGAAGATGGATGGATATATTTTCAAAACTTTTCATGGTAGAACTGTCCAGCAACATCTGTTTACATAAAAAACTGTCAGCGACTAATGATGACATATCAGGGACTTGAAGGGTCGTCACATTTCATGGTTGGAGATTTGAAGATCACAAGTACCTCTTGTTACTCTGAAATGAGCGATAAGGCACTGGAAATAGAGGTGTAGGGGTAAAACACAGAAATAGGCCTGAGCCTTTGACTTGAGGGTGAATTTATGCAGTCTGGAGGTCAAAGGTCACTGAAACTTTACATATCAAGAGGTCATATTAACCTTAAACCATATCATAGTTTTAGGAGCTAAACTCTTAAAACATTCTTCTGAAGTGGCTCTTTAGATTAGTTCACAAGGCAAAACTCATTTTGGTTTTATCACATATGACCAATCACCTGACCACCGCTGTAACAGCTAGATGCCAGCTGGTAGGTCCTGGGGGGGCTCATTATTCTCCAACTTCAGTCAGCTAGTTCATGGACAGTCTGCATAAACAGATCATTTCTAACTCTTGCTCTGCCTCTGCTGTTTATTTGACTGAAGTGACTCATCACTCAGCAGCGCTGGGACTCGTCTCCCCGCTCAGCACGCTCTCATCGTTTCACGGGCAAAATCTAAAATTAGGTGAAATTTTTAGCAGCACCAGAAAGTGTCTCTCCACAGAAAGCTTTATTTTGAAAGGCATCCCTCCCGTCTAATGTGCTGCAGGCTGTCGCACTCTCACACACGGGAACAAATGTGTACAGACAAACAGCAGCCAACCCAACCGTGTCTGACTCGGCGTGTGGGGGTGTGTATGTGCTGGTTAGTGTAAGAGAGCCTCTGGTTCCTGCTAAATATTACACAACCTCTATACCCATGTGATCAGTGGTTTTCTGGGAAATTGTTCTGCAAAAACAAAATAAAAGATGTAGTAATTACTAGCACGGGAGTACACATCCTGTCTGCTTTAATGATACACTAGTCTTCCGTCCATCCATTTTCTATGTTGCTTAACCCGTTCGGACGTCGCAGGGGAGCTGGAGCCTATCCCAGCTGTCACTGGGCGAGACTGGTCGCCAGTTGATCACAGTGCTGACATATAGGGACAGACAACCAGGCAGGCTCACATTCACACCTACGGCCAACTTAGTCACCAATTAACTTGGAATAAAGTTTTTTAGTTACTGAAGCATGCTTTTGTAGACACTATGTGGCTGTCGCTATAGGCTCTTTGCAGTCTCATGTTTTGTTTTTCAACTAAACTCATGGATGGTGTTGTGTCTCAGGGCTCCGTGGATCACTGAAAGCAATCTCAGACACCTGTGATAACTAGTTTGCCAATTGAAGAAGGACGTTCCACATTATTAAGCAGGCCACAGGTTTCAGCAATGTGGCAAAGAAAAAGGATCTCTGCTGCTGAAAAGCCTCAAATGGTGCAATGCCTTGGACAAGTAATAAAAAACTTAAGCGTGATCATCGTACTGTGAAGAAATTGTGGCCGATTCAGAGCACAGACGGCTTCGTGCAGATAAAGGTATAATAAGGAAGGTTTCTGACAGAAAGACCATCTTAAAACGGCTAAACACAAGTCTTATAGCCACCTTACGCCTAACGACTGAGACAACGGCAGCAAGCTGCAGCTTTAGCAAGACTCACATGACTTCACTCCGACTTTGGAATTTTGTCTGCGACTTTAAAAATCGAAGGTAAAGTCATTAGGTGTAAGGCCACCTTAAGCTGTAACACAGCATCCAGGACAACACTGACAGCGGGTCAAACCAAAATGCAGACAGGCTTTTGCAACAAAAAGATGCTTGAATTGTCGACAATATAAAATAGACAGTATAAAAATGGCATGTATGCACAATAACTCTTTACTGAAGCCTTTGACCTGCCAGCTCATTGATAGGTATTTTCATTCACAAGGAGCTTTGCATTGACTGTTTAAGACTGAAAGTAGGTGTGTAAAGGGAGGAACAAGAGGCAGACCAATGTGTGCACATTTCCAGATGGATTTATAAAGAATTGTGTGAAGATGTGCGTGTACAACGTTTAAAGGTCACATATTATGCAGAATACATGTTTTCAGGCTTTTCTAACTAGGGCTGTAGTCAACCAAAGAAAATCTGGATCAACTAAAATCACACCAGATCATCAATGAATCGATTGGCTGTGGGACGGCCCAAAAAAAACACACACACACAAAAAAAAAAAAACCTTCATGTTATTTCTACATCAAACTTATCACTGACAATGTAGTTAGTGCATTTAGGTGGTAATTACAATTCAAAATAACCCAAAATGAACTTAAAAATCTTACGATTTTTGAAGCATAATCACCTTATGTTGAAATTAAGTAACAGTCCTTTTTAACAAAATGTTGCCACAACGCTGACTTTTTTTTTGTAAATTATATTTTGTAACACTAGATAACTGAAAAAATAAGAACAAAAGACGTCTCCCTTCTCACCCCTGCAAAAAAATGGATTCTACCAATTAAAGCAGCATGTGGGATTGTTCGACCAGTTGGATTTTGGTCGGACATGAGGTCATCGACCTATTAATCGACCAATCGACTTAAGGCTGTCAGCCCTATTTCTAACAAAAACACGTGCCCCTGGATTTAGAAATCCATTCCCTCTCTCTCTTTTTCCACCTTTCAGAAAATGTGTGCTGAAACAAGCCGTTCTCAGATTTTCCCCTCATGATGTCATGTGGGGAGTTAGCCCCGCCCCCAGGTTCGGCTGACCCTCCCTGCTTGGGAGAAAGTTCCATCCTCCTGTCCTGATTCTCATCAGGAGAGTCACATCCATTGAGCCACATCCATTTGCTGAGAGGGCGGAGTCAGACAGCTCATTAACATTTAAAGCTACAGACACAGAAACAGCTCGTTCTAATACAGGAGTATTTTCTAAACTTCACAGGCATGTTTTGGTGACCTCCGAGACCATTATAAACTTGTCTTAAAGGTTAAATATGTGACCTTTAATAAATCAGAATTATTTTGCTCACTTGTGGGGAATCTCACTAACTTCCTAGCAAATCTAGCTATCAGTTACAATCAGGCAAGAATTATGGTCCTCAAAAGAAAGCAGCACTAAGCACGGATGAGATACAGCAACAGAATGGGTGTTTCCTGTAGCAGTAACACTTCATTATGTAGAAGTCTTTGACTTAACCGTGTTTTCATGGCAGTAATAAACTTGCCAGGTGTTGTCATAGTGGTTGAAGATTTGCCTGCTTAGGAGAGTGAAAATAAAGGATTTATCAGGTTTTGACCTTTGGAAACACTTCAGTTAATGTAAGCACTCAACGGTTAAGTCATGTCAACATTTGAATGAATATTCAGTAAACTACATCTTAAAGAAGACTCCCAGCCCCAACAGTAATTGTTTTATTACTAATAAGAAACAGTATGTGGTTTCTCCTGATTCCTCCCCTGCTGGCAGACTTCTGGGGCCTCATGGGACCGGTACCTTCGGGTGTTGAGTTTCCTCTGAGGACTGAGCGCTGAGCTGACAGGAGAAAAACATTCAAAATGTTTTCCTTTCTCCATGATGCCGTTTGTTTACAGACTCGTGGGATGTAAACGCTGTTGAAAGAGCCTCGGCTGGTGTCGGGTCAGTCTCGTCTTTAATTTATCTGCAGGTCTCAGGGGGTGGGGCTAAGTCTGCAGGAGACTGAGAGGAGAAATACAAACCAACACCTTTCCTCCTTTTAAACAGAGACCTTTAAGGCGACGGACAGGTGTGGGGGCATGATTAATGCAGAAATGAGTGTATGTCTGAAGGAGAGTCTGCAGGTAAGGAGAAAGATCACACACTATCACAAGCTGCTAGTGTGGAGGAGTGAAGATGAGCGGCTGGTATCTTAGCAACAGCACGTTATCAGAAAAGAAGGGGGAGCGTCGGTGAAGGCAAATGATATACCAAACTATTGAACTCACAAACACACACATCAGGTCTCTGCTCTAATGGGGTGCTTTGTTACTGGATCCTCGACAGCAGACGGGAGGATTTGTTGTCATCACAGTCACAGAGTTGTTTCATGATGACAGGACTTTAGCAGCATTTTGAAAGTCTAAAACAACACGGCATTGATTTCTCAATCTTTAGAATAGTTTTTGTCCAACTTTTCCTGCTACTTCACACCTGCTGTAGAGCTCAACAGTGACCGCCCACTTTTCAGCAACTTTAGGAGGTACCAGAAAATCTGTTGTATAAAATACACTCTTAATTGGGGTGCTAGAAATATTGCTATACTAAAATATTATGATATTTTGTTGTGCAATACTGTATCGATATTTTAAAATGCAGAATCGCTATTTTATCAATTGATAATCTACTTTGTTGGTGTGGTAGTTTGTGGTGTAATTTCACCCCCTGACCACTAGTTGGCAGCAGGCATTTGACTCTTCTCCTCTCTTCTCCTCTCAACAAGATCACGCAAGCCTTAATATAAAGCCTATATATATATATATATATATATATATATATATATATATATATATATAAGGCCTGTTAATGGTAACGTGTTAACCCTTGTGATTAGGCTGGAAAGCTTAATGCATAAAAAAAAAAAAAACGCAATTTCATCTTATGACTAAGTTTGACCACAACTTCCTCCTGCGTGGATGTTTACATCCCTGAGGTGAAAGGTTAAAGGCGGCTCAAATGCAGCCAGCAGTGATATGTAAGGAGACAGTCCTAGGTCTGCCTCATGGCAATTTCGCCTAATGGAAGTCTGGATGAAACAAAAATTGTGTGTACATGCTGTGGTGATGAACTTTCTTTACACCTTAGCACGAGTGTGAAGTACCACCAAAGAAGCTGACAACAACATGGGATCAAGCCATAATGCCAAGCTACACGGGCGCAGTCCAGCAGACCTAGATTTGTGACCAAAACGACAACATCTAAGCCAACTAATGTGATCGCTAATGGGTTGCAAGAGACTACAGACCATCAACACTGTTGACGACAAGGGGCTTCAAGACATCATCCAGGTCGCCTTGGATGACCTGTACCACAGAACACCTACAAGAACTACTGTCACAAGAATCCCTGAACTGTATGACAGCTAAATAGGCAACTAAAGTGGAGCAGCTGGCCCCAGCTACATTTATTACAATGATGAGAGACCACTGGAAATCAGTCAGAAATTTCAGCTACCTCGGGGTAAGAGCACACCTGATCATTCACTTTACAGCACAAGTTATTTTCTACCTAATGTGTTTGTCTTTTGGGCTCATTTTCAGTTTGTAAATATTATTGCTCAGTGAATTAAGACACTCTGATTTACAAACCACAAATAATTTAAAAACTCTAGTTTGTTTAATATTTCTTCATTTAAACACCATACTTGTACTAACTTATTTCAAACAAAAATGCAAGTAAATGGTAGTATTTTAAATGCTGATTTATAGAAAACTAGAAAAGCACTCAGAGAGCGCAGACCTCCGCATCAGCCCTATCTCCAAATAGTGAAGAATCCTTTAAAAACATTCCTGGATTCAGACGGTGATCCAGATGACTCCCAAAATCTAATTCACTGATTACTCCCTCCCTGGTGGGGTGGAGACACGGTGAGGGAAAGCACTGGCTTTGCTACATGTGGACTGTCATGGCAGAAGCACCCATGGTCTCATCGGACAACTGAAAGTCATGGCAGAGGGTGAATATTCCTCTATTCCTCCCAGCATTGTTAGTATTCTTGCTACAATTCGCTGTCTTTTTCTCTGTTACGCTCCAACTCATCTCCTCGACCTGGCGTGCGTCTTTCAAACTCTACGAACTCCAAAACTTTGAATAAGTTACTCATGTCCGCCATCTCCTGGTGTAAAGTGGAAACAGCACAGACCTCTGCCATTAGCCCAATGTCCTGATAGTACAGAATACTTTAAAAAATTCCTGGATCAGACGGTGATCCAGATCAGTCCCTAAATCTAATCATTTCTTCCTTATTCCATTTCTGACATTTCCTGAAAATTTCCTGAAAATCCACCCATGACTTTTTGAGTTATGTTGCTAACGAACAAACAAACAAACAAACAAACAAACAAACAAACAAACAAACAAACAAACCCCACCTGATCACGTAACCTCCTTGGCGGAGGTAAAAATAATAATGAAAATAAATATAAAAATACATTTCTTTAGTAAAAAGTGCCTTCAAAGTGCTGTACATAAAATTAAAAAATAATGAAAATAAACACTTGATAATAAGAACGTTTAAAAATATATAAAAATTTACTAAAACTAAAGTAATGCTGTGATTAATCATGATTAATCACAGCATAGTGATGTGATTAACTTGATTAATTTTTAAAATCAATTAACAGCACTCATATATATGTATATATAGTATCACCAGATTCTTGCAATTCACTACCTTAACTCTTAACACCCATTTTTTTTCATCTACAAAGACAGTTTACTAGTACAAAGTCCTAAAACATGAAACAACATACGTGTGAGCAGCTGTCACTGTCACACGCTGCATCAGACATATAGCAACTGATAATTCATGGCGTTTGTCAAACAGTTGCTTCACCACTCAAAACGTCCTGGAATACTAAAATCTTCCATCGAAATCCTCCAGAGACATCTCATGAAATCCTTATTACAACATTTTTAATGCATGAACCAGCTGCCTCAGTACTCATGACTATTAAACATCAGATTTGAAGCAAAAATGGAGTGAAAATGATGAAAAAAGCAAAGGTACAAGACTGTGGGCATAGTTCTTTACAAGGAGGAAGGAACTACATATCCCACAATCCACTTCAACTCATTTTATCAATTGTTAATGAAAGCTTTTAAAGATTTAAACTGTAAATGTATCTTTACTGTAGTGATTATATTTGAATAACAATGTTGTAATTAAGACTGTCAAGATTATTTGCAATTAGCTACAATTAGTGCACTGATTAATTTTCATAATCGTCAAAATATCTATAAAGCAGCAGCAGAAGTCAGAAAAAGTTGGAAAATCAAAATGATGCTTTTTTCAATGCAAAACAGTGTATTTATTTAGCGACAGAAACCCTGAGATTAATCAAGATTAAAAGTAGTTAAAAATGAAAAGTTAATCTTTTGACAGCTCTAGTTGTTTGGACATTAATCGCATCTGTGGCGGTGTGTGATGTCATCATCAACAGTTGACAGCCTTCATACGCAGGCTCTGTAGACATTTCCATGGTAACCAAAGAACCCACCAATCATAGACGTTGCTGTGACAGTCAAGGATTGTGGGTATTGTAGTATTTTTTGGCTGAGTTCAGAAATAAACTGTGTTTATTCTTCAACAGCCCAGGTCATCATGTGCCGGTCTTTAGCAGCAGAAAAGTATAAGAGAGAAAATCTGCTGCACAACAAAAATTAAACTTAATTTAGACTTTATGATATTAAAACAATGTGTTTCACCTGTAGCTTCTTCAGGTTCACCCAGCCTGGATGCTAGGTAAACCTGAAGAAGAACATTTCTGGACTACCAATCAGATTTGCAGGGTTAAATTAGAGCTCCCTGCTATTAGAGTTTGCAGGTGGGCTTTATATCAGATTAACAATAATCCTCACATGAATAATAAACATTGAGTAGCAGCAGAGATGCACTCCAACTCCTCCAAAACTGACAACATATTTATATTTTGCACCCTGATTGCAGTAGAAAAGAGACAGCCTCATTAGTTGAAAGTTGTTCTTGTTTTTGAACTCACAGAAAGCCTCCGTGTAGTTATAATGAGAATTTTTACCAAGGCCGTCGTCTTGTTTCTGTTTTCTTCTTTCATCCATCCTCTCTTCATCTCTGGTCTTTGTGTGTCCTGGTGTTTTTGTGTTACAGAATCAGAGAAAGGTCAAATACAGTCACGAAGCCTCTTCTCCTCTCTCTGTCGCTCTCCTTCCATCCATCCATGACACCTTGTGAAACACAGAAACACTCTCTGACTACATGGCACCCATCCTCCTGTCTCAGTCCATCCATGCCTCCATCCATCCGGCAGACCGTGCTTCATTTCAGGCCCCATGTGGCACCAGTCCCATTCACAGCCTGGAAACACCTCAGAGCTGGGCGTGTGAGTCTGAGGGTGTGAAGAGGAATCAACCAAACAGGACGAGACAAAATCTGCTGATTTGAATTTGATTATTATGACAGGGACATAAAAAGGAGCACAACTGAGTAGCAGTTGGAGAAAACAGATTTTAAACGGCTTTATAGACAACAGAGAGGACAAACTGGAGTGAAAAAAAAACCCTTTTTAAAAAAATCATCTTAAAGGGGACGAATTTTACCCTTTAAAGACAAGTTAACATTGGTCTCAGAGGTCACCAAAACATGCCTGTGAAGTTTAGAAAACACTCCTGTGTTGAATTTTTGCATGTTTCAGCGCTACTCAGAACGAGCTGTTTCTGTGTCTGTGGCTTTAAATGTTAAAGAGCTGTCTGACTCCACCCCTCTCAGGAAATGGATCTGGCTCGTCATCTGAATGAGATAAGTGCTATGGCAGGAGACCGAGGCCTCAGTAAGCCTCAATCCTTCCGGAAGAACATTTTGTGGACAGATGAGACTAAGGAAGAGCTTTTTGGAAAAGCACGTCATTCTACTGTTTACAGAATGAGACCTACAAAGAAAAGAACACAGTACCTACAGTCAAACATGGTGGAGGTTCAAGGATGTTTTGGGGTTGTTTTGCTGCCTCTGGCACTGAGTGCCTTGACTGTGTGCAAGGAATCATGAAATCTGGAGACTATCTAAAGATTCTGGGCCACAATGTAGGGCCTAGTGTCAGAAAGCTGGGTCTGCGTCAGAGGTCATGGGTGTTCCAGCAGGACAACGACCTGAAACATACCAGCTGAGAGGTGTAAGAAGCTTGTTGATGGTTAGAGGAGGTGATTAGTTTCAGTTATTTTTTCCAAAGGGTGTGCAACCAATTATTAAGTTGATGGGTACGAACAACTTTGTCCAGCCTATTTTTTTCAACTTTGTGTAAATGATGTAATTTTGGCTTTTTTCTTTGGCTTTTTTTTTTGCATTCCACTGTGCACCGGCCCTCCTGGCCCTAAAACCATTCCAGCCAACTGGGAATTGGGGGAGGGGGTTCTGGCACTTGAGGGGATTGTGGACAGGCCAGGGGCTCATTTTTTTCTTAGAAAAGCCTGAAACAGGGATTTTTGCATAATATGTCCTTTTTATTATATTCATGTATTAAGAAGTTTGTCAAGACCTTAATGTCTTTAACCCTCATTTGGTGTTTAAATATATTTTACCCTGCCAATATTCATGGGTCTGGCGGATCAACCGCAATATCAGGAATATAAATCAATAAATCCATGACAGTTTATGAGGAAATATTTAACAGAGATTAACTTCAACCCAGTAACAAGCAAAGTCAGCATTTATAGATAATATTTGTCTTTAATTCCTTTTATTAATTTCCTTTTTATTAATTCTCCTCCTCCGGTAGGGGCAAACCTGCAGCGCTTCGGTGCATGAAGCAGTCGTCCTATGTGGAAATGGTGTGTAAAGCCTGCATCTCTGATGGTATGGGGTTGCATTAGTGCCTATGGAGGGGGCAGCTTACACATCTGCAAAGGAACTACCAATGAGGTAAAGTATAGAGGTTTGAGAGCAGCATATACGCCATATACAACATCCATCACAACAGTATGGAAGACTTCTGGCAGTGTTAATTTTGGCAGCTATTTTTAATTTTAGTCTAGTTTTAGTCTTTAAATGAAATGCATTTTAGTTTTAGTCACATTTTAGTCATCTCTATCCTTTTTAGTTTTAGTCTAGTTTTAGTCCAACATTTATTTTCTTGCCTAAATCTGATGCCAAATCATGGTAGTGTGTTCTCTGCACTCTGCCAAACCTGGGGTCCCTGCTTTCTACTGCTGAGAGGCAGAAGCTACATTGTTTTTTTGACAGATTTACCACCAGTAGGGAAATATCACAGATTTTGAATGTCCCACGAAAACTACATTACATTTTAGTCTAGTTTTATTCATCTTGACGAAAACTAGTCAGACGAACACTGAGTCTGAGTCCTGAAGTGGCCTTCCTGCAGTCCAGACCTTTCACCGATAGAAAAAGTCTGCTTCATCAGAAAAGGAAAAATCCAGCAAAGACCCAGGACTGTTGATCAGCTAGACAATGGGACAACATTCCTCCCAAAAGCGCCATCAGCCGGTCTCCTTACATCCCAGACATTAACAGACTGTTGAAAGAAGAGGGGATCTACACAATGGTAAACATAGCCCCATCCCTACTTTTTTGAGACATGTTGCTGTCATCAAATTTAAAATGAGCTAATATTTTTCCTAAAATGGTTTCGGTTATGCTCCATTGGGAATAAAATCTGGGTATGGTGAGATTTGACAATCCTCAACTTCTGTTTTTATTGACCTTTTACACAGTGACCCAACTTTTTTGGAGTTGGAGCTGTGCAATGCTGTATTCTTGTTTTACCTTTGCCTCACTTTGGTTGACCCTGGTTGTTTGAAATGTGTATCTGAATAAATAAAGTTGAAGGATGGCTGGGATGGTTTTTGCCTCGGCCTCACTCTACTCGACTCTCTCACCACCTTTTTCTCTGTACAGTTGATAGAGATCGTTCCAAGGCTGCTGGCCGGTTTTCATCTCATGCAAAAAAGAGAAGTTGCATAAATACATGAATAAAACTCACCTTAAAACTTGCATGTCTTAATTCAGCCGTGCTGCCTCTGTGTCCTCAGCAGAGCAACGGACCGTCAAAGAGAAGGATGCTGGCTGTCGGCTCATGGACGGCCGATGAAAGGAGACAAAATGATGTTTTTCATTCCTTTGTCATTACAGGCGTGAATGTGTGGCGGTGTGTGGCCCTGTGGAGTCTTTAAAGCCACTGACTCCAGGCACTTTTTCACTAATGACACCCAGTGGGAGAGGGATATTGCTCAGTGCCAAGGACTGTCTTCCTCTCTGAACATATCTGCTCCCTGTCCTCCTGTCCTCACCTTCCCGCCTCGCTCTGATGTATCTTTTACATCAGCTGGCACGCTGTCCTTCCCCCTTCATCTCTCACAGCATCCCTCCTTCACTTACAGACTCCCCCTCCCCTGTAAGCAGAAGGTTCTGGCATCAGATCTCTTTCCTGGAGTAGGGAAAGACTTTACACACAGACACCTTCTTTTAAGAGTTTTCAAAAGCAGTTTTTTTTTTTATATATAGGTAAGAGAAAGTGTGCATGAAGGGCCTTTTGTCATGCTGATGTTACTGTAAAGACTTAATAAATGTGTCTCCTTTAAATCAGCACATCAGTCTTTGCTCATGGATATGCACGCTGTGGCTATGTCTCAGAGTTTCTTCTCCCAAAATTTGTCCAAGAATTGATCTGATATCACAGAGAGGATGGTATTTCTGAAATTTTTCTGGAATTTTTCCAGAAAATACACCATTTCTCCCAGAAACTGTAGCAATAACAAATGTTTTTGGTATACACATGTTTATTTCATTTATGTGAGTTGCAACAACACAAAAAAGCAGAAGAAAAAGCCAAAATTGACATATTTTTACACAAAACTCCAAAATGGGTGGAATAATTATTGGCACCCTTTTAAAACTGTGGGTAAATCATTTTATTTCAAGCATGTGATGCTCATTTAAACTCACCTGTGGCAGTAACAGGTGCTGACAATCTAGAAATCACACCTGGAGCCAGTTAGAATGTCTAAACGTTGACTCAGCCTTTGTGATGTGTGCCTGTGTGTGTCACACCAAGCATGGAGGAGAGAAAGAAGAGCCCAGAATTGTCCGAGGACTTACGAAGCAAAATTGTGGAAAAATATGAACAATCTCAAGGTTACAAGACCATCTGCAGAGATCTTGAAATTCCTTTGTCCACTGTGCGTAATATAATCAAGAAGTTTATAACCCATGGAACTGTGGCTAATCTCCCTGGACGTGGATGGAAGAGGGAAAAAGGACAAAAGAATGCAATGCAGGATAGTTGGAATGGTGGATAAACATCCTCAGTCAACTTCCACACAAATTCAGGCTGTCCTGCAGACTCAGGGTGCAAAAGTGTCAGCTCAGACCATCTGAATAAGATGAAGCGCTATGGCAGAAGACCGAGGAGAACCCCACTGCTGAAAAAGAAACATAAAAAAGCCAGACTGGAGTTTGCAGAAATGTACCTGAGTCAGCTTTAATCCTTCTGGGAGAACATTTTGTGGACAGATGAGACTAAGGAAGAGCTTTTTGGAAAAGCATGTCATTCTTGTGTTACAGAAAACAGAATGAGGCCTACAAAGAAAAGAACACAGTACCTACAGTCAAACATGATGGAGGTTCAAGGATGTTTTGGGGTTGTTTTGCTGCCTCTGGCACTGAGTGCCTTGACTGTGTGCAAAGAATCATGAAATCTGGAGACTATCAAAAGATTCTGGGCCACAATGTAGGGCCTAGTGTCAGAAAGCTGGGTCTGCGTCAGAGGTCATGGGTGTTCCAGCAGGACAATGACCTGAAAAAAAACTCAAAAAGCACAAAGAAATGGTTGGAGACAAAGCTGGAGAGTTCTGAAGTGGCCAGCAATGAGTCCGGATCTAAATCCCATTGAACACCTATGGAGCGATCTCAAAACTGCTGTTGCAAGAAGGCACCATTTAAATCTGAGAGACCTGGAGCAGTTTGCAAAAGAAGAGTGGTCCAAAATTCCAGTTGAGAGGTGTAAGAAGCTTGTTGATGGTTAGAGGAGGTGATTGGTTTCAGTTTTTTCTTCCCAAGGGTTTGCAACCAAATATTAAGTTGATGGGTACCAACAACTTTGTCCAGCCTATTTTTTCAGCTTTGTGTAAAATTATGGCAATTTTTGGCTTTTTTCTTCAGCTTTTTTGTATGCCACTGTGCCAGTCCAGCCAACTGGGAATTTCCCACCTCTCCAGATTAGCCACCTCAGGCCTGCTACTACTCTTGATTGAAATTGAAATGTACTGAAATACTTCAGATTGCTGTAGCTTCTTAACAGAAGTGGCACTAGAGAGACTCTGTACAGAGGGCGGAACTTTCTTCCAAGTGGGGAGGGCCAACCAACCCTGGGGGCGGGGCTAACTCCCTTACATGACATCATGAGGAGAAAAATCTGAGAAAAAATAACTAACAGCTCTTTTTTCTCAGATTTAGAAAAAGCTATGGTTTGTGTTGAAAATAAACACCACAGACACCTGTGCAGATATGATTCAGTGATCAGAAACTGTGATACTAGTATTTCTCATGTATGCAGGGACATGAATAACCTGTGTACATGTAAACACAGTATCCTGAATATGATAAAAACCAGGATACTAAAGTCATTGTAAACACAGTCAATGTCTGTAGAAGCGCTCGAGGAAACACTTCCTGTCATTACTCCACTGTGACTTCTGGAGTCCTCCTCCTACACAGTCAGACAGTCTTCAGTCAAAGTTTCAGAAGGCAAAAGGATAAACATTGGCACCACTTGGGTGAGGGCGTCAGATCAGAAAATGTTTATAAATTGGGTTACTCTGGGACTTATTTTGTCACTTCATTTGCAGAACTTATTGACTTGTGTGCTGTCACACTGGATGTAACCCAGGCAGCATTTGGCAGATCAAATTAGCCGTCTATAAATATATTTAGCAGAGGCAGGGATGCTGTGGAAGTGAAGGAGAGAGAGCATAAGGAGCTCATGTTTGCTCACACCTTTAGATAAATGGTGCCTTGTTAACTGTACATATGGGGGAGAATGTGAGAGTAAACAACAATGGAAGCGGCACAGAGCGCCTCGTTAAACCTGCACATATCCTCCTCTGCGTGGATGTGGATGTGAGTGCATATAGGCCGGTATATAATGCGAGCATGTGTGGGTGTCAAAGCGAGGATGAGGGGAGGTGGCTGCTGCTGGCTGGATCTGGGGCTCGATCTGAAACACCGCCTGTCTGCTTACACAACACACACTCTGTAATTGGACTCAGAGGAGCGAGGAGATCCGCCTGCAGGCTCCACATTATGCTGATATATGGAATATGTTCCTATCCTAACACTCCTGTCTCAAATCTGGCTCTGTTGTAGGCCTGCTCTTAGCACAGAGTAGAATAAGGGCGGATAAGACAGCAGTCTGCAAGCTGATCTGGAACAGAGCATTAGTAGAGTCAGACAAACAAATCCGCTTCATGCCTGTTGTGTTTTAATCTCCGGAAACATGTTGATATCAAACATGAGATCACTCCTCAGAGGCGTAGCACTGACACACAATCACAGCAACTCCCAGATGAATGACTGCATTAACAACGGCTTGTTTATCACTGAGAATTAATTCTGATCTTCCTTCATCTTCATTTCAAATCTAAACTGTAATGAAGTGTTTACAAGCATTCCTGGAACAGCCACAAACACCTGTCTGAGTGCTGTATGGAGTCTCTCTAGTGCTGGGGTGCCAAACTCAATCACAGCAGGGACCGGATTCTGGATTCAGGACTAAGAATCCCTTAAAAAGATCCTGTCAGACAAAGTGAAGTCACATCCTGGTGCCATCTAAAGAAATTCAAGAACAAATGAGAAATAAAGTCTCTGACATTAACCAGTCTAGAAAGGACAAGGACATTTCTAAGGCTTTGGGACTCCAGCGAACCACAGTGAGAGCCATTATCCACAAATGGAGAAAACTGTGATTAGTGGCGAACCTTCCTAGGAGTGGCCGTTAAAATTAAACCTGCCTTGCCTTTCCTAGAGTAAGTTTAGAACAGGGGTAAGGTCATTCACCTTTGAGTTTTGCATTCAGGGTCCTCTGTTGTAATATCCATGATCTGAATTATTTTTCAGGTCTGATAATCAGCCATAAATATTTCATTCTGCAACCACAAACATCCGTACTGCATTTCTAAAGCTCAATAAAACAAAAGCTGCTCCTTTGAAATGAACACAGCTGCTTTATTGTGAACAAATGAGAGCCAGTGTCCTTGTCTGAGCCGTGTCCTTGTTTAATGACGTGATAATAATGAAGGAGAGGATTCAGAGACAAACTCAGCAGCTGTTTGATGCCGAGATGCTCGCTCTCCATCATGACTGGCTGTTCACTTTAAACTCTATAACTGTGTGTTTTTAAATCCTTTTATTTATTTGAGTGTGGATGGTGTTTAAGAGGCTCATGCTTTGTTACAGGATGCGGAGCGTCTTCATAGAGGAGAGCTGGTTTTATTGGAGCTCATTATGAGGCCGAGGTGTGCTGGCCGTGACGCCGTCATTAGCAGAGGCTCAGATGGAGGAAATGAGAGTAGAGTTTGTCTATGGAGTTCTTTAAAAAGCTGAGGACAGGGGAGAGGGACAGAAGAAGACTTATGCATGGAGAGAGAAACTCTTCCAAGGTTATATAGTCCTATAAAAACAACCGCCTGCTCCCTAGAGCTGAGAAGAGAATAAAATCTCCTCCTGGAACATCAGAACTGCTATATTTCCCGAGAATCAAAGCATTTCTCTCCATTTTAAGGCTGGCTGGGATATTTCCTACTTTTAGTCTATTTTGAGAGAATTTATTCTTTATTTTATCTCATAAAAAAAAGACATGAATTATGAAACTTAGGCATTTCCTCTGAGACCGGACACTAGTTCTGGAAATATTGTTCATGTTCTTTCACTCTATTTATTTTAAAGATTTATTTTTGGGGGCTTTTTTGTGCTTTTATTAGATAGGGGAGGACAGTGGATAGAGTCAGAAACAGGGTCAAGAGTAGGGGTGAGACATGCGGTGGAGGACCTCAGGCCAGATTCGAACCCTGGCCGCCTGCATACATGGGGAGTGCCTTTAACCCCTAGGCCACCTGCTTCCCCTTTCACTCTATTTATTAAAAGTTTCTTGTAATTTGATTTTTGCATTTGCACTCCTTAAAACGAAATCTGACTCAAGAAAAAACAGAATATCATAAAAAATGCTCTATACTTTACTTGGGAGATTTTGCAGTGAACATCAGCCAGTGGAATCTCACAGCTCCATCCAGTCTGGAGCATTACAGCTGTAGATGTCATCCCTGGGCCTGCATGGACTAATATCAGCGCAAAACTTTGACATTTAGATGGCATGTCTCACGCAGAAATCACTTCCTCCTCCTTATCTGGAGTTCTACTCTGTTATGTGACGTTCTCTAAAACCGGTTGAGTTTAAAGAAGACTCTGTAAAGTGATAATAACTCTGTATTAAAGTTTATTGTATGAAAGACAACTGTGTTATGATCCCCCAGGTCAAATTTCAGTCAGATAAAACATCTCCAAAGGCCAACTCAGATGACACGAATTCAGCCAGATTTTAGCCCAACTGCAACGCTGCAGCTCATCGTCAAACTTGGGCCCAATTTAGAGTGTCAGGAACGACAAACGGTCTTGTAGTATGACATAATTAACAACGCGTCCAAGACGCCCCATGACCGTGATTTACCAAGACTAGCATGTCAGAATTTTTCCCACATTGTCATCTAGTTTGACACCCTGACCTGACGTCAATGAAGTGAATCCTAATGTCTAATAACAGGAGAACATTTGGTCCTCATCTTTGCATCATTATTTACAAGATTAACTTCTTTTTATCCCCTAAGACTAATGTGTAAATCTTATTTCATTTTTTTTGTTATCACATGCATACCTTAAGTCCTGTCTGAAGGAGTCCATATTGTCCTTCTCTTGATACATCCATACTTATTATCCATAATCCAATCCATAATTGTTTCTTATTTCCCTTCTTTTTTTTAAAGCAAAAGACCGCTACAATCACACAGAGCACTTCTGTTGTAGAGTGATTGACAGTCTTTGACCTGCCCTCCCGTCAGCTAGTGAATTTGCACTCAATCGGGGAGACAGTGGTGACGTCAGCATATGGCAAGCAGACAGGATCAATCTTGTAGTGTGGCCAGGTTGTCGGCCAAAACGGGGCAAGATTTTTGTTGTACAGTCTGACATGGTTCTGTCATGAACTGCCAAAAAAAAAAATCTTGTAGTCTGAGCCGGCCTTAAGGGTGCTTTCACACTAGGCCCAGTTGTTTCGAACCGCATCACAAGGTGACAGTTGCATCTCATCTCACTGACTCCATCTTGTGTTTATCTGTAAGGCGAGTCTGTTTATTGGCTGGATTCTGATGATTTCTGCCTTTTATTGAGGAAAAATGTGAACAATCAGCTGTGCCATGGAAAGAAGTTAGGTTTTACAATGACGTCATAAAGCTGATACGACGCTCTGTTGCATTCCCATCTTATCCGTACCGAGCCAGAGTCCACTTGAATCACTCTCGAGACCACCTCCTCAAGTGGGTGCCCGGCGCAGGTTTTTTTTGGATTCACACAAACCAAAACGAACCAGACTTCGGGCTCAAGTGTGCTCAGACCTGGGACCTGACCTTAGTGTGAAAATCACCTTAGGCCGACCACACACTACTTGATTTTTAAATCTTAAACAATTTTAAAAGCGTGGGGGCCCACAGACATGAGGGGTCGGGCCGTTTACAGCAACCATATTCCAACATATCTAGAGTGTTAAGAAAAACTTTGTATTTCACTTCACAGGGTCTTTAAATACTTTCTCTGTCTCTGATGATTCGCATATTTCCACTGTAGCTGCAATGAGCATGTCACACTTTTTCCAGGAAGCTCACGAGTCTATAAACCATATAAAAGCCCCATTTTACACCAGTATGAAACCCTCATGGGAATCTGACACACGATTCTGTCTTCCATGGAGGTGGGAAAAGGACCAGAATGCATTGGAGCAGCAGCCTGGCTCTGATTGATTCTGTGTGAAAGACAATGACCTCTCCAGTGACATTTGAGCAATTTGAGCACAAAGCTTGTCGACCAGGACCTCAGCAGCTCCACTTATTATCAGCACAAACGTGCACGAGTCCCAATTGGAGTGTCGGCATATTTGAGGGAATCAGGGGGCAAATTAGATTAAATACATGAAAACTTCATGTTGAAATACATCTGAATAAGTGGAAGCCACAGGTTTTTGAGAAGACGCCATGTTGGATTTTCCTTGGATGAACACTTTGTCTGATTTCACAGCAGGTGTTTGGCATTCAACGGCTAATTGGAAACAGCTGCTTTGATATTCCTGAAGAGCAACAATGACTCTGCTGCCATGCTTGATGTAGAGTTAATTTTCTCCTTAATGAGGATTCCAATGAAAGAACTGTGCGTTTTGTGTTTGTGCGTTTATGCGTGAAGATCAATTTAGATGCCTGAGAGTGTTGATGACCGGCCGGTCGATAGTGGCCGGTCCAGGAGCCGAGGCTCAGCAGCTTTGGATGCTCCTGTCAGCTCTGATCAGTGTGATGGAGCAGAAAGAAGGCGAACAGGGCAGCAGTGTGCCACCGGGGTTACCGCAAGATCAGGAAAACCAATATCTGCCTCTGCCAAGAATATCTGACTCTGCCAGGAGCATCGAGGGCCACCGTCCTGGGGAGCCTTTCAACTCCAGATTGGCTTATTTCAGTCATTTTATTTGGAGATTTGCTCGGCTTTAAGAGGATTAAAACATGTGATCCTTCACACAGTCAAGTACTTAAAAGTATGATTTCTGACATTCTGAACAGAAATAGAACAAACCTGTACTCCTGATTCTCTATCCACTGCCCTGTCTCTAAAATAAATCATCTTAAAGACCCTGTAAAGTGAAAATAAATCTGTATTTAGGGTTTTTATATGATTGGTCACTGTGTAATGAACCCCCAGGTCAAACTGAAGTGAAAAAAATAAAAACATCTGTAAGTTTAGAAAATTAAGCTTCAAAATTATGACAAATAAGGCAGTAATGGGATGGTGGGGGCGTGTCTGTTGGATCAGCTGAAGCCACGCCTACTCATACGATCCTCTCAGATTAAAAAAATGCTACGATCCGAATTGAATAAAGCACTTTAGCCTGCCTCTTTATGTTTTGCTGACCTTAGAAGAAGATACGAAGTCTGTTTTCTGGCTCAAATGTCTATTATGATGCTTTAACTTTAAAACCTACCATTCTGCAAGTCTGCCAGGACATAGTCTTACAGTTTTACATACTGTGGTGCAATTTTTGGTAGTATTTTTATTTGCTTTACGTCAATATAACCCTTATATCCCAAATTTTGATAATATGTATTGACTTATGTCTAAACTACTACAATAAATTGCTTGAAAATGTAATAAAGCTGAAAAAAAAGGAAAATCATTTTTGTTTGTTCACATATATTTCATAATACAATAATTGCACAGCTGTATCCCTCAAATTTGTAAATGTGAAAAAATTGCCAATATCCTTTGGAACCACAGGAAATTTATTTGGAGTCTGTACATAACTTGCTTTTTGAAATATAGTCAGTTTGTAACCTGTAAAAAAAAACCACAAAAAAAAATGAGCCAGATGAGTAGTTGAACTCTTTATCTGGCGCTGTAATTAGTTTGAAAGTTTTGTGCCAGCTGTAAAACCTTTTGGAGTGAATCCATAACTACATATGTGTGGAAGTGTTAAAGATGTGTGTGATGGATGTCTGGTGTGTGTTGCATGTGTGTCTGAGTGTTTTTGTAAAAAAAGTAGGGGTGAAACGAGAGTGAGGGTGAGTATGTGTGCAGGCTAAGTTCTTTGTATTCGGGGCCTATCAAGAAGGTCATGTGACAGGTCATGCCCACAACGTGATGATGTTTATTTCTATGTAGGAAGTGCTGCAAATACCTGTGGTGTCATTCATAAAGATTTCTGTTATGTGCGCTTTATTGTGTAACTTCCCATATTTTATATGCAAAAAGAATGATTGATCTATCTTAACCGGTTTCAAATCTACCGCCAATCAAAAATGAATATGCTAATCGTAGCGCCGGCGCTATGCTGAGTTCTAAAGGGGTAAATGATCCATAGACCACTATAAAGCCATTTTGATATGCTGCCATATCAAAATGGCTTTACCCTGGCTAGGTTTTGCTGCTCCCTCTGCAAGCTGCTTTTAGCAACCCTCCTCCACCCCAGCTCCTCCTTTATGCTATACCTGACTCAATATCATTCGGTTGTTGCTGATGCCTGCTTGCTTTGGGTTTATGGCTGCCACTCTTCCTGCCTCAGGCTTTCTTTGTAGGCGTTAGAAATTCAGAAACGCGCACTGTTCCAACTTAATGCTTTCCATGTAGGCAAATGGTAGGGCAGTGGGGACCCAAACAGCAATAAGAGCAAATTTACAACTGCTAATAAACTCCAACGCTGGAGACAGCCTCCCTCAGAATGGAGTTGAAATGAATTTTATAGAGTTAAACCAACTCTGAAATGTTTAAAGGGGACATATTGTGCAAAAATCATATTTTCAGTCTTTTCTAACAAAAATCTAATCCCCTCAAGTACCAGAAAAGCCCCCCACTCCATCCATCCCTCAGAAAACGTGTGCTGAAACAAGCCATTCTCAGATTTTCTCCTCATGATGTCATGTGGGGAGTTAGCACCGCCCCCAGGTTCAGTTGGCCCTTCCCGCTTGGAAGAAAGTTCTGCCCTAGCCACACCCATTTTCTGTGAGGAGTGTGGTCAGGGGCGGAGTCAGACAGATCACTGACACTTAAAGCCACAGGCAGAAACGTCTCGCTCTGAGCAGGGTGGAATAGAGGGGTTTTTAGACATGCAAAAATACAACACTGGAGTTTTTTTTTCAGCAACAAACTTTATAGGCATGCTTTGGGGACCTCTGAGACCAATACAAACTTGTCTTAAAGGGTAAAATATGTCCCCTTTAACACTGACAATTCAACACTCTGTACTGTGCAAGCTGATGATAACTTGAGTCCACTTTGGAGCACAAGGCCCCACCTGTGCCTAATGGGAAAATGGCATATCAGAATCAGAATCAAATTTATTGCCAAGTAGTTTTTTTTTACACTGAAAAAGAATTTGTTCTGGTTTTCTTTGGTGCAAAATACATAAATGAGGATCATTTAAATCTGGGTTTACCCTTTTAAACAATCATGCTTTGGTTCTGTTTTCATTCCATATTTTGTTGCTGAGCTTCAGTGAATACCAGAGCTACGCTGGCTCTGACTGCAGAAACTAAACTTAAAGTCGAACTCCAAACATGAAAAAATACAAGTTTTCAAAAATGCTGAACAAAGTATTGACTTTACCTTCCGGGAGGAAAAGTTTACTCTGCAAAGCCCGTATTTACTGGAAAATCATCACAGTCAACAGTCGACATGGATTTCATGTTGTTGGTCCAAGTCTGCCTCATGAATAAAAAAATCATGTCAGAGTTGCTCCACGTCTGCCAACATTGCAGTCTCAGTGTTTAGCAGGAGTTTGTCTAATCTGTGGGGCTGTTTTTGTGCTTTTCTGGCAAAGTGAAGCGGTACTCAGATGTAGCATTGTGTGCTGTTAGAGGCAATCTGTCTTTGTACCGTTTATTCACATGGTAACATGTTGTTCAGCCAATCAGAGCGTCTCTGGAGAGCGCTGAGCTCTGTCTTTACTCAGTAACAGCAGAGACAAGCACAATCCTCTGACCTTGAAAAATACGTGTCTATTCCTCTGTTCTCTGTGTTTCCTCCAGAGCTCATGTGACGCACAAGAAAAATCCTGAAACTTTTGCAAACAGACGGAGAGCCCTGACACTCGCTCAAAGGAAGGGAATTATGGGAGTTAAAATAACAGGACAGTGAATGTAGAGATGTTACAATATTGACTCATACCTCTAAAATATTTAATGAAACATAAAATATGTCATCTAAATAAGAAAATACAGTCCTGTGCAGAACTTTTAGGCATGAAATTGAGGCTGAATAAGGCAGAGTTGTGGCAGAAAGCTGCCTGGGGGCACCATGGGAGGAGGACTGACACAACCCGGTCATGCTCTGGATGTCTTTGCATATTAGCAGGGTCATGAGAAAATAATCTGTTTAAAAAAAACCAAAGCATGAACCTTTATGGTGGAGTAAGGGGTGGATCCAGCGAGTAAGCACAGCCAAGTAACTGTCCTGGTGGGTAGTTCGGTTGCCATGTAGGAGGACAAACCTGCCAAAATTAAAAATAAATAAATAAATAAAAGTAAAAAAAAAAAAAAAAAATTAAACACACAAAAAAATATATAAATGGAAATAAATAATGCAAAAATATATACATAGATAAATAAATTTAAGTAAAAATAAATACAAAAATAAAAAATTAGACTTGAAAATTAAACATAAATGAATAAATAAAAGTGGAAATAAATCTCTGTCGAGTACAAATATTTCCGATTTAAGCAGATATTAGTCCATTTTCCTCCTGTTTTGGCTGCCCCTCACAGAGCACACTTCCGTTAATCGTGCCAAGTCGATCCCGGCACTCACATGTCAATCAACCAATAGGCACACAGTTCAACCCAAGACACACTTAGGACCGCCCCCTTATTCGAATGACATTTCATTCTGCATTTCATGCCGACAGTGTCAGCTGTATGAAATAAATAAATGTGAGAGCAGAGCACTTTTATTTATTTATTGATATTTAATTCTATTTTTATATTTATTTTTTTATTTATTTCCATTTTTTTATTTATATTTAATTTTTGAATCTTATTTTTTATTTTGTATTTATTTTTTTACTGTTATTTTTTATTTATGTATGTTTATATTTTACTATTTTGTATTTATTTCCATTTATATTTATTTTTTTGTATTACATTTTTTAAAGTTTATATTCTTAATTTGTTTTTATTTATTTATTTATTTATCTTAAATAAATTTTTAAAATTTTGGTCCTCCATAGCCACGAGCCCCTAGTCATGCAGTACACATGCCAAGGGCCCGAGACCATAGGTGGTCTCTGGGTGTTTTAAAGATGCCGTCGAGCTTGACCTTGGCTGACCTTGGCTGCCTGCTTACTTTGATCTGAAAGATTAATGATTCAAAATGTGTCTGTAACATTGTAACATCAGGAATGCCACATCTATTTCCATCCATTTCTGGTTCTGAGCAGGGCTGAAACAGAGCTTTTAGACATGCAAAAATCAAATACTGGAGTGTTTTTTTTTCAGCAGCTAACTTCACAGGCATGTTTCGGGGACCTCTGAGACCAATATAAACTTGTCTTGATGGGGTAAAATATGTGACCTTTAACTGAAGCACCACTCAGCTAAGACCACTTGTAGTTTAAATATTTGCCCTTATTTTGTTTTTCCACCAAACTATAGAAAGTATTGATCAGGACTCAGATCAGCACTTTAAATGTCCTGTAGAATTAAAAGAACAAAAATAAAACACATGATAATAACCTTTAAAAATATAAAAGCATGAAAATATACTAAAACTACTTTTAAAAAATGTTGTGATAAATCATGATTAACGTACGGGCTCCTCCAGTAGCACGTGTTATAAAGAATGCCTATGATGCTGCAGGGCACAAACAGCTTCAGGGTCAACTAGAGCACTGGTCAGATAATCATACCTTTACTGGACTCTAGGTCAGGTTTAACACATTGACTGCATCATGCTAACATTAAATCCACTGCAGCGAGTGTTTCTCCTCTGTGTTAGTTTCTTTAATAGAGAGATGGCAGACAGAGGACTGCTGGTGGTTCTGTGTGTCCACAGACAGTTTCTAGATTCTCATTATCACTCTCAGAAAATCCTTCAAACTGTCATCCTCACACTCCTCTGGGACGTCTGCCTGTCCACTACTTCTTATGTTTATGACACTTGCTCACTCTTTTTCATTTCCTTACAACATATTAGAACAATCAGTCTTTTAGCAAAGTCCTACTATTATTAAATCAAAATGTTTTACTTCAGCATATCACAGGAAAATCTGGGGAGTAATCTCTCAAGAGTTTCAAGTATTTTGTTCAAAAATAGTCAGATTTACTCTTTCTAACTTTATTTATCACCAGCCATTGCCAGAGTTGGAGTAAAACAACAGAAGAAATTCTGCTGGAGTAAAACTTAAACCACTTCAGTAATAATTCAGCTGTCATCCCTCATGGATGGTTACAGCTGCAGATCGTTTGGCGTCCCAGCTGAAGATAAGTCTTGGCAATCAGGATCTCCTCACCTGGTGAGGAACCTTCAGACACCAGTACAGCTTCTAGTCTGGTAACCTGGCTCCTCTGCAGCCTTTTGATCTAGTGATTTTTCAGTGAGTTTTTTGCCTCGTCCAACTCCTTTTTTGTCCTCCTTTTATTGCAATGTCTCCGTCTCTCTGCTTCTGCCAACCACCAGCTAGTACATCCTCTGTTTGCATTGTTGTTGTTGTCCTTTAACCTCACTACTTTGTCTTGTGCACTGCTCTGTGGTCCTTTTAGTAAAATTGCTTCTTTAATATAGGAGCATTAAGTTTTATACCTACATACAGGCATCTTTTGTTGTCTCTCCATTAAAAGGTGGAAAGGCAGCAGATTTATCTATTTAGAGTAAAATGTAGCTCATCAAGAGGTCATCAATCTGTTTAGTGTAAGATACAGTTTTACACAAGCATGACCCATTTCCAAAAGGACAAAGTAGAAAAAACCAGTTTAAACTTGCCAAAATTGGTTAATTGAGGCAGACATTTTAATGTGACAAAAATGGCTTAAAAGCAGAAGATATTGGCAGAAAAGGTGGTGAAATGGGATTAAAGAGTAGCAGAAGAGACAAAAATTGGTGGGGAAAGGTGAGGTATAAAATATGACATGTGAAAAGTGGCAAAAGTTTGTAAAAATTGGCACCAGTTGAACAAAAGCTATAAAAAGTGGCAAATAATAGTGGCAAAATTGTAATCATAGTTACATAATTTATAAGTAATCATATGCATATATTTCTATAAAATGGGTAAAATATAAAATTTGAAATGATTTAGAAAGTTTTCAGTTTTTTCTCAGGCATCTGGTGACCCCCTCTTAGTATCTCATGACCCCCAATGGAGCCTGGACCCCCACATTAGGAACCAGTGTTCTAGAGCAGTGGTTCTCAACTTGGGGGTTGGGACCACCTTTGGGGTTGTTTTGGTCATTTTTAAACAGTTTCCACGACTTTTTTTCTGCCTGTTTTTCCCACCTTTAAACCAATTCTTACCACTTTTTGCCTATTGCTGTCTCCGTTGACCCATTATTAAGGCTGTTGACCTATTTTCACCCATTTTTGCCAATTTTAACTACATTTGACTATTTGTTATGCCCATTTTTACAAGTTTAACCCACTTCTGCCAATCTCTCCCCCTTAGTTAACCCATTTTGCCAGTTTAAACCACTTATCCCCACTCTTAAATCCCATTTCACCAGATTTTCCAACCATTTCTGCCACTTAAATCCCCTTTTACCACTTCTTATGCCTGTTTTGCCATTTATTGCCGCTTCTCTTATCTATTTTTTGGCATCCTAACCTTTTTCTTCTACTTTCAAAATCCCACTTCTCCTCCTTTTCCACTATTTTTTGTTTTGTCATTTTTACCCATTTAGCTAATTTCAATCCATTTGAATTCTGTTTGTAAGAAAAACGATGCCATTGAATGCTTTGTTAAGAATCTTTTCCATTCAGGTTAAATACAAAATGTGGTTATTGCAACTTAACTGTAGAGTAGACCATGATTTTGCTGGCCCCCAGTTTTGCCGGGCCCCAGAAAGCTCTCCCCTCTATCCACCCTCATGTGCGGCCTTGACTGCACATGACTATCCTTGAAGGTGCATGGCTGTGTTCAACCACCTTCAGGTACAGCAGGGCCCCCGGTCTCTGGCACCTTGAACCAGTGCGCTGCAGTATTGTACATTGGACACACAGGCTGTCTTAAAGCGCTGATGTTAACATGCACACCAAAAGGAAAATCAAGCCGTCACGCAGCCGTCATGCATCCAGTCTGTAACTGATGCCAGTGTCCCTCCTACCTGACTGACTTCATCTCCATAAAGCTGAAAAAAACAACAATTTAGACCACGTTTAATTCTTTTTTACTCCAGTTAAACTGTGCTCATTCCTTCATCTTCTTTCTCTCTGGTGGTGGGAGCTTTGACATCTATCTCTGATTAAATTCAGTGCGGTCTGCCTTTAATGTGCCCCAAATCAAACCGTTTTACATGCATATCATCATCTTTTATGAAGCCTTCAGCGGGCCGGAGACGAGCTCCTTTAACCAGCAGTCTGAGAGTGGCTCCAGGACATGAAACTCTAATGACACCCTCATCTTCTTAAATCCATCATCTCTGACCTCTGCAGTCTGAGTGCATCTAGCGGCCTGTGGGGGATAAAGTCGGCCGTCTCTGCTCCACTGCAGTCTGAGCAGGTAGAAATAGCACAAGACGGACCGGTGAGAACCCCCAGGGAAATACCATGATCCGACCTGTAAGAGAAAAAAGATGAAACAGAGAGGAGGCGAAAGATGAGGCGTTAGAAATGAGAGACAGGAAGTAAAAGACACCAAGAGAAGAGCGAAAGAGAGGGAAGGTGACACATAGGAGGATGAAAAGATGGTTGAAGGAGGATGGGGATAAGAGGAGGGGGAGCGGAGCGGGGAAATCACATTTTGATGGAGGCAAATTGAATCAGCTCTGAAATGGACGCCTCGGGGCAGAGAGGCAGATTGAGACGCTGGTGTCAGCATCCAGAGATTACCGCCACCTATGAGTGTGCGCTGTGATGTGATGATCACTGCCGTCATAGTCTGAAAACCTCACCCTCCTGTGCTCTCACCATGACAGTCACAGCGGCCGTCTTTGAAGTGAATAAAGAGGAAAATACACACAGATCTTATTTTGTAGATTTCCAGCTCAAACAGCACCAACACGTACTAACAGGATTAAGGCTGAGCAGCCAAAGTCACATTGAAGAAAGTCAGGAATTCACTCCAAACTCAGTCGTGATGCTCAGTCTCATATTTCAGAGGCCTGCTTCCATGATAGCTGCTGTTTATGGTAGTGCTCATTTTCAAAATATAATCAATAGTTAACTTTTCAGCACTGAAAGAAAACCAGTATGTTCTCAAAGCAGTCTAAATTTTGTCAAAAAAAAGAATGAGCAGAAATGCCCATGACTGCCTTTTTCCATGAGGAAGATGAGACTGAAGGCCTTTGCACACTGAGTCCGATTCTTTTGTCTGAATTTTTCACACATCAAAAAGGAAAATCATGTTGTTCTAGTCATGTTAGCACACTGACACGGACATTTTCATCCTTCTTTTTTTTCTTTTTCTTTCTTCTTTCTAAATTCTAAATCCAAAATTCAGTCACATGTAGATCTTAGTGTTTACATGTTTACAGCAACCATATTCCAACATATCTAGTGTGTTAAGACACAAACTTTGTATTTCACTTTACAGAGTCTTAAAGATGTTTACACAGCGAGCTTAAAGACCCTCGCTCAGCATCTTTTCAGTTTCCTGATCCAGTCAGTCCTCTGTAGAGATCACCAGATCATCCTGCTTCTTTTTAAATTGCCAAGGTTGTTTTTAAAAATCAGTTCTAAATGAAGAACCTCAGTCTTTAGAACCCGGCGCTGCAGGCGTTTTCATTTTAAGAGTTCTTGACTTGTTACTGGACTTGATAGTTCTGAATGCGGTTTAGGTCCTGGTCTAGTGATGCTAGCTTCTCCTTTGAGTTTATATGTGAGTAATGTTCTGTTAATCCATAAACATGATGATGGTTTGACATCGGCGCCTGCTTATTTAGGGGTAAATAACACAGTGACCTAACCTGACACGCCAGATGGATTTGTTTCACACATCCATCTGGAAAAGCTTCAATAGGAAACATCTGAGAAAAGGCAAAGGCTTTGAAAAAAACTCAGAGTGTGACTGGATGAGCGTTCTGTCTGTCCCATCTTTACGGACCAATCAGAGCAGCAAAACTTGTGATGTAGCAGCTATCGAGCTGCGTGTGCACAGCCACCGAGGAATAATGCGAAACATGGCGACTATAGACATGTAAGTACTCGACTTTTGTCATTTTTTTAAAAGACTCACTGCTGTTCTTTGTTCTTCTTTTAACAAAGAAATGTCATAAAGTTCTGATAAAACTGACGCTTTAGCAGCATCCACGCTAATCTCTTCCGCCATAATTTCACCAGCTCTTGCTGCTGCTTGTTGCCCCTCGTCACTGATTGGTCCTGTCACTTTCTAACCAGGCCTAAACGGTTCAGACAGGAGCTTTGCAAGATGAAAAACAAGGAAACAGACGTATTCACATGCTTTGCAAGATTAACAGTGACCTGTCATACAACAAACCTAGATTTAGATTTATTTTCACTTTACAGGGTCTTCAAAAACTGCTCTCTTTGCATTAGAAATCTTTTTTCCTTTAGTAATGTCCTTTTTTGTATTTGCATCCAGATAGTTTCAGTCGTTTGGACATGCATTAGCATATCCTAACTTTCTAAGTTTGTGTCAGTAAACCGGGCTGTGATTGGCTTGTGAGAGTTGTAAGGATGGGGTTGGATGAGGCTGCAAGTGCTGATTGATTGACAGATCCTTCAGCTTATCATTCAAAATGGAGACTGTTCCAAGCAGGCAGAGCTACAATTGCTTACTCCATGTATTTTCTCAGGAGTAACACCCCTGCAGCTGCACCACTCTCAGCAAATGCCTAGCTAACCAGGTGCACCAGCGGAGTTTGCATCCCATAACACAGCCTAAAAAATGACAGGTAAGGGCGGGGCCTACGGGGGTATACTCTACGACATTGGTTCATCACATCGTCCTCTTTCTCCTCAAATGAATCCTGATGACAGACATAGAATCTGGACAATCCATCGGCTTTGCAAGGTGAAAGTTTAAAGGACTATGTGGACAAAAAAGCCCATTCACTTTAAGATGATGTGGTCTACATTTGAAACACTCCACAATTTCTTAAGCAACAAAATTAGTTTTGTTTTGTTGTTTTCATACAGGTTACGTTGATCATTTGAGCTAGAAATAAAAGTAGGTTTGCTTAAACTTGCGTCCCCCCTCTTATGGGCAGATGTTCATAGAGGTGGAGGATCATTCTGTGTAGGCTGTGTTCCCTCTTTGCAGCAGAGATCTGAAGCTTTCTCAGCAGTGTTGTTATTTTCAAAGGTCGGCTAATGTCCACGTCTGTCATCGGTCCATTAGCTCTAATGGGGAAATTGGATAGAGGCTTTAAAGCTTTCAACTATTGTTTTCTCTAGCAGAGCCAGATATAGAGGCTGATGTACCTGAGGATCATGCTTCATACTCAAATACAACTCTTTGTATCCTTCTTTCAAAACTGCGGGTCTATTACAGGCTATGGCGTAACAGCAGGTTGCTTCCTTAGACAATATGAACGCACATTTAAAATCTGACTGATACATTTAATTTTCACATACCAGAAATAGACTGCAGGTCAAATTTCTGGTTGAAATAAATGACATTAATTCACACCTTCCAAAGCTCTGAGTTCCTCAAAGCCTGAAATGTAAATGTGATCCCCTGGCATACCTGAATCCTGAGGTTGAAAAAAAGCCTGTTGAAGAGGAGTGACTCATGTTTGGCTCAAAGTCTGCACCAATTCAAACTTTTTATCAGGATCTGAGTAATATTTCTTCTGTTACTTCAGCATGAAAACATCTGCTGCGTTAGCATGAGGATGATTTTAAGCCTCTAAGTTAGTACAAGGAGGTCAGTTCTGAGTTTGACTTGAGACGTTGAAGTGGAAGCAGCAGAGGCATTAACCAGGGAAATTAGCTGCTGCTTAAGCTTGCTGCACTCTCAGGAGGGTGTGACAGCTCTGCAAACTCAGACTGCAAAGCTGAGAGTAAAGTTGACATGTTTAAGCATGATTACTATGATTATTGCTCAGTCCTGCAGTCGCAGAGTTTTAGGACCCATTGGCCCCAAGAAGCAATTGTGTTTTTCTCATGGACTGGGACAACAACTTTTGCTCTGTCATTCTTTGCTTTACCAACCAATGGGCTGCTGCCCCTGCTCTATGGGCCAGTGACTGGCAATAAAAGTATAAAAAATTCTAAGATAAAATCCTACTGGCACTGAAGTGCATTCCCTTAAAGGTCACATATTATGCAAAACACACTTTTTTAGGCTTTTCTAGCAAAAATATGCACCCTGGCTGTTCCATAATCTCCCCAAGAATAACAACTCCCCCCTTTCTTTTTTCAACTTTCAGAAAATGTGTGCTAAAACAAGCCGTTTTCAGATTTTCCCCTCATGATGTCACATGGGGAGTTCGCCCTGCTCCCAGGTTCAGTTGGCCCTCCCTTCTTGGTTCCTCCCTCCTCTCAGCTGACAGCTGAGAAGAGGATCAGAAGAGTCACATCCATTAAGCCACATCCATTTCCTGAGAGGGAAAAGTGACTAAAAATATTCAAGTGAAGTGAACCCCTAGTTCAGAGCTAACTCCGCCCACTTCAATAATTCAAAAAAATGCACAGGAAGTGAGCAGTTTGGTACTGAGAGGAGGGAGGGGAAAAGGTCGGGGTTTTCTAGATGAGGCAGGAGTGATAGCGACATTTCCTTATCATAGAGAGACAGACAGAGTCCTGCTGCCTCATAGCGATCTTTTGAGGTGGAGGATTTTTCCCTCCAGAGTCCCCTGAAGCAGGCTATTGTGTGGTGGTGGACCACCATGGTCCAGGTCCACCAGATCCGAGTGTTACGACGAGAGTCCCCTTTCACCTAAAATGCCTTCAAATGCCTTTCTCTGAGACGAAAAGCATGCCTGAGACTAAGCATGGATTGAATTTCTTTACATTTTAGGCCAATTTCGAACTTTGGTGAAGTTATAAAGATATTCACAGATTCGGCCTTCCTGCCATAATAACCCAGCAGAGGATCATCACATTTACAAAAACCCTCAATCACTGTACATATTACGGTATGATTTCAATCTACTTTTTTTCTCCCTTAAATTTTTTTTTCATGTCCCTTAAAAAAATGTTTTTTCTCCCTTAATTTTTTTTTTCCTCTATATCCCTTAAGGGGCTCCATAGGAAAGAATTTATTGAAGTTAATACTGTTTATATTTTTTGCTTTAAAGGAAATATGAGTATGACCTACCTCTACCTCTTATTATGTTACACAAAGCTCTGTAATTGCATATTTTTATAATGTTTTACATCTGTAAATGTGTTAAAAGATTCTACTAAAAGCTCTTGATGAGGAAACAGCACAGAATCACTGTCCTGATTATTTCTCCCCTTTTTCAGGGGTGTGACACTACCATTTGTTCCATCAGTGATGTTGACCAATGAGAGCACAGAAGGCGCTGCACATGCAAAAGTCACAAACATAGTCTAACATTATCTTGAACCTGGCAAAGGATGTTTGAGATCCAGAGGTCCAATGTTAAAGTTGGAACAACACAGCAGGAAGAGAGAAGGGTGTTCCTCTTTGGCAGACTGAAGGAGGAGTTGAACGTGTTCCAGCTCTTAAAGCGGACCTTCAGTGATAGACCCTGACTCTCTAGCACCTGTCGATGGGTTTGAAGCGGCACCAGCTGCTGTCAGTGAAGGGGCAGCTGTCTGTTAACGCTGCAGACAGCAGCACACAAGGTTCAAGAGCTGTCTGACCTGAGCTGCATCAGTCCAGCCTCTGAGCTCTTTAACCAATCCTGGAAAATATTACAAATCTGTACATGACATCTGAATATTAACACTTTAAAATCGCTGTTAAAGCTGGTCCTACATGGTGCAGTTGTATGAATGTTGTGGTGTCAACAAGTTGATCCCAAATGTCATTCTAAAGTGAAAACAAAACACAACACTTTTACTTGGAATAAACATAAAAGTCTCTCCTCTGTGACACCCCTCTGTTTTACTGTGATTTTGTTATTTCCAGACTAACAATGAGTGAGGAGTGTTTATGTGTATCTTCCCTCCTGTTTTGCCCTCTGTCTCTCGCCTCTCTGTTTTGGATCTGCAGTCAACACACCTGCCTGCCATGAACGATCACCCCCTTCTACCTGAACCTAAAGCTCTGACAGTCTGTCCCTGCAGGACTGTTGCTCCTTTGCAGTTTGCCTACGTGCCTCACATCCAGCTCCAGATCAGATTTTTACCTGCCTCTCTCCTGGATCTCTGTCTCACCAGCCTTCTTTGCCTCTTTGCCAAGCTCGCCTTCCAGCCTCTGCTCCTGCTCCTCCTGAGATCACTCCCCCCTCTCCCCAGCCCAAATCTCAGCCAGCTTTCACTTCTTACCCTAACAGCAGTTCTAGATAAATCTTTCATGTTTGACTGGCTGAGTCTGGGTTCAGACCAAACTTCAGACAGGGAATTGTTCTAACATCAACTTCCTGCCTCAGCTTTATTCGACAAGACTATCAGATGAAAAACCTTGATTTTTGCCTCAGTTTAAAAGATGATTGTTTGTGTTTTCAGAAGCAAAGTAGTCGACTCTGTCACCGTGACTGTTTTTAAGACGCCAGCCGCATCCTGCTTTGTATCAACACATCTATGTCCTAACCTTGCAAAGCAGATGGATTTGCCTGTTTCTGTGTTGCTCACTGGTGAATGCATCTTGCAAAACTTCTATCCTAAAAGTGTGGGCTAGAAAGTAACAGGACCAATCAGCGTTGAGGGGCAGTACTCTCAGGTGCGGCAGAGTCGTGACATAAACAAGCAGCAACAAGAGGCCGGTGCAGTTATGGAGGAAGACATTAGCGTGGATGCTGCTAAAGCGCCAGTTTAATCAGAACTTGACTTTTGTTAAAAGAAGAACAAAGAAGAACAAAGAACAGCAGTGAGTTGTTTTCTTTTCAAAAATGACAAAAGTCGAGTACTTACACGTCTATAGCTGCCATTTTTCGCGTTATTCCTCAGTAGCTGCACACGCGCAGCTCGATAGCAGCTACATCACGTGTTTTGTTGCTCTGATTGGCCCATAGAGATGTGACAGACAGAACGTTCATCCAATCACACTCCGAGTTTTTTTCAAAGCCTCTGCCTTTTCTCAAACGTTTCCTATTGAAGCTTTCCCAGATGGATGTGTGAAATAAATCCATCTGGTGTGTCAGGTTAGGGTTGACTGAGGCAGAAAAATATGCAGCAATGGGTTAAACTGCCAAAATAGGCATAATAAACAGTGAAATGTGGTTAAATGGGTTAAATGGGTAAAAACAGTGGTTAATGGAGGCAATAATGGGTCAACAGAGGAAATAATAGGCAGAAAGTGGCAAAATTTTGTTTAAAAATAGCAAAAACAGGCAGAAATAAAATGTTGGAAAGGGTTTACAATTGACAAATCATGGGTTTTAATCGGCAAAAATGTCTTAAAAATGGTGGGAAAACGTGATGAAAACAGGTGAATTTTTTTTAATTGGTGTAAAGTGGCAACTGTGTAATCTTAAATATATTCGAGTTTTTTTAGGGCATCTGGAGACCCCCTCTCAGTGTCTCCAGACCCCCAATGAGGTCCCGACCCCCACGTCGAGAATCACTGCTCTAGGGAACCTATGCGACCTGAACTTCCCAGGTTCTGTAAACAAAATCACACCATCTCTGCACGACTCTATCAATAAAGTTATGTAAATCTGAAATAAGCCGGGCTTGTCTCCTCATTGGATTGCACATTTAGTGGAGAACAACTTTCTTTCACTGGAAAGATAAAACCTGCTAAAATACGTAGGTGGCAACTGAGACTGTCAACTTTAACTACTTCTGCTTCTGAAGTGTCCATAAACATTCCTCACATCTACTGACCGTGATCTGATACCCTCACATTAGATGTGCTGGTCTTGTTTCCACTTTTAAAGTCTCCTATTTTCACCTTTTTTAGACTTGTGAAATGAAAGTGTAAAGGGTGACAGATTCTTGATTTAAAGACGACATTGTTTCTGATTCTGACTCATCCACATCACGGCGTCCTCTGCATTTATCACCATCAACAAACAGGCGCTGGTTTTGTTCTTTCTGCTGTGTGACTGAGCCCACTGCGCTGCTATATTTAGTTTTCCAGCCTGCTCCATAAAAACAGACCTAATGATGAAACTAGGGCAGCCCTCAGTGACAGAGCCCCTCGCAACCTGAAGCAACGCTCTCTCTGAAGCCCCTTGATGTTAATAATAATAACAGCCTAAGACTCTGCAGATTTAATTTCCAACAACATTTCTGCTGTGAATAAACAAAACCCACCTGAATCTGCTCCCTGTGCATGTTAGAGAAATCGGAAAGAATCAATCTCTTCTAATGGAGTTTCTAAGATAGGAGGATGATTTATGGCTGCAGGAAGGGAACTGGTTAGTATGCAAACAGCACCAAAGAGTCTGGGATTTAAGTATGATGCATGCCAAGACACCATCTGTGTTTGGGAAATTATGAAATAAAATATGAGATGTGGATCCTAGATAGGAAAAAAGCAATTAAAGATATTAAAAAATCTTCTAAATGGATGGAGATATACTGATAATCATAAAGATTAAATACCAAAAATCACAACATACTCAATCTCACTTTTACTTATTTAAATATTTGAAAAATTCAGGAACATGGAAGCACAAATTTCCTCCTTGGAGGCTGAGCTGGAGTCTGAGGAGAGCGAGCGTCCGTGGATCTCTGTGATGAATATTTAACCAGAGGGAAATCTGAATCTCTCTAATGAAACCAGCCAGTTACATCATCGCCTCGTAGGAATATTCAGTCATTTTACTCATCAGCTTAGACTCACATTCACACGCTCCTCATCATGAGCAGATTCACAAATGCACTCCCAGATGTCAGGCAGGCTGCTCCTGAAATCCTGAACTGGTTAGTCACATATGATAGCAGACTTTGTCTCAAAAAGGTAGGGGTCTCTGACAGTGGAAAAAAGCCTAGTAAAAACAAAACAAAAATGGAAAAATGGTGGAAAAAGGAAAATATTGTGATGCTATACTGACAGTTTTTGCCTTCAGGAAATAAAGAAAACCTGCATGTTAAGAATTTACCTGTAGGGTGAGGGAGAGTTCCCTACCTTTGACCACATGAAATCATGAAAACCAACCTGCTGTAGAGAGCACGCCATGTCAGCAGTAGTCTGCCCTTCACTGACATGTCAACCAATCAATTAAACTTTGTTTGTACAGCATTGATTCATAGCAGAAGTTATCTCTAGACGTACAGTCCACTAACCTGTAACACCAGATGGATGTGCGAAACGAATCCATCTGGAAAACCTTCAATACTAAGCGTTTGGGAAAGGGCAGAGGATTTGAAAAAAACTCGGATGTGATTGTTTTTTTTTTTTTCTTTATCCACTGGCATTGGCCAGAGAACTACTGTAATTTCATTGTACACCTGTTGTGCAATGACAATAAAGGTTTCTTGATTCTTGATTCTTGATGAACGTTCTGTCTGTCACATCTTTACGGGCCAATCAGAGCAACAAAACACATGATGTAGCCGCGACCAAGGTGCGCTTGCGCAGCTACCAAGGAAAATAGCAAATCATGGCAGCTATAGACATGTCAGTACACAACTTTCTCGTTTTTGAAAAGAAAACAACTCACTGCTGTTCTTTTTTCTTCTTATAACGAAGAAATGTCGTCAAGTTCAGATTACTCTCTTCTGCCATAACTGCACTGGCTTCTTGTTGCTGCTTGCTTACATCACTATTCAACTGCGCCCAAAAGTACTGCCCCTCGTCACTGATTGGTCCTGTCATTTTCTAACCAGGCCCAAACGGTTCAGACAGGAGCTTTGCAAGATGGATTCACCAGTGAGAAACATGAAAACGGGCGGATCCATTTGCTTTGCAAGGTTATTTTTTTAGCTGCATCGTATAAAATCCATGGAAATATTCCTCTCCAGAAACTTGAAAAATCCGACCCTTTTTCTGTGCAACTTCACCGCTGCCGCTGCGGTCGCCTACTGACAAATTGGAAGTAGTAGCTTCACCAGTGGAGAAGACAATGTTGCTGGTTAATATCAGCTTTTTAATTACAAATTTATCCATATTCTACGTCAAAGTTTTTTTTACTGAATGAGTTGCCTTCTAGCCATTTGGGCGGTTCGTCTTAGTTTACATTGCAATGCACATGTACACTGGGGGGAGGGGTTTCAAAGGCCTACATTAGCACGATTGGTACATGTTGGTGCTCTGCATTCTGACTCCCCAGACCCTGAAGCACTTACGGAATCGGCACCTATGGTCTTGTCACACCCCTAGTTTTATTTGATTTAGTAAAAATCATGAGTGCGAGAACATGTTTCTGCTGAGGGGTGCTGCAAGGTGAAAGTGCGTGCATTACTGTTTATGTGCAGGTGCTTGCTTACACACCTTCATTCAATTAAGGTGACAAGATACTGCCAAAACAAAACACAATCGTTAGCCACTTAAATATCCTTGAAATGCCGTTTACATTCCCATTACAAGTCCCTCACACACACCTCATACCATAGAACACATTTTTAACAACTAAAACCACCAAATACTCCAAGCAACAGTGCATCTGTTACTGTGCGCTTATTCTGTGTTTTAAAAAAAAGCCACAAGATATACACTTCACATGCATGTTTGAACAGTGTTATTTGGCTCTGAGCCACAAGTAAACTGTGCAAAAATCCAGTATAGCCAAAATTATAACAAACATATATCAACAACAAAATATAACTGTGAGCAAACTTACTTCAAATGATGACTCTGTAGGTGGCCGTGCGCTCCGCCGCGCCCTGCGCAAAGATTTGCGTCAAAGGCACAGTGTCCGACTCGTTCAAAACATCCTGATGGACATGCTGCAGAGCCATGTGTGTCAGTCTAGTTTTTGAGTCACGATGCTCCTTAACCATATTTTCAAACCACCTAAGCGTGGAGAATCACCTCTCAGAGTAGGCCACAGACACGCACGGGTAGAGGAAAAGTTCTACTAACTTTTCCACCTCTCTCATCAGCCCCTTAGTTTGTGGATGCAGGCCACCCAGAAAACCTGCAACACCAGTGGCTGTTTTTTAATCCCTTTTTCGTTTGTAAGATCCTGCAGAAGAGTTGCATGCAGGCAAGACTTGACGATGCACTTTGACCTGACGTGATGACAGTTGTTGTCAGGTTGGAGAAAATACTTTATTTAAATAAAATGATATAAAATTTAGAATACGGTTTATTCATGCCTGACGGGAAATGTATGACACGCTGTTGTAAAAAAGAGGCTAAACATTTTTAAGTTGTAACTGTTTATACATTGTGTGCTCATACTGCCTGCCAACAGGGGGTGCTGCAGCACCCTCAGCACCCACTTTCTCACGTCTATGGTAATAATAGCAGAAGTAAAGCTGTTTGGCCATAGCATTTTGTTTTTTGTTTTCTTTGCTTCCTGTTTCTGAGTCACACAAAATCATCTTGCTAGCCAACAAGTCTACATTTCACTGCATGTCTCTGCTTGAACCAGTTCGAACAGTGGTTACATTATCTCTCTCCATATTTCCTGTCTTTCTTCAGCCATCCTATCATAATAAAGGAAAAAAAAAATCTTAAAAAAGAAGTGGATCTACCCCATAAAGTTTTAACTGAACTCATAAGCAAAGTCATCTGAATTCACGACTAGTTTGACTTTAATAAACTGACTTTCCTTCCTGCTCTCACGGTTTACAAAAACAAAAATCAGTGCAGTGATTAAAACTCAGGCAGGCAAAGATCTCCTCTTCCCAGGCACGTAGTAAATAGCAGCTTCATGTGAGACATGAAAGAGTTGTTTTAAAATATGTCTGAAATCAAGTGTTAGCTTCCTTTCTAAATTCTTTCACAAGGTTTCTGTTCATCATGCTCTGCTCTGATCATTTTCCAATAAACCTCCCCTCATATCTATCTCTCATCCATCAATCCTCCCCTCCCTCCATCTGTCTCTCTGGGTGGCATGCAGCAGTAATAAAACAGAATGTCAGCGGGGATGAAGATGTCATGAAGCAGGCTTATCGTCATTTCTGTTTCCACAGATGAGACGCTGCTTTGTTATTAACAAGGTTGCCTGGAGCTGCCTACGCATGGCGTCACCTTCCATCCGGAGACAAGTCTGAGTTCTAACAGGGGAAAATAAAAAAAACATCTCTGCTGTGTGTGTTTATAAGGAAATATTCCCACATCTGCCGCCTGTTGTTTGTGCACATCCTCTTAAATTGGTATTCTAAGAGATGACATTTCAAAGGCTTTTGGACTAGCAGTTGCATTTGCAGCAGATGCTTTTCTCACTAATTAATGCCGGCAAAGACAACTCTGACATTCCTTCACCAAGAGCAACAGAAACACAGGCTCCATCGTTCCCACATTCGCAGAAAGAGAGACATTGGCACTGTTCATCTCTCCACTTGGCACATTTACACCAGCTATAGGTTAATTGGCTAATCCCAAGAGGACGGAGGGATTGATGACCGCGAAGAGGCGTAGAGAGCGAGGAGAAGACTGACAGCCAAGGTAGAGATGGAGACAAAATGGCAGGGGGAGAGAGAAAATGAAGGGGGACATTGGGACCAATTTGCAGTCTTTTCCCATCATTAAGTGATGGCCGGGGCGGGTCGTTAGCTGAGTCTCTCTTGCTCGCTGGTCTCATGGTGCAGGATCAGAACACCTGCTGGAGGTGGCAGATGGCAGAATACTTTAACCACGATTAATCATAAAAAAGTTAATCTTGATTAATTCCAGTTTAAATGAGGGTTTAAAATGTTTTCTCCTAAAAAACACAAACTTTTAAAGTTCATATGAATATGGCATAGTATCTGGTGCAGTAACGAGGCCATCTGTTGTAAGATTTCCTCATAAAAGCCTTCTCAAATATGCCATATTCATTGTGCAACTAACTAACTTTAAATTGAAGTAATGAAGAAACCCCCTGTAACCACAGACTCATTCCACCTTAGAATGATAGTTGGCAATCCCACAATACATCTGGCGCAGTAACAAGGCAATCTGATGTGGAATTTCAACAGCAATAACATGATAATGTTTTGGCATTTTTTTCTCAGTGCGTTAATCTTAGACTGAAAAAAGAATTGGACAAAGCCTGTGTGACATCAGCCATCTGCTTACAGTAGGTGGACTCATACGGCTTTTAATCAACCTAACAGCCCGCCCACAAACTTGAATTCCTGTCAGCTAACTCGCTAGCATTCTGGCTGACAGAAACATAGCGTTTGCCGGTGAAGCTATTTGTCAATCAAATGAGACGGGCCAATCGATGCGCAGTGAGGTTTCTCCTCGATATAATTGAATATAATTGTTTTCTTGAACCAGGCTGTAAACCAGTTTATTTCTAGTAAAAAAAAAAAAACAGCTTTTAGCGTGTTTTGTACAGGACTTCTGGTGTTCCTGCAGTCAGCCTCAAGTGGACACTCGCGGTATTGCATTGCTTTTGCATGGACTTCATCTTTGAGGACTGGAGGTTGCTGCTTGGTGTTAATCAGTAAATCAAATTAAAGAAGATGTTTTAGGACTTTCAGAGTGATTATTTAAATCAGTGCTGCACCACTACACTCCTGACCTAGAGCTAGTGGACAGCTTCAGAGTGCTGGGACTGTCAATTACACTGTTTAACATTAAGACTATTCAACAGTATAACAAATATGCAGGAGTGCATGTCCAATATGACCCACTAGCATCATGTTACTGGTACCAACACATCTAAAAACTGCTCTAGTATAACACAAATTCATTACTTCAGTGCAGAGAATGAATGTCTTCAATTCATTTTATTTTTCCGGAGTAATGTCTCTGCTCTTCACAGAGACCGAGGACAGTCACGCTGACTTTTTTATTTGTCTGTGATGCAGCTCCAGTACAGTATATAATTTTTTTTCTAAGCTTCCTCCTAAATAAATCAAAACTGTGTCTCTCTTATCCCATAATCTTCTGACTTTTTCAAAAATACTTCTCTGAATATTGTAGGAAATTGAGACAGTGTTTATTCACCCACCAACTTTAAACAAACAACAGTGCAGCATGTCATTCTTATTTATTCCATTAAAGAAAATCCTATGAGCTGAAGCCACACCCCCTCAGGAAAAATAGGATTTCTCAGATATATTAAATGCTACATTCTGAATGGAGGAAAGCACTCATGCTATTAGCCTGTCCCTTGACCTTACACTGACCTCTAATCAGAGCGCAACTGCCTGACTCTGTGCCAGAAAAGAGACAAAGTCTGTTTTGTGGCTCAAATCTCTGTTATGATGCTTTAAATGACAAAAGACCGTACTGAGATGAACTGCTCTGTGATTTTGTAGTCTTAGAGGGGCGTGGTCATTCCACTGTGAGTTGGTGACATCACCAGCCCACTTATTTGCCCCGCCCACATTAAACCCAGCCAGGAAAGAGGTGAAAAACTTTCTAATGGTCTAAATCCAAAATTCAGTCACATGTAGGTCTCAGTGTTTTCACATGTTTACATAAAGTTTTAAGAGGAGTAGCATGTGTAAGTCATTTAAAAAGTAAAGGGGTCATGTGGGGGGTACTGTGGGGATATGGGATCCCGGGGCTGTTTTGGCGAGCCATCAGGCCATCAAAGTTAGACAAGTTTATGAAACGAAGCCTGCGGGTTAGTTCTGCCAGTAATCTCGAGCACAATCATTCACACCTGACATGCATCTAAATCAAATCAGATAACTCGCATCCTTCTAAACTATCAGGCTATTAAGCTTCCTTTCTCTGCCTTGCTGCAGCACTGTGCCTGGATCAATGCTGTGCTCTTGCCTTCAACCCACCTCCACCCCAGCACCCACCTGTTGGCTCCGACTGGGGGTTAAAGCTGTTATATTATCACTCCTCATATTCTGTATGTAAAATCTGTGAGGAGTGATTAAGTCAGAGCCTGACGCCAAACATATTATGTTGCTTAATAAATGCTTAAACAAACTTCAATGTGAGATTTTTGGCTTAAGTTACATGTTGGCCTCCGCCAGGTCCATTCCTTATCTCTGATTCTATATGAGACATTCATGGGCAGGATCTCGAGACCTCAGAGTTCCATATCTACTGTTTGCAGATGATGTGGTTCTGCTGGCTTCCTCAGCTGGGGATCTCCAGGAGGCACTGGGAAAGTTTGCAGCTGCGTGTGAAGGAGTCAGGATGAGACTCAGCATCTCCAAGTCCAAAGCCATGGTTCTCTGCCAGAATGGTGGATTGCTCCTTCCAGGTGGGGAAGTGAGTCTCTGCCTCAGGTGAAGGAGTTCAAGTGTCCTGGGGTCTTGTTTATGAGGGAGGGTAAAAAGGAGCTTGAGCTTGACATTAGCAGCGTCAGCAGGACTGCGGGCGTTGTGTTTATCTGTTGTGGCGAAGAGGGAGCTGAAATACAAATCTTTCGATTTACCGGTCAATCTACCTCCCAACTTTCACACACGGTCACGAACTCTGCAAACACCTTAATGGCCCGGCATTAAAAACAAAAGCAATTTTAGAAGTTCAAACATTTGGAATAAAAACCATTGATATACTAGATTTAAAAATCAAGTAATTTTTGATTAAAACACCAAAAATCAATAATGCAGGGGCAAAGATGGCCTAGTAAGTGGTTAGATCATGCCCCATGTGTCTTCCAAGCACCCCCAAAAAAATCATAAAAATGACAAAACCCAGATAAAAAAGAAAAATCTCAGCGAGGCTTGTTGGTTTTGCTAAGCTTGAACATTTTTCTCTATTTTCCTCTGAACTTTATCTTTCTGCCGTTTGTGTCGAACAGTACACTTTGTAAGAACATCTGCTGAGAGTAAACTGAGTGAGTTTGTCCTGAGCTTTGGTTCTTCACCCTCCATTACCTTTAGCCCCCCCAGTCAGAACAGATGCACCACGCCAGCCCGCCATTAGGCCTGTTTAGCATCATTGCGTCGTTTTGCTTCCCACTCTTTTAATTCTATTTCTGCACACTGCCCAAACACTGAGAAAGCGCCAGTTTGCCGAAGAGCGTCCAGGATGCTCAGAGGCAGCAGAGCGCGGCAGGCTGCCAACGCCGCCAAGAAAAGCAAAGGCACAGGAGGGATTTAGTCAAGTGCTCATTTAAATATGAGCGAGCAACAGACTGTGGAATTTGAATGAGATTATAAAGGAAGACGGGGTGGGATGAATTTCAATTTGAGCGCATTACATGTATTCTCTCTTTTCCTGTGTAACTCCCCCGCTTCACCTCCCTCCCTCCCAGAGGTGAGATAATGACTCCAAACAACGAGCAGGAGTGAGGATGGTGGCAGCGCTGTGGCCACATAGCGAAACATCAGTGGCTATTATGGCACTGCTGCTCCTCCCTTCCTATTTATCTCCTAACACAAATGCGAGCTCCTACATATATTTACAACCAACAGGAGAACAGAAGGCAACACTGACCAACAGGGAACCTATTATTTCTGATCATTAAAAAAAGGAATAGAAACCAGACTTTAAAGGTTGCTCTCCCTTCCTTATTTCTTATCTTTTTGCACATTTGTCACAAAACAAAAGTCAGTTTTCAAACGATGATTTAATTTACTAAAGGGAAAAAACATCCTAACCTATCTGGCCCATTGTGAAAAGTCATTGCCCCCCTTGTTGAATCATGAATTAACTGTGATTGACCACACTTTTTTGGAAAGCTAAGTTTGGAATATCCACATCCAGGCCTGATTACCGCCAGATCTGTTGAATCTAGAAATCCCTAGAACCTGTCAAAGTGAAGTAGGCTAAGAGATCTCGATAAGCAACGCATCATCTCAAAAAAAATGAAGAATAAACGAGAAACAATCATTGGTATCTATCAGTTCAGAAAGGGTTACAAAGACATTTCTAAGGTTTTGGGACTCCGGCTAACCTCAGTGAGAACCATCACCCACAAATGGAGAAAACTGTGAACAGAGGTGAACCTTACCAAGAAAGCCTGCCCACCAAAATAACTTCAAGAGCATTTGGACGACTCATCCAGGACGTCCCAAAATAACCCAGAACAACACCTAAAGATCTTCAAAGTTATAGGCAGAATGTTTAAAAGCTCTGCAAACATTATCGAAGGCAGAGGATGGAATGTTGGTGATGCTGGGGATGTTTCCCCAAATAGTAGGCCTTAAGCCCGTTTCAGACCATGACACACCTGGATTTGTGGTTTGATTGCATGTTAACAAGTCAGAGCTTTCAGACCGCCTGCATGAGTGCTGCGGCTCATGCACCTGATATGCACGGCTCAGGCACGGAGAGTTTAGAGATTCGAGGTCGCGCCTATTTTTTCCACATGCCACATGCGGTTATGGACCATAATAAACAGGAAAATGATAGATGGAGAGCCATATTTACTTTGTTGTAGCACACATCCATGTGGGTAGAATATGTTTAGAAAGTGTGTCTTCATAACCCTGAGGAAGTCCACAAGCTTGAATGTGCTCGTTTGATAAAGCTGTTCTCTAAAGATCTACTATTAGTGAAGCTTTCTGTCTCCACATTGTCAGATTATGTCACAGGAAAGATAAACACAGTATGATTGCACTGCTGGTGTGTGCTTTTCAAAGTAAAATCCCGGTTTAGCATTTCTGTAGAGAAACTCCTTTTGTTTGTACAGAATGCTTTTATTTTGAATAGTTCCCAACACACTTTCACTATACACTGAATCAAGTCACTTGAAGGGGGGTTTATTGAGGTAAAACTTATGAAGAATGCTAGGGCTATGACAGCAGGGAGATGCGGCTGACACGCAGCAAACTCGCACCTTGTGTGAAAGCCACTCCGACAGGAGCAGGAGCAGGAGCAGACACGCGCGCCACTTGCTAGCAGGGAAACACACGGCCAGTCTGAAACGGGCTTTAATTGGCAACTTTTGAAAAGCACTTTGTTGCCAACAAAGGATAGTCAACATCAGGGAAGGGTTGTTGGTATAAAGAAGACTGGTGAACCTTCCCAGGAGTGGCCGGCCATTTCTAAGGCTTTGGGACTGCAGTCGACCATTGTGAGAGCAAATGGAGAAAACTTGAAACCTTGAAACTGTTACAAAAGAACCCAGAACATCATCTAAAGACCTGCAGGCCTCACATGACTCAGTTAAGGTCAGTGTTCATGATTCAAAAATAAGAAAGAAAAGGGCAAAAATGGCATCATGGGAGAGTTCTAAGGCCAAAACCACTACTTGTCTCACATCTGACTGAAAACATCCTGATGATCCCAAAGACTTTTGGGAAATATCCTGTGGACTGACCAGACAAAAGTCGAACTTTTTGGAAGGTGTTTGCCCCGTTACATCTGGAGTAAAACTAACACAGTATTTTATCTGAAGAACATCGACCAACAGTCAAACATGGTGGTGGTAGTCTGATGTCTGGACCAGGATGTGGGTAGAACCATGACTTCTGTAACCTGACATGCCAGATGGATTTGTTTCATGCATCCTTCTTGTAAACCTCCCATAGACAGTGTTTGGGAAAGGGCAGAGCTTTTAAAAAAATCGGAGGGTGATTGTTCTGTGTCACATCTTTACCGGCCAATCAGAGCAACAAAACACATGATGTAGCCCCTACGGAGGTGTGCTGCTACCGAAGAGAAAACTCCATAGAGAACAGCATAACGCGAACCATGGTGACTGTAGACTTTTGTCGTTTTTGAAAAGAAAACTATTCAATGCTGTTCTTTGTTCTTCTTTTAAAGAAGAAATATCATCAAGTTCTGATAAAACTGGCGCTTTAGCAGCATCCACGCTAAGCTCTTCCGGCATAATTGCACTTGTTGCTGCTTGCTTATGTCACAACTCCACCGCGCCTGAAAGAACTGCCCCTCGTCGCTGTTTGGTCCAGTCACTTTCTAACTGGGCCAAAACTGTTTAGATGGTAGCTCTGCAAGATGGATTTGCCAGTAAGAAACACGGAAACGGGCATATCCATCTGCTTTGCAAGGTTAGGTTTTTTCCTTCATTCAGAGAGGAAACATGATGAGGGTTGTGCTTAAGTGAACCCACCAAGATTACCTTTAACTTAACGCACTGTCAGTTATTCTGAAAATCTAACAGTGTCAGAATACGTGTGGTGTGCGGATTGGAGACACCTGTTGCAGGTGCTGGTGCAGTTTGGAGCAGGTGAAATCCAGCAGGATTAAAAAATGAGTTCCATGCAGGGCTCTAGTTAATTGAATTGATTCAAGCTTACACAGCTTGATTCTTACAGACTTTTACATTTTATGATCAGTGTTTTCTACACATATTTAACGTATATTTAACATATTTTCTCTGTTATGACCAGATACAAGCGCTATTTTCAGTTGTGGGTATGATCTGCTGAAAGGTGTGAATTAGATGGGAAAAAGCCAAACCAGAGCAGAGGATGATGGGATACATACAGAATATGCTAATGTATCTGCACGCCTTCTTCAGTAATGTGATATTACCAATCTTTTACTTAATGAACACAGACACTCGTAGTAGGATTTACTCTAGCAGAGCTTCATATTTAAGCAGCAGATCCACTGCAGTGGTGCGCAGTGCACCTCCAAAACCTTCTTATTAAACCCCAGCCCTCCTCAGCATACATATCTGTATCTATGTAGGTGGCGCTGAAGCTGATGGGGGGTTTCTCTAATGCAGCTTCAAAGACAGCAGCAGGTTGACGAGAGACAGTGAGAAGAGAGGCAGCAGATGGAGAAAAAACAGCAAGTGACGGGAAAAAAAGAGCAAGGAGGGTGAGAGAGGAGGGTGGGAGGGAGCAGATTGAAAAGAGAGAGAGGAGGGGGAGGAGGCGATAGAGCGAGAGTAAAGAGGGAGGGGAGGTTTATCTAAAGACAGAAGTTTGAGCTCAGCGCTCCACACACAGCCTGAAGAGACGATACCACACAAACACTAAAAGGTGAGGCAGCTCCTCTTCTTCTTCATGTCTGTATGAAATCTCATTCAGCCTTATTGCATGCTGTAATTTTGAGCCAACATTCAGGGAAACAGTGAACTTGGTGTGAGTGGAGTGTGCAGGCATGCAGCGTAAACACGGGAGCATCATTTGGAGGTTTTTGTTGCTTCCTGAGGGTCAATAAAAACAACAAAGAGCTGAATGTGCTGCAGGAGTATCATTTCACACTTAAACTCTCTACACAGTGAGGGTGCAAGTGTAGCTGTAATACTAATGGAAGCTTTCCTAAGTGTTGCATGCTGTGCGAGTGCTGGTGGAAAAGCGCTGTAGTGTCTGTGTGCGTTCAGCAGTCGTGCCGCGTCTGAGCAGCATGCATTATTTATCTGCACTGATCTCCAGAAACAGCGATACCTCTGTGGGAGGAATGCATGCACTGTAATGTATTCACTGTGTTAATATCATGTGATAGCCAAGCGCTTGTAATGCACTATGAGAAGGGGGATCTTCATATTTTATAGGTCCAGTTGAGCCACACTTGCCTCCTCTTGTTTGTAGCATCCTGTCACAGTGGGATGCAGCGTGAATGTAGGGGTGTCCTATGCTTTATTTATCGTCATTATCTGTTGAGAAGATAACAGGAAAGACCCTCAGGAGAAAGAGGAGGAGGAGAACGAGGCTGTGGTGATGGGATCAAGCTTATCTCCAGATGGTTTTTCCACACTGTGGAGGTTGATTCTCTTTGTCTGCAGATAGAGTATCTTCATCTAAATCGGTGTAACACACAGCTGCTGCAGGCTACAGATTCATCATCTGACTCAGTGTGAGAGCACATTACACATCGGTGAGGGGGCATATGCTTGTGTTATTTACAGCATCTGTGTGTGTTCGTGCACTCGCATCCAGCTGCTTCGCTCCTCTTTCATGGCCGAGTGAAGGCAGCTCCTGGAGAGGAGAAATCAAACAAAGAAGGGAGTCACTTTACTTAGATCTACATGGTGTACATCAATAACATTCACTCCTAAAGGACGAGTCCCTGTTGTTTAGGGTTTGGACTCAGTTTTTAGATAAAAATGATCATTAGTTTTAGTCACATTTGAGTCATTTTTACCCATTTAAGTTTTAGGATGCAAGTGCCAATAATCTGCTCCACATTATCCTTTCATATTATCAGGTATAATAGAAAGAGGAAAACATTCTGATCAATGTGACTAAGTTTGCCTGCTGTACTTATTTGACCATCAGTGGCCACCAATAAAGATTTGAGAGTTATAAATAACTTGATTTGCTACCTTTACTTCTCATTAGAACTATATCATGTTTGGGATTCCTGGTTGAATGCTGTAGCACTCAAGAATGGGATTGAGGTCTTGAGACTGGTCTCAAAACAACATTGTGATGTCTTGGTCTTGTCTCGGACTGGCTGGACTCAAGATTTTCCATCAAGACCGGTCGAGAACAGCACTGATCTGCTATTCTTCGACTTCATTAATGTGATAAAAAGGAGAAGCACTTGCTAAAACAACAAATAGCTACACCTGCAAAAACTTATTTCTTGTCAGAAATACCTCTGAACACTTGCTTTAGGCCTCAATCAACAGACAAATCTAGACTATCTCTTTTTCAGATATTTGGAATAATTCTAGACTTGTCAGTGGCTTTTAAATACATATAAGGATTTATTTTTTCATGAAGTCTGTCGAACAAATTCAAGATTTGAGATTTTTGCATGTTGTGCTTTGAAAGAGCTGCAGACTCCTTGTTTTTATCCGTCAGATTTATGAAAAAGAAAGCTAAAATTAAAGAGAGAATGCTCTTTAACTGTTCAACCTTGTCATAGTTTTAAAAATTTGATTTTTATGGTCTTGGTCTTGACCGCCATAAGTCTTGGTCTTGTCTTAGTCTCAGTGCACTCTGGTCTCGGGCAAGTCTTGGTCTCGGATAGTGTGGTCTTGAGTACAACACTATCCAGGTTTTATGTATTGATTTATCCTTTATTTAAGCAGGAAGAACCCACTGAAACTTAAGTCTCTTTTTCAGCGGCTTTGCCCTGCAGGAAAACAATAAAAAAGACCAAAAATACATCTAGAATAATGACAAATACCTTCATAAAGACATGCCCACACTAGCAAACCCGTAGCCCAGTTAATGCGTCACATTTGACCTTTCCTTTAAATAAATTTTCAGCTGCGCTTCTGAAGCATTTAGATCTTATCATGGATTAAAGATAATTGCCAAACATGCATCGGTGGAACGTCAGCATCAGCTGATGGCGGCCTTGTGAACCTTCATCGACCTGTTGATAAAAAACCCAATCATGCTGATTAGAGTTGTCGATGTTTGTCAAACGTGCAATTTTGAGAAATCTGAAGAACAAAATGTGACAAAAGCAACAATGTCTTTCCATCTTGGGCTCACAGAGCTTTAACTCCTGGTAACTCATGGTGTAAGCAGTCATTCTCTGTCTCCACATCAAATTATGCTCACATTTCATTTGTGGCTAAAAAATCAGTTCACAGACTGATCCTCTGCAGACACAGCCGCCCAACAGTCACTCTCTCTGGACAGAGCGGTTCCTCCGCCACTCAGACACAGTATTTTAAAGTATCTGAAGTTAACCATCCATCCATCTTCATTCACTTATCCAGAGCTGGGTTGCGGGGGTAACAGGCTAAGCACGTCCACCCAGACGTCCCTTTCCCCAGCGACACTTTCCAACTCCTGCTGGGGGATCCCGAGGCGTTCTCAGACCAGACAGGGTACGTAATCCCTCCAGCGAGTTCTGGGTCTTCTAGGTCTCCTCCCAGCCAGACATGCCCAGAACACCTCCACTGTGAGGCAACCAGGAGGCAACCTGATCAGATGCCAGAAGCACCTCAACTGGCTCCTTTCGATTCAACAGAGCGGCATCTCTACTCCTAGCTCCCCATCTCCAAGGCTGAGCCCAGCCACCCTCCAGAAGAAACTCATTTCGGCTGCTTGTATCAGCGATCTCATTCTTTTGGTCATAACCCAGAGTTCATGACCCAAGGTGAGGGTTGGGAGGTAGACTGGCCAGTAAATTGACAGCTTTGCCTCTTGGCTCAGCTCCCTCTTCACTACAATGGTCTGGAACAACACCTGCAGTAATGCTGACTCTGTGCTAATCTGCCTGTCAATCTCACGCCCCTTTTTACTTAAACTCCTTCACTTGGGGCAAGGACTCACTCCCTACCCACAGGGAGCAATCCACCGTTTTCCAGCAGAGAACCATGGCCTCAGATTTGTGGGTGCTGAATTTCATCCCGACCGCTTCACACTCAGCTGCAAACCGTCCCAATGCCTGCCGGAGGTCACCAGCCAAGGAAGACAGCAGAACCTCATCATCTGCAAAAAGCAGGGATGGAGTTCTGAGGACCCCAAACCAGAAACCCTCCATATCTGAAGTTGAATCAAGTTAAATCAAAGTTGCACCTGCACAGGTAGTCTACAGCTGTCAGAAGTTGGGATACAGCGTATACATGGCACAGTATCCCATTTTCTTTTGGAGTTCTCCAGGAAGCAAAACCACGTTTTTCAAAACCGGCATACTATCACATCCCGGTTTCTAAAGATGTATACATGCAAAACTGGAATACTTAAAAAACCCGACAGAAACCTGGATACTCAAGCTGATGTAAACACAGTCACCAGTAGTTCTAAATAATACTAGATGGAATAAAGTATAAGCTGGAGTCGTTTTAGTTTAATAAAGAATTAAATCTGGGACTTTTATTTTCTTTTATTTTAATCAATGAACTGAACCGTAACCCCAAAACTGAGATGCGAACTGAACCATGGCCTCTGTAAACAGTTACACCCCTACTTTCTGATCATCCATTTTCTGAACATGCCAAAGTTTGAGCTAACAGTAGTTGTCTTGAAGGAGATTGGATCTTCAGAGTTTGAACAGAAAGACAAAGACATTTTTAGAAACTTCTCACCCTTCTGTCACACTTTCCTCCACAGCTTTCCAACTGTAACATTATTGCAGTAGGACTGAACAGCCTGACTCTTCACCAGTGTAGAATTCATCTTAAATCCTCAGCAGAAAGCTCATTAAACACCTCAACATTAATAAAATCAAATAATAGAAGTCTAACACGTGACACTTATTTACCAACATGTGGTGGATTATTTAAGTCTTAAATAGCTAAAGGAGAAAAAAATTATGACTGAATTGGGACAGAAAATGCAAAAAAAAAAAAAAAAAAAAAAAGAAGCTGATTAACGGTATAACTGCTGGTCATTAAAGAGCCAACGAGTCAAACTGATGTCCACGTCTGCGTTTAATTTTCACAGAAAAATTTGCACATGTGGAGCACCGAGAAAACTGAAATAACACGAAAATTTAGTTTGAAAACAATAAATCATAGTAAGTCTGACATATGTCTTAAAATAACATTTACAGCTCATTAGTAATAAAATAAATAATATTTACTGTGTTCGCCTGATGACCAACAGAAAAGGGAACAAAAAAGGACAGGGGGTGTATACGTTTTTTGTGCTGAAACCTGTGATTTTTAACCTTTCAAAGCAGATGGATACGCCCATTTCCTTGTTTTTCACTGGCAAATCCATCTTGTAAAGCTCCCATCTGAACCGTCTGGGCCCAGTTAGATAGTGACAGGACCAATCAGCGATGAGGGGGAGTTCTTTCAGGCACAGCAGAGTCGAGACGTACACAAGCAGCAGCAAGAGGCTGGTGCAATTATGCCAGAGGAGCTTAGCGTGGATGCTGCTGAAGCACCAGCTTTATCTGAACTTGACAGCAATTCTTTGTTAAAAGACGAACAAAGAACAGCAGTGAGTTGTTTTCTTCTTCTTTATTGACAGAACAAACTTTAAGGACAAAATGATAAATAAAACAATAACGTGACCAATTATGTTACAAACATTACCAAAGCAGACTTTTTATGACCACATATAAAAATTAAACAACCTGGCAACCATGTCAGTTAGAGTTTGGGTATTTTAACCTTTAATGTTGTCATGGCAACTTAAATGAATTCTGACAGTGTCAGCTACAAACAGTCTTAGATGTTTTTATAGTGACAAAAATGAAGCTCTGTCATAATAAAAGGAAAATAAACTGGACAACATTGGTATACGTTGACTAGTTGACTCTTTGCATGCACTCTGTGGATCAGTTACTATTTATTTTGCCATTTGCACAGGTAAAAACACTAAAATCTGTGCTATTCTTCAGTGGATCGGCCTCTATGTGTGTTATACCACAGGGATGTTGCACTAAGAGATCTGCAGAGAGCATATGAACATAAGTATACACTGCTGACTGTAGATGCACCTGTGTCAGGTGTCACAGCTCCTGGAGGTAATTTTTCAGATTAACTTTGTTCAGAAGTGTAATTAAATCCTATGATTTTTTTGCCTTTGCAGACTGAAAAACACAGCTCAGAATTTCATTCTGCAATTATTTTTAACGAGTCCCGTCACGTTCCCCCCTCAGCCTCCCTCTTCCTCTCTGCCTCATGCAGAGCTCTGAATTACTGAAGCTGCAGTTTAACAGTTAATTCTATCAGCACATGCACAGCAGAGCTGAGGAAGTCTTGATGGAGCTGAGAGATGATCCATTGGGCTCTCTGAGAGACTCTGAGCATGACGCAGTGCAGAACAGGGTGGTTCACGTTCAGGACCAGGGTCTCATTTCAGCTGACCCGATGTATGAATGCAGGCACCCAGGATCCCAAGTCCACTTAAAGACCCCGTAAAGTGAAAACAAATCTGTGTTTAGGTTTGTTGTATGACAGGTCACTGTGTTATGAACCCCTTGTTCAAATTTCAGTCAAATGAAACACCTCCAAGTTTAAAAAAATAAGCTTCAGAATCATAAAAAATGAGGCAGTAAATCTGCTCCAGGCAGTGTTAATTTTGGCAGCCCATTTTAGATTTAGTCTCAAGAAAAAAATAGTTTTAGTCACATTTTAGTCCTGTTCACCCTTCGTAGTCTTAGTCCTAACATTTTAGTCTTTACTTTTTGTCGTGTATCAGGTTTTGATTTATTATGTTCCTGAGTTTTTTAGTGTTTTTTCTGTGTATTTCATGTTTTTAGTTTTATATTGTATTTTGTGAGTTAGTTTTTCTCCCCCTGTGTTGGCATTTGTTCCTTGTCCCCTGTTTCATGTTTAGTTTAACTCCCTGTGATTGTATTTGTTTTCTTGCTCCCCTCCTAGTGTTTCTTACATTTTGTACCTCTTCCTGGTGCAGTGTTCTTGTGTATTGTGAAGTTCCCTGTTTTATTTTGTAGTTACATTCCCTTGTGTGTTTCCAGTTTTCTTCCTGCCTGAGTTTCCCTCCACTGTGATTACCCTCACTAGTTTCACCTGTGTCCCGTTAGTCACACCCGTTAGTCACACCTGTCTCTCTGTCTGTGGTCTCTCGCGGTTTAAAATCGGGTATATTCCAAAACGAATATCCCCCTTCATTGGTTTTAAAAAATACTTTCGTCCACACCTGATCGTTTACAAAAAAAAAAAAAAAAAAACAACCTCGTCCTCATGTAACCGGCAAATCCACCGTTAAATGCTGCTCTAAGCATGCCAAACCCATAGGTGGCAGTGTTTTTCAGATGTGAAGCCCGTGCCAGCCAATCAGAATGAACTTCCGTCATTCTGTCTCTTCCACCAGAGGTTCAAACGTGGCACAAGCTGTGACGTTTGAGAACCAAAAACTCTGTTTCCTGGCATACACATGAAACCAAGAAACCGGAGTTTTCCAAAATCTCCATTTTGGCCGGAGTTTTCAGAAAAGATCATTTTTAGTGACGTAAAACTGCGATTTCATGTAGATGACAGGCCTAAACGTATAAAAATATATGCGGTTTCCCAGATACCCAGCTACGTGTATACAAGACCTAAAAAAATCGTCTAGTGTGTGGCCGGCCTAAAACAGACCCAGGGTCTGAGCTCCTGCAGAGATCTTAAAAAGTGAAACTAAACCTCTCCATATTTTACAGTGAAGTCTTTCTGGGGACTACTAATTACATGAACGACCTTCTTTAACTCGGTCAAGGATTGCTGCAGCTCTAAGATGCAGAAAGAACCACCAAACCACAGTCATGAAGAGCTTCTCCAAAAACAGGATCAATATTTCAACTGAATATTCATTTTTTTTTTTTAGCCACAAGATAAAAACCTCCCATTTCTCAGAGAGTCAGGAGATAGTGTTGCCTTATTTTGAAGAGGCTCAGCTAGAATTTGAACATTTTGGAGCTTTCCTTCGCTGTAAAAATTAAATGGGCCATTTAGCTGCTGTCTCTGAAATGACGAGTAGAAGCAGATGGAGGGTCTGTTTGTTCTGAGCATGCATGTCCCAGAACCACAACATGCAGCCCACACTGGACCCAGAAACCACAGGAGATTATTGACAAACTGCAGGTAAGCGTGTTGTGAGGAAGTACACAAGAAGAAGAGTCAGTCTGCTTTCTCTTCACACCTCCAGGTTTGGATTTCTGTGAGCGTCTGATATAAATAAGCTCTGAGCAGAGGAACATGACAACCCTGCAGCAGACGATGACTTTGACTGAGACGAGGAGGCATCTGATAATTCCTCTGTTTGCATCACTTATCTGTCTCCTGCAACACCCCAGAAATGCTGCAAACACGCAAACATGTTTCTCTGCTTAAACTAAACCCTAAGGCTGTCCCTCTGTGTGCCCAAATTTAACCTTCATTTAATCTCAAACTTCATCTCCTAAATATAAATCCCACGCCCTGGTTTCCCTGTGTACTAGTGGGTGTAGAGTGTTTGAAATTAGTCTGGTTATCTGAGGCTGGAAACATGGAGGTTGTCTTTAAGGCTGGCCACAAACTTCAGGAATTTTAAACTGTTTTAAAAACATCAGAGACAACAGACATAAGGACAGTTTTTCACTTCCTCCGAGTGCTCACACAAGACCCTTCGTTCTCAACTGGTGGGTCTGGACCCAAATGTGGGTCGCAGAGCCTGTTTTTTTTTTTGTTTTTTTTTTTTTAAATAGGTCATAAATGTTAACCTTGCAAAGCAGGTCGGTTTGCCAAACTCCATCTCTGCCATCTTGCAAATCTGTTCGGATTAATCGGCATAATTTTAGGAGATTGAGGTGGTAGCTATGGGCGGGGTTTAGTTGTTCTCTAATGTCTGCCTCCAGTGGGGTGATTAGTGCAGATGTAGCTTTAGCATAGCATCAGTTTTACTAGAACAGGATTAGGGTCGTTCCAATTCTGATACTGTATCGGAAATATGTCCAGTACTGCTTAAAATGCGGGTATAGGTATCAGCGAGTACACAAGTTAATGCACTGATCCGGTTTAGTTTAGCTTTATATTTTGCTTTGTTTAGCCAGCAGCAGAGAATGGTGGTTGTGTGACAGTTTTTCCTCTGAATGTGATCGTTAAGATACCTTCCAGACTGAAGTGACACAATAAATCTAACAAATTTCCATCCAACAGACATCTTTGACTCTGGACCCTGTCTCCTTATCCTGGTCCTGACCCTGCACCATGCTGCAGGCTGGGTGATTTCTGACTTCCAGTTTCAACATACCGTGACTGCACCACGAATTCATACTGTGGAGCACATCGCTCTCTATCCAGTCTATCAGAGCGTTTCCACAGCCGGCGAGTGCCTGGAGCGCCACTTCGCTCTGCTTCATTGAAGATACGCTGCAGGTCTATTTTCAGCACCGGCTGCTGCCAAACCGCATCAATACCAGTCGATCAGAAAGCTCCAAACAGGAAGTCACAAGCATAGAATATCCTGTTCTTTCAAAATACAACACAACACATGGACTCATAACTATATCAACTTCACGTCTCATCCTGCAGCAAGAGCAAACGGTCACCGAGAGGTCAGTGGGTCACAGAGCTGCAACGGCACCATTGATGAGGAAAAGTTACCTTCTGAGGACATTTAGCCAAAGAATTTTACATAAAACCACAAATCCTTCAAGGAAACATTAATCTTTTAACTTCCTTAGATATTCATCCAATGGTAGATATAATATAATAGTAATATCATGGACCCATACCGGAAAGGATGATAAATTAATCTCGCAGTTCCTCTCTTATCTCTGCCCGCTGATCAGGACTGCACACCGCAGCACAGCGCTCTACACATGCTTCCAGTAGGCGAGGTTGCTCTCCTTTGGTCGGAGCAAACCCGCGGGCCTTCGCTGCATGGCGCAGTTGTCCTATATGGAAATTGCGGGTGGTTCTTGCTGGGGATCTCTCTAATAGCTATGTTGAGCTAACCTAACACACCAGATGGATGAGTTTCACGCATCTCAGAGGGTGATTGGATGGACGTTCTGTGTGTCCCATCTTTACAGGTCAATCAGAGCAACAAAACACGTTACGTCGTAGCCCTAAACTGAGGTGTGCAACTACCGAGGACTAAACTCCATGGAGAACTGCATAACAGCGACTGTAGACATGTCAGGACTCGACTTTTGACATTTTTGAAAAGAAAACAACTCACTGCTGTTCTTTGTTCTTCTTTAAACAAATAAATGTCAAGTTCGGATAAAACTGGCGCTTTTGCAGCATCCAGGCTAATGTCTGCTGCCATAATTGCACTGGCCTCTTGTTGCTGCTTGCTTAAGTCATGACTCTGCTGCGCTTGAAATTCTTGCCCCTCGACGCTGATTGGTCCTGTCACTTTCTAACCGGGCCCAAACAGTTCAGGTGTTTGGGCAGTGAGAAACACATTAACAGGCGTATCCATCTGCTTTGCAAGGTCACTGTTGAGTATGTTGGCATTGTGATGTGATAATTTCGGAAAAACAGCTCCAATGCAAAATCAGTTGATGTATTTCAGTGTGATTCATTTCTTTCAGAACATCTTGTGCATAATTTGAAATTAGTCAGTGATCTCAACACCTCCAGTTAAAAACCAAAACATGGCTGATGAGTTATTTAGGAGCAGAGAGATGAAAGCAGATTGTTCTGAAGCGTGATAATGGATTAACTGTGAATAAGTGGATCAATCTCTGACTGTTCCTGCTCTCTGTGATGGTTGGATGTCTGTGTTAGAGATATTCTGTGTTCCAAGGAGCTGATGGTAAATCTAACATGTGTTGGTTTTATTTAAGATCATTTAAAGTTGTTTGGTGCAGAACAAGAAAAAATCTGGAATCAGAAATCATGAAGTTGTTTACGTTTTGCTCAGTAATTTTTGCCGCCACCCCTCGCTCACATTTTAATCCCTCACCAGCTGCTTCCATGACTGACGTTTGTTTATTTGGTTTTCATAATGAGCTCAGTGTGCTGCTTCTCTCGTGTCTCGTCTGTCACTCGTGGATCGAACCCTGCTGAGTTCCCTGCAAAGACATCAGATTTCTGCCAGAGCTGCTACTCTTCCCTCATCTCTCTCTCTTTCTCTCTGCAGTCGTTTCAGGTGAATTGACAGGACGGAGCGAGCAGTCTCTCTGCTCTTTGTACTCAGACTTGTGTCAGGAGAGAGACATTTACAGGACGGATTAGAGTTCAGAGAAATGGATCTCCTCTGTTGTGTGCTTCAGTTGACAAGCACGGTTTACACCTCAAAATCTTCCTCTCTTTTGTATTCCATCTTTCCATCCATCCAGTCCCCAGCCTGGTGCTCTGTGTCTACAGCTGAGCGGGCAGCTGACAGCACGGTGACAAGTGTTGGGGATGAGAGGGTGAGGAAGGGAGCCAAGGAGGGAGGGTGGCTAATGAGAGGGACAGCAGCAGCAGGGGTCTGTCACTGCACCTCCTGATAACAGCCCCCAGACTCGCTTTGAAATCCTCCCCAGTGACCAGGTCTCTGTCGCCTGCTTGTAGCAGAGAGGTGGGAGTTAAGGGGGCTTATTAGCTGCCCTTTTTTTTCTTTATGTCCATGTAAAGGGAGGAGGGATGGGGGCTGGTGTCAGACCGTGGATCAAAAAGACTAAAACAGAAACAAGCAGTGACCTGACAAAGACAGATGTCAGGATGAAACTGTTTATTTCTCAGGAGTGACCGATCTGATTCTCATCCAGCAGAATTCCTCCACTTAATGTGGAGCTGCAGGACAAACTCAGGATTCATACTGAAGGAAATATCAAATAGTTATTACAAGGCTTCTAAAACAGTTTCATTACAACCCCAGTTCCAAAAAAGCTGGGTTGCAGTGTAAATATAAATAATAGCAGAAAGCAATGATTATCAAACCTCATAAACCCATATTTATTCACAACAGAACATAAACAACATACCAGATTTGACCATTTCAGGAAATATATTAGCTCATTTTAATCTGATGGCAGCAACAAAGCTCAAAAAAATAAGGACAGGGCCATGGTTACCAGTGTTCACCATCTCCTCTTTTTTTAACGACAGTCTGTAAACATCTGGGAAGTGGGAAGATCAGTTGTTGGAGTTTTGGAAGAGGAATGTTGTCCCATGCTTGTCTGATGCAGGATTCTAGCTGCTCAACAGTCCTGGGTCTTCTTTTCCTTTTTTCTGAAGCTCCAGATGTTTCTATTGATGAAAGGTCTGGACTGCAGGAAGGCCAGTTCAGGACCCGGTCTCTTCTATTGTGAAGCCACGCTGTTGTGGTGGATGTGGTATGTGGTTAAGCGTTGTCTTGCTGAAACAGCCAGAGCTTTCCCTGAGATTGATGTTGCCTGACACACCTGTGATCATTAGTTTGCCAGGTGAGCCCAATTAAAGGAAAACTACTTAAGTAGGACGTTCCACATTATTAAGCAGGCCACAGGTTTTGGCAATATGGGAAAGAAAAAAGATCTCCCTGCTGCTGAAAAGCCTCAAATAGTGCAATGCCTTGGACAAGGTGTGGAAACATGAGATATTTCATGAAAACTTAAGCCGTTCACATCAAAACAGCAGCTCTGGGAGGATATTCTGACATCTTGCAGAAACTCTCCAAAAACTCACAAGTTCAATGGATGCAAGAATAGTGAAGGTAATATCAAAGAAGGGCTCCTATGTTAACATGGAACTTGGCCTGTTAAGATGTTTTTGATTGAAATAGCTTTGATTTTTATGACCTCCTAATGCTGCAGATTCAACGAATGACCATTTTCAGTTCTTTACAAACTTTAAAATGTTTTTCAACTCTGTTGTGCATAATAATGTGGAACAGTGCATTTAAGCTTTTAAATTTTTTGAAAAGACAAAAAAGTTATCATGAGGGGGTTTGTTCAATAAAATTTGAATTATGCTGTAACAGTTGTTGAATTGACAACTATTCTGACGGTCATTTGACTATTTCGGAAAATCTGAGAAAAACATATTTGCATTATAATTTGGAATGTGGTGTTAAATCGATGTGAAAAACTGAATCATAGCATTTTAACTCAAGCACTACTCAGCTAAGACCACTTGTAGTTAAAATATTTGTCCATCTTTTGTCTTTCCACCAAACTATAGAAAGTATTGATAGTGGTATCTAAAAGGACTCGTACCGATAAGGGTATCAATAATAAAATAGATTAATGATCCCCATACCTATACCTGTTCAAGACATCATCAAAATATACTTAGACTATTAAAAAAAGCTGTGATTAATCATGATTAATCACTGCAGAGTGATGTGATTAAGTTGATTTTTTTTAATCGAGCCCTGATAAGAACATTTCTCATCAAACTTCATTGTTAGGATTTTACTTTGCCATTTATCCCATCCTAAGCAAAAGGGGTTCTTAACTTCCTTTCTGGATTAAACCTGCTTTTATTCTGAAAAAAATAAGGAACTTCCAGTAGATCATAACTTGCAGCAGAACTTATGTCAGTGGTAACGCTGACAGCCTTAATTTAGATGCTTTCTATCTTGACCTTCCTCCCCGAGGCAGCAAAAACAAGAATACATCCTCCTCCTCCGCTATGGTTTTGTCACATTCCCGTTCCCAGTATGATTTCTCATTTTCATCTGTTGTTGCAGAAAACTAAACCCCTCTATTTTCTCCTTTCTTCCTCTGACAGCAGTGTTTTAGCCCTGCAGGTTGGGGAGGTTGTCTGAGCAAGACACTGAACAACAAATTGATCCTGATAGTAGCTCTGCTCACATCCATGAGAGAGTCGCTGATTGAGAGCAGAATGGTGAAGTATAGAAGCTCCATTATGAATGAATGTGATCCTAATCAGGAACTTCAACACTGTAAATAATATTTAACTCTTCCTCAAACCCAGCCCTCCTCGGTTGCTAGATTCATTAACATTAAAGTTAGTAACATTAACAGATCACATTCTGTCAGTATTAAGTAGATCTCCTGCCTGGCAGCTTTCTGCCTTCTGAAAGGCAGTGAGAGTACACTGGTGGGTCAAGAAGACTGCCGTGGTTTTTCTGTGGTAAAAATATTATCAGAAAGGGATGCACACCAGGTCTGATTTAACTGACTTAAAATGTTTGTTGCCTGATTTTAAGACGAGCTAAAAACAGATCTTTGGTGATAAAAACTGATGAAAAGTCAAGCTGGCCACACACTACAGGACGTTCAGCCCAGTTTGAAGCCAGAGCGGAGCCTCATCGCAAACAACCATGTGTCTGAATAATCCTCATGTGTGTGACTGTTTTCCTGCACAAAACCACATCATAGCTTCCCAGACCCAGAATGGTAGATATCAAGAGTTTGATATTTATGATTCTAGGAGGTAGCCTCTGAAATAATCCACACGACAACCAATGAAAGCAAGCAGACCGGGTAGCGTCATCAGTCGCTACCCAGTTTTGCTGCACCTGTAAAGGCCCATTTATGCTCAACGTTAAATACGAATCCGGATACGGATGGAGCCCTCTGTCTGTGCTCCGCGATCATTTCATCCATATTTCTGCATGTGGGGGCAGTGTTGCTGTCACTACCCGATACATAGCTCTAGTGAGACATGAAGAAGAAATGACAATGGCGGTACTTTTTGAGGAAAAGTTGTGTGAGTTGGTTAGAAACTTTAAACATCTCTATGATGTTACCGGATGTGAGGGGCAATGCGGCGAAGCAAGTTATCGATGCCCTGGCGGACATCCTAAAGTACTGGAAATGATGCTCGTTGTCAATTTCTCTCATTGGCAGTACTAGAGAAAAGAATTCTCCGTCCTCCAGTCATGATGTATTTAACGGCCTCACCGACCACCGCCTCCTAAAACGCTGCTTCCGTTTTTGTCCTTTATGCAAGAGGCACATTATCAATACCTCCTCCACAGTTGCCATGTTTGTTTTTGAGTTTGTTGTTGTCATAAACTTTTGACTCCGGACTCCCAGGTCAAATTTCAGCCAAATAAAACCTTTCTAAGTTTATAAAATTAGGCTTCAGAATCATGAATATGAGTCACTAAAGTCTGCTCCAGGATGGTGTGGGCATGTCTACGCTGAAGCCACGCCCACTCTGGAGAAATATGGTCCTCTCAAATAAAAAAAGATGCTACAGTGAGGAAACTCACGCCATTAGCCTGTCTCTAAACCTTTTGTTGACCTTAGAAGAAGAGACAAAGTCAGTTTTCCGGCTCAGATCTCTGATATGATGCTTTAAATGATCAATAGACCACTGTGGGTGATAGATTCGGCAAATTTACCTCACAATGAACAAAAAACAGCATTTCACTTTCAATAAAGGCAGTGCTAACATCAGACTGTACTGAGATGAACTGCTCTGTGATTTTATATTGTAGTGTCCACAAATTTTAGATTTCACTTTACAGGGTCTTTAAGGTCACAGCTTATGGATCAATGGACCAATCAGAGCCAACAAAGGGTTAATTACCAAAATGAAGGCCTCTGTTTGTCTTGTCTAGGGCTTTCTAAAGCTGCTCCAGTGTAATGTGAATAAAAATTAAACCACTGACTTCATACGAAACACCTCTTGACTTAAATCCCCTCAGAATCTATTTTCGAGCACGTTTTTTTTTTTGCACATGAAAGCGAGTAAAATCCTCTTCCTCTCAGTTGGTCCTCGATGAAACGCACTACTGCTGCATTTCTCACACATTCTCTCAAAGGCTGGCTTCAAAAACCACGCCGGTGTGAAGTCAAAGCATTACATTTTTATAAATAAAATCTTTTGAGGCCATAAAGGTATTTTAGGCAGGACTCCAGGGGCCCACTGTCAGCTCTCCAGCCTGAGATTTTCAGACTCCTCTGGGCTTTTGTCTGCACACCTGCCAGTGTATATGAAATGTTCAAAATCAGTGTGCTCTCGGGGCTACGGCACCAAAATATCCAATACTTTGACACTTTTTAATACCATGTGTTTTTAAAGGTGACACGTCCTACAGCTTCTCAGCTTTGACACAGTCCCCTGTGGTCGTAATAAAACATTTGTGCCTTGCTTTGATAACTGATCAAACAAAAAGAGGAGTTTTTTTTTTTTTTTTTTTTTTTTTTTTGCTCATCTCCACTCCAGCCGCGATTGTTTACAGACCTCGGTCGTAGCTACCACTGCTTTTCTCTCCTTAAATGTTGCTGACTGGTCTGATCATTCTCTGACTGAGAACAAGCGTATCAGTGTGAAGCTTTGCCAGATGGATCCACCTGATCCTCAACGGAATTGAATCTGGACAATCCTTAGGCTTTGCAGAACTTTCAAAATCATACATGCACCTGCAAAACATTGCAAACTTACCAGTATTGTTAGTGTTGTCAGTTGCAGTTTTCATATAGTATCTGATAAATAGAAACAAAGGTCCCAGTGTTGGGTGCTTTGGGCTTCTAATTATGTTGCTGTGGTATCAACATTGGAGTCAATGTAGCTTCATTTTTACTGCTGCAACCCCTATCCCAAAAAAGTTGGTCGCTGTGTGAAATATAAATTTAAACAGAAGTCAATGATTGTCTTATCTCATAAACCCATATTTTATTCACAGTAGAACATAAACAACATATCAGATGTTGAAACTGAGACTTTTTACCATTTCAGGAAGAATATTAGATCATTTTGAATTCTGATGGCAGCAACACAGCTCAAAAAAGTAGGGACGGGGCAATGTTAACCATTCTGTAGCATCTCCTCTACTTTAACAACAGTCTGTGGACGTCTGGGAAGTGAGGAGACCAGTTGCTGGAGTTTTGGGAGAGGAATGTTGCCCCATTCTTGTCTGATGCAGGATTTTAGCTGCTCAACAGTCCTGGGTCTTATTTTCCTTTTCTGAAGCCTCAGATGTTTCTATTGATGAAAAGTCTGGACTGCAGGAAGGCCAGATCAGGACCCGGTCTCTTCTATTGTGAAGCCATGCTGATGTGGTGGACGTGGTTAAGCATTGTCTTAGCATAGTCAAGGCCTTCCCTGAGAGAGATGATGTCTGGATTAGAGCATATAGCCGTGTTTCCATCAGGGGGTCCAGTTTGATGAAGTGTGGTTTGGTATGGTTTGGTATGGTTTGGTACGCTAAACTCCCAAATAGTTTGCATTTCCACAGACACCCGTGCTCTCACTTGGTGGGCTATAATGGCGATGAATGTGAAGTCACACACAGCGTGAGTCTGCTGTTCCAGCAGCAACGTTATAGAAAGGATGAGTGACAGAAATCAGTAAGGAATAAGCAGTAAGCAGCTTTATTTCAGCTGAAAGTGCTTTTTATAAAAATAACTACATTTTAATGATGTTAGCTGCTGTCAGTGCAGATCCTCAGCTGATGGAATACAGAGACGGTTTGACTCGTAACGCTACGTTAATATGTAAATATATCCATGCTAGAACAGTTTATATGACAAAATATGAAAGTTTAGAGCTGTACTGTTTGAATCCGCCACATTAAAAATAAAGTAAAAGTTCAGCTGGTGTTCAAATCAAGCTAGATTAAGTCAGAAATCCGGGGTGCGTTGATCTTGTTTTAAAATAGGCTGCAGCCCAATGTTTGAGCACATCCAACAACCACAGAGCGATGTTTTCACAGGTTATCTAACGTAAGAAATACATTAATAACTAGTTATATATAGAATAGAATAAGCTGTTCTAAGGCCTACTTTTCACAAAACTTAAGCATTAATGTAGTTTCTCATCCATCGCAGATGGATCGGGCTGATGTGAGCCTTTGGGCTCTGCTTTGTGTTCTTAAAATCTGGTCCAGGTAAATGTCAGGAAACTTGATTTGTGGCCAAACATCAATATCCACAGACTAGAAAACAGTTTGGATCTCCGTCCAGTCCAAATATTTCCCATTCAGGCAGATAGTCCGTTTTTTGTCCGTTTTCGCCCGCTTCTCATGGCGCACCTGCCAACCTGCCTATGACCTTGCGTGATCACGTGACTTCAGAAAGTAGGATGTCTGTCGATACCGTCTTGCTGTCTCTCCACAACAGGCGGTCCTGGCATGCATTACAGGTGCAGCAAAAATCATAAAACAGGGGAAAGACTCTGGATGAAATCCTGGCTGAAATTAAGGTACAGTTGTGTCGATGGTTCTGAGTGGTGAAAGTACATATGATCCGGCTGTGACACTACCCCATCTGCTTGCTCTCATAGGTTGTTGTGGGTATTCCACTAGCGGCACTATGACCTAGAGTCATAAATATCTATGATTTTGGAGGCTACGACACGATTTAAAGCAGTAAAACAATCGTGCTGACACCACACAAGAGGATTATTCAGACAAATAGTCATTTGCGACGAGGCTCCTCTCAGGATACGCCCCCACGATCGTTGGGGGAGGCAAATCTTGCCCCGAATTTCCCCGATTGGTGAGCTTCTGCACATCTTTACTTCTTAGAGACTCTGCCTCTCACTAAATGCTCCTTTTATACCCAATCATGTCACTGACCTGCTGACAGTTAACCAAATCAGTTGCAAAATGTTACTCCATCTGTTTTTCATAACCTCCACTCAATTTTTTTTGCCCCGTCCCTGCTTTTTTGAGATGTGTTTCTGCCATCAAATTCAAAATGAGCTAATATTTTTTCCTGAAAGGTAAAATGTCTCCATTTCAACATCTGATATGTTGTTATGGTCTGTTATGGATAAAATATGGGTTTATGAGGTTTGACAATCATTTCCTTCTGTTATCCCAACTTTTTTGGAATAACTGTTGTATTGTATCAAAGCTGGTGAATTCTGGTATATTGACAACCCCCTCTCAGCTGATATTCTTCCTCTATTCCAAGCATAATTGTTCATGATTGTCCTTTGATATTTTATTTCCACTGTTCTGACTCCTTATCCTGAAAAATGGCCATAATAGTAACAATAGACAGAGCACTTTGATGTCCTTCCCCCTTCAAAGTGCACATTTTAAAACTGACTTCCAGCCAGAAGTGTGAACTTTTATATCTACCTTCTCTCTGAAGCTGCTGCTTTGATATTCGCTCTCCCAGCAGGAAGGAGTCTGACTCAGAGGGCCGCAGAAAAACCGGACTCACTCCTCAGTCTTCATGAAAAAGCAAAGCAGAATAACTGATCATTACTAAAATAAGGCTTTTGTTGTGTTTTGTAACACAGAGGGAGAGACTGAATTGTTTATGTGTTCCTAATAAGGCCTGGAAGCATTCAGAGTCAGACCCAGTCAGCTGCAGACTGAAGGATCCAGGTAAAACACGTATTGATTTCTATTCTTTTTCAAACAGCAGTGCTCAATAAATGTGAAAGGCCACTCAAGGCTGCTTGGGGGGTTGTGAGCTTACTATATGTGTCCAACAGTGTACTAAACTACATCGACTTGTTTATCCGGTCTGTGTCAAGTAATGGTGATTAGAGTGAACTGTCGTGACAGCCTGGTAGCTGCTTGGTGGTTTCTTTAGTAGTCCATTAAAATACAGAGTCTGTACTCAGGACTCTGGGTTTTAAACATGGGAAGTGTTCTGGTTTTCATTTGTTGTATATTTGTAGTCTGAGCTGGACTAACCAATGATCCATCAGCAGGCTTACAGCAGACTGGGTGACGGCTGCGTCAGAACTGATGGGAATCATTTATTTTCATTTATCCACTTCATTCCTGGGGCCGCTGCTGTAAATCGGTACCTCTTAAAGCAGATGGATTCACTCGCTCTGCCCTTTCCCAAACACCGTCTATGGAAGGTTTTTCCATCTGGCGTGTCAGGTTAGTAAATCAGACTATGGGTGAAACTTCTGTTGCTAAAGCAGAAGTACATTAAATACGTGTATTGTAGTGCAGCAGCTAACGATAGAGGCTAACCACGAATGACAGTTGTTAGTATAGGAATTCACCTTGAATTTGTAATACTTTTGTAATCACATGTTCACACCATTTGTATTGTAAGCTGTAAATAAGGTGGATACCACCTTATTTCTGGGGTCCACTTTAGCTGTTAGTGTGGATGGAACTTCCCGTACAGTAACAATAATAGCAAAAACACGATTCTTCCAAGGGCTTTAAACCAAGTTATTTAGCAAGAAATACTGCTTGATTGCTGTTAAATCAGTAAAGTTACATCATCTGACAGTTTTAAATATTTTCTGTAATGCTCAGTACCTGTTGCTATGTTCCTGGTACTAATAACGTTACAAAGTTAATTCTATGTCTTTAACAGCAGTGTTTCAAACATGCTGTTCACTGTCTAAGTACACTGGGGATGTGATTCTTTCAATATCCATTTATCATTAGTTGTTAATACAAGACTAGACATTCACCAAGCTGAAGAGTTAACAACCTGAGTCATGGAGAGTTGTATCAACATAATTCCCACACGTAAACGAGGGATTAGATGGTGAAAGAAGAGTTTTAGCAACCCCACAAACTGAATAGCACTTAAATGTCTATTTAGAAATATTTAGTTCTTTGCTATTTATACTTTAAGCTCAAATATTTCCAACATTTTTCAAAGCCAGAGAAATTCTTCATTTTTGAAAGTTGTAGCTGGACATGTTTTATCACAGCAGCCGTATGAAGACATGCCTACTATAATGAAGCATGAGCTGACACTGGAAGCTGCTGTTCTATTGCTATATTTCATTCATGTGTGGTGCTGCTTCCTTGTGATAGACCACAATTATTCTCTACCCTCAGCTGCATCTCCTGTTGATCTGCTGTGTAGCTCCACATCATAGTTCACACTACAGACAACCATCGTTTCCTTTGTTTGTAGCTTGAGACCCACACCAGGACGGCAGTGTTTGAGGAGCTTTTCTCCTCATTATCTAAAATTCATCCACAAAAAAACACGAAATTTAGTCGTAATCATTCCAGCAGTTTGGTCGGAAGAAGTCAGATCAAAGTTGTCTGTTTTTTTATATCAGCATGTACAAATATAGGTACATAAATCTACATATTTATGGTGTTTACTGCTCATTTTTTCACCAGTGTTAAGTCATTATACAGGGGGAGAGAGGGACGCTGCAGACGAGGTAACAGAAGACTTTTTTAAACTCACTAACAGTGGCCTCTGAGTCTCGCTCTCTCATTACTGCTGCTATCACTACAGTTTCACTTTAACTGAATAATAAGGATCGAGGTCAGACGAGAAACTGCTGAAATGCAGTTTGGAAAAAGAACATTATCACAAAGCGATGTGGTGGTAGGTGGCTCAGGGATGAACACAGCCCAGTGAAAATGCAGAGCACAGTGTTTTTGTTCTGAAATTGAGGACAGAGGGTCCAAAATGAAACAACGCAGTGTAAGTAGTTCTACTGTGTTTTTCACATGAGGGAGTTTTACAAAATTATGATGACTCACATAGAAACAGTAGCCCTTTAAATGCCCACTTAAACATGCAATGACAGTTTTGTGAACATAACTGGTAAAGAGGGGTTGGAGCAGGACACTCATGACTAAGTTAAAAGCTTAAAAGCATGCAAAATAGATTCTTTTTAAGCATGGCTCAGATCTAAAAAAAAAAAAAAAAAAAGAAAGAAACAAAGCATGGTAGAAAGTTAACAAAGGCATAGTTTAGTGCTAGAAAAGCACATTAAAAAGCTAAAAAAAAAAAAATTCACTGAATGGCTGAAGGTTAATTTAAAAAAATGGTTGTGTCATACGAAAGAGTTAGTTAATAAACACATTTTTAGATTTAAATAAAAGTATGATCAATCACTTTACTATCTTTCCTCAAATTATTTTACAGCCATCCCTAAATCTGCAGTCTTCCCAGAATGCCCAGGGGCATTAGACACTTTTTGCACCATGAGTGAAGTTACTGAGTGAGTTCGGAAAGTCCCGCCTGTGAAGAGCAACCATGATACATAATGGATGATATACTGGACATGATGGAAGAGGACTTCCTGGTTCAGTGTCATCTTTGTGTTATTGTCACTGTTAGTTTAGTTCTTGAGTAAATGTTCAGGATTAAAGTCAAATGAGTTTGTTTGATTTAAATGAATTTGTTTATAACATGTTGTGAGTCATGTTCTCCAGTAAAATAGTACTTTAGGTACAATCAGTTTGTACCAATCAGTTTGGTATGTTTTTATGCATTTAAGTAGGGGTGTGACAGTGTTTGTCAGGTTGCATGACTTGATTTGTAGGTCTACAGTGGTGATAAAGAGTCAGCTTTACTAGTTATTGATGAAGTCATGAATGAATCTGAAGCAGAAGGGAAAAGTTTGCCACAACCAACAATTGCACACATCTGATATTGGCATATCATAACACATATACAGCCATATACAGTTTTGGAGCAAGTGCAAACAACAACAGGTCACTGTGGTATGAGTTCGTTGCAGTCACATGACTCTGATGGTGTACGAATACCCATTGGGGGGTCAGGAAGTGGGACAGCCACTGGGAAAGCTAGATCTTTACATGGATCTGTGTGCTGCAAATAACATAAGAAAATATTTACATACATTGATCACTGCTGTCTTTGTTCTTCTTTTAACGAAGAAATGTTGTCAAGTTCTGATAAAAATGGCGCTTTAGCAGCATCCAGGCTAATCTCTTCCACCGTAATTGCACCGGCCTCTTGTGGCTGCTTGCTTACGTCATGACTCCGCCATGCCTGAAAGTACTGCCCCATGTTGCTGATTGGTCACTTTCTAACTGGGCCCAAACTGTTCAGACGGGAGCTTTGCAAGATGGATTTGCCAGTGGGAAACACGGAAACGGGCGTATCCATCTGCTTTGCAAGGTTATATAATCCCTTCTTTACAAGAAAGTTTTTCCACCCACAGTTAGCTGATTGCCCTGGCAGTGAAGTGACTAATATCATAATTAACTCAGTCCCGCAGAAATGTCATCCACCAAGATGAAAGGAAACAGGAATCTAGAGGAGTCTAGTCCTGAGCTAAGAGGCTAGCCCATTTAAATATGACAAATTACTCATTTTGTCACAAACATGATTTTAATTGAAATCACATACTATCAACGGATAAACCTAGTGGGGTACGATGTGCCATTTACAAAAGAGGCAGTTCTATGAAAAAGCTCCTTCATGTTAGCTACCGTAGCTAGCTCCTGTTTGAGAACCAGTTTCTTTTCTCTTATTCTTTATTGTTATTCAGTCCACATTTAAAAAGCCAAACTGGTACCAATCAAAGAGGGCGCCAAACAAGCAGCTGTACTGAGCTGAGACAAATGATCTAAAAAAATGGATTTCCAAGAGAGACTGGATGACATCAGCTGAGGAAACATCAGCTCAGATCAGAGTTTAAGGAGCTAAACCATGACAGGACTAGTTTGTATACTGACAGCTCAAAACCTAGAAATACGCAGCCATGACTTCTTTTTGCTTTTGCATCTGTGGCACTGAACTGAGATGTTTTTCTTTTTGCTAAAGATTTAAAGCTTATTTAGCTTTTCATATGTCTTTTAAAGAAATATATCTTAAAACATGCCACTTCTGCGGCAGGCCATCATCTTTATGTATTTTACAAAGGCGTTAACTGTTTATTTACAGATCTACAAGCACAAACCGAGGCACACGTCTTATTTAAGGAAACCAGGTTATAAAAAAGGCTTCATATTTTGGACATTATGGCTTTAGAGTGAAGCATGTGCAGCTAACACCAGGATCACCTCATCATTCAAATACTTTCTACTTGTGCTTCATCACAAAATAACTTCCTTTTGATGCTGTTTGATAGTGAAGAGGATGAATCTTGCTTGAATCTGCGTTAAAATTCTCACTGATGACATTACACTGTCGGAAATATGAAAGCTATTGTCATGAATAAGCACAACAGTCAGTTTGCAGCACCTCCCGTTGTTGCTAATTCATACGGTTTGATGAGCACGGAGTGAAAGTGTCAGGCGATGATTATTTTCTCATCAGATCCAGGAGCAGAAGATTTGGACTTGTTCTCACAGATCTGGCGGCTGCATGCTGATATTCTGACAAAAGTCGTTTTCAGAGGCGATTTTTTTGCAGCATGAGAGGAGAGAGACCCCCCCCCCCCCCCCCCTTTGTTGTTAGGAGATGAGCGGGGGTTTGGCCTTGAGCTGGAGCTTCACAATGGATGTTTGTCTGAGCTCATAAAGCACAAGATATTTCATCGTCTGAGTGTGGGTAAACACGGCCATGAATGGAGACAAATGTCCTCAGAACATGAGCATGAGCAGGGACACGGGTACAGGATCGATGTATGATCCTTCATATGTGGTCATGGCACCACTGTAGGCTCGGTTTTAACCAAATACATTCTATCACAGTTCTAATCTCATATTATCTATTAATAATTAATGAGATAAAAGGAAACTGCTGCCTCACCTAACTTTAAGGAAAAATTCTAGTTTTCCATTTGTGCTGAACCAGCGTTACTTCATTTCTATCTCCTATGACTAATGCAGAGAGAGAAAGTGTCCTTGGAGCTACCCTATAACAGACCCCTCCTGCCGTTCAAAGGCCAAATCATTTTAAATGGGCTTTGAGCTTGTATAGCACTTTTCTAGTCGAAGCAGTTTTATTCTGCAGGTCACATCTACCCATTCACACCTGTTTAGTCCTCATTCACACACTGATGGTGAAGGTTACGATAAAGGATTGGCCACCTGTACTTGCTAATCCCGTTCATATGCATCCATACACATTTCCTTTCCTGTGCGTATAAGGAGAGCCTGAAGCAGAGAGAGAAGCAGCAACAAATTCAGAGAGGCCGAGCAGGCATCAATGACAAAAGAACAACACTTAATAAGAAGCAGCATAAAGGAGGAGCTAGGGTGGAGGAGGGTTGCAAAAAAGCAGCTAGCAGAGGGAGCAGCAGAGCGTAGCCAGGCTAGGACGGTTTTAAAAAGTATGATTAGCCAATAGCATGCTTAGAAGCAAATCAGGTGGCCATCAGTGGATGGGGATTGCATGAGATTAGCTGATCTTAATTATATGGCACAGAAATGTCAATCTGGGCACTGATGTAGAGATCTGCTAAAACAAGGTAAATATGGTTCTTTATCAAGTTCCTGTCTCTTTTTGGCTGAGAGCTGCTATTGGAAAAATAGATAAGCCATGCAATGTCACTGCTGTAACAGCTGTATCTCAGCTTGCATGTTAATAAATGAGATCTTTCACCCTTAAAATTCCACATACTCCAACTTTTTCACGTTCTGGGCACATGGTGGTTTGTTCTGATTGGCAGCACATGTCCAATGTGTTTCTGGAGCAAATCACAGCTCAGCCATGAGCTGTTGGAGGTGTGAGAGCACAAGAACATTGGAGAACTATAAATTCATTCAGAAAGTGAATGTGAACAACAGAGTATTTCTGCTCTGTGAGGTTGATTTTCTGTTCACTTTGACTTTATTCTATGATTTTTATTTTGCTTCTGCTAAGTAAAATGTCTGGGTTTGTGTTTAATACACAGAATCTGTGGTTTCTTATATAATTCTGTCGTTGTCCACCTCAAAAAATTGGTTTTTCCTTATGCGATCATCGTACTGTGAAGAAATTTGTGGCTGATTCAGAGCACAGACGGGTTCATGCAGATAAAGGTATAATGAGGAAGGTTTTTGCCAGACAAATTCATCAGATTAAGAGAGCAGATGCTAAAACTCCATTACAAAGCAGCAAACAGGTATATGAAGCTCCTGGTGCCTCTGGAGTCCCACCAACCTCAAGGTGTAGATCCTCCAGAGGCTTACAGTCATGCATAAACCTACTATTCAGCCAATGCTCACAAGCAGAAACGGTTTCAGTGGGCCCAGAAATACATGAAGACTCATTTTCAAACAGTCTTATTTACTGATGAGTGCCTTGCAACCCTGGATGGGGCGGAGTCATGCTTGGGCCGGAATCATGGAGAGAGAGCTGATAGGCCCCTCTAGGGTCCCTGAAGGTGTGAAAATGACCTCGGTAAAGTATGTAGAGTTTCTGACTGACCACTTTCTTCTGTGGTTCAAAAAGAAGAGCAGTGCCTTCTGTGGCAAAATTCTCTTCATGCATGACAATGCACCATCTCATGCTGCAAAGAATACTTCTGTGTCATTGTCTGCTATGGGCATAAAAGGAGAGAAACTCATGATGTGACCCCATCCTCCCCTGACCTCAACCCTACTGAGAACCTTTGGAGCATCCTCAGGCTAAAGATCTATGAGGGTGGGAGGCAGTTCACATCAAAACAGCAGCTCTGGGAGGATATTCTGGCATCTTGTAAAATAAATTCAAGCAGAAACTCTCCAAAAACTCAACCCTAATGCTGCAAATTCATCAAATGACCATTTTCAGTTCTTTATAACTTATAAAATGTTTTGAAACTCTGTTGTGCATAATAGTTTGGAACAGTGCGAATTTTTTTATCTTGGAAAAAAACAAGGTTAGCATTTGGAGGTTGATGACTTGAAAATTATACTGACTGTCATCTGCATTAATATTTAGGAAAATCAAAGAAAAATATCATTTGCATTTCCTTGCAACTTGTCTTGTGTAGAGTTGTAATTTCAGTCTAACTTTTTCTCTACAGTATTTATCTGCTGATTAATAAAGCGTGTCCTTTAAAAGCATGTTTATGACAACATGGGGGAGAAAAAGGCACAGTTAGATTCCTAGCTGTTAGTCTTAGTTAGATTCTTCACCCCCATTCATTCTTTTCAGCATGTAGGGATACTAGGAGAGACACAGTTACTTGGCATCCTAATGGCTAAAACGTATTTGTAATTTCTGAAAATGCATCAGTTTAACCGCCTCATAGCGTCTGCACTGAGTCAATCAACCCAGAAAACAAAAAAATCACAAACAAACCCATTAAATGTGAAAAGTGTCACATGGAGATGTAATAGCAAAGCTCTGATTTCCTTGCTCCATGTAGATGAAGGAGCCTACAGAACAATCACTAGTGTGTGGATGTGTGCGCCTCCATGCATGAGTGTTTCTTTGTTATTTTAGTTCCTGTGCAGGAAGGGAGCCGTGCTCGATGATAGAACAGAACAAAAGGTCTCTGTGTGGCTCTGATCTAATGAGAGAGAGAGGGAGGATGGAGATAGATGAAGACTTGGATCATGCTGATAGTGAAACAGCTCCTCCAAGAACTGATAACACTCGGCTCTGCCAGAGAGCTTACAATAGAAAGTTAACCATGTGGTTCTGAAGAGTGATACCTGTATTTAGAGCAGATTGCAGTAATCGGCTTGTCACTCTGCCTAAATTGCAGCACCTGCTGGTAAAGTTGATGGAAAAATCCTGACTTCAGCACTGAATGTTTGTGCAGAAAGCTACAAAGCTATTGGAGGGAGCTAAACACAGATTAACACTGGATTTGGCCTTTGAGTTTATTACCAGAGGCAATTTTCTAGATATTATTTGGCAAATGCAAAGGTAGTTTTTACATTTCAGAGGAAAGTTTGTGACTAGAAGCCCAAATAACTCAAAGTAGCAGTCTACCATCAGGATTAGAGGGGTGTACCATTCACAAACAAGCTAGTTCTAAGAGCTGATAAGTGGGCTCCTTCTTTCTGCAGATATACACTATACTGCCAAAATTATTCATTCACCCATCCAAATAACTGAAATCAGGTGTTCCAATCACTTCCATGGCCACAGGTGTATAAAATCAAGCACTTAGGCATGCAGACTAATTTCTACAAACATTTGTGAAAGAATGGGTCGCTCTCAGGAGATCAGTGAATTCCAGCATGGTACTGTGATAGGATGCCACCTGTGCAACAAGTCCAGTTGTGAAATTTCCTCGCTCCTAAATATTCAACAGTCAACTGTCAATGCTATTATAACAAAGTGGAAGCGATTGGGAACGACAGCAACTCAGCCACAAAGTGGTGGGCCACGTAAAATGACGGAGCGAGGTCAGCGGATGCTGAGGTGCATAGCGCGCTGAGGTCGCCAACTTTCTGCAGAGTCAATCGCTACAGTCCTCCAAACCTTATGTGGCCTTCAGATTAGGTCAATAACAGTGTGTAGAGAGCTTCATGGAATGGGTTTCCATGGCTGAGTAGCTGCATCCAAGCTATACATCACCTAATACAATGCAAAAGTCCTCACATTTTAGCCTTTACTTTTAGTCCAAGCATTTGTTCTCTTGCCTAAATCTGGTACCGTATCATTGTAGTGTGTTCTCTGCACCCTGCCAAACCTGGGGTCCCTGCTTTCTCCAGCTGAGAGGCAGAATAGATACAGCTGCATTGTTTTTTGACAAATAGTGGAGAAATATCACAGATTTTGAATGTCCAACAAAAACTACATTATATTTTAGTCAAGTTTTAGTCATCTTGACAGAAACTAAAATTAGTTTTTGTCAGTTTTAGGCATCACAGATCCATTTTTGTTAGTCTTAGTTTAGTTTTAGTCATGGAAAAAAGGCTGTCGACAAAAGTTTTAGTCATAGTTTTAGTCGACGAAATAAATACTGCAGTCAACATTTAAAACTGTTGGCTCAACATAAGGTAGGGGGTCCAGGCCCCCTGTTCAGTTTTGTTTTCATTAAAATCTAGAAAGCTCAGGGACATCTGGGGCTTTTATGTCTTTAAGACAGCCTAGCAGATGTTAAGTTGAACTGTCATCATTTATTTTTATAGGCGGGTAAATCTGAGTGTCGTCTGCCTAGTAACATATTCCATTGTTGTTTTTTTAAATCAATCCAAGGGGGAAGGTGTATAGAACCAAGAATAGAACCTTGGGGAACTCCACAGGTAGGGGACACAAGAAGAAGCAAAGTCACCAAATTAACTTTAAACACCTCTTGGTCAAGTAGGACCTGAATCAGGAATAGCTGTAGCTGTTAAACCTACAAAGTGTTTGAGACGAGCGATGAGAGTTGTGTGATCAGCCGCACCAAAGCAGCTGTTAAATCTAAAATCATTGGAAGAGCTGAGTCACCAGAGTCAGCACTCAATAATAAATCATTGAAAACCTGTAAAAGTGTAAACTGTGTGCTGTGAAAAGCCTCAAAACCAGATTAGAAAACATCAAGAATGACAGAATGTTGATCCAATCAGTAAAGTCTGGGTAAGCATCTCCTAACTGATCAACTTTGAGTGAGCTGCACAACATAAGCCATCTAAGTCTCTGGTGTTTTCCTCTAATCTAAAGTTGATTGATTTCCTCTGCAACACTGTCTGATAATTTACACAGTCTATGAACACCAGCAGCCCAGTGGTTACGTCCACACACTCCAGGTTTTGCCCTCCTTGGTTTGAATGTGCATCTTCAGACCTTCCTCATGATTGATCAAAAGTTTGTCAGACAGTTCTGATCTCTCTTGGACTCATATGGCTGTTTTGAGTTGTTCTACTCTGCTTCTACTTATATAAGATTTTAAAGCTCTTTTCTGGGCTCGTGACACTGGGGACTTCACTATTCTTATGTTTTCAGATCAAACAGTAGACCATGCCATCCTCCCTCCTTGCCTGGAGCTCTGTGCTGGCATGAGAGGTTCTACTTTGTAGTGACTCAGATCTAATTCATCTGACAGTAGCTCCTCTGTCAGCCTTAGTGACTCTATGTCCTCCATATTACCTCTTTGGTGTTGGTCCCACAGGGCTCTTTGCTTGGACCGCTCCTCTTTTTAGCTCTCCTCTGGGTCCATTGTTACAAAATATGGTATTTTTTTCTCTCCTATGCAGATGACACTCAGATTTATGTTTCTGATACAGACAGATTCCCTCGTTATAAACCACCAAGGCTGCATGATCACAAGGTTTAATCTGAATAAAGATAGTCCAAGTTTGGAAATCAGCCCATTTCTATCCATACACTTTACATTTGTGTTATTCTTGATATAAAGAGCCAAGCTACAAGCATGATAAGTAAACTCTGTTTCACCATGTCTTAAAGTATCTGGAAAGAGAAAACAAAGTTCTGCCTTATGCTGTTAGTGCTATTTAGATAGTTGGACTTTAGGAAATTAATCTCCTTTTTTATTATTTACTTGGCTCCAAAAGCAAGCCCTCTGCTCCAGAATCATTCATAAAGTCCCTCGATCTAATAAAAACTGAAGAGATCTTAATTAAAGCGTGGCTATAAGAAGAAAACACCTCCAGTCTGAGCTGTGAGAAATACCGTAGTGATAGCTGAAGGATAAATGGCCTTTTGAGACATTTATAGATGATGGCATTTCTGTGTGAGCGCCATCTCAGAGGGAAACATCTAAAAGCATTTTACCGGGTGCTAAGAGCAGACTTAAAGGGAATATAACGCAGTAATCCTCAGCCTGACCAGTGAGAGTTGGTGAGTGGTTGTTTAGCTTCAGTCTGGAGGGCTAATGTGTGTTTGTTATCATGGAGAACAGATGGCCCAGCATGGAGGAGACACACGCTAAAACAGGAACATACACTCAGGAAAGAGCACAAAGGCACAGCCGCTCAGCCAACATGAGGTTAAACACATGAATGAATGCACGTACAAGAACGGACAGATCAATCCTGGAACAACTACACATTCACAAGTCTAAATGTGCAATGAAGATCAGTGTCAGGTGGTGCATTTTTCTTCATGGGAAGGGGCTACAACAAAATCCTAATTTGACATGTCATGTATGTGAGGTACATCAAAAGATGTTACTACACTGATAGTTAAGTTATATTTATACAACTTTTTTACATCTGCATTTGTTTGGTTGGTGAACAAATATTAAAATAAGATGGCTATAAAAAGGGTCATCAGCAGCTGCTATCACAGTCAACTTAAATTTTTAACTAATCACAAATTATCAACTCAATACACGACAAAATTATGTTAAAGAGCTGATTGAATGTTTATTTTAAATAGAAAAATGCCCAAAAGGCATAAGGTGCCAGTAGTCACTGCTTCAATAGTGACTGGTCGAGTATAAAAATATATATATACCAGACCTGAATGCAGCAAAAATGCTTAAACCCACGAAACTATTATTTATTGATTTACTTACTTACTTACTTCTTAATATTAGTCACAGCTTTGTTGCTTCATCCTGATATCTGGCCGGTCAGGTCCAAGCTCTTTCATTCTCCTCCAGTGTCCTCCTCTCTAAACGTCTTCATTTTAAACACTCAACTGAGTTTTCTTATTGCATTTTTCTGTCTTCCTAGCATGTCCCCATGAGATAGACAACGAACGCAGGCACAATTTCTGGCAGAAAGCCAGAGGTGCACCGCTACGGTGCATAACTTCATTTGTGGGTCTCTAATTATGAAGCGTCTCTCTCTGCTGCCACCTGGTGGCGGCTGATGAGTGGTTAGTGGTAATCCCTTCGGGGGCACAGTCATGTAGCGCCCACAGAGCTCCTATCTCTTGCATTGAAAAGGAGCGAATGCGCATGCGCAGCTTATAACAAAGGTCTATGGAAGGCTGTTGAATTAAGAGTACATCTGCTTTTTCAGTCAGTCAGTCAGTAACAATCACAGCAGAACCAAACAACTTTGACCTGTTCTGTGCTCATCAGTCACTGTGGGAGAAGCAGTTAAAACTGTTTTTGTGAAAGGATGTTGAATTAAGACACATGGATGGAACATCAAGTCTCTGAAAAAATATAGCTAATATATATAGCTAATATAGCTAATATATAAACTGCTTACTCAATTTTTTTTTGTCTTACTCCCATTTCTCCTTTTAGCATTTTGAAGCCCTACTCAGAACCTTCTGAAGATGGAACAGTGCAAAATGTAAATTCTTGCAATTTTTCAACTGGTCTCAAAGTTTTGATCAGGAGTAGACTGTAACTCGTCAGACTGCATCGTATCACATTTTTGGGGTGAATGCACATTATGTAAAATTCCAGCAATAAGGGGTTCTGAACCAAAGAAATTATAGAATATGAAGAGTACAGACCAGCACTGCACAGTTCTGCCCATCTCTGATGTTTACTTTTAGTTTTGAATTATTTTAAGTATATTTGCTCAACAGAAACCAGTATTTTGTTTCATTCTTTAATGTCTCACTATGAGGGAGAAATGCTCTAAAAAGGCATTTCCAGGTCTTTTTTCAGTGCATTCTCCTGCATGACCATTTGACCTAACCTTAGTAGGCCCCCTGTGGGCCCCAGAGAGCAGCCCCTTCTTTCCCCCTTATTGGAAGCCTTGTGCAAAATTAATCATTTAGTCTTTATACTCAGTGCCAAAGAGAGCTCTCTACTGTTTAAAGATTGTTCTTAGCCAAGACAAAATCACAGATAAGAAAACTGTGGTTCATAAAAACTGTTTAAGCTGGTTTTAAGAACAAAATGGTGCTTAAGAACAGTAGTAACTGAGTTCCCTTTATTTGTATGTTTGAGCTCATAATGGTGTTGTAGAATTTACACATTTTCACAAATACACTTTCTAACACAGGGGTTCTAAACGTGGGGTTGCGAGACACTGAGAGGGGTCTCCAGATGCCTTAAAAATACTGAGAACAACTTTTAAATTACACTGTTGCCACTTTACACCAATTTTGCCAAATCAAAACCCATTTTTATAACTTTTTACCACCAATTTTGTCGATTTTAACACATTTTTGCAACTTAAACCCCTTTTTTTTTTGTCAATTTGAAACCCTTCTCACCACTTTTTTTCTGCCTGTTTTTCCCACTCCTAAACTAAATCTTGCCACTCTGTGCCTATTGTTGGCTCTGTTGGCACATCATTGCCACTATTAACCACTTTTGTGCCACTCTTAAGCCACATTTCACAATTTTATATGCCAATTTTTTTTTGACAGTTTATCCATTTTTATCCCATTTCACTAAATTTGCACCTATTTTTTTTTGCCACTTTAACGCCATTTCAGCCACTTTTGAATCCTCTTTTACCACTTAATAGGCTAGTTTTTACCACTTTAACCCATTTTTGGGGGGTTATTTTGCCTCTTTTATCTTATTCTTGGCATTTCTAACCCATTACTGCTACTTTTAAAATCTAATTTCACCACCTGCCCCACCATTTTATTATTGTTAACCAATTTTAGCTATTTTAACATATTTTGATTCTGTTTTTAACAAAAGGATTTACATTTTTAAGAGGGCTACGTACTACACAAATGAATTAAAATCTGTTTCTTTGATAAGGGTGATTATTAATCAGGTTAAATATAAAATACCACAGCTTAACTTTACAATGGACCATGATTTTGCTGGCCCCCAGTTTGGCTGGGCCATTTTTCCCTCCTTATGGGCAGCCTTGTCTCCACATGACTGTTCTTGAACGTGCACACTGTGTTCAACCACCTTCAGATATAGTGGGGGTCCCCGGTCTCTGGCACCTTTATTTTGGGGAACACAGGCTGAAAAGATTGAGAAACACTGCTCTAACAGACACCTAAGCATCGAGGACAGTACCAACACTCAAGTGCCCGCCCACACAGTAAAGTTATATCGGCCACACGCTCACACAAACACGTTCACCGTATATCCAATCCCACATCCACGGAAATATCACAAACGCTGCCAAATAACTTCCCACGTATTAAGGTTCTATTCTTAATCCACTCAGGAGAAATTTCACCACATTTGTGCAGCTTTCGCTCTCCCATCATCTCCTCTTTCCTCCTCCTGTCCCTCTTTTCATCCTTGTCTCAATCATCAGTTATTGATCTGTCTCCAGGGAGGACAAATCAGCCGTACGCCTCCACCTATTTTTAGACAAAGGGAAGAGCCACAACCTGAGAGAGAGAGAGAGAATGATGGAGTAGAGGAGCAGATGCTGCTGATACTCTGAGATGGTGCTTAATTTCAGGGAGATACAAGAGCTGCATAAAGAGGAGGCCTGTGGAGTAATAAGCTGCATGTTCAGCTCTCTTTCAGGATGTTTGGCTCTCAAAAACGACCACATTTTATGCTAATGTGGTCTACTTTCTCATAAGTTTGCATTCAGACTTGCATTTAAAAGTTACATGCAGCTTCAGGCATTGAGAATAATCTTTGAGTTTTGGGACACCTAAAATCCACGGTTAAAAATGCATGAAGGGCAGACCAAAAATAAGGCTGGGTTTGAAATCGTAGCCGCACTGACCTTTTGGAGACAAAAGGCGTGAAGCTGACAGGTATCTGCCAGCTTAGAGAATTAAATAAACAAACCGTGGTGTTTGAGACATCGTCCTCCAGCGTCTCCGTGCTGCCTTTGTCTCCGTCTTAGAAGGACGCATCAATCCTTAAAGCCCAAACAGACTGACTCAGAATGTTAAACACTGTCACAGACATGATGTAGATACTGCTGATCAGATGACAGCGTGTGATGGCTCAAATAATTACCCAGCTGTGGAGGCAGAGCGAGAGAAGGAGACGAGTCTGATACCAGCTCGTCTTTGTTTGAATCATTTTCCAGACAAGACGATGAATTTTCAAAGATTCTGTAGGGTAAACTTAATTTAAAAGGAAACCGTCTGGTCTTGTCTTGCAAAGCATCTTGGGTGCAGCACAGATGCCTTACTCATTTTTTACCTGATGCAGCTGTTAATTTCACTCTGTTATTTAAATATCAAATGAACTTACATGACTGTCTGTGCCCATGCATTTGTCTTAAACTGACCAGGGATTGGGCACAAAGCTATGTTCCCATCTTTAAGACAGTAAATAACTGATTCCTAGAGGACTTTAGAGAGATGGATGTGTATTGGTGCGTTAACAATGCACTACAGAGCTTCTTAAACTCGAAAAGTCTGTCATCAGGTGGATCTGAGGGGGGCTGGCAGCACACCTCCACAGTCCAGCCCCTCTCCGGGCCTGAAGTGAGAATTATACACTAAAGCACAGCTAAAGACAGTAAGGAGCCATCTGTACGGATTAGATAAACATTAAATGTAGTCAGGCAGAAAACAAAGTTCTGGCTACTTACCACTATCAACAGTGGTGTAACAATACAAGTTTAACAGGGGGCCTGACAGTGGAGAAAGGGCCTGACAGTGGAGAAAGGGCCTGACAGTGGAGAAAGGGCCTGACAGTGGAGACAGGGCCTGACAGTGGAGAATGGGCCTGACAGTGGAGAAAGGGTCTGACAGTGGAGACAGGGCCTGACAGTGGAAACAGGGCCTAACAGTGGAGACAGGGCCTGACAGTGGAGACAGGGCCTGACAGTGGAGACAGGGCCTGACAGTGGAGACAGGGCCTGACAGTGGAGACAGGGTCTGACAGTGGAGACAGGGCCTGACAGTGGAGACAGGGTCTGACAGTGGAGACAGGGCCTGACAGTGGAGACAGGGTCTGACAGTGGAGACAGGGCCTGACAGTGGAGACAGGGTCTGACAGTGGAGAAAGGGTCTAACAGTGGAGAAAGGGCCTGACAGTGGAGAAAGGGTCTGACAGTGGAGAAAGGGTCTGACAGTGGAAAAAGGGCCTGACAGTGGAGACAGGGCCTGACAGTGGAGAAAGGGCCTGACAGTGGAGAAGGCCTTATAGGGGAGAGAGGACCTGACAGTGGAGAAAGGGTCTGACAGTGGAGACAGGGCCTGACAGTGGAGAAGGCCTTATAGGGGAGAAAGGACCTGACAGTGGAGAAAGGGTCTGACAGCGGAGACAGGGTCTGACAGCGGAGACAGGGCCTGACAGTGGAGACAGGGCCTAACATTGGAGACAGGGCCTGACAGTGGAGACAGGGTCTGACAGTGGAGACAGGGTCTGACAGTGGAGACAGGGTCTGACAGTGGAGAAAGGGTCTGACAGCGGAGACAGGGCCTGACAGTGGAGACAGGGCCTAACATTGGAGACAGGGCCTGACAGTGGAGACAGGGCCTGACAGTGGAGACAGGGTCTGACAGTGGAGACAGGGTCTGACAGTGGAGAAAGGGTCTGACAGTGGAGACAGGGTCTGACAGTGGAGACAGGGTCTGACAGTGGAGAAAGGGTCTGACAGCGGAGACAGGGCCTGACAGTGGAGACAGGGCCTAACATTGGAGACAGGGCCTGACAGTGGAGACAGGGCCTGACAGTGGAGACAGGGTCTGACAGTGGAGACAGGGTCTGACAGTGGAGAAAGGGTCTGACAGCGGAGACAGGGTCTGACAGCGGAGACAGGGCCTGACAGTGGAGACAGGGCCTAACATTGGAGACAGGGCCTGACAGTGGAGACAGGGTCTGACAGTGGAGACAGGGTCTGACAGTGGAGACAGGGTCTGACAGTGGAGAAAGGGTCTGACAGCGGAGACAGGGCCTGACAGTGGAGAAAGGGCCTGACAGTGGAGACAGGGCCTGACAGTGGAGAAAGGGCCTGACAGTGGAGAATTACCTACTGTTCATAGGCAGACATCAGGTTTAAGCCAGCCTTGCTTCATTCTTATTGCACTTTATAAATAAGTTAAATAGTGAAATACATCACACGTTATGCATCCACCAATAGTCTTGCAGTAAATTAACAGTAACAATTTAGAAAACCCCATCTCAAAATCATTACAAGGGGGATATGCTCATTCCTGGCACAGGGAGTGTTGTGGTTACAGTTAGCATTAGCATTCTACATTCATTTAAATTACACGATGAGCATACAAGCTAACTGTTTCTCTTGTCAGTAAGCAATGCATAGTTGGGAGGCTAGTAGCTTTCAAACCATCTACGGCAAACATTAAGACTCATAGCATACTGCTTGCACTGCTGCAAGCAGGACAGGGAAGGATTTGGCTGGAGATGTATCGATTGTGAAAATAAGGGCCAATGCCATTACAGATAATTTTTAATCCACCTTACCTCTCAATAATATAAGACACCAGCATAAAGCTGATTGGCCAAAACAGATAAACATCAGTAACTGTAGTAACTAAACCAACGTGTTAGTTCTAACAGTCATCTTGAGCCCATTATTCACACCTGACATGCATTAACCAAATCACATGATGGTCCTCTTAAGCTGCACAAGTTCTGGTCTCTTCCTCTGCACTACGGTTGTTCTGCCCTGGACCAGCACTGTACTCTTGTTTTCAACCCACCTCCACCCCAGCATCCACCTGTTGGCTTCGACTCAGGGGGTTCAGATGTAATCTCATCACTTCGCAAATTCTTCATGTGAAATAAATCTGTGAGGAGCGATGAAGTCTGAGCCTGATGCATCAATAGTAATAAGCCCAAGCATCAGGCTGGTCAGAACTGAGGGAATCTTTCACATCACCTCTTCTTGTGGCTGAATGTACTTTCTGTGTGCTTAAAGATGAATGAATCACCATTAAGTGATCGTTTACAATCTTACAAACCATGTTTGTTTGACAGCCCTAGTTTAATGTCAGATGTCTGAATAAATACAGACTCTATTCAGAGAAACAGATATGGAAGGCCAATCTCTGATTCATCTGAGGTCTCACATACCTGCCCTTTTTTAATATTGCTGATGGTGACCTTTCTGGGAAACACTGAGCTGAAAATATGGTTTTATTATATGAATCACCAGCTTTTGGTAACAGACAATAAAAAGGTAAAATAGCAGGCTTGTGTCGGCATGTGAATCTCTAAATGCTAGACCTCCACTTATCAGCCAGCCCACGCTCTCTGATTTACACCTCACTAAAAAGGCCTCCTCATGCCCTGGATGGGGTCTGGATTTGAATGCAGAATCACACGATGGCCCCTTTGTGTTTTTCCTATCGAGCAGTGAACCAGACCTCCACCCTCCGCATACACAGCAGCAGCAGCACCTCCCTGTTTCATCTACAGTTTCACTCAGCACAGCTGTGGGGAGTCATCAGCCCGTGCAGACAGCGACTGCTCGTCTGAGACCACTTTTCCTCGGCTGACCTCCCTGAGATCAGGTCCACCTGATAACACAGAGGCAGGGCTCACTGAGGCGTGCAGACTTTCATCTTCAAGGATAATAAAGCATTTCATTCTTCAATATTGAGTTAAAGTGGAAAAGAGAAAGATGAAATCCAGGTTATGAAAACAGAAACGATGATGCGGTGTCTTTTAGCTCTGTGTCGTTGTTGTTTTTAGGAGTAATGAGCTGTTTCCTGATTTCCTCTTGGGATCTTTTTTTAAAAACAGCTCATATTGACATCACTCTGCTGCTGCGCTGAAACAATTTGATGGAAAGATGATTAAAATTCTTATAAAGTTAAGTCAGTTTAAAAGAAAAACCCTGAGGGCTCTTGAAAACTTTTCTTCAAAAGCCATCACTGCTCTTCAGCTTCTTTCTTTTTAGTCTTTTCTCTTCAAGAGGCGTCAACGTCAGCCATTCCTCCGATCTGATCCAAACTGAAATATGCCAACAAATCCTAAAATGTCTTTTAAGACTAATGATGTGTTGTTTGGTTCTAAATTAATCAACCCAGGAGCGGTTTGTTTGCAGGGAGAAATCGAGCTGCAAACAAATCCATGTCAGACTCACCAAACTCCAGGAGCTGCTCACAGCAGTGATAGTAGCAATACTGCTAACCTCTTTATCAGCCGCCATTGTTTACACGCTAATAGTCTCTTCAGCTTAACCACACCCATAGATACCGCCTCTTCCTCCTCTTATGATGCTGATTGGTCCAGTCATTCTCTGACCAGGAGGAAGAGTATCAGCTTGAAGCTTTGCAAGACAAATCAGCCTGATCTGGACAGTCCACTGGCTTTACAGGGTTACCTACCTGAAGAAGTGAGTGTGGGCCAAAGGGGGGGAAAGTGGAGGGGATTAAATGGGCTTTAGGACTGTACAAATATGGAACGGTACAGATGACCTAGTGTGAGTGTGCCCTAAGACTAGCCAAAGATAGATTTGTGATGACTAAAACTGATAAAGAGTTAGTTAAGTTTTTATCAAGATGACTAAAACTAGACTAAAATGTAATTTAGTTTTTGTCTGACATTAAAAATCTGTGATATTTCTCCACTGGTAAATCTGTCAAAAAACAATGCATCTATATCTCTTTTACCTCTCAGCTGTAGAAAGCAGGGACCCCAGGTTTGACAGGACTTTTTATGGACTAAAACTAGACTCAAATGTTTTGAAGTTTTCACCGACTGAAAATAGACTAAAACTAAAAAGGCTGGAAAATGACTAAAATGTGACTAAAACTAAAATACATGCAATAGAACAACTAAGAATACAATTAAAAATAGCTGTTAAAATGAACACTGCTTTATAGTCCTTCTGTGTGCACTGGGACACAGTCATGTTGGAATAGAAAAGGGCCTTCACCTAACTGTTACCACACAGTTGGAAGCATAGCATTGACCAGACTGGCCTTCAGAGGAGATAAGAGGTCTAGACCAAACCCTGAAAAACTTTTTCCCACACATCCACTATGGGGGAGCTTAATACCTGGCTCAACAACACTTCTTATAGCAAGAAAAAGTCAATAAAATAAAAATTAAGATAAATCCAGTCAAAGGAAAGGAACCACAGTATTTTCAGTCTCACTGAGACAACATCCACTCAGCTTTTAAAAGGTGAATGTAGTCCATTTCTTCAGTTATCAGCCTGGCCAAACTATTCAAACTTGAAGAAGTCCTTATTCAACTTCAGTAGAAGCTGGTTTTCAAAGTTGTGTGAATCAATTCTTCCCCTTTTTGGGCTGAAGATCAATCCAGCAGCGAGGATGACGTAGCCTATTTCCAAATCCATCCCAGGTTTGAGCGGTGTCTGTGATTGGCTCCCTTCTGTGAGGAGCACAGCGTGTGGCCAATTGCATGTTAGAAAAGAAAAACACCAACATCTGACGACAAAGCTATGCTGAACCTAAAAGTAACGAGTAACGACAAGCTTCCTAGAAATGTAGTGGAGTCGAAAGTACGATATTTGTCTTTGAAATGTAGGGGAGTGAAAGTCATAAGTTTCAAAAAAAAAAAAACAAATACTCAAGTAAAGTACAAATGCTGAAGAAATGTACTTAAGTAAATGTACTCCTTTACTGTCTACCACTGTCCTTGTGGGGTTATAGCTCCGATGGAAATGGAAAAACACAATGACTGGTTTCATCGCCTGAATCTGAACCCAGAAATGGTGTGAAATCAGTTTAAGATTTGCCTGTATAAAAGACGATGAAAGAAAGTGTGGAGATTGATTTGTAAAAATGCAAACCAAAGGAGTAGTGTGACTTGTGCTGAATAATTCTGCTAAAGTCTTTTCTGTTCATCTGTGTTCTGCGTCTCCTCGCTGTGCTTTACTCCCATGGGTGCTCATTATGGAGCCGCTTTGTTTGATCTATTCTTTTGCTGCTGTTTGAACCTGAAGCGTCACCGACTCTCTGAGGACTTCAGTGTCGGCACGGCGAGAGAAAACTGCTGCCATTACACACAAACAAACATTATTTCACCGTGCATGCTGTCATTACGCCGACATTCTCACTGATACACAGCTGGTTTTACTGTTTTAGGCTACAGTTTTTAAAAATGAGTTAACAATCATTAAAACTACATTATATTTGCACTGAGTCAATAGTGCGGCTCTGTTTGCTCTCTCTGAATAGATTCCTCCCTCTGCTGCAGCGGGATAAGTAATCAGACACAAATGATCCGTCCTGCCTTAAGTACAATTAAGTGCTATAATTAGTCTCCATTTAAAGAGGTCGATTTGGTAGAGGCGTACAACAGGAGCGTTCACTTTTAGCTGTAAATAACTTCAAGGCCCAGGCTGTGATGTGCTGTGACTCTGGAAAAAAGAGAAAGAAAAACCATTAAAGTAAACAGAAGAATAAATATCTTCACAGCGATCTCAGTGATGATGATATCCTTCAGCGGGTAGAGGAGGCTGTCAGAGAGGAACCGGCACGGCGAGCAGTGATTCATACACGTTATTCAAATAGTCTGACACACATGAAGGTTTTCTCTGCCAAAAAAGTTGAAAAACAACACAAACATGATTCCCAGTCATGTTTCCAAACAGAGCTCATCCAACTAAACACAGTGAACTGTAGCTCTGACAGGAGGAAGAAACAAACATGAATATCGCTGAAATTTAGGAGCACGATGTTCTGCTTTTTGGAGTCATGGAAGGTTTTACAATGTAAAAAAAGGCTTAAGCCTTTTACTCACTCTTTAAAGATCTTAACTGATTTTGAAAACCTAAGAGAGTCCACAGATGAAGACAAATAACATCAGATTTAAAGGGATACTGCAGCAACTTTGAAGTCAAGTCGTATAAGGTACTTGCAAACTTGTCTTAAAAGGGTAAGATTTGTTCCCTTAAAGTCAGAAGCAGAATGAGGGAGGAGATGGGTGGAGGAGGAACGAAGAGCAGCTTGCAGAGAAAGTGGCAGCGTGTGGCCGAGCAAGAGAGTTTAAATAAGGTGGCATGAGAGGGATTGGCTAATAGCGTGTGTACAGCAAATCAGCAAATCAGCTGTCAGCTGATGAGGGCTTGGGTAATATCAGCTGATCTCAATTATGGCAGCGCTTGACTACATTGCCTGCCTGACCTAACACTATATGCTCGATCATATCGTGTTCGGCCCTTGCTACCATGGGTTCTGCCCCAGGAACATTATTGGCATTGCTGTTCGGTGCCATAACCCACCAGGGAGTTAGAAAACAAGATATTGTTATTATTTGGTTGCCAATATTTTTACCATGTACAGTGTTGTCTCACTTAAGTCACAGAAAAAAATCACATCAATGAATTCTTCTTTGTAAGATGTTTGTTTACAGAATTACCATGATAGCAACACCTTGTGCTGAAACTATTAAGTACAACTCAGTCAAACACAAGCCTCATTTGGCCCCCTGGACATTCGAAGAAAAAGCCACAGCCATAGACGTACTTGGACGACAACTCTCCATTCAGCTCTTCTGGTCAGGGTCGGTTTTTCCAGTTTATCTACAGAAAGCTAAAGAGGGCAGGGAACTCTGAATGGGGAGTGATGCAGGCTGCAGGCATTTGTGAGCCGATATCCTCCATCAGATTTGTTTCAAAGAAATGTTGATGAGTCCCACTCATGACAGCAGTAGCTCTCCAGGTTCACACCTACACCACCAGGTAATCCAGGATCTCTCCTGCTAATCAGTCTCTTCTCTCTCTTTCTTCCCACCGAGTCTCCATTTTCCAAACCCAGAAACTCTCTGAGGTAAAAGTTGAATGCTTCAGAATGTTACAGTGGAGCTAGCATTGTTTTTAATCAACAATAATTAACAGGTGTGGCTAAATACTTTTGTCCACATAGGGCAGGGGTGTCAAACTCAAGGCCCGGGGTACAGTTACAACCAGCCTGCAGGGTCATATCATGATCTTATTATAACTGGCACTAAAATATGAGGCCTGCAGAATTCCTGCAGTATAAAAATATAAACTTAACCTTGATGATATGAAATATCCTTAAGTCATAAAAATGAAAAAAAAAAAGAGTAAAATTAACTAGATCAAAAGGAATGTGGGAAAAAAAATTAATTTGTTTTTTTCTGTTCATATTTTCAGTTTTGCATTGCACAATTACAACTTCAATCTATTATTTGGACTTTTATTTCATATTTTGACATTTATTTATATTCACTTTTTCTCTCATAATTTGAGCTTTCAATTTATGATTTCGACTTTTAATCTCATATTTTAAACTGTCAATTTATTATTTTTGCTTTTTATCTAATATTTTGACCTTTTCAATTCATTATCTAGACCTTGATATCATATTTTCACCTTTTAGGTGCACCATTTTTATTTTAAGCCATATTTTTGCCTTAAAACCATGATTGTGACTTTCTTTTTTATATATTTGCCTTTTTAAAGTATTATTTAAACATCTAATTTCATGTTTTGACCTTTTGAACAAATCAGTTAGACTTTTTTAATTCAGATTTTGAGGCTTTTAACTTATCATTTTGACTTTCAAATCTCAAAATCATTTATCACCATTGCTAACATTTTTCCTCATAATTTTTTACTGGTAAAAAAATAGGTTGACATTTAAATTTGGACCCCGTTAGGCCCTCAGATCAGACCTTAATTCAGAATCTGGCCCCTTCTATGATGGAGTTTGACACCGCTGACATAGCGTGTATATACTTTAAAATAAGTCAGAACATTTCGGTCATGGTGTTAAAATGAGATTGTAGGAACTATGATTTAAATATTATAAAATATTCTATCATATAATATCTGCTTTAGAAACAGCCTATGCCTAATTTTGTTTGTAGATACATTAGGTGTGTTTATAGGTCCATCATCTAACCTCAAGCAAACGGTTCACATCTGGTGTGTCGGTGCCCTTTTCCAAGATAATGAGAATATAACATTGTCGAGCTGTCTGGGGAAAATGGAGTAAAAATAAATGTATGCATGCGTTCTATAAATATGTGTTTATAACTATGACTTTTCGCTGCCCTTGGGTCTGCACAATTGCTTTAGGAGGGCCAGTATGGAGGGCATAGGAACCTTGTGTTTAAATCATGTACTTTGTGCTGAAGCCTTTTATGTGAGAGGAGAAAACAGAATCTACAGCTGCAGAACACGACCTACTTTTTAACCTCATTATTAAGGTGATTAAGGAGCAGCTCCAGCTCCTCATACTGACTCGTAGATTTTCTCTCCCTATATTCTCCTCATGCGGGCTGATAAACTGCACCCAGCTCCTCCTCTGGGCCTTCACATGGTCTCTGTTTCTAGAGCGCTGTCAGCTTCACCTGTCTGTGTGTGTCTGCTTCCTGCTGCTTCATTAGTGGAGGACAGTGAGACTACAAGAGCGCTTGTCTCTGCTAATAAAAGACGCATTAATACCTCCTCTGCCCGGGCGATCTGCTTCAATAGCAGCACAGGGGTTTTGTGTGAACGTGTTTTGCATGTGTTTTGTATTTTATGCATATATTTGGAGCCTATTTTGTGTGTTCTGTGATGTGCAAATACATGCCTGCTTTATTATGTGTCTGCATATGTTTTCAATAGCACATCTATGAATGTGTTAAAAATGCTGTTATGAATACAAGGATGATGTCAGTGTTCCTCAGATGGAGCTTTTGTGTTGTGTAGTTTTTTAGGCCATTTAATAGTACAGCTTTAAAAGGGTCTAAAACAGTGGTTCTCAACTGGGGGGTCGGGACCCAAAAGTGGGTCACGAAGGCCTTTTCAGTGGGTCGTGGATGTGTGCCTGGGGAAACAATTGTGACAAACTGTCTTTGAGAATCTATAAAACATGCATCCTGTTTCACCGTTTTGTTACACCTTATGTACTGCCTTAGGCCCATGCTCTATTATTTTTCTTATTAAAGGGGACAAGTTTATATTGGTCTCAGAGGACCCCAAAACATGCCTGTGACATTTATTGCTGAAAAAACACTCCTGTATTGGATTTTTGTATGTTTTAAAAACCCTCTGTTTCAGCTCTGCTCAGAACAAACTGTTTCTGTAGCTTTAAGTGTTACTAAGCTGTCTGACTCCGCCCCTCTCAGGGAATGGATGTGGCTCTACTGATCTTCCTCACAGCTGGCAGTTGAGAGAAGGATCAGGAGAGAAGGGCGGAGCTTTCTCCCAAACGGGGAGGGCCAACCACACCTGGGGGCGGGGCTAACTCCCCACATGACATCATGAGAACAAAATCTGAGAACGGCTTGTTTCAGCAGGCATTTTTGGGGGGGATTTTCTGGTACATGAGGGGATTGTGAACAGGCTAGGAGCACATATTTTTGTGTGATTTTGCATGATTTTGTGTGATTTTTTAAGTGATTTTGGCATAATGTGGCCCCTTTAAATACATCTGATTGACCAAAAACTATCCAAAATGCCAGAGAAAAGGTTTTTGAAAAGCCAGGGGATGCATACAAAACCATTTCCAGAGCACTGAACATCACGTGACATCACTTTGTAGAAAATCTTTTTTTTTTTCACTTTAACATTAAGAGGGTTTTTTGTGAATATTTTTTTGTCATAAAAGCCAAATTATATCGACCATGATTGATAAACTGGATCACAATGAACAAAGTCAGCCAACGTGAATCGAGCTGCAACTGTCACCTGTAACAAACTAAAATGGTCTCATTGAATCTTTAGTCTGAATAAGGCTTTCTCATTCCCTTTTCTCATCCCACATCCTGCCTTTCTCCACTATTCTACCGGAGAATTAATGCATAAATGCTCTGATGGTGTTGGCACAGTAGTTGGACATCATAAAGCTGCATTACCTAAAAGAACTGCTGCAAAAGTCAGGGGAAAGACCAGTGAAAGGTTTCTGAATTTTATTGTATTTTTTGAGACACTCTGATCTGTAACGACCAGAAAAGAGCACTGATGGATGAAATGATGTTAGATTAGATTAAATTAGCCCTAATGTCTCCCCCAGGAGGAATCTGACTCTGAGAGCTTATGAAGCAGCACACATTTTTAATGAAACAGTTAGAAATGTCACAGAGACCTAGAAACACCACCAGAAGACATTCATTCCCACTAATCAGAGCCATTTTCACTCATAACATCCTGCTGGCTACTATGGATCCTCCCCACGAGGCTTTAACACTAGAACTGTCAATGGGTCAAATTTACCTAAGGCTGATCTTTAATTGTATCTTACTTGATGTGTATACAGTTTTAAAGACTGTCAGTCTTTGACTTTTCCTAAAAGTATGTTTTATAGCACCTGGTGTCATTAAAAAAAATCTTTGCAAAAACCCAAATTTTTTAACACACATTTATATCTAGAACCACCATGCAGGTCAATTTTACCCCATAATAAAGCTTTGATTTTTCCCCCTGTTTTATTTCACAAAAGCAACTAGAAAAGCACTCAGAGAGCACAGACCTCCACCATTAGCCCTATCTCCCAATAGTGAAGAATCCTTTAAAAACATTCCTGGATCCAGGTGATCACTCCCAAAATCTAATTCGCCAATGACTTCCTCCCTGAGGGGTGGAGACACGTGAGGTAAAGCATTGGCTTCGCTACGTGTGGACTGTGATGGGTGAAGTACCCATGGTCTCACCAGACGACTGAAAGTCATGGCAGAGGGTGAATATTCCTCTATTCCTCTCAGCATTGTGAGTATTCTCGTTACAATTCGCTGTCTTTCTCTCTGTTACGCTCCAACTCGTCTCCTCATCCAGGAGTGTGTCTTTCAAACTCTATAAACTCCAAAACTTTGAATTGAAACACACCAAAAAATGCTGCTGGGATTGAAGTTACTCATGTCTGCCATCTCCTGGTGTAAAGTGGTAACAGCGCAGACCTCCACCATTAGCCCTATCTCCCAATAGTAAAGAATCCTTTTAAAAATTTCCTGGATCCAGACAGTGATTTGGATCATTCCCAAAATCTAATCAGTTCTTCTTTAATCCATTTCTGACATTTCCTGAAAATTTCATGAAAATCCATCCATGACTTTTTGAGTTATGTTGCTAACAAACAAACTAACTAACAAACAAACAAACAAACCCACCCAATCCCATAACCTCCTTGGCAGAGGTAGTAAATAGATGGTGCAATGGAAATACCATCTATCTTTTGCAGCACTGCGTAATCAGGAGTCAAAATATCAACCTTCAACATGGATACAACAGGAAAAAAAGAAAGACATTTACCACTGATAAATGTCAAAAGGTAATCTCAGTGCTTTTAGAATCCGGTGATGAGGAAGTTTCGGGATGAGCAATCAGTAAAAAGACGATTTTCTATGTAATGGATCATCTTCCAACAGTGATCTAGTTCGCTATCTGTGGTTAATAAGCTGTTCAATGTCAATGGTGAATTAACAGTTCTTGATCTGTGCTATTTATAAAAATCACGGCACTTTAATGACAGGTAAATTTGACCCTTTGGCTGTTTTAGGTATATAGAGATCTACAGCACTTCTAGTGTTAACTCTCCTTTTTTTATGTCTCTGCAGATACAATGCTGCTCCCAGCGAGCGTGCTGATTGGCCTGCTGTGCCTGAATCATGTCGGTGATGTGTGGGGTTTCGCCCGTCTGCAGGATGAAGTGGAGCTACGCTCAGCTTTCTCTGTGGCTCGCACTAACAGCATGGAGGGCGGGCCAAAGATGACCGTGACCTTTGACGCGGTTTATGTCAACATCGGCGGGGATTTCGACCCCAAAGCAGGCATGTTTCACTGTCGTATCCCCGGTGCGTACTACTTCTCCTTCACAGTGGGAAAGTTTCCTCACAAAGACCTGTCAGTGATGCTGATGAAGAACAGAAACGAGGTGCAGGCCATTGTGTACGAGGAGAACGCCGGAGAGGAGAGGAAGGTAGGCCTCACTCCTCTGGGAGTTTCTATCTGAAGCTCTGATCAGCCAATCAGAGCAGTTCTGATCTTCATGTGTCTGTTGTAAATAAATCCCATGAAAACACAATTTAAAGCTTGAATTGATCCTACCTGAGGGTGTGAAATGTATGTGGCATCTGCTTTGTCCTCCGTCATCAAACTCCTTTTTAACAGCAGAGTTATGGAGTACGGTTACATGGACTTTAGTGACCTGGTTTCATCCCACTTTATAAAACGCATATCTGTGAGTTAAGGCAGATTCTCTCTAGACCAGTGTGAGGTGGTCCTTCACTGGGGGGCAGCTGAGGGGTTCAGGGAGAGGGAGCATGAAAAACTTGAGCCAGAAATAAATGATCTGCTTAGCTAAAGTCAGTAATGAGTGGGATGTGATGGAGATATTTTAGTTAGTAGGGACTGGGGACTGATTGAGGAGGGAGCAAAAAACAAGAGGAAATACGACTATGACTGTTAAAAACGTCTGGGTTTTCTATGATTTGAGGTGATGCTTCATGGCCATGGGGTGTAATTTTCAAAGACGTGCTCATTAATATATAATTTAGGGCTTTTAATGCCTTTACTGATAGAGGAGGACAGTGGTTAGAACTGGTATCAGGGATGAGAAAGTGAGGGCGAGAAAGGAGCCACAGGCAGATCTTGAACCCAGGCTACACTCGTGCATGGGGTGCAAATAAAGCACTCGGACTGTGGTTGCACCCTGAACCCTGCACCCCTTACAGGAGGCTTTTGACAAGAAGCTAAATGAAATGCAGTCACAGAAAAAGCAATTTAGACATTGAGCACCATAAATTCCAAGGATACCAGGGCATCATTTCAAGTGAGCAACATGAGGGCACAGGCCACAAAATATGAATGCAGGCCCCAGTTTCAGCAAGGAGGCTTGGATGTAAGCATAAAGCCATCAGAGCCTCTGCCATATCTACACAGCTCCCAATGTTAGCATCCAGTTTCAAGCATAAGTAAGCACCCCTCAGTATTAGCATGCAGGCTCCAATGTCAGCAAGCAGCCACCAACATAAGAACACAGGCTTACTCCAAATTCCACATAGTCTGTCTGTGCAGTGTGAATTGACTGCAGAGTAAATCACTTCCTATCCAGTCAATCTTCAAAAATCCACAGCACAAGCTCCAGTCCGTCTTTATTGCATCCAAGAAGTGCCAGTCCAGTCCGCATGAGGTAGACACCAGGCCTATTTCTGGTGCCTACCGTGGCTACCGCACCACTCCACTTACAGCAGATTGAGCCAAACCAGCGGAAAAACATACAAAATTGAAAAACTAAAATATCAGATTGACTCAGACCCTTTAATCAGTACATAGTTGAAGCATCTTTGACAGCAATTACAGCCTCACGTATTTTTGAATATGACCCAACAACCCTTGCACACCTGGATTGGGGGATTTCCTGCCATTCTTTGCAAATCCTCCTAAGCTCAGTCAGGTTGGATGGGGACCATCAGGGACAGCCATTTTCATCTCTCTCCAGAGATGTTTGATATGTTCTAAGTCAGGGCTCTGCCCCTCTAGGACATTCACAGTCGTCCCTTAGCCTCCTGTGTTGTCTTCACTGTGGTCTTAGCGTCATTGTCATGCTGGAAGGTGAATCCTGGCCCAGTCTGAGTGCTGTTGAACAGGTGTTCATTGAGGATATCTCTGGACTTTTCTCCATTTAGCTTTCCCAGTCCCTGCTGAAATACACCCCCTCAGCATGATGCTGCCTCCTCCTTGCATCACTGTTGGGAAGGTGATGAGTGGTGCTAACCTTGCAAAGCAGATGGATACGCCGGTTTTCTGTGTTTCTCACTGGCAAATCCATCTTGCAAAGCTCCCATCTGAGCAAAATTGGGCCCGGTTAGAAAGTGACAGGACCAATCAGCGTCAAGGGGCTGACTTTCGGGTGAGGTGGAGTCGTGACGTAAACAAACAGCGGCAAGAGGCCGGTTCAATTATGGCGGAAGAGATTAGCGTGGATGCTGCTAAAGTGTCAGTTTTATCAGTTTACTGATTACTCCTCGATAGCGGCGCACACCTACGACGTCTTGTGTTTTGCTGCTCTGATTGGCCCGTAAAGATGTGACAGAACATTCATCCAGTCAACCTTCGAGTGTTTTTTTTTTTTTTTGCAAAGGCTCTGCCCTTTCCTAAGCGCTGTCCATGGGAGGTGATGGGCATCTGAAACAAATCCATCTGGTCTGTCAGGTTAGAGCGGTGCCTGGTTTCCTCCAGATTTAGAAATGGGGTCAAACTGTTCAATCTTGGTAACATCAGAGCAGAGAATCTTGTTACTCGTAGTCTTAGAGTCCTTCAGGTGTGTTTTTGCAAACTCCAAATGAACTTTTGTGTGTTTTGCACTGAGGAGAGGCTTCTGTCTAGCCACTCTGATTTAAGCCCAGATCAGTGGAGAGCTGCAGTGACGGTTGTCCTTCTGGATCTGTGTCCCATCTCCACACAGGATCTCTGGAGCTCAGTCAGACCTAAACATCAGGTTCTTGGTCACCTCTCTTACTAAAACCCGTCTAAGTGAAGGGGGTCTGAATACTTTCTGAATGAGCTGTATAAGCCATGTATGTGCCAGTGCATGCACGGATAAAGAGTTGCTGATAGTGCTTTTTCTCCCTCCCTCCCTCTCTCTCCGAGCATTCTCATGTCTGTGCTGTCCCATGTTTTTTTAATTGGTGAAGATATGGAAATCATCTGATGTAGCCAGCCTTAAACAAAATAACAAACATCAGTGATTGCTGAACTCCAGACTTCTGCTTCAGATTGAAATAAATAGAACGTGTTCCAGGAATGATCCAGACTCTGAGGAAATGTTAACAGAGGTCTCTAATCATGTCAGAGCTCACCCACTGTATCATAAAGCCTTTGTTTCTTATCTCAAAGTGTTTGTGTTGTTGTTGTTGTGAGCAGATTAAACCCAGCATTCCTCTGAACAAGGCTCTGTGTGATGATGGGATTATGTTTGGTGTAGAGCGACCTGGATCAGCTCTGTTGATCAAATCTCTTTCCTCTTCAGGTGCAGAGTCAGAGCGTGATGCTGCAGCTGGACTTTGGTGACACCGTCTGGCTCCGTCTGCACGGTGACCCTCGCTACGCGCTCTACAGCAACACCGGGCACTACACCACCTTTAACGGCTACCTCATCTACCCCGACACCTACGGCTACCAGACGCATCACCACCAGCACCACCTTGACTCTAACTCCCAGCAGCCCTTGCAAAAGAACAACCCCATGTCAGAGGATAACCAGGGCGCGGAGCACGACAGAGCAGTAACAAGAGGTACGCAGGAGGAGACGGTGCAACAAACAGATGACGAAGAGGAAGAGGAGGATGATGAGGATGACCAGAGATCTGCCTTCTCTGTCGGGCGCACCCAAAGCATTGTGGGAGTCGACCAAGTGGGTCTGCCGCAGCACCAGCCGGTAAGCTTCGACACCGCCTTCGTCAACATCGGAGAGGACTTTAACGTGACAGAAGGTGTGTTCACCTGCCGCGTACCGGGCGCCTACTACTTCTCCTTCAACGTAGGCAAGCTGCCACAGAAGACGCTGTCGGTGAAGCTGATGAAGAACCGCCTGGAGGTGCAGGCGATGATCTACGACGACAGCCAGGGCGAGAAAGCTCTGCAGAGTCAGAGTCTGATGCTGGCGCTGAAACCAGGAGACACAGTCTGGCTTTATTCACATCAGAGAGACGGCTTCGGGGCCTACAGCAACCACGCCAAGTACATCACCTTCACCGGCTTCCTCGTCTACCCTGACTTCCCAACAACGACCACCCCCTCCAACACGGCGAGCAGCAGCCAGACGGAAAAGAAACCCTAGCTGCAGCACACATGAAGCAGACTGAACATTATGGAGGAGTTCATGCAAAAGTTCCAGATCCTGTTTACATTCTGCATTAACATCCATGCTGGTTGGTTAGACACCAAGCTGACTGCACTTTAGAGCTTGGTATTAACAATAAAACTCAGTGATCAGGACTTACTTAACACACCTCTTATGCAAACAACAACCTTTCTGTAGCTCTGGTGTGCTGTGGCTTATCTACATCCATCCAGCCTCGCTTCTTGTCATGAAATAAGGAGATGTTTCAATATATCAAGCACCCAACAACTAAATAATGCATCACCATTACTTTTACATGCATGTTTATGACATGTCAGGGTGAGAGGTTGGAACGCTGAGGGGTCCAGACTGCCAGATATATTTTAGTCTAGTCAACATATTATCGTTTAAAGACCCTGTAAAGTGAAAATAAATCTGTATTCAGGTTTGTTGTATGACAGCCAGGTGACTGTGCTATGAAGCCCCAGGTCAAATTTCAGTCAGATAAAACACTGTTAAATTTATAAAATTAAGCCTCAAAATCATGAAAACGAGGCATTTAAAATCTGAGCTGAAGCCATGCCCACTCTGGAGAAATACAATCCTCTTTTAAAAATGTTGCATTCTGACTAGAGGAAAGCACTCACACATGCTTTAAATGATCAGTGGGCCACTGTGGCTGATCTGGCAAATTTACCTCACAACAAACAAAAAACAACCAACTGTTAACTTTCAGAAAAGGCAGTGACAAGGGGCGTAGCACCGGGGGGAAAAAGGGTACTGATTACCTGGGCTCACAGTAGGGAGGGGCCCTTGAGGAGCCTGCAATGAAAAATGTGTTTTTATCTATTTTTTCTTAGTAATTAGTGTCATTATTGAATCAAAAGCGACAAAATGAATCAGTCCAGGGGCCGCTGCTCCTCCCTGAAAAAATCCAAATGGTGTAGTCCAGTGCTATGAAATAATGCAAGTAAATTCAGTTCAAGCATAGTAAAAGTATTGCTCATAATGAGGAAATTATGCTTTAAAAATACATTAAAATGCATATATACTTGTAAAAAAAAATGATGCAAAATTTGTTGCTTGGCTAGCCGGTTAAGGGGGGGGCCTGTGTAATATTCTTTCTGTGGGCCCAAAATCCCTAGCTCTGCCCCTGGGCAGTAACATCAGCTAACAACAGACTGTACTGAGAAGAACTGCTCTGTGATTTTATATCATTTTAGCATTAAGGGGGCAGGGTTAACTCCCCATTCTGTGACAGTGACATCACCAGCCCCCATTTTTGCCTGTCCCAAATTAAACTCAGCCAGGAAAGAGGTGAAAAACTTTCTAAAGGTCTAAGTCCAGAATTTTACGTCTTTAACAGTGAGATCATACCCACTATATCAGCTACATCATCCTGTGGCTGTCATGTTCTCCATCACTGGTCTTGTTGCTGACGTGCTGTGTCATGATTGGTGAAGAACATGCACCTACCACTTTATCACCACATTATTATTATCATCAGGAATTAAAAGAGTCATTTATGGAAACTGGGGCTGTGTAACCGCTGTTTTCAGTTTAGTTTCTTATGAATATAAAACTTTAGGATGTTGTAAATTAAGGACTTTATAAAATTTAAATTTTAGAGGATAAAAAGTCCAAATTTAGTACACTTTAGAATTGAAAATTAGCCATTTTTCCTCATAAATTTACAAGTTTGTAAACTCAAAAATTCATTAAAATTAAAGGCACCTCTTTATCTTGATTTAATAGCATGGCCCTAATACACAGCTGTATGTTGGAAAGAGGGGTGAGAGAAGAGAATGACATGATTGAACCCAGGCTACCCACGTCAATGGGACAAAAGGCAATCTGCGCTCCATAAACATCCTCTGAAGGAAACCGTGATACTGTAGTAAGTAAACCTCATGGTCTACTGGTTTTAATGAAAGTTAATGAATTAAACCAGTGTGACTAGTCTGGGCACCACTAATCTCTCAGCTCAAGGCTAATTTGCCCTCATTGATTTTACTGCCAGTGGCTTTGCTGCACATAACATGTAAGGATACCTAGCCATGAGCTAAGAGGGTCGCAGTGCCTTTTTTAACTGCTTTTCTCCCTCATTTTGTGATAAACATGCTTTAAAAGAATATTAAGGTATACTATCTGGTAGTATGATGGTTAGATTAAAATGCCAACTCAATTCAAAGCTAAATGTAACCAGGCTGGGTGCCTTAAGACTCTTTGCTCATCACTAATACGCTCTAGCAAGGCTGGACTGATGCAGGAAGCCATGCTTTATTCTTACTGGTGGATAACCACAGATTACATCTGCTGATGGGCCGGTTCTTCACTTCTGCCAGTATGCATAAATGTCTGCACCACCAAACCAATATCAATCCCAGATGCAGTCTGAGCATCCACACCTAGCGCTAAGTGTTCGACGACCCATCATGGATGTTGATGACGGGGTAAACAGGAGTCAACAAAGACACTGGGCTGTACTCTCATCATGAATGTTACTCTGTGGTTTTCTCTGAAGCTCTGAATTCCTTTACAAAGTCACAGAGACCTTGAACCTTGAGTGCAGAGCTTAAATGAGAATCTTTTCATTTTCCAGCTAATGGCTTCCCAGGAAATAACTTCATCGCACTCAAATGTGGAGGCTAAAGGACCATAACATGAACTCTGGTAGAATATTTCAGTCTGAGATGAAAATTCAGTCATTACCTGCTCACCTCAGTGTCAGCTAGACTCTCTATTAAACGGGAACATCCACCTAGACACCAGAAGAGTTAACTCTTCAGTGCCCATGTTCTTTTTACAGCAACTATTGTGTGTCGTCTGTCAATGCATGTTATCCCAACATGGATGCAAGAACAATAATACACATCTTCTCATCTTCCAGTGGAGGGAAGTTGTTTCCAGAACCTACAGCCAACATCTGACATTAAAGTGGAAGAAAAAATAATACCATCTGTTTATCAAGCATCAGAAAATGCTCTGTGCAGCAAGCCAGGCTCATAAAAAGGGACCACTGTGGCCTGATTTAGGTTTTTGAAGAGAAGTTTCTAATTGGTCCAAAAGTTTTGGAAATGCTTCAGTAAATGACTTCAGCTGGCAGTTTAGTGACGGGGTTGTAATCGGTGTCGAATAATCTTCAGAAGAAACATGCATGATCTCTAAAGAGGCTCTATGTCACAGCAGCTCTGATTGTTTCTCTTTAAGTGGTTTCACATCACGGACCCTTATTCAAGTCCACCTGACCTCAAAGTCTGATTCATTTGATCAGTCTCATGGAGAGGTGGTCTGAGGCCCTGAAAGACATGAACACAACTGTGGTCATAACCCTAACCCTAACTGTGTTCGAGTACGGGACACTCGTCAAAAACTTCAAAAACCATCATATTTATGTAGCATGCCATCCTCTGAGCTGCACAGTAGATGTGGAAGTGGAAGGAGCTTCATTGTTAGAGTCTCAGAAATAACACATCTATGACCTATAGGTTATGCTGTGTTATTTTGTGTAAAATGTTTTAATAGGAAACCGTTCTGACACCAAACGTCTAAAGATTAACTGGACAAATAGTCATTTTTGATAGGCTTTCAAATTGGGTAAAATGGTCCAGTGTTAAACCAGCCGAAAAGCATATCAGGAACCCAATGAGCCACAGACTTTTACCAGGCATCTCTTTTTATTTCTGGGCCTTTTCACCCCTGGCGATACACAGTTTTCGAGGCCCTGTGGCTACCCTACTACCCACCCATATGGTACCCAAGGTCATGCTTACTCACCACATCCACCCCTTTCTCTGCCTCAAAGGTGTGGACTTTGTGATTTTCTTGACAGATTATTTTCCAATGTTCCTGATAATCTGCAAGGACATCCACAGTATGAGCAGGGCTGTGTCAATTCTCCCTTCTGCCTGATGGGAAGCTTACCTGCCTCATCTACACCTAAATTCAGCCTCAGTTTATGGCCTAAAAAGCAACACTACTGGTGCTAAAAGTAGAAAAGTCTTCTTCTTTGGTGTCATATGTAGTGGGACTACTGTGTTTGCACATTGCCCTGCAGTCTCATGTCTTTATATGGGCATAAAATGGGCGTGTCCCTCTATCCTAATTAGGAGAAGCGTGCATGTGTGTTCAGCCAATGGTTACCTGACATACACAAGATCACAGAAGAGAACAATTCAGCTGTTTAAGGACATGCAACGGGCCCATTGCTTTTTTAATTTTAATGTGAGCGTACAGCCTAAAAAATGACGACTGCATCATATGGACAGTATTTGAAGGGCAGCGATATTGAAAAAATCAGCACTTTTACTGGACATACTTTGATGTCCACATTTGCCTCTAGGGAGAACACAGTCATATTGCAGCATGTTTTACCGGCTACCAGCTGAGGTTATTATTGGGAGTCATTGAGAAACTTTGTGGCACTAATTTGTCATCATTAGACCTCTAAGTGTGTAAATATAGGCCAGAGGTGTGGAGCACCAGGACACCACTTTGGCTGCAGTATCAGAAAGGTGTATGATCCCGTATAATGTTCTGTTTATCCTGGCATGAAGGTGAGGTGTAATCTCAGAAGTTTCATGTTACAGTGAAATATCTCTGTAAGTGCATTCGTCCTCCTCGTCACAGACTTGGTGTTCTGCTTGTATGTTAAAAAAGAGTCCCTTTACTTCTTTATGTCTTTAGAGGCATGTGAAAAGGATATGCACAGTGTGTTTAGTGTCAAAGAGTCGTTCTTCTCTTCATTCTGGAGTGTTTCTGGGCCACAGCGAGACAGAATGACAAGGCGCCGCAGAACCCTCCCGTACCGACTGTTGACCACATGCCGCCTCTGGGCCTGCTGAGATCTGGACCGTAATTTGATTCTAATTCAAGCAGCGTTTAATTCATTTCTTCAGATGGCAACCACTGTGGGGAAAATTGAAGCGCTCCTCTCGGGCCCGCTGTAATATGCATGTCTGTTTAATTTCACGCCGCCCCGAGGAAGATGATGCTGTTGAGATTGTGATGAACCTCGACTTTATAAAATCCTCGTCTCTGTTGGAGAGGCACCATGTGAAGTGATACTTCACTGTGATTTAACACTGGCATTTTTTGTTATTATTGGAGTTCACTGGATGGGACTTTCTGTGTGGAGAAATTCTGACATGAACTGCAACATTAACACACTGATGAGCTGCCCAAAAATTAACTCAGCAGAAAGAGGGACACTTCCAGTTTCATGAGTTCACATTTCCACTTAGTGGAAGAAATGGTTTTTGGTGTTTTGTGCTCAGAACATTGAAAAGAATTGCATCTAAAGCCCTTCTGATGGGTCTTTGTGGCTGAAGAGTGCGGTCATGGAACGATGAGCTCTGAGGCTGATTATAAAACATGTTCAACAGCAGACAGAAGGACAGCTTCCAACCATCTTTAACATTATAATCCTACAAATGCACATGCTAGACGATTCAGCCTGACCGTGAGACCACAAACCTGCTGCTGTAGTAAAGATTTTACAGCAGAGATTCCAAAGAAATTAAATATCATGGAAATTTGTTCAATCAAACATGATGTCAGAAGAAAATCAAGCATGGAGGAAGATAAGATGGAGCTCATGTTATTGCAAAACTCCACAAGCTGGCCTCCTTTTCAATATTCCATTTAGCTTGAAATGGCGTGTCTGCTGGCTCTCATTAGCTGTTGTGGGTCCTTCCATCAGACTGGATTGGAGCAGTAAAATTTTGTGTTGACATGCCTGTGGAAGATTTGGATTAATCATCTTTTGTGACAAGTCTCCTGAAAGACAAAATTCTGTTTCTCTGCTGCTCCTGAAGTAACCCTCAAATTCCACATACTCTGTCTGAACAGTGGTGCACAGTGATGCTTTGCACTTCAGAGCTAATCACTCCCTTTTTGGTCAACTGGTGCTTTCTGGTCATTGAAAAATGCGCTCTGAAGTCTAAAGTCTGACTCGGAAACTCTGAGTAACTTACATCCCAGACTAGTAGCAGCTGTAATGCATTCAACTCAGGTGTGATTTCAGGTGCGCAGCAAATCTTCAGCACGTGCCGTGATCCCTCTCGAGTACGTGCCAGAAGAACTACCCTGCTCTTGGTCCATTTTCAGTCGAGCAGGGGGGGCAAAACCCGCTAATCAACAGAGAGCAGACTGACCTACAAAGAAAGAAGGACACATGGTTTTGAAAAACAAACACATGCACACACTCCTGATTGTAAAGCCCACTTCAGACCAAATATCTGCAACGAGGCGAGGTGAAATTTATCATATATATCATATAAATGTGCACGGCACAACGGGATGATCCGTGAAATTAGTGGATATCTACGTTTTAACAAGATTGATGAAGCAAAGCATTCATGTGTTTATATGAGCCGTGAAATGTCTCTGTGTGCTATGAGCTGATAACAGTCATTATCATGATGATCAATGTAGAAAGGATAGATGGAGTCATTTCTAAATTTAATGGAATTTATTTAACAAAATTGGCATTTATAGCCCTCAAAATGAGATTTATATCCCTTTTTCACATTGATCTGTTTGAAACATTCTACAAGTGCTGCCACCTACATCAGACGGCTTGATTTCAGCTGCAACGCTTGGTTCAGACTGCTGCAACTCTCACCAGCGGTGTTCTAAAACTGTCTTGTCACATTGCAAATCTCTGGTCTGAATTGGGCTTAAAGACCCTGTAAAGTGAAAATGAATCTGTATTTAGATTTGGCATATGATAGGCCACTGTGTTATGAAGCCCCAGGTCAAATTTCAGTCAAACAAAACATTTCTAGATTTATAAAGTCAAGCTTCAAAATCATGAAAAAGGAGGCAGTAAAATCTGCTCCAGGATGGTGTGGGTGTGTCTGTTGAATGAGCTGAAGCCACGCCCACTCATAAATACTATCGTCTCAAATTTTAAAAGTTGCTAAAATCGGAACTGAGGAAAGCTCTCACGCCATTAGCCTGCCCTCTTGACCTTACGTTGATCTTAGGAGGCAAAATCGGTCTCTCTGGCTCAAATCTCTGTTAAGATGATTTAAATGACCACTATGGCTGATAGATTTGGTAAATTTACCTCACAATGAACAGAAAAACAGCATTCGACTGTCAACTTTCAATAAGGCAGTGACATCAGCTAACAACAGACTGTACTGAGATGAACTGCTCTGTGAGTTTATATTGTAGTGTTAGAGGGGCAGGGTCATTTCCACTGTGGACTCGTGACATCACCAGCCCACATATTGGCCCCGCCCACATGAAACCCAGCCAGAAAAGAGGTGAAAAGCTTTCTAATGGTCTAAATCCAAAACTCAGTCACATATAGATCTCAGTGTTTTCACATGTTTACAGCAACCATATTCCTACATATCTAGTGTGTTAAGACACAAATTTTGGATTTCACTTTACAGGGACTTCAAATCTCATGACTGGAACAAACCACAGATCAGCTGTTGATCAGAGAGTCGCAGAGGTAAAACATGACACCATAGAAGAAGGAAAATATTTTGGAGGTGGATCTGACACCATACACTTTTTAAAGAAACCTTTTAACTTCCCTCCTCATGCACAGAGAAGCAAACACCCAGGGCTGAGGACGGTCTGGATAAATGCTGCCCCGCTTAGCAGGCAGTTAAACACACTATTTTAACACCACCTTTAATATAAATGTAGATCTTTAATGCCAATAACTCAAACCAATAATCTGGACAAATATCATCCAGTTCCCCCTGCAGACATGGAGTATGTGGAGTTTATGGGTAAGACCTTCATGTTGCTGCTGCCGTCTTTGTTTTGTTGATGCCTCACTGGGCTGAGGCTGCAGAGGTAGTCAACAGGGGAGGCATGTACATGCACCAGAATCCTGTTTCTGTTTCAGAGTTGTTCAAGTAAAAAATCCATGTTTACATCCCCAAACACAAAACTGGATTCTTCAAAAGACCACCAAACCTGGGAGAACTCATTCAGAGGATCTTTGACAGTTAAGACACCTTTAAATGATACCATCAGGCTTCCTTTTTTACTCTGATCTATGGAACAGAAGGAGATTACACTGAATACCTCCAGGATAGTCGTGGAAATGTGAGAAAACTGTGCAGTCTGATTGGTTTAAAGCTGGAGCTCTGTCCTTCACCTCTCTGTGATCTGGTGGTCAGCGGGAAAATGGTCTCACGCCTTGTCTGAAAACTAATAAGAGCCAGTTATTCTCCGGAGTCTCACTCTCAGCAGGACGCTCTCTCTCCTTCACACTCCTCACTAATCGACAATTTCCCGTCCTCCACGGCTGCTGCGACTTCTAAGAAAGTGGCAACACTTTGGACAACGAGATAATTTCTTTTTTCACGGTATGAAATTAAACTGCGAGTGTGCCTCATTTCAGATAATAATGTTTTCTGTCACAGTTGAGCCCTCAGTGGTTTTCAGCCTGGCAGGAGCTCCAATTCAGCTTCACCTTCGGACATGGCTGACCCAGTTAGAAAAATCACTCAACAAAGGTGAAACCTGCTGATAAAAACACAGAACTCATTCATTACAGTGTCACAAGCACTTTTGATATGCATGCATGTAACTGAAAATACAGTGAATAAAAAAATGAAGATGTCTAAGCAGCTTCACAGGCTCTGTCTGCGCCTGTTTACTGTTCTTTGGTGATTTCTCTGTACAGTTCCTGACGTTATGTTGGATGTTTCTGCTCTGTGCTTCTTTCTTTCTGATCTAAATGATGAAGGATTGATCATTCTGTGTTTGAAGCTATGTCCATGAGATGTGGGTCCAACATGGAATAAAAAAGAACATCCTGGTTGGTGCCAGGGGTGTGTCCAGAGGGGTGGACAGGCGTGGCATGGGCCCTTCCTGAGATCTGACTGGGTTTTATGATTGCTTATGTTGAGCATGCAAAAATATGTTTGCAGGTAGCATTTCATGTTTCAGTACTTGGACACGCATCTTCTCTTTATGTTGACAAATCAAATTTGAAACACAATATGCTTGTGCCCTAATGAAGGGATAAGCACTCCCTGAACCCCTGATTCTAAATTCAGTGTTTCTCAGCTTTGCAGGAAAGCAGCAGAGCACAAAACATTCACACAAAATCACACAGCTCTGTGCTCCCCTGCTGGCTCCACCGATCCTGTTTTCACTTCTTCTACACTTCTGTTACCAGCTCTGAAAAACAGGACCAAGTTGGGTTCCATGTATCCCAGCTCTGCAGCATTCATAGTGAGGGCAAAATAATGACATAAATATCACTACTTTAAAATTCACTGTGAAACGAGCTTCAGTAATGAGTGCTGATCTCCCTATAAATCCTCTACATCCCACATCTAACACACACACCTAAGTCTTTTCCTTTCACATACTCCCTCCACTCAGGAAGGCTGCATCGTTACATTTTCTTTACAAATCTACCTGCATCTCAACCACTTGTGAGCTCTTGGCGGCCTGCCTAAGAGCTTTACTCTTGTATATTTCTCTCCCTCAATGACACAGCTGAGAAGATTTGTATGCTGCTCTCCTGTATTACCTGTCAAGATTACAGCCTTATACCCAGGATCAGTTAGCAGTTGAAGGATGCATGATTAGTGGAGGTAGGAGGGTTTAATAAATAAATAATAAATGATGCTGTCAGTTCACCAGTTGGGCCCCACTGGTCACAGGTCTGCACACGCCCCTGGTTGTTGCTCCTTTGGCTTTTCAAACATGCCAAAAAGAGCAAAAACTAAACACCAACCATGAAAAAAAAGGTTAAATAAAACTAAAACTATCTCGACCCGTGTCTTGTTCTCAGTAGTCTGGCTCATGTTGACTCTTTGAAATGTATTTCTTACGTGTAAAATGAATGCTTCTATGAAAATGTTTGACAAAATAAAAAACAACAAATGTTAACTCAAGAACCTGTTGTTTAATTATTGATAAATTAAAGAATTACATATTTAATCATTATGAGAGAGGAGTGAAATGTACTGCCATGGGTTCCTGGGTGTGTTTTGTGTGCTGTGCTGCCACCTGCTGGTGGAATCATGGTATATTAGATGGATGCATGGCAGCAGGAGAGCAGCAGAGTCCTGTAAAATAAGACTAATATTAAACTGTGATAGTTGTGGGCTTTAAACATTAAGATTAAACAAAGAAAAGCTTGAAATTAAATGTAATAACTTTATTAATCCCTCAAGGGACAAATCAGATAAAACATGAGGATACAGGCAGCAACAGTATGTGTCCACTAAAATACAAACCCCCACCCCAAAAAATCAATGCTGGTATGAATTACAAGGAAAAATGACTAAATAGACTAAGAAAGAATGATGAATAGTCTACTAAAAGGAAAGGGGATTTCTGAATGTTCAAATATCTACGGACTGCTGTCTGTTTCACCAAAATCACACATTTTATATCTTCAAAGAATACATGATATATGTTTTTGCATGTCGAATTAGGTCTTTTAAAAAGTTTCATGAATAAAATTACTTTTAAAGTTATCATATTTATATTTTCTAACAGTATTTCATCAGGTTAGTGAAAATATCTCTATTCTCTTTTACTGATTCTTAATTAAATCTTTGGCAATCACCCTTTAAAGTGTCCACAGTGCCTACACAGATTTATTTTTAGGGTGTCTTTCGTATTTGGTTGTAATGTCTGACATAAAAGCGAACCCACCCATTTTAACAAAAAATGTAATTAATCAAGTTTTATCTAAATCTGTGATACCTCCTTTACCTTTTAAGAAGTAAATCTTTTTGGAGCTTTAAATATTTTTTTTTATACAGTGAAGCCTTTTGCAGTTGTGCCACCCAACATTTACAACTTATTTCAAATGAATAGGCAAAAGTCTAAATATCATTTGTATAAATCGTTAGTTTAAAATTGATTGTACCAGCTGAAAGTGACGGTATACCTGCCTACCTGTGGCTGAAATGAAATGTTTTATCTTTATTAGAGAGAAATCTACAATCCATTTTACTCTGCCATGAGTATCAGCTGGGGTTAAATCAATCATAAATTACTCCACAATCTGTTTTTATCACTTTATTTCAAAATAAAAGCCCCAGTTGATCTCACGCTGTTTAAGAACCTGCCAATTCCAGGACAAAAGGTTTTTGATGATCTTATTAACATTAAATGATCCGTTTTACCAAATATCTCTTTATTTGGAAGATTTCAACTATTAAGTCAAGCCAAATCAATTTGAATTTCTCACATTCAAAATATGACTCTTAACAGTATCAGTAATGTGTTTATTTACTCAAACAGCATCCCCAGTTTTAATTTTGTCTTCTAAATAATGTTTGTTGAGGGCCTTTTTTTTTCCATGAGAAAGACAAGACTAATATTTTTTGGACATTAAAAATCCACACTTTTGAATCCCTCTAAACACAATGAATCTGCAGCTCTTCTATGTCTCAGCTGTAGAGAACAGGGTTCCAGGTTTGGCATAGAATAAACTGGTATAATTTAGCACCAGATTCATGGAAAAGGAATAAATGTTTTTGACATAAATGTAGGGACTTCCATGGACAAAAACATTGTTTAGAACTAAACTATACAGGGTAGACGTAACTATAATGTGACTTAAAGACCCTATAACGTGATATAAATCTGTATTTAGATTTTCTGTGTGACAGGCCACTGTGTTATGAGCCACCAGTTAAAATTTCAGTAGACACAAAAAAATGCATGTCGTGATTGACCCATTAAATTGCACCAAAAACGCTCTTTTTCAGACTGTTTTATTGGTATTTTATTTACATAAATATTGAGGTGGCTTTGTTCAGATGGAGGGCAGAGGATCCCAAAATGACTCAAACAGAATGTGGAGATGAAACGGGAAGTTATTTCTTCTCTGGAGTGTCGCCTGCCTCCAGTTTGGGCGGGGCCTCTTTGGGCTCCCTGTAAGCGGGGAAAACCTCCCACGGCGTGTTCAGGTCAAACTTCCTGAACTCCTGCGACAGCTCCACGGGCTCCGCCACCACACGCTTCACCTCATCATCGTAACGCACCTGAGGAGGGAGGCATGTATCAGTGTTCAGGATTTTACATTTAAATAAGTTTGAGAAGCCCTAAAGTAGTCTGAGTGTTTTTGAGGCCATGGTTTCTTAGAGTTGGGAGATATGGAGCAATAATCAATATTTTTTTCATGAACAAGATACACGATATACACCAGCCTGAAAAGCTTTGATATGATTATAGTAAAAATTAAACCATAGTGAAACCTGTTTGATAGCACAGCAACAAAAACAGAAGTTGGCAGAGGAGGCTCTGCTCAAAAGTTGCTCCCTGGGTTAATCAACCAGCATGCTTTGATTTTCCAGGAAGTTAATGGCTAGAAACCCCCATATGGCAGATACATTAATGACAACACGTACTGAATACAATAAAATAAGTTCAAAAGCATTTAATTCATAGTAGCATGAATCTTAGTACGAGGGTGCAGCAATCTTTATACTTTAAAGGAGGAGGCTGGGATGGAGGAGGTTAAGCTTTGCCAGCAGCGTGGTGCATCAGGGTTTCATATTTAAATACACCGCTGTGTTGACAGAAAGAGCCAGAAGGTGATCAGCTGGCAATCAGCTGATCATGGCCAGGCGTATGACTACTGTGTCCTGCATGAATTAACGCTGAGCTTCATTTGCCATATTAGATTAAACCAGGGGTGTCAAACTCAAGGCCAGGGGGCCAAATCCAGCCCGCATGATCATATCATATTTTCATTAGAACTGGCCCGCAGGTCTGAGGTCTGCAGATTTTAGTAGAGAAACATAAATTTAACCTTGAAAATTAAAAAAAAATCCTGTAAGTCCGAAAATTTGAAAAAGTAAAGAGTAAAAATAATAAGATAGAGAGTAAGGAATGGGGGAGAGGAATTTTGAATATGACATTGTGAACTTTCAGATTCCAATTTTAAATTTCAAGTAATATTTTGATTTTAAGATTTCAAATTTTATCTCACATTTTGACCTCTAAAACTCCTAAATTTGACTTTTAATCCCATATTTTTACTTTTTAAACTCACAATTTAGAATATAATCTCATGTTTTGACCTTTTAGATTCAATCTTAAATTTTACGCCATATCTCGACCTTTTAAATTCAAAACTTTGCTTTTTATCTCAAATTTTGACCTTTTCAATTCAAAACTTTGATTTTTTAATCCCCTATGTTGACCTTTAAACTCATGATTTTGAATTCTATCCCATATGTTGACTTTTAAAGTCATGATTTTTACTTTTTATCTCATACATTTGCCTTTTCAAAACATTATTTTGACTTTGGATTTTGTGTTCTGACCTTTTCAACTAATATTTTGACTTAAAAAAAATCTCAGTTTCTCTCACCCTTAATTAATTACCTGTGAAAATAAGGTTTACAGTTTACAGTTAAATGTTGACGCTGTTGGGCCCTCAGGTTAGACCTAAATTCAGATTTTGGCCCCTGCTTTGATTGAGTTTGACACCCCTGGACAAAACATTTTAAAGAGATTATCCTTTGGCCATAAGCATTTTACCAAAGGTGGTCACTAACAGCATCATGCTTTCTACATGTAAATCCTTTCCTTATCCATGAGGGTTTTCTTGCTCTATATCAAAACAAAATATAAAGATTTAAATAATGTTATCCTCCCTTTAAGGTCATTTCAGAATTTATCCATGCAACTTAAAAACTCAGCATGTTTCCTGGTATACAGATTGATGGATGTCAATGACTAGAAACAAAGCAAAAAACAAAGAAAACTTGATAAGAAGCTTTCTTGTGCTGATATCCTGGCCAAGTGACACATTTTAAAAGCAGCCTCATTTAATTATTCATTCCATCAGGGAAATCTATGCAGATTTTTAAGTTTTGAGGATAAATTATTCTTTCTTGGCACAAACTATAAAGGATTTTAAGGCTGATGGGAGCCTTGAATTCATTAACATGATGTCAATAAATAAAAAAAAACAAAAAAAAACAAAGACAGGATCCAGCAGAGGTTGAGAGGAAATGTCTGGGCACAGCTTCCATGCTGCCAGTCTAACTGACATCCTGCCAATAGTATTACAGTTATTTTTGGAAGGAAACATGTTAATAATTCACTGATGAGGCTGAATAAAGCAAACTGAACTGAACTGAGGGGACGTGTTGTTAGCAAAGCTCACCTCTACGTATCCTGAGAGAGGGAAGTCCTTCCTGAATGGGTGACCCTCGAAGCCGTAGTCTGTCAGGATGCGCCTCAGGTCTGGGTGGTTGGAGAAGAAGACACCAAACATGTCCCACACCTGCAGAAATATGCAGTAAAGTATGTTTGACTGCCATTGCTCAAGTTATTCTGCTAGATTCAAAACTGAGCTACAAGAAAATTAAAAAGGAACTAAACTCAGAGTTTCAGCTGAGGTGCATCTACCTTAAAATTTAAAGAAATACCTTTAGAATTACACTGACTGGGCTGGGAGGGAAGGAGCATAAGACACGCCTTCCCACTCTCCTTGGTGATGCCCCCATCAGTCGCCTACAGTCTATGCTGACTCTTTATGATTATTAGCCACAATGTCATGACTATGCAATAGCATTTAAAAGCCTTGCTACTGCTGAATTCTTTCAGTCTTGGGTCTTGTTTTCACTCAAATGGCAGCGCGGTCATTCTGGAGAGCAGGAAGTGATATTTGATCTTTTCAAACCATCGGCTACACCCCTTAAGTTAACAGTCATGAAAAAGTGGGCAATAAATGTTTGCTCTTTCAGCCACCTCTTCCCCCAAAATATCATCATGGCAACAGTTTAAAAAAATATATCACCAGTATATGCAGATTTGACTCACCTCCCTTTCATACCAGTTTGCTGCCTTGTGGACCGGCACAGCAGAGTCCACGGGTGTTAACTCATCTGTGTATGTCTTCACGCGGATACGGGTGTTGTAGCGCAGCGACAGCAGGTTATACACAATCTGTGAATCAACAAACACACAGTTTCACCACAAAAACAGTCAGATGGATTAAATACAGAGCATGACATGCTTATTTTATTACCAGGATGGCCTCTACACATAAATATTCTAATTGATACCATAAAAAATCATTTTAGAGGGGAAATCAAAGTTTCTGGTTGTAACAGAACTGATTCAAAAAAGATAGCTGTGTTGAATTATCATCAGGCAGCAGTGAGCAATTATCATCATCACAAGTTAGCATGATTTTCTCCAGAGAGAGAGCAACATTTCCCATTTCATTTGATACATCTTTACACTAAATGAGGGAGAAAAGCTGTCAAAATATGCATCACTGAACTCTTAGCTCATAGCTAGGTATCCCAGCATGCTTTATTCAGTAAAACCTTTTGAGATTCAAATGAATGAGAGGAAACAGCTTTTCTTCATAAAGAATATTAAGTAAATAAACCTTTAAGAGGACTGGTTACAAAAAAATTAAAACTCAATTCAAGATAACAACCGACCAGCGAGGCTGTATAGATGTAAGAATGTCATGCGTATTGTCTGCAGACAGGGAGGATTTTAACATGTACAAGTAAAAGTGAGTGTCAAGACTACTAAACCAATGCAGTTTTAAACTGGTATATTGACACAAATTTCAGGTGAAAGAAATATTACACCCTCTGCAATTTGAAAATTGAAGCAAGTCATGTTGAGATTTAATCTAATTGGTGATTAATTGCCCAGCCCTAAAAGTGTCTTAACATTGAGGTGTGTCCACACTTGGCATTGAGGATTAACTTCATATCTGTTTCCTCGGCACAGCTGTTAATCAATGTGTAAACAGGGTCTGTCTATGTGAGTCTGTGTGTTCATGGTGTGACAGCTACCTCAAAGCGGTTCTGTCGTGTCGGGATGTCGACAGCCGTAAGGTCAGTCATGTTCCTGAACTGAGCGTTGGTGTGGTCCCTCAGAAAGGTCAGCACCGGGATGACTCCATCAGGATGGATCATCACCTCCAACTCATTATAACAGGTCACCTGCACATCCAAAGAAATGCAATTGTTTAATCAGATTATCTTAAGCAAGGATTAAATTAAGACCAATTTAAGTGAAATGATTGTATTTACTGGACGTTTCATTGTGTCACATTCTGGTTGCAGAATACTGCCAACATTCTTCATCTTATATGCTCCAACACAAAATGCACTCTTCCTATTCTTTGGTTGTTTAAGAAGAAAGCAGCAGAGGCACTGACCTGGACCTGCTGGATGTATTTAGGCATTATCTCAGAAACGTACTCCCCAAATGCTGCCAGCTGGTTATGAGTGACGGCATCCTTGGGCCTGATGGTGGCTGTATAAAGGAAAAGAAGACCATTCGACAATGTAATGACAGATTTAAATTGGCACACAGATATGTGAGTATAGATTTACAAACTGATTTATATTCTATCTGAGTGTAGCCTCGGAGGGCTCTGTAAAGTTATAATGTATGGGAGAGACACTGAATCCACATCGAAACCAGATCCAGATTCACAAAACCATCCTTGATCAATGTATTTGAAGATTTTTTTCAAAGGTGTCTTGCTCACAGATCTGGGGAAAATTAAATCTGATGAAAAAATGGCAAGGATTTTTACTCGCTGATATTCAACATTATGGTGTTTGTTTGAAAAGGGTTTTTTTTGAGTGTTGAATTAGGAATGCATGATAATATTGTAATAGTAATGGTATCTGCTCATAAAGTATATATAAGTACCAGCCACTACAAAAAAATTGCAGATATTTACAGCTCATTTATCAGCCGTACATATCAGCAAAGTTAGACAAATAAATTTAAAATCTTAACGTGCAAGGTTCATAAAAATGGGACCATTTTAAAACAGTGCTCCACATTGCTCACAGTCTGTCAGGAGGCCCAGGATATCAGCAGAAAACCATACTGTACATCCCTAACGTTACTATACAGGGGATCTCTCTGGTTATGCTGCAGGTTGTGATAAAGGTTTGTCATATTTTCCCTGGCAGCAGCCATAGATAACTTTTACACTCAGTGACTCTCAGTTTGTATCATTTTGTCTCTCTTGAATCCAAAATAATCCCAAATGGCAAATGTGCCGTTCTTTTTCATCATTAAGTCTTTGCATTCTCTATCTCATAGCTTGTCTCTCGTTCTCTGTCATGTTGTCAAGTTGTATGCATTTATTCTGCGAGGACGTTTGCTGGATGGAGATTCATCTTCTGGCTCATGTATGCAGGGCTCTGTCCAACTGGTCAAACACTGCATGCTGACAAAGTACATGGCTTGTACAATTCATTATCCTCAGGTGTGCCTGGCAAGAGATCATGGCACAATTTTGGATCAAGATGACAAAGAAAATATGGTTAATCCCCCGGCTTTAATAGATAGTTATACCTAGATTCCCCTATTATTCAGAAATAGCTAGAAAACCAACTGCCTTGGTCCCCCTGTTAGCATATCTATTCTATTTCAATGCCCAGTGTTGTATTAAAAGTAAAAAGGCCAAAACCATTAACCTTGCAAAGCAGATGGATTCGACTGTTTCCGTGTTTCTCACTCGTGAATCCATCTTGCAAAGCTCCCATCTGATTCTTTTGGGCCCACTTAGAAAGTGACAGGACCGATCAGCATCGAGGGGCAGTATTTTCGAGTGTGGAAGAGTTGTGATGTAAGCAAGCAGCAACAAGACACCAGTGCAATTATGGAGGAAGACATTAGCGTGGATGCTGCTAAAGCGCCAGTTTTATCAGAACCTGATGGCATTTCTTTGTTAAAAGAAGAACAAAGAACAGCACTGAGTTCTTTTCCTTTCAGAAATGACAGAAGTCAGGTATGAATACGAAAGATTAAAGAGAACTGACATGTCTACAGTCGCCATGGTTCGCGGTTCTCTATGGAGTTTACTGGTCGGTAGCAGCGCACCTCGGTTTGGGGCTACGACGTCATGTTTTGTTGCTCTGATTGGCCTGTAAAGATGTGACGGACAGAACGTTCATCCAATCATCCTCTGAGTTTTATTTTTTCAAAGACTCTGCTCTTTCCCAAATGCCATCTATGGGAGGTTTGCCAGATGGATGTGTGAAACAATTCCATCTGGCAAGCCAGGTTACAAAACCATAAGTTAACAATAATTATGTTATTCATACAAGATCAATGCTGTAAAAAAGTATTTCCCAATTCCTGATATCTTGCTTTTTCCTCTTACTCATAACACTAAAAATGTTTCAAGAAATTAAGCTAGTTGAATATTAAGACAAACATAACCTGAGGCGCAGGTGGTTGAGTGGTTAAGGCGCGCGAATGGCCCGGGTTTGAATCCGGCCTGAGGTCCTTTACCACATGTCTCTCTCCCGCTCTCGTCCCTGTTTCCAACTCTATCCACTATCCTCCTCTAGCAAAATAAAGGCACAAAAATGCCCAAATTAAACCTTTAAAAAAAAACAAAGACAAACATAACCTGAGTAAATACAAAAGTCAGTTTTTAAATGATGATTTCATTTATCAAGGGGAAAAAGCCACCCAAACCTACCTGGCCCTATGGGAAAAAGTTATTGCCCCCTGTACCTAATAACTAGTTGCTCAACCCTACAGGTAAAAACTGCAAGCAAGCATTTGTAATAACTGACAATGAGTCTTTCACACCTGTGTGAGTGTATGGTCTGGAGCTGCAGACCTCAAGCTCAAGCAGGACAATCATCCCAAACACATCAGCCAGTCCAGCTCTGAAGGTTTTGGAGGGGCCTAGTCAAAGTCTGGACTTAAATCTGATTGAGATGCTGTGGCATGACCTCAAACAGGCCATTCATGCTGGAAAAAAACCCAATGTGGCTGAATTTAAAAAGTTCTGCAAAGAAGAGTGGTCTAAAATTCCTCCACAGTGACGTGAAAGACTCACTGCCAGTTACTGCAAAACACACCTTGCAATTGTTGAAACATGGGGAGGAGCAACCACTTATTAGGTTTAGGAGGCAATGACTGTTTCACATAGATCCAGGTTGAATTTGGATGGATTTATTCCCTTAGTAAATGAAATCATCATTCAAAGCAGATTTTTGTATTTACTCAGCTTATTTCTGCCTGATACTATTTTTTTTGATGATCTGAAATACTGAAGTGTGACAAATAAAACAGTAAAAAGTAGGAAATCAAGAAGGTTGCAAATACTTTAATAGCACTGTATAATTGGAATATTCTCCTGAATATATTCCATCTCAGTAGAGTTTGGAAGGAGATTAAATTACAGCAGGAACCCTTTTACTTCTATGTTAGTGCCACTTTCCTGACACAGGACCAGTGATTAGCACCTGAAGTGAAATATCCTATGCTGATTTTGATGCTGTTCTACGGAGGGTAAACAAACCCTTATATCATCTGTCCCACCAGCTTTGGTTGGTGTGTACTCACGACTGGTCTCTGTGGTGGAGCTCTGCAGCCTGGCCTGCTGCTGGAGGAGACAGGAACTCCGAGCAACTAGAAATAAAACAGGAGGACAGAGTCACATTAGGTTTACATACAATATAAATACATGAACCTGCAGAGCCGCAGAGGAACCACCGTATTATCAGCGAAACATCAAGAAGGAAGACAAATACTCCGCCTATATCCACTCATAACACTTACATTAACTTCTACTCTTTCCCTAAATGGGAGTTATATGTGATTTAAATAATAAAATTTGGTTATCGTGGCTGTTATTCAATCCTGTGCAGTCTAAAGCTAACGTTAGCATTAGCTAGCTCGAAGGTCAAACCTGGGACATTTGGCAGTTAAAAATGAAACGGTGTTATTTTCAGGGGCATGTTAATAACCAGTGCGCGATATGCACCACGGGACACATTAATTTATACAAACTACAGTGAGATTTAAGTCGTCTTACTGTTGTAACTCCTTCCAAGTCCTCCGCGGACAAACCGCATCAACGACGCCGCCATGTTTACTCCGCCGTCGTTTTTCCTCGGACGGAAATGTTTCCGTCAGCGGGCTGTCGCCTCCTAGTGGGCCGGAGGAGTAGAGGTCTAACATTGTTGTCATAAACACAAATCCCTGGTTCGTGATGAAGCTCTATTAAAGTGAAATGTTTAAAATCTGGGCTAAAACTAGTAAAATCTCGAGAATATTTGAGATTTGCCAACCGCTTGTATTCATTGTGCTAAATTTTGCTGTATTCAGGAGCCATCACAGAACCAAGTGCCTCTTTGATTTCCAATCATTTTATCATAGTCTGGGATCTAGAATAAGTATTTAATGCACATTTCAAACTTTTCTTGGTCCATAATAGGGCTAAAAGCCTGTCATTTTCCAGTAATGCAGTTCAAAGTCGTGCTCTTAATGGCTCTGCCTTGTGATTTCTGGACAAATAGGTCAAAACTTAACCTCCTTCTAAACCATTTGAGAAGCAAGAGAGAAACTCATTCAGTTAAAAATAATACAGATGCCATTGTACACCAACTAGACTTAAAAAAATGGGAATTGCTGATAACAGATGTTGGAAGTGTAAATAAAGAACTGGGTACATATTTACACATTGAACTGGAGTATGGTGCACCTATTATGGATAAAGGTTTTGGAGATTCTAGGAGGTTGGCTTGGTTTCACACTGCCCATACATCCAAAGCTTGAAAGAAAAATGGTGCAAAATGTGTCTTATAATAAGTTCAGTATTCTTGAAATGAGGTTTAACACAGCTGCAAAACTAGAAAAAAACAACAAGATGCCCCACTGATGCATGTTTACACTAATTAATCCATGTGTTGTACTTAAAAACGGTGAGAATGCTGCAGTAAATTGCCTCACCTCATATGCACATTTGCACCAATTCAGGTAAACTATTTTAAATGATCTTATCTAACTTATGTAAATGTGGCCACATCCTTGCATATTTCCATAGAGAGCAAAGCTAACCAGTCAAATTCCTTGTTGTGTAAGCAGGGCCGTTTCCAGCTTTGTGGGGGCCCTATGCAGGATGCTGTTTGGGGGCCCCTAGTTTGTCAAACTACAACAGAGAGCTTCCTAATTCATTAGATCAGTGGTTCTCAACTGGTAGGTCGGGACCCAAAAGTGGGTTGAAGAGCAGTTTTCAGTGAATGGCGAGTAGGTGTCTGAAAATAGGATGGTGGCAAAAGTCCTGAGCTCCTTATTGGACATGCATGGATATCTTTTATTTTACCCTGCTTTACTGTGCAGTTGAGTAAGTCTATATGGTTGATTAATGTTTCAACTAACTGATCACCTCTTCTTGCAATAAATGGCTACTTTTCCCATGATGATTAAGTAATATCACAAGTTCTCTGGAAAAGCGGCTAAAATGGACACATAATGATGGGGAAAGAGGGTATAAAATGTGTCAGTTTTGTCCCTTTTCTTTTTTATATCAGGTGTTTTGGTTCACACATGCTCCAAACTGCAACATATTCAATTACCCAAACATGTGTTGTTAAAAATCTTTTGGAAACTTGGGTCGCAATCTGTCATTAGACAGACTGGTGGGTTCTGAGGCCGGACGAGTTGAGAACCACTGCCAGTGTTAATTTCGTCGACTAAAACTATGACGTCAACAGCCTCTTTTTCCACAATAAAAACTAGACGAAGATTAACAAAAATAGATCTGTGATGACTAAAACTGACAAAAACTAAGTTTTGTTTTCATCAAGATGACTACAACTAGAGTAAAATGTAATTTAGTTTTCGTTGGACATTCAAAATCCATGAAATTTCTCTACTGGTGGTAAATCTGTCAAAAAAAACAATGCAGCTGTGGCTATTCTGCCTCTCAGCTGTAAAAAAAAACAGAGACCCCAGGTTTGGCAGAGTGCAGAGAACACACTTCCATGATTTGGTACCAGATTTAGGCAAGAAAATAAATGCTTGGACTAAAATTAAAGACTACAATGTGAGGACTTTTTATCGAATAAAACTAAAATGTTTTGAGTTTTCTTTGACTAAAACTAGACTAAAACTAGACTAAAACTTAAATGCATTTCATTTAAAGACTAAAACTAAGACTAAAATTAAAAATAGCTGCCAAAATTAACACTGACCACTGCATTAGATGACCCACGAACATGTCACAATCTCTTACACTTCACGAGCAAAACAGGCCAGTCATGATAATCTCTCATTAAAATTCAACATCTTAAGTTGAGCCACTTTAGCAAGATAACTGATAAAAACTGACAGAAGGAAAACAACAATCATTAGGTCAATAGATAAAACAGATTTAGTACGTTTAGAAAACGTTTACTTAAAAATTTGAAAGCAAGAAAACAGTTCAAGTTTTCACAGCAACTGAAATTCTCTCACCCCAAAACAATAATGAAATAAATAAGTCAGCCAAGCCCAAGATCAACAAAAAATAAATGAGGCTACTTACCAGACAAGATCTCTTTAAACCAGTACAGCGTGGTAAATACTTCTCCATTCCCATCTATGAATCTTGTACAGACAGAACTGTTTTCTGTCCATTCTATGGGACAAAGGAGCAGGCAGAACGACTGTTCACTGTTTTTCCACAAATATTTTATTTTAAACACTGTGTTTTCAACTTCAAGAGGCACCATGAATAGCTGAGCTTCAAAAATAAAACCTTTATTAACAGGAACCACCTCACAGCAAGAATATGAACATCGACATTTTTATCTGACACAACCAAAGACCAAATCCAACCAGCATTCATTTACCCGCATACACTGAGTGTTTATTATTTCCTCACAAATACAACAAAAATTTTTGCAAGGCAAACAGGGTGACTGCTGGGTAACACTCATAAGATTCAAAGCTTTTAACAAGTTTCTATACCTTGAATATAACTGTGGACTTTCTGAATTTAAGATCTCATGTAAACATGTTCCAACAACATGCAGCAATCCGTTAGTTAAAGGAGAGAGGTCAGTTTTATACAATGAGAAAATAAATCCCTTAGGATATTACCAGTACAACATGCTTCCCTTTTTAGCTGACATGCTTCAAACCCGTTTATCACCTTCCAGTTAAAGTCATGAGATTCTGATTTCATCATGCTGAGGGAAAACTGCAGGTTTTTGACTCTTCCTCAGCAGGTAAATGTGATCATATGGAGGATTTGTTTCCGTGAATGCAGGCTCTGAGTCCACTCTTTCAGCTGCCGTGTGAACATAATAATGTCGGACGCTCGGCTCTGCTCTCAGCTGGACGTCTCGCACACCTGCTGGTAGTATCTCCTCAGCATCTCCAGCTGAGCCGAGCGCACCAGGATATGTGGTCGGACGGACGCCAGCTTCTGACAGGCCTCCTCAGGAGTCCAGCAGTGTAACTGTGAACCAAGAAAAACAGCATCAATTAGTTTGATTTAACAAGGATCATGGAAGAAACATTAAGAATGTCCAAATCTCCTGAGTGTTGACACCATATTTACTTTTAGTTTCAGTACGTTTAAATGCAAAGCTAAGTCAAGCTACATTTCAGTTAGGATGGGAGACTGTGCTCCTGTCATTGTCAACAAGGGAGAATCGATTTATTAACGGCTATATGTCTGACTCCACTCCACTGGCTGGCAATATTTGAGCATAAAAAAGGAACAAAACTTAAATGTTAAATGTAGATGTGATAGAAATGCATGTGAACAAAAAACAGACTGATAAAATAAAGTGATATGGCTAATTTGAAGCTGGTACTCTGGGTGAAAACAGAATTTTAGAAATGCACTAAAGGTTCCCATGTGCACAGCGCCCTCCAGAATTCTTAAATGGAAGAGGTCTGGCCAACCCAGGACTCTACCAAGAGCTGGTTCCCTGGCCAAACTGAGAAATTGAGAGAGAAGGGCCTTAGTAAGAGAGGAGACCAAGAACCTGATGGTGGCTTTGAGTGAGCTCCGGAGATCTTGTGTGGAGACGGGACAAAGTTCCAGATGGACAACTATCACTGCAGCCCTCCATGGCAGGAGTGGCTAGACCAGTGATACTCAACGCATGGCTCCTGAGCCACATGTGGCTCTTTTGTGATGATTTGTGGCTCTTTTATGTCTTCATTTTAAACATTATTTCCCTAGAAAAAGGGGAAACTTTGACCTTAGAAATTATCCATTGCAAGTCACATTAATCAGTTTGTTTGCCATGCTCATACAGTTGGCTTTAGTTGTCAACTTGTAAATTTGTCTTTTTATTTCCATTGCCCTTATTTGCAATTTTTTTTGCCATTTTAAATACATTTTTACTGCCTTAAGCCCACTTTTGTCACTTCTTTTTGCCACCTTTTGCCCAGTTTTTGAGTCTTTTATCCTGCTTTTTTTATTTATATTTTTCCCAAATTGTTACCACTTTTCACCCATTTAACCTGCCTTCTGCCATCAAATGCCACTTCTTTCCCCAAATTTTTCTTATTTAAGTCACTTTCCACTCATTTTATGACATGTTTTTACCACTTTTTGAGCATTTTTGCCACGTGTAGCTCATTTAATGTCACTTCTCACCCAAATTTTGCCACTTTCTGCCCTTTTTCACCACTTTTTCTCCCCCATTTCTGTCATTTGTCACCCAGTATTTGGCATTTTATGTTGATTTTGCCCCTTTCATTTTTTTTTTTTTGCTGCTTTTTGACCATTTCCCCCCCTTCAACTTATTTTCATTGCCACTTTAACCCATTTTTCTACTTTTCACCACTTAGATTATGGCTCTAAAAAGTATTTTTCAACAATTTGGCTCTTTGGTTGAGCAGGGTTGAGTAACGTTGGGCTAGACAGAAGCCTCTCCTCATAACACATGAAAGCCCACTCGGCCTTCACATGGAGTTTTTTGCAATGACTAAAAAACATCAAACACACCCCACACTGCTAATCCATTCAGGATGAAACCCCCCTCATGGTTACATACTGACCCTGATGAGGTATGCAGCAACCAGTGTAGCGCTGCGAGAGCGTCCGGCCTTGCAGTGGACGTACACGCTGCTCCCCTGCTCTCGGTGCAGCAGGGCAAACTCCACACCTCGGTGCAGGTTCTCCAGACTGGGAACGCCTGTGAGATCGACAGTGCTCAACCTCAGCTGCTCCACTCCTGCAGCCTGCCACTCCTGTAATCAGAGGCACACACACCAGATTAATGAAGGACAGGATTACATTAAGGTGGGAGAGAAACCCATTGTTTTTTTTTTCCTTTTTTTTTAGAAATCGCCTGTGGAGTTCAGACATTCAGATTTTAGTTCTCAGCAGCCCTTTGTGAAACATTATGTTTCCCAAAGGAGCTTGGCTTTTGGTTATACCCAACAACGACCCTCTTCCTACTTCCACATCAAACCCTGCAGCTCAGAGGACCGTATAATCACATCAATGCATAACAGGCTGCAATTATTTTTGTTTGACAAAAATGCCTGCAGAAAGGCCTTCAAGTTTACAGTTGTGCTACTACTCAACTTCGTAGAAAAACTTCAAATTTAAAAAAAAAAAAGAAAAAATGTCATGTTTTTGGAAAATCTTAAGTTATTTTGAAAGACAGTGAAAACTACAGCGATGAGAACTCACCTCAGCTGAGTTGCAGAAGTATTTTGTCTCATACATTTCATTCATGGTGACGACACCTCGGACATTTTCTGTCTCTACCAGCTGCAAAATTACAAAAGGAAAACATCAGTTCCTCAGAGTATAAAAGTTAAGCAGAAATGTTACATTACAACCCCAATTCCAAAAAAGCTGGGGTGCTGTGTTATATGTAAATAAAAACATAAGTCAGTGATTGTCAGATCTCATAAACCCATATTTTATTAACAATAACACATAAACAACATACCAGATGTTCCAAATGAGACATTTTAAGATTCAATTAAAAAAATACTAGCTAATTGTGAATTTGATGGCAGCAACACAACTCAAAAAAGCAGGGTCGGGGAAACAAAAGCCTGGAAAAGTGGTACTCAAGAAAAACAGCTGAAGGAGCATTTTGCAACTAAATAGGTTCACTGTCAACAGGTTAGTTACTAGAATATATGGAAGTTTTACTTTTTGAATTAAACTACAGGAAAAATGCACTTTTTAAAATGATATTCTGATTTATTTGAGATGCAACCGTAAATGTAAAAACTAAATCAGAAAAATGGGCCAACAACATATTTAGACAAATATGAAAACTTCACAATATTGGATTATTGGCGATATCTGATATGCAAATATTTAAGAATCAATTTTAGCCATTAATGATATTTAAGCCTTGCAGTTTTTAACAAAGTAAAACAAGTCTTTGATCAAAAATCATCACTCATTTTTTACTGTTCACCGGTTTCAGCTCTGTTCAGCTCTATAACTGTCCTTAAAAAACAGATTTTAAATAGTAAGAAATACTGATTAATAAAGACAAAGACTTCAGACTGTAGATCTGTTGGCCCTGCCTAAAACCCCACTAACTTACCTGTCTATGTTACTAGTATTTACCTGCAGATTTTTAAAGCCAAAATATTACATATAAGAGAAAAAAATGATCATATCTACCGATATGGCTATGATACTGGTAATATTGTGTTTATAAAACCTGATAACAGCTACAAAATTAAGACCTTGTGATCTTTGATTCAAGACATTTTAAAAGCCTTAATGTTTTATTGAATTGTTTTATCATTTTTTATTAAAGCTAGTTTATTAACATTTGAATATAAAAGTGGTGTATAAACAGTTATTCTTCCCATTCTCAGGATTACTAATGATTTTTACTTAATTTCTTATTCTAACAAATTAATGTGGAAACAACAGATCGATATCAAGACCAGTTTTCACCCGTTGTGATTAAAGCATTTATATAATAAAATCCGATGACACGGCTTTGAAAGTTTCAAGTTCCTTACTTTATGTTACTGTTTAACATTTTTTACGATTATCTACAAAGGTACGTGTTAATTTTGCACCACCATAAAATTCTGATATCATGACATCCCTAGCTATTACAGTATAAATAAAACCATCCTCACATCCTCAGTGATCTGTCCTAAGATCATAATTAAAGGGTTAAAGCGCCAGTTAGTTAACCTAACAGCTTTATGGTGAAGAAGTAGACGACTGTTCCCAGTGTTAGCTCCTGTTACCGGGGCGGTCTGACCTGTTTGGTCATGGATCTGAACGGCAGAGCTCCCACGATCACGGTGTCGTCCACTCGGTCAAACCACCGTCGCGAGGACAATTTCTCCATGACAACGTTGTAAGCTAACGTCGGGTAAAAGAGCAGCCGTGCTAACGCTCCGGACATGGCTGCTGAGTTTCTCCTTTTTTAAAAAAAGAAAAAAAAAAAGAAAACTGAGTTTAAAAAGTCAGCTGTTATCTGATAACCTCGCACTGTTATTTAGAGAGACGTGTGTTCACGTCTGACATGTCAACGTGTTCACATGTTCTCCTCACACAAGTATTCACGTCTGCTCCTCCCCTGGTCGCGAGATTGTTCCGGTAACAATAGGACTTCCGGAGTGAATCCTTCAAAGTAAAATCCGTGACCTTCACTAACCAAATAAGTTAAAGCGGAGTAAACAGTTGTTGGGGTTCATTCACCAACCTCCCTGCAGTCAAAGCGATAAGTCCACCACTGCTCCTTAATGACTCATTTCACTTAAAAAAAAAAGATAAAATCACAAATAGCTCAGACGGCATCAATCATTTCCTTTTCGATCCATAATAAGTTCCTTTTTCTGTGGTTAAGTTTGTGTTTTAATCTTTGATCTACCAGGGCTTTCTAATTTCTTTTAAAATAAAAGCAGCTATGTATCCAAAGATGAAATCAGTAACTTTATATGAAGACAAGAAAAATAAAAAATCAAATGAAATTGTTTTGAATGCAAATAGTGGAATATAAAAACAGGGAGATTAATCAAGATTATGTACAGAAATTCAGTGATTACATTTTTATCATTTGAAAGCCCTGATTTCTATACTGTTAACTGTTGATTGAGTTAGATGTAGCCAGCTACATCATTTAATTCTCCTCTTTAGAAAAGTCTTTTCTGTATACACATACAAATGTAAGAACTGCATTGTTGATTTTTCTTAAACAGTCAGAATTGTTGAATTACAAACATTGGAAATATAAGATGCAACATTTTCAAAGACTTCACATGCATTATATGAAAACTTAATTTAAACTAATATAATAATATAATAATTATAATAATATAAATAATAAATAATAATAATATAAGTTTCAGAGAGGGCCCATTTACTGGATCTTTTAGGGGCCCAATCAGCACAGCAGGCAGACTCGTCTCTGAGTCTCAGCTCTTGTTTTCAAAGATTATCTGGTGGATTTTTGCCTACATACTCACCTCATCACTGTCTGGAAGGCAGACCTTTGGAGTCTCCGATCAAGAATCTGTTGACACTGAGGTCAGAGTGACTAATCCACGAATAGGAATTTGTAACAAATTTTATCTGACATTTTGTTGATATGCTTCTTGACTACAGCTCAAACAAAAATTTAGTAAAAGTTGACCCAGGTATTTCTCAGAAAGTACAGTTTGAGAACAAATCTTTCCAAATAATTTTTCTCCCTATCTTTAAACTGCAGAAGAGATGAGACACTGGTCATATTTGACTAAAACATCGTCAGAGTGCTGAGAAATGCCACTCAGCTGAAATGTGGCAGTGTTTTTTCCCCTGTTATATAGATACACAGTACATATAATATCCTGAGAACCAGCATGTAAAAAAGAGGAATCCGAATCAGAATCTCAGAATCAGAATCTGAAGGATATTATATTGTGGTTTTCCTACAACACAGTCATTATTTCTGCCATTTAAATTTTCCAGAAATGATCCAGAATGTCTATCCAAGTTTAAATAATTTGTTTAAATTTTTCAAGAATTTTCAAGAAAATTTTTGAATATGTTTGTATATTTTAAAGTTTCCTCTAAAGTTCAGAGAAAATTTGCTTTGAATTGTTTTCGGCATTTGTATGGGAATTTGGAAAATCTGTTCAAGGGTTTGGAGTGATTTGCTTGAAAATTTTGGGTCATTTTCATGGAAATCTGGGTAATGTATTTGTAATTTTGGGGAATTTGATTGGAGTTTTTGAGAGAGTTTGAATTGAATATTTTTGTATTATTCGTTGAAATTCAGGGAAATCATTTTTACATTATTGGGAATATGATTGGGAAGTTTGGGAGAAGGTGTCCTTTAAAATTTACCCATATTTTTCCCAATTTTAAAGACTTATTATGGAAGCTTCAAAATTTATATGGGTATTTGGGTGACTTTCTTTTGTTATTTTCTTGGAACTTTATGTAAGCTTTATGACGAAGTTTCACTGAAACATCTTGGAGTGTTTGAAGAAACTTCTGGTGTATGTTTTATGGAATACTTCAATATTTCCTTGTGGTCTATCATCAAAACAAGAAGAAAAATTCATCCCTCATCCCTCTATCAACAACTAACATCATGTTTTAGAGACAGTAGACCCCCGAAAACAGCAAAAACATGCTCAAAAAACAATCCAGTGCTATACTCTCTGCAGAAACAGGACCACTGGAAGATTTGTGCGCACACTTTTTTGTAAGGATTAATTCCTGTTCAAAGACAAGGCTGAGCTTTTAAACTTATCAGGTCCTACTGATCCCAAATATGAGGGAGCAACTAAAATTCGATTCCAACAAAAGCTCAGATCTCAGGAGGATACAAAGAACAAAAAAAAAAAAAAAAAGAAAGAAAAACAAGTTAGTCTGCTGTACAAGTGAAAAAAACATTTATTTTGACAAGCTTTTCCAAATCAGCCACAGTAGTGTGTTGACCCCAGATGATTTAACTCTAAACTACAGGTCAGCTCCTATAAGACACTTATAAAATCTTAACTGTTTAAACAAATAGCCCATTGCCAAACAGTTCTACAAAGAGTGGATACAAAAATATTTACAGGATATACAAATAAAATAACAGATTTGGATGAAACAGTGAGCGTGCACTGCAAAATATTTTCTAAATAAAAAGTGCATAAAGTAGTATTTATAATACATTTGGCCTGTAACCCCGGATTGCATAACTTCAGAAAGTTCAACATTTCTTTGACTTTCTTTCGTTTAAATGTGCAGTAAAACATTCATAATAATCTGGACAGCCAAAGTAGTGTTAGTTTAACTTAAGAAACACAGATGTTATCCTTATACACACACAGTGATAGACAGCACAAAGTTTAAATCCTCTTAAAAACAAACTGAATGTCTAAAAACAGCTGTACAAGTGTTCATCACTGACTTAATACTTAATATATTTTCACCTTCATATACTGGTAAAAGCAGGAAGCAGTGAGGAGTTATCAGGACTTCGTTTAACGGACGGCCATGTGATGTGAGCATCAGAGCGGCGAGGTCAGAGGTTGGCGGTGGTGGAGTTCAGGACGTCGTGCTGGATCTTGGTGTTGGAGGCTTTGGACAGGTCTCGCTACAGAAGCAGAAAGGCAGATGTTATGTTGACTGACAGTCTAAGAAGCTCAACAGAAAGGGACTAAACAATTTAAATTCTTATGAAATGACTCACTGGGAGAGGTGTTAGTGTGAATTAGAGAAAAGACAGAATAAAAATCTTTAAACTTAGTAGCAAAGCTGGGATTTATACGATGAAAAATGACAAACTGGTCCGGTCCGCATCATCTATTTATTCACTAAATCAATCATTTATATAGAATTTATGGGGCGATACATCACTCAACCAATAAATCCTTATTTGTATAATACCAATTGCTTTTTTCCTACATTTTTGAATGTGCTGAATCAAATGTTTTATCACCAGAAGTATTTCGAGGAGACTTAAAGATATGAATGGAGAATTTTCTACTAGAACCACAGCTGCCAAAGAAGTGAATGTTCACTGTTGAGGTCTATTGACCAATGAAATATCAGCAGGTGGGTAAAATGGTCCGTGTAGGCAACAAGCCAAACATTATCCCTACTATACCAGCTCCCATCAGCTGTATACTCTCGAGGATTCATTCATCTCTATAAACAGATATCTGCATAAGAGCAGCTAAAAGTCCTCATAGATCAAACTTTTCAACTGGAGCCACAAATCTGCTTCACACTGTCGTGAAAAACAATCTGTGGTAAGAAAAGACTTATCTGACCTCTGTTTCAAATTAAAATTTTAAAGTTTTTTTTCTCCACAGAACTGATAAAGCTAGACATTCTACTTTTTTGAATCTGCATATGCTATTTCTGAAAACTTTAACCCCACTGATAATGTGTAAATCACACCATACCACTGAGGTGAGCACTAAATGAAGTCAGAATCATGATAACTTCCACTCTGCTGAGACTCAAAAGGTGAAAAGTGCAATTCTGTGATGTCAAGGACAATGAACTGGTGTTAATGTTGCAGGCATTAACACACCACATTAAAAGGGAACTCTTTAACATCGTTTAACACTAACCTCTGGCATCATTGAGTTAGAGAAGTTCCTGTCAACTCTCAGAGACACACAGTCCTTATTTCAGATAATAGGAGACAATTGCTGGGCAGTACTTAACCTTGGAAGTGGAAAGCTATAGTCTTTACTCCCTGACTCAATCTCTAATTGTATTCTTGTTCTCTGTTCCTGATCAGTGCACTGTTTCTGGGTAAGAGGACTTTCAGATCTCCTGCTCCTACTTCAATGTGCTGCAGGAGGATTAGTGTCTGGGGGAGCCGGTCTCTTTAAATATTTTATTCAGCAGTGTTGGAAGAAAATGCATCGGGTTTTAGATGCTTTAGCTCAGGACTTCTGCTGTGACCCCATATTTTTTTGACGATGCTTTGTGAGTTTATATTGCTTGATGTTTGTAACTGTGTCAATATGCTGCTGCCTGTCTTGGCCAGAAAACCAGTATGAAAAAGGTTCTTAATTTCAATGAGGCTAAAATTACTAAAATTATTTCCATGAAGCCAAGAGTTTTTAACCAGTTTTTGTGTATGTATTTACTAGATCCCCAACGGTCTATGTTTATCCAAACTGACAACTCTAAAGCCCCACTCCGAGACAACAGATGTGCAGAAACACCTAGAGTCTTCTACGGCATTGGACCTCGACATTTTAAGATGTGAGTAAAAAGGTTTAAAGTAGGGATGCACGGATACCACATTTTCCAAACCCAGTACTTAATAATACAATAACTATTTTTAGTATTATTTTGAGTTATTTTTTTATTTCATCAGACCAGTGTTAATTTCGTTAACAAAAACTGTGACGAAAAATGTTCTCTAACGACCTTTTTTAAAAGAGGAAGACGGGACAAGGACGGCCTAAAATTAAAATACTGATGATAAAAACTCTGACGAAAAGTAGATTACTTTTCATTTCAGAGACGAGATAAGACTAAAATGTCCATGTCAGAATGGCAGACATTCAGATTCGGCAATATTTTTCCTGTTTGTCTGACCTGCTGTCTGTCAAAACCCCCAGTAGAGAGCGAGGAGGAGAAGCGGGAGAGAGGAGCTGATAGGTAGATTAAACCTGAAGCTCTTCTCTGTATTCTAGTTGTAGTCTTTACAAGACATTAAAATAAAATGCAGCCAGCCTACCTTTGAATCATTGAAAAACTCCATCAGCTGTTTAGTAGCATAGACTCCTAATATTAGCTTCTGTTGCTGCTGTACAGTAATCCTCCTCAGTCTTGGTCAGAGCAGCAGTGATAGAAAACGCCAAAACCTTGTACTTGGTCCCATTAATTAAAAAATAATCAAAAGTTGAAATCTGCATTAAAATTGGCATGACGAATGCCAATTGGCAAGCTAAAGGATGACATACCTTTACATTATGATGTGTTTAAAGAGGTTCAGACTTTTGGTAATTCAAGGAGAAAAAAAGGCCACATGGAGAAATTCAAATTTTAGTTTATAGTGAGACATCTGAATAAATGTGGTCCTTTAAAGGAGTATTTGTTTAATTAGTGATATAAAATATATATATAGCAGGAGTTTAGTTAAACATAGTCTCATACTTTCACCATAAATGCACCAATATTCCTATTAATATTAATAATAATATCAATAAAGAGTTTGATAACTAAGGCGCATTAGTAAGAGTACCATTATGAATAAAAATCAGTGATTCTCACCACAAAAGTCTGTTATCCAATATTATGTTAGTATTTTCATCAGTTTATTTCAGATTACTACATGTAGGCTATTGATTGTATAACATGAGTGCTTAATGTTTTACAATTTGAATAATTTTTTAAGAGAGAAAATACGATGCGACAAAAAGTAAAGACTAAAATGTAAGGACTTTTTGTCAACAAAAACTGGACTAAAGTGTTTCAGATTTTTTGTCAGTGAAAACTAGACAAACTATGAAGGGTGAGCAGGACTAAAATGACTAAAACTAAAACTACTTTGTCTGAAGACTAAAACTATGACTAAATCTAAAATGGGCTGCTGAAATTAACACTGCATCAGACGTTTATTCCTCCTCTTGACAATATATTAGTGCATAGTTTTTATTCTCCTCCATTCTTGTCATCCTCAGTAATGTTAAAATATCACCAAACTGCCGACACGGCTCCAACTTTGACTACATGCTCAGATAACGAGAGACTAACACATAATTCAAAGTAATACACAGTACAGTATCTGCAGTGTTTATGAGTAAGAGTACTTCAGCTTAGTATCAGCAAAAATACCTGATACTGGTATCTGTGCATCCCTAGTTTATAGTGTTTATTTTCTCAATTAATTCATTCAAAAGTGGTAATCATTGCCTCAGGTTCATCTGACATGGAAAATAAGCAATCTTTGCCAGTTTCTCAAATGAAAAGTAACAAAACATTCACTTATTCTATTTGAAAGAGTTGATTGTTAAAAACAAAATACCTATATAACTAACTGAACTGTACGTCCGTGTTCATCATTTTTCCTTTTAGTGTAATTTCCCTTTGATTAGAAGCATGCAGTAATTAGTGACATTAACACTTAGCTGCCTTGAAGGATTCCAAACACACCTTGACTGAACAGATTCAGTGTTGACCAACTCCCTCTATAATATAAATTTACATCATTAGCATATAGACGTGGTCTGATAATTGAAAATTAGTTATGTGTTTCTATCTGTACATGAATAAGGAAAATAATGCAGAGAGTAGAGATATGATAGAAAACTTAATTTACCACAAATTCAGAATATGTGCTGGCAACAGAGGTTATGCTGAGGTTACGCTGTGGACTAGCGTAGTTCAGCAACCCACCGCTCAGAGGGGTCCCCTTTGGCCGGACTTCGTTCTCCTTGTTACAGCCCTGCAGTCGTGGGTGGGGGGGTTTATTGCTACCGGGTGTCCGTACTGCTGGAACCTGGAGGGACACAGAGATGAGCAAAATTATTGGACAAGATACCAAAGTTGACTGCACTTTAGTTAATGTGTTCATACAGTGATAAAATGTCTTCAGTGATGACATGTTAACACAATGTCAGGCAAATAAGAGCAAACATGTTATTTCTATGTTACTGTCATCAGCAGCTGAAAGTTTACATGTGTCTTTCAGGTTTATGCCTTTAGAAAAAGCATTAAAAAGTTTACATTCAGAAGGTGGAAATGTTTGTGCACCAATCAGAAGAAAGAATGAGAGACAGAAAGAGCACTGAGTGAAGTAGAGGCACTAATCCATTCTGCAGCGTGGTAAAATATAATCAGATAAACTAAAAACACTTCATACTGTTCCACCATCAACACCAAACGCATCATACGCTGTTGTCTTCTAAGAGTGTGAACTTTGTGTGAGACTTATTTGATCTCTTCTCCCTTCCTTTCCATCATGTCAGCACTTTTAAAACCAACCTTGTTTGCTGAGAGTGGTGGGCGGGGCACAGGTGAGCGACAGACCGTTCCACCAATGGCAGAGCGCATGGTGCTGTTAGAGGTGGCACTAGAGATGCTGGAAGTCGCGTTAAACTGATGAAAGAGACAGGAGGAGGGGGTTAGTGCCCACAGAGCCAGACGGCCCAAAGAGAATGAATTAGTCTTTGTACATTTATAAACAGGAGCCTTAATCTGGGCTTACTTTGCGTGCTTTGTTTGGCGTGGTCGAGCCAAGGAATCTGCGTTTAGTGGGTGTCCTTACTGTTCCATACAGCATATCCACTTCAGTCTGTTTACTCTTCTTGAGATGCTGTCAGGAGTTTAGTAATTCATGTGTCAACACATTTTCAGCAAACATACAGGTTTAAACTGTTATGTAATCATAGAGCTTGTTTACCCTTTCTTGTTTCTCCTTCTCTTTCTCTATTCTGTGCAGCTCCCACTGCTGCTCCACGTACTGAAGGAACTTCTGACCACTGACCAGGAACTCACGGGCCTGTTCACCTTCCCACTTCTCAATCTGGACTTTCAATTTTTTCTCAAGCTAAAAATAAAAAACACACAAATATCCATTTGTTAGTGTGAAGGGAAACACATGAAATGCTTAGAAAAATATTTTCTAATCACTTCTTACCTTTGGCAGGCTTTTGTGTAGCTCTGACCTCTGCTTCTCCTCTTTTAGGAGATTCCCTCCTCTGTTGGTGAATCTTGTCGGATCTGTGGCTTTTTTCTGGAAAAAAATGAACACAAAAAGATGGATTAGAACCTTCAGATTTTTACTTTCACGGAGTGATTTGACATTAGAGAGTCTGATCTGAGTACACTTGACACCAAAGTCTTGATCTTTTGGTCAGTGTAAACACAAGCCTGCTGTGTTCAGGTGCTGGGTCTACTTAAAGAGGTAGGACCAGGAACAATTCTAGACCACAGTCTGTAGGAGATGTGAATGCATCCAGGCTCAAGGGCTACAAAATGTTCACTTACATTATGTGTTTCATTGTTACTGATTTAATTAGTGTACAGGGACTAATAAACAGGGGCCTCTAAAAAAATAAGAATATCATGAAAAAGTTTTTTTTGTCTCCTACGATTTACTTCATAAAGTTAACTTTTATAAATTCTAGAGTCATCTCAGACAAAGTGAAATAGTTCAAGACTTTTCTTGTTTTAATCTTGATGGTTACAGCTTACAGCTCACTAAATTCCTCTCCCTAAATATTAGAATAATGTGGAAAAGTCACATTACTCAAGGTTCATTTTTCCTTCATTCTCTCACTCTGGTTCAGTACACATAACCATGGGGAACACTGCTGACTAAAGACATGTCCAGAGGACAATCACTGACACCCTCTACTAGGAGCAAGCTGAAGGCTGCCATCAGAGCAACCTGGGCTTCATAACACCCCAGCAGGACCTAAATAAATCCTTTCTTGCCCTGATGTTTTGTGATATTCTAATATTTAGAGACAGTGGATTTTAGAGTTTAATGAACTGTAAGTCATAAACATTGAGATTAAAATGAAAAAGTCTTAAAATATTTCACTTTGGATGAGATGAATCTAGAATACATTTCACTTCTAGAATTAAATTACAGGATGATACCAGTGTTAGTTTTGGCAGCTATTTTAGTCTTGGTCTTTAGATGAAATGTATTTTAGTTTTAGTCACATTTTAGTCATTTCTACCCTTTTTAGTTTTAGTCTAGTTTAAGTTTATAAAAAGTCCTCACATTTTAGTCTGTACTTTTAGTCCAAGGCTCCAAGCATTCATTTTCTTGCCTAAATCTGGTAACAAATCATGGAAGCGTATTCTATGCACTCTAAACCAAACCTGGGGTCCCTTTCTACTGCTGAGAGGCAGAAAAGCTACAGATGCATTGTTTTTGACAGATTTACCCACAGTGGAGAAACATCATGGATTTTGAATGTCTGACGAAAACTAAATTTCATTTCACCCTAGTTTTAGTCATCTTGAAGAAAACTAAACTTACTTTTTGTCAGTTTTAGTCATCACAGATCTATTTTTATTAGTCTTAAGTCTAGTTTTTGTCTTGGAAAAAAAAAGCTGTTGACAAACATTTTTTGTTATAGTTTTAGTCAACGAAATTAACACTGGATGACACTTTTTTAGAAGCACCTTAGATTTCTTATGTAAAAGCTGAATAACTGATGCCTCTTCTGCTTCATCAAAGGCTATAAGAATAATTTAATAATGCATACCAAATAAAAAGGTAAAATCTACTTGTTGTTGGTTGCATCTTTGCTTTAAATTGTCAGGATTCCTCTATATGTACCTAAAGTTTTGTTTCAAACTAACTACAGTGCTTAACAAATTTATTAGACCACCTGTCATATTTGTCTCAAAGACCATCCAGCATCATGAAGTGCTTTAATGCGGACTCATTCATTTTCAGTCAGCTCTCCACATGTAACCATTTTGAACAGGAATGAGGGATTTCAAACTGAATTAAGCAAAATTTGAGCCGGCTCACTGGGCTTCTCTGAGAAGTCAGAAATGAATCAAGCATAACATTCAACCACTGAAACTAATTTTTTTGTTCAGGAATGCAAGTAAATAACTATAATTTGACATATTAATCAAGATATATTAATGTGCATAATATTTTTTCAGTTTTTTTTTTGTAAATCAGTAAATTTGAAAATTCATGGATAACAATAATAGTTATATTTTAGCATTAAAAATGTCATCTCTGTTAAAGAGCTTCTACATATTGGTGTATTAACCATTGCAGAAACATAAAAAACGATTTTGGTAATCACCAATGCTGTTAATTTAGGGCAGCTGTGGCATAAACCTTACTTTGGTTAGGGTTAGGGTGGTCTAATAAATTTGTTAAGCACTGTATATAAAATGCTTATTTCTTAAGGGGATACAAACGCAACTTTTGCATCTTTGTGAGAAGCTAAGCAGACTTTTAAGCATTGTCTGTATTAACAAACCTTCTAATTTCATAGACAGCCATGGTTCTCTTTTTTTCTTTTACTCTCACATCTTTGGGTTAAAATAAGATTGAAGAGTTGTATTTTTGTGGCTTTTTTAGCTTTCTGATGCCACTAATCATAAAAATAAATCAGATTAAGTTATTTTTAAATATATAGACAAAAAAGTATCATGAGTATCAAAATTTCAACAATCAGTTCACAACGGGGCCTTAAGTGATTTCATGGACTTTCAAAGACCCTGCTCTAAGTTCAGACTTAACTGGACCCCAGTGATTTAATCAACCACAGTTGATTGCGGTGAAGATAGGATTAATGATTCTCTACTTAATCAGAGATGAATGGCCAGACAGACTCTTAGGCTATGTTCACACTACAGTTGAAAGTGACCTGTATCAGATTTTTTTCTGACAGTGTGAACAGCGCAAATCACATTGAATCTGACCGTTTTGAATCAGATTCAGGCCACTTTCATATGGGGTTCTAAATCAGATACATATCTGATCTTTAGGAAGTTGACTGCAGTGTTAACAGGCAAACAAAAAAATTAGATCTGAGAAAAGATAAGAATTGAGCATTAAAGCCTGCGGTGTGAACGTAGCCTTAGAGCAGTTATGTCTAGAGTCAGTGTTCTCACCTCCAGCTCCAGGAAGAGTCTCCAGCTTTCCTCCCACTGGTGAACTCCATCAAAAAGCTCTTTGTGATCCTCGTAATGCTGCCTCAGGCGCTGGATCTCAGCATCGTGCACACTTAACAGCTCTTCGGTGAAATCCTCTAAAACAATCAGAGTCTTAGCACTTTAAATAGCCCAACATTGTTATGAATGAAACAGTTAAAATGTACAGCAAAATAGCCTACCACTAAAATATGGTGTAAAATCCTGCCGCTGGTCAATGCTGAGGAAACATTTTTCCCAGAACACAGCGATCTCAGAGCGGATGGCCTCAGTAACATTCCTGATGTTTAGCAGTTTGAGCTCCTCCAGACGCTGGACTTCTGCTTGTAACTGGATATAAAGAGAAAAGTGTGTGAACTGAAGAGAACACCAGAAGCCACACTGCGAAACATCCAACAGAAATCTGTTGAGCGAATCTCACCGCCTCCAAGTTTCTTTTCCTGGATGCGACCATGTGTTCGTTGAAGGCCTCCCTCTCCTCCTGAGGAACCTGCAGCCTGTCCCACAGCTGCTGGATCTTCTCTCTGTGACTCTCACACATCGCCTCGTTCTCTGCTTTGCGCTCCTCCAACTGCAACAGAAACAAAGAAGCATCAGCCAACAAAACTCCTGCACTGACTGTGACCATGTGTGTCCTTTAATTAGGCCTTTATTTAAGGCCTAATTAAAAGACAGATGGGGAGTGGACCCACCTTAAGAGGCGCCTGACTCTACCAAGTGAACCACAGTCACAGGCTATTCTAAAGACAAATAGGCTTGTACAGGTTATAGGGAGCAATGCTTTTTTTGTTGACAAAACAAAAAACTAAAAAAGGAGATTCTGCTGCTAGCTGCTGTAAAGGTTCAGTTTTTTTTCAGCAACAGGAACGGTCCACAGTCAGCACTCCTGTCTGTCACTAATTGCCATGACATTTTCATTAAGTAATGCATGAATGAATAAACAAATGACTCAGATTTACTATCAGACAATCATACAGGCCAGATTTTACAATGGGCCCACAGTTGCAAACCCATGCTCTAAACATATTCTCAAGTAAAATGCATCATGTATAATCAAGAGAAAATGTAATTTTGCCTATCACATAGCCAGGCAAGTACACGGGTGCAGAGTTAAACTGTGAGTACACCAATGAATGTCTTGTCTATAAAATCCTACATGGAATGTTTCGACCTCCACTCAGTGATTTTGTTAGCATAAGAACAAATTCACATCTCACAAGAAGAGCTTTGAGAGGAGACTGCATTATTCCACTTTGGATAAGCAACTTTAGTCAGTAAGCCTTTTCTGTAAGGGCTTTGCAAGAATGGATTGCAACAGTTTATAGTTTTACAGTTTTATCAGAACTTGACGACATTTCTTCATTAAAAGAACAAAGAACAGCAGTGAGTTGTTTTCTTTTCTTTTGGCCCGTAAAGATGTGACACACAGAACATTCATCCAATCACCCTCTGAGTATTTTTTTTTCCCCAAAGGCTCTGCCCTTTCCCAAACGTTGTATACCGAAGGTTTTCCAGATGGATGTGTGAAACACATCCATCTTGTGTGTCAGATTAGGTCTAATATGCTGCCTCAGGGGAATTTTACGTGGTGCTTGTTGATACTAACATTTGTGCTTTTTTGTTGAACAGTGTCCTGCTGTATTCATGTAAGTGGTTGCATGCATGTCTCACTGACGTCTGTTTAATGGGATTTACTCAGCTGATGCTTCCTATCCGTTATCAGTCATGTTGTTTTCGTAACATCCTGTCTGAATGTTTTTATTTCAGTTTTCCTAATGCTGCTGCCTGTCTGTAAAGCATCTTTAAAGTATTTTTTGTTCTTGTTCCCTTAACATTGCTTCAGATCTGCGTTGTGTAGTTTATAACATTTGTTAATGCTGTCTCGCATTTTTTAACACTTGCTTATTTTTGCTGTTTTTCATGCATGCTTTCTGTATTCTGTGACTGTGACTACTTACCTGCTCCCTCAGATAATGACATTTTATATCTACACATAGTTTAAAGTAATTTTCATTGTAGGGCATTGCTTGCACTCTGTTAACTCTGTTTTTGTTCCGTTTGTTTATTTCCCTCACCTTTTCTTGTAATATTTTGTATTTTTAGGGAGCTAAATTCAACACTTGGCCATGGAAACTAGCTTTCTGGCTAATTCACAGGAACATTGATAAATATGCACTATTCCTACAAAATAAAATTAATCAATTAAAGTATGATTGAAGCTCGTTACCTGACAGAGCAGCAGTTTGAGTGATGTGATGTTTTCTCTGGAGAGGCAGAAAGAGTCTTCGTCCTCACAGACGACGTCCTTCTCAAAGCTAGTCTCAGGGATGTGGTCCAGCTCCCCCATGTACAAGATGATCTGTTTTTTAAGGTCTGTGAACTCAGCATACCGCTTTGCCTGGAAAATGAGAGCAGCACAACAATCAGCAGGAGAACAGATGAGACTGAGCTCAAGGAACAAAGCTCTGTTAGGATACAGAGTATTTAGCATAAATAAGGGCTTCTATCTTTATCTACGTTTTGTAGAGATTGTTATAATGCATTTATTAGAGATGTCAGGACGGGGGAAACGATTAGAAAAGTAGGATGAGATGGTGGGGAATAAGAGTCGGGCAATCTATGACATTTTCTTAAGGTATATTAGCTTTTAAAAGGAGGTTGGGGCAAGACTTGACTATAAGGACATGTGATAGACTGTTTTAAATACTTATTCTCAAACTGTCCTCAAAATGTTCTTTCAAGTCATAACATGTCAACCTGCAGGGAAAAAAAGGTTCTCAGGGCGCACCTATATTCACGTTGACTTCTATGAGCAGCTTCTGAAAAGGTCCCAAACAAGACAGATTAAAATTTTATCAACCTTAAAGAGCAGATAATTTCACCTTCTCTTCGTTCTGGTTGGCGATGTGCTGACGGAAGTTCTCCAATTGTTCCAGGGAGGGGACCGAGTCTGGAGCGATGCCGTAGGACATGGAGCAGAGGATGTCGCAAAGGTCCTGGTCCTGCTCCAGGAGAATCTTCAGCTGCTGCATCCGCTGATTCTTCTCCTTCATCAGAGCCTCCACCTGTGTGCGGATGTTCTTCTCCTGCTGGAGCATGCTGACGCCACTCTCCTCCTGAACATGAGGAGGGGAGAACAAAGAATTCAATAAACAAAAATTACTGTTTATAGCAAAGACAATGCTTGAGCAGGCCAGCACAAGTATAATAGCTGACCTTTCTTTATCAAATCAGTGTAATCATGGTGTGGGCATAAAAGAAGAGGGACATGGAGGAGAGAAAGAGAAAGACAAATAAGGATACTGATATGTCCCTAAAACAAACGCACAGATTAAGATGTGATGTTGCATGTTAAACTGAAGCTTCCTATGGCTCTGTTTTAATAGTTTCTGCTTACTGATGATGCTGCCCTGCATTTTAATTTAGAGCAAGTACTACGATATGCACCATCAGACAGGCAGATGTGATTACTGAGTGTAATGTTAAACAATTCAAAACATGGGTAATGTTATTTGAGGGTCTTTTATGCAGGCTAATAATAACAATTCTTATCTAAAAAAGAAACAGGGGGCGGCTTGGGTTTGGTTCCAGCCTGTGGCTCCTTTCATGCATGTCATTCCACACTCTCTCACATGTGATTCTGACTCTATCCACTGTCCTACTTTGTAAATAAGTGCATATAAAGATATGACTACAGGTAATCAGAATATAAATCATTTTAGACAATGATGCAACATAGTAAGCAGATAAACACAGAAATTACCTACAAAGCAACAAAGATCTTTTATCTTTTGCATGGAATTCAATAAGTTGTTTCTCTGATGCTGTAAAATCTTTTCTTACCTCAAACAATGGGAGCTGTAGTTCCAGGCAAAGTTTCTCCATTTCTGTCCTGCATTTTCCAATGCTGCTGATCAGCCTCTCTTTCAGAGATTCCTCCTCCTTGATCATCATTTCCAGTAAGTTCTGGTGAAAAAAAGGAAAATAAATCATAATTAATAAAACATCAGCGTGGTTTCAAGACAGAGGCGGTATTTTTTTGCTTGATGATGGAAAGCAAAAAATACCGTCTGCTTCTGTAGCGTTAGCTGTGCAGCAGGTATATCAGTCCCCCCCAGATCTAAAAACAGCTTGCACCGACAACTAAAGGAAACTAACCTATTACTAAGACTATAGGAATTATGGCAATGGGCGAATTTACCAAAATGTTGAAGTATCCCTTTAATTATAGCGGGGGTGGAGGCATTAGGAAGTTATTCTTGTGTCATGGCAATTTAGGATGCTGTCTGACGATTAACAAAAGGTAAAAATATCCCAAAGTTGAGGATTCTGCTTGCGGTTCCACTCTCACGTTGGGAGTGCCTGGAGTCATACAACCAAAATATCAAAAATGCCAGAAATTCAGCAGTCAGGCCGTAGTCGGCTGTCGTATCCCACTGTACACTGCAAAACAAATTACTCAAACATTGTGGATGAATCGGATCAAATTTGCATAATTTATGCCCGACTTAAGGGCTATTGCTATATTTATATAGGAATTAAAATCACTGTAAACAATGGCATCCATTCATCCATTTTCTATACTGCTTATCCCATTCGAGGTCACGGGGGGGCTGGAGCCTATCCCAGCTGTCACTGGGAGAGAGGCAGGGTACACCCTGGACTGGTTGCCAGCCAATCGCAGGGCTGACATATAGAGACAGACAACCAGACACCAATTCATCTAATGAGCATGTTTTTGGTGGTGGGAGGAGTCGAGTACCCGGAGAGAACCCACGTGTGTACGGGGATAACATGCAAACTCTGCACAGAAAGGCCCTGACCGGGAAGCAAACCAGGGACCTTCTTGCTGTGAGGCAACAGCGTTAACCCCTGTGCCGTCGTGCAGCCACAATGGCATCCAGTAAAGAGATAAGGGTGATTGAAGCTACAGAGATAGTTTGACCAGAATCACTAGGGTGTAAAAACAATTAAATCAGCGTATATTAAGGACAGTGCATCTGAATCTAAAACAACTGCAAATACTCAGGAAGCTCACAGCCAATAGAGCAGACAGAGGTGTGTGCCCTAAATTATTTCAAATTAATAACAATAATAATAATGAATAAAAAGGATAACTGTAATTATTTCCAAAATTTACACTATAATTTTACCAAATTGAATGTTCTACTTTAAAAAAAAAAACATTGGTACGGGTCTATCACCATCCAAAACAAGATTTTCATTTCCTGTTCATCTTAGAAAAAAATGAAAAGTAAAGATCTGATCATGGTTTCAGACCCCAAATACTATACATATGTCTGCCTTCAAAACACTGTTAATATTGGCAATCATTTCAAATATTGTCTTAGTCTATAGTCTTAGTCTTTAGATTAAAATGTTCTTTAGGAAAACTCAAAAAGTCCAATCTTAGTCACAACATTTATACTCTTTGGACTGATTCAATCAACCAAATTGTAAAATGAAAATGACTGTAAAAAATCATAATAGTGATGCACAATGTTTATGGCACATTAGTCTCGTCTCCCTCATGGGGAAAATGGTATTTGACTAACATTTTAGTCATAGTTTAAGTTATGAAATCAACATTAACCTAGCGAGCAGAAATGTCTCGTTTCCCCCTGAGCAGTTAAGTTTCAGTAAAACCCCCACCCACCTGTGTCGAAACTTGTTAATAACATAGGTCAACAGTTAACCTCCACTGTACAACATGAAAACAGCATTTTCAGACTGATCAGGACTGTAATCACGAGTGCTGATCAGTCTTTAAACGTCTCACCTTTATGTGGTTTTTGACCACATTAGTCCTCTGTAGTCTCTGATCCTCTGGGATCCCGATTTCCTCCCAAATGTCCTTCAAATGGATCAGCGCTTTATTCAGGCAGGACACCGCCTCTGCTGCAAGCACCTCGCTACAGAAACACAGACCAGGGTGACAACGTGAACTACCGTATCAGTGAAATAAAATCTTTGTGAAACATTCACAGCGCACAAAATCCACTCCTAGGAACGAGCTAACGGCTGTTTTTTGCAGTTAGCTTAACTTTAATGAGAGTTAGCATAACTAGCTATGCCATTTTCCCTACCCTAAGTGTTCAATCAGGTTTTTTTTCAAAGTTAAATGTTCCTATTTGACACGAACATAAAAGACTTTAGACTCACCTCCTCCTCATTATTTAATTCCAGACTCTGTGAACTGGTTAAAAACAACCGATACTTGTCAATAAGACAAGTTCAGCTCCGTCTCGGTATGCTCTGTCTCTCCTGTCCGTTGCTACTCGACAGTTCAAAATACGTGTACAACGATGTCCCGATCGCTGATTGGCTATTTGAACGGATACGCTTGTTTAGTTAAACCGACACCGCCCACTAAAAACTTTTGCAGCCAGTCATATTGGGATCCCGCCCACCGAAATGGGACTGGTGTAATAAACCAACTACAAAGTTTTGTTGGGGTCACAGTTGCATAGTACTTAACAAGCAATGGCTGTTCAAAAACTGTATGCATTAACCATGCCTCCAAGAAACCAGTAGGTGGCGGTATAACACAATTTACGGACCAACAGAATAAAAGAGTGATTTAGTCCTTCTATACAATTCTGACAAAAAAAAGGAAAAAAAACACATCAAAAACATTTTAAAATTAAAAAAGTGATCAAAATATTACTTAAAAAAACATTGGTAAATCACATTAGAAGTCTAAATAGCATTTCGATAATTTAGATACAGTGCTTAACTAATTTATTAGACCACATCCAAAGTAAGGTTTATGCCACAGCTGCCCTAAATTAACAGATTAGTAATTACCAAAGTCATTTTTTATGTTTCTGCAACGGTTAATACACCGATATGTAGAAGCTCTTTGACCGAAATGATATTTTTTATGCTAAAATATAACTATTGTTGTTTTCCATGAATTTTCAAATTTACTGATTTACTAAAAAACTGAAAAAATATTAAAGCACATTAATATTTCTTGATTAATATGTCAAATTATAGTTATTTACTTGTATTCCTGAACAGAAAAATGAGTTTTAGTGGTTGAATGTTATGTTTGTTATGCTTGAGCAATTTCTGTGCTGGAGCAAAGTTTTGTTTGCTGGTTTTGCACAGATAATATTTTGATACAAATACTGAACTTTTTTTTTTTTGTCACATCTGAAGTTTAACAGCGTGGGAATTTCAGCGTAGGACTGTCAAATTAACAGCATAAAAATTCCCCAAAGAGAAAGAACGTTATTTTCAACTCAACTCCTCAAAAATACCTTCAAAAAGTGATGTCACTTCCTGTAAGTGGGTTGATGGGAAATGTAGGGTATTTATACTGTAGGTGAACGGTGAATAACCACAATCTAACAGAGTGGTGCTTGATTTAATGGGGACACACAGTTAATTATAAAAGCAAGTGAAAAATGTTTCTATTGATGTATATTTATAATCAGAGGGAGTATATGCTGATCTATACGATAAAAAATCCATTTATAAATGTATTTCTTGTAATATTGAACATGTGTCTCACTGAATCTTGTAGATTGTACCTGGGGCATGTTAAAAATGAGCCTTCGAGGGGAAAAATTAACTTAAATAATTAGAAATACATTTACATATGTTTAATTTTAAAGAAGGAATGACCCAAAAGTTTGGATATGTCTTTCAACCAAGAATTTGAACATGTTACAAATTTCACCGCTCTTAGTTCAGTGAGCTGGCCCAGTTTTACCCACAGAAATGAAGACTGTGAATTTAATCATGTTGTCGGGGGCGTTTCACACATTCAACACATCTCTATCCATTCCACCGCTGTAACCATAGCAACAGCTTCTAGTGTTGATCATCCCAAGATGGCGGATGAGGAAAGACCCACGGCGGTGAGTGCAAACCCAGAGACTGCTATTGTTTTCTCGAGTTAACAGAAATATTTTTTCTCAGAGGATAGACAGATTGACACCTACCGAGCAGAAGTCACGGAAGGTCTCGGCCCACCGCTAAAATAACGGCTGTAGTTGAATGTTAGCTTCGTGGCTAACCACTTCTAAGTCGGAGCTAAGTTGATTAACGGTCAGCTATCTGTTCCCGGACCCTGTCTTTAATCTCACTGAATTAAGGGATAGCCCAAGATCATATGGCTGAATTCAGGGCATGACTAACAGAGTATAAATACATGGAAATTGTAACCGTAATGGTCGATAGCCAATCATTAGCTGTCGTTTACTGTGACATATTTGGGGTAAGCTAAGGTTATTAACTGTCCTACTGATTAACATGTACTCATTATGACTGATTAGTGTAACAGATGGAACCTTTAGCGTAAATTTTACCCTGCAGTGTAGAGAATACTATTACATTCTTTCAACTCCAGTGGCCTAAAGCAATCTACAAGTGAGCCAAATATGGGAAAATATGTGAAGCAAAACACTGGGATTGCGCATGCGTACACCTGCAAACTAGGTAGCTGACAGTCTGATTACACCCAGTTGATATGTGGACGACTGGCAATATGTTCAGTTAATCCCTGGTTAAAATGTAAGGGTGGTATGGATTCATTTTTTCTAATTGTTGTAGATTACTGTAATTAAAGTTTGACACTTGTGGTGATGTTGAAGAGACACTTCAGTTTAGGGCTGGACAATAAATTGCCACTTGCCACAATATGGCCTGCTGCAATTTACAAATCGCAGAAGCTGCAATATTTCTTTAACTTAAAATATGATTTAAAAAAATATCAGTTTCATACATTCATTTCTTGCAGCAGGAGAGATTTTATGCACAATATGCAAATATTCAAATGTCATTTCCTTAAGATAGTTTACAAAAAATCCTCCTTTTCTTGTTTTATGTATGTTTTTCTTAATCAAAACAAGTGACATAAAAATGATAATCCCCTACTATAAAGCAATTGATAACAAATTTGCAATATGAGCAAAAACAATTGCAATTATTTATTCTTTTCATTGGTCTGCCCTGGTTTATTCTAATATTGATGAAGCTTAGCGTTAGTTCACAGAAGTCATACCCCCAGCCACGATCAGCTGATAGACAGCTGATACCAAGTATCACCTCCCAGCTCCCACAGCCAATCACAGCTCTTTCTGTCAACACAGTGGTCCATTTAAATATGACATACTTCTCACTACTCGCTGCTTGCATTAATGCTGATACACCATGCTGCTGCTGGTAAAGCTTAACCTCCTCCACCCCAGCCACCTCCTTTATAGCTTAAAGCGTGTTGCACCATCGTATTCAGATTCATGCTACTATAGATTAATTACCTCTGAAATAATGTCACTGTTTTCAACATTGTCATAAATGCATCTGTCCATATGGGGGTTTCTAGCTAAGGTTCCTGGAACAACAAAGTATGCTGCTTGACTAACCCAGGGAGCTTCTTTTTAGCAGAACCTTCTCCTCGAAGTAAAACTGCATATCTACTTTATAATAAAAGGGTTTAATGTATGATGAGTGTTCTTGACTGGTTCAAGGTTATTATATAGAATGATAACCTGATAATAATCTTATATTAAATCACAATCACCATATGGGGGAAAAAATCGCAATTAGATTATATTTGCAAATCGTTCAGCCCTACTTCAACTGTAAAAACTTATTGTTGGAACATAAATATTGTATATATAAATGTTACAAATCTTGTTTGAGTGTATAGCAGTGTTAATTTTGTCGACTAAAACTATGACTAAAAATGTTCGACAGTCTTTTTTTTCCATGACAAAAACTAGACTAAGACCAACAAAAATAGATCTGTGATGACTAAAACTGACTAAAATGTAATTTAGTTTTCACGGGACATTCAAAATTAATGATATTTCTCCACTGTGGGTAAATCTGTCAAAAACAATGCATTTGTAGCTATTCGACCTCTCAGCTGTAGAAAGCAGGGACCTCAGGTTTGGCAGAGTGCAGAGAACACAATACAATGATCTGGTACCAGATTTAAACAAGAGAATAAATGTTGGGACTAAAAGTAAAGACTAAAAGATGAGGACTTTTTACAGACTAAAACTAGACTTAAATGTTTTTGAGTTTTCGTTGACTAAAACTAGACTAAAACTACAAAAGGTAGAAATGACTAAAATGTGATTAAAACTAAAAGACGTCATCAAAAGACTTAGACTAGAATTAAAAATATCAAAATTAACACTGGTGTATAGCATAGGGGCGTTGGACTCCTGTACCAGTTTGGCTCTCCACCCTAGTGTTTTTTTTGTTTAGTAAGGACTGTAGCACCACATTATGTAATAATGCTACATTTTGTAAGCCACTAAGCGGTTAGAGTTAGGGCAAGGTAGTTGGGTAGGGCATACATTGGAGCCCACCTTAAGTCCTAGGGTTAGGGTTATTACATAATGCGGCATTATTACATAATGTGGCGCTACAAGGACTATCAACTTTCAAAACTAATAAACTAATTGCAGCAGTTATGAAATTGGAAAAAAGGATGAAATTATTAGCCGTATATAACTCAAAGAACACTGCCCCCACAGTGAAACACTGTGGTGGGAGTATTATGCTGTGGGAATGCTTCATTGAGTTTGGAACTGGGAATCTGGTAAAGGCTGAAGGAATCATGAAGAAAGAAAGATATGTAAAGATTTAGAAAGAAAACCTCGAGCAGTCAGCAGCTAAACTGGGTCTGGGCCATCTCCTTGTCTTCAACACAACAACCCGAAACATCCGTGGCTCCTGGTGAAGAACTACCTCCAGAAGACCAAAGTGAACCTTATTGACTGGCCTGACCAAAGCCCTGACTAGAATCCCATTGAAAATCTGTGGGGTGAATTGAAGACCAAGGTCCATGCCTGAAGACCATCAAATCGGGAGGAGCCTGAGAGATTGGCCAAAGAAGAATGGGCTGGGATTCCTCAGGAGACTGCAGGCTGTTATCCAGCAAGAAGGAGACACAACTGACCATTAGGGGGATCATCATTTAAAAACCAGGGAGTCTTTGTTTTTTGTGAAATAATTTTGTTTTTGTGGGCAAAGTGGAATCATGTTAGCATCCAAAATAAAACTAGACTCTTTGGAAAAGCTGGGTTAAGATCAAGATTCCTTGCTCTGTTTATCAGTACTTGGAAAGAAAAAAATACGTTTTCTTACAATTTCACCCTCTGTTCTTGTGTCCCACACTTCCTTATCTAAATACTGACTATATAGAATTGCACATGAATACAAAGTTCCAGATGTTAGTCTGAGCCTTGACAAGTATTTCTCTATAGCCTAACCACACTTCACTATCTTAAACTTTTTGGGCTTATGATCAGTGCTCTGCTCATAACACACCTGTTGTTGTAGATGTTGATGCTGTAGAGTGAATTTTGTATTGTAATCTATAAAGCTGTTAATTATTATTATTTTTTTGTGTCTTTGATATTTCAGCTCAGTGTTCCTACTGAAGCCAAGAAACGCCGGGCACCCAAAGGTAAGAGACTACTAACTGTCATCTTAGAAAAGAGATTTTCAAATGCAGTTCTCTTAAAATATGGGTGTCAAACTCAAGGCCCAGGGGCCAAATCCGGCCTGTGGGATGGCAAATTCCAGCCCGCGAGATTATCTCGTATTTCTGTTATAACTGGCCCATCATCCTTGATGATTTAAGATATCCTTGTTAAGTCATACAATCTAAAAAAGTAAGGGGTAAAAATATTTAGAAAAGAAGTCAGGAATGTGGGAAAAGAAACTAATTTGTGTTTTAATCTCATATTTTCAATTTTGCATCCCACAATTAGAATCAAATTTAGGACTTTGACTTTTTATTTCATACTTTGAGCATTTCAACTCATAATTTTGACTTCGTACAATATTTTAAACTTAAGGATTCGTAATTCTACATTTTTTGTCATATTTTTACCTTTTTAACCAACTATTTGTATTTTATCTCATATTTTTAACTTCAAACTTTGACTTCATAATTCCATAGTTTGACCTTTTAAACTCACAATTTAAAATTTGAATCATATTTTGACTTTTAATTTCATGATTATAATTTTTTTTCATATTTTGACCTTTTGAACTCATGATTTTGTCTTTCTTTCTTTCTAAGATATTTGCCTTTAAAAAAACATCATTTTTCAATATCATGTTTTGACCTCTTTAAACTAACAAATTTACTTTTCTCAGACTGTGAGCCTTTAAAGTTATCTTTTTAAATGTCAAATTCATTTCTCAGTGCTAAGTTTTTTTCATATTTTATCAGTGGTGAAATGAGGTTGACAGTTTATGGTTAAAAAGGTGACCCTATTAGGCCCTCGGGTTAGACCTGAATCCAGAATCTGGCCCCTGCTGTGATTGAGCTTGACATCCCTGTCTTAAAAGAAAACTCTCAATGTTGTAAATGTGTGACAAATTTTCTGTGCTTGCTGGAAGACAAAGCAAAGGTAGCTTTAAATGAGTTCTCCTGCAGAGGTCACCCTTACCCTTCTCTCTAGCGTCTCCTAAAGGAAGAATCTGCATACTGTTGCTGGCCATGCTCTAGATATTAGTGTGTGGACCTAAAATGATGTTTTCTTGATGTAGAAATGAACATTTTCTTTTACTGAGCACATAATCCTGTTGCCTTATTTTCTATTAAATTAAGCTCTGCGAGGGATCACAGGCCTGTAAGAGCAATGAAGTTCATGCCAACATTATCACCATGCAGTGATCTAGGACATGTAAGCTCTTAATGTTGAAACTTAGTCTAACTTAAGGAAGTCAAGCATGTTAATAGGTTGACTGAATAATATTATTATCAAAGCAGAAAGTAGACATGGATTTTTAGTGGTTGGTGTGATAAAAGTAGAGTACACAGTCCTGTCTGATGGTGTACCATAGCTACAGAACATTCAGAAAGTATTCAGACCCACTTCACTTTCACAAAAGAGCCATTAAAAAGCATATAGAGCTGTAAGAACATACTCTCCAAACAAATGTAAAAACAGGGATACCAATGGAACAAAGCTGATATACATATAGTAATAGCCCAAATTTAAAACATCTCTTATGAGGTGATTTAGGTGCATTAGTTAACTTCTACAGGAAACCCTGACTTGTAATGTTATCAGTGATATTAAACAGAGGGGTCAAGTAACTAAGTACAAACACTTCATTACCTTACTTAAGTAGAAATTTTGGGTGTCTATACTTTACTGGAGTAATTATTTTTTAGCCTTTTTACTTCTACTCCTTACATTTTCAAGCAATTATCTGTACTTTCTACTCCTTACATTTTAAAAATAAAATGTAAGGAGTAGAACAACGTATGTAGCCTAGTATGAAGATGTCCGTGGCAGAGACTCAAGAGAACTTGAGCGAAATGTCCCAACCAATCACCAGTGAGGAGGTTGGTTGTACACATATATGGTTTTTGCAAATTCTTTCGATTTGCAGTATACCAAAACGTGTTCATTTTCAATGGGCATAAATGTGTGCATCCCAGATTTTTCAACATTACATTTTAATATAACATTATAGTCATTATAGCCTTTAGAAAAATGTTTTTTGGGGAGGTGGGGTAGTGCACTATAAGCCCCTGTGGCGCAGCCTAAGCTTTTGTCCTTAATGGTATTTTTTCCCCCTTATGTTACTTTTACTTTTATACTTTAACTAGTTTTGAAACCAGTACTTTTACACTTTTACTTGGGTAAAAAGCTTGAGTTGATACTTCATCTTCTACAGAAATCTTTATAAACCTAGTGTCTATACTTCTACCTGAGGAATGAATGTGAATACTTTTGACACCTCTAGATATAAAATACTACATATTAAAAGTTTGTTAAAATATAAAAAATATAGGATTCTCACAGCTGCTTGTATGAATTTTTACTCCCATTTTGGGCAAAACACATCAAAAAGTGATCAGTTTGTTTCTCTTCAGTCCATTTATATGAGTTATTTCTTAATGTTATTGTTGCCCCATTTAGTCTGTTTTTGTGGTATTTCTGCCTAAACTCTGACACACTTTAGAGGAGAACACATTTTTTGCTGCCGGTTATGAGGCAAAATCACTTTCCAAGACCAAGGTTTTTGAAGTTTTCTGTGGTAAAACTTCCCAAAAAAATTTTCATCATATTTTTCATTACACTCTCTGCATGTGTCTTTTGATCTCAGCATGCTGTTCCTCTGCTCTTATCCCCTTTACACAGATGGTTGAGGCAATTTGAAACCAAATCTGTCTCAGAATTAGCCAGATCAAGTATAACAACAAGGAGAATCCTCTGTGTTTGGGTGAAAGTTTTTCACGGGACTATATTTAGGGCACCTCATGCTGTGCTGTTCTTCCTTCCTCCTTCCTACCATTATATCATACAGCTAATGCAGGGGATACACGTCTGCCATGTTTCCCATCTTTCTGCACCAAATGCGCCCTGCTTTTGTGTATGTGGAGATTGGAGCACCGCAGGGCCACAGCTGAAACCCAGAGACAAGAATATTATTGCTGTCTCAGCAGGAAGAAAGCGGATTAGGGCGCTACAAATAGGGCCATTTTGGATCTTGACGGGGCAAACGTGTGAAGCCCGTGCAGTTTCACACTCAGCGATGGAGTGGATTTCTCTGAAGTTTCTGGAAGAGGCTCCAGTTCTGACGGCAAATCAGCAGAGTGCTGCTTGAAGTGCTGACAGATAAAAACAGAAGGGAGCTTTAGTGTAATTCACACTGTATTCTTTTACACAGGCAGTTCATTAATGATATCCCCTGATGTCATTGGCAGACTTCGTTTCACACCGCCTTGGAGCCTATTTTTAGCCTCTGAGGAAGGTAGTAGGTGCTAGATAACAGGATTACCAGAATCAAACTGGCTTGAATTGAAATGACGTTGGCTTCCTTGTGAAATGAAATGTTGAACTCCACTGGGGAGAAGACTTGGAGTATTGTGGTTTGCTTCTTGAGGTTACCTAACCCTTTTTAAAGCTTTGTGCTGCTCATACCTCCAGCCTCCCTCTTTCACTCTGTCTCTACACTTTCTCTCTTCTGTCACAAGCACCTGGCTTGCAAGAGACATTGTTGCCCTGGCAACGGAGAGAATATCTCAGCCTGCAGTGACATTAGAAAAGTGACAGAAAAAAGAACCGTGTTTGTGATGAGAAACTTGCTTACAAGGTGACATTTACAGCGAGTTGGTGAATTGATTATGGGTTAGTGCTAAGTTTTTGGTGGAAGTGTTAACATCTGTGTTAACTGTCAGATCAAAGACTCTAAGTGGATGTTTTTCTGCTTACATGTTTAAAAGGACTTTAAATTTAAAATAGCCCATTAAACCGACATAGCTCTTCATATTCTTAATTATCTGTTGTTTGAGTTAAAGCTTGCTTACAAGTAAGAGATGAATTCACTTTGGTGTTTTCTTCACTTTAAAGACCTTGTAAAGTGAAAATGAATCTGTATTTAGTTTTGGTATATGATAGGCCACTGTGTTATGAAGCCCCAGGTCAAATTTCAGGCAAACAAAACATCTCTAGGTTTAAAATTAAGCTTCAAAATAATGAGAAATTAGGTAGTAAAGTCTAGGATGGTGTGGGCATGTCTGTTGAATCAGCTGAAGCCATGCCCACTCAGGAAAAATACTATTGTCTCAAATTTTAAAAGATGCTGGAATCTGAATTGAGGAAAGCACTCACTTCATTACCCTGCCCTTTGACCATACGTTGACCTTAGAAGAGGAGACCAAGTCTGTTTTTCTGCCTCAGATCTCTGCTATGATGCTTTAAATGATCTATAGACCACTGTGGCTGATAGATTTGGGAAATTTATCTCACACTGAACAAAAAACAGCATTTAACTGACTGTTAACTATCATTAATGGCAGTGACATCAGCTCTGTGATTTTATTTTGTATGCTATAGGGGCGGGGCCTTTCCCCACTGTGGGCTGCTAACATCATGAGTCAACATTTTGGCCCCACCCAAATTAAAATCAGCCAGAAAAGAGTTGAAAAACTTTCTTATGTCTAAATCCAAAATTCAGTCACATGTAGATCTCAGTGTTTTCACATGTTTACAGCAACCATATTCCAACATATTTAGTGTGTTAACGCACAAATTTTGGATTTCACTTTACAGGGTCTTTAACATAAGCACTTTCCAGGATTATTTAGCTGTAGACTAAGTATGACAATAATTGGGCACAAGGTAATTAAATGCCCTGATAGTAAAACTCCTCTGGCTAGCATATGGGCCAAATGAACAGCAAAGATATGGCCCACATCTGGGACATGAATGATGGCCCTAATCTGGCCCAAGTGTATGACAGCATTGTCTGAAGCATCTGCCAGGAACACACCAAATGAAATAACTGCTATGACTGGGTCTCATATGGAAGACATTTATGGGTGAATTTTAGTAAGGCCCCATGGCCCTTTGGCTACGTTTACAATGCAGGCCTTAATGCTCAGTCCTGATCTTTTCTCAGATCTGATTCTTTTGTTTGCCTGTTCACACTGCAGTCAACTTCAAAAAGATCAGATATGTATCTAATTCAGAACCACATACAAAAGTGGCCTGAATCTGATTCGAAGCGGTCAGATTCAGTGTGACTTGCGCTGTTCACACTGTCAGAAAAAAATCAGATACGAGTCACATGTGAGCCAAAAAATCAGATTCAGGTCACTTTTAACTGCAGTGTGAACGTAGCCTTAGATAGCCCACATACACTAAACACCCTACATTTCCCAGAACCTAACCTCACCTGCACCAAATCTTTCACTGGGCCCAATTAGGAGCAAATGATGGACCAGGTCTGACCCAAAGCTTATCTTAATGTTTAAGTCCGGTGTCATGATAAGAGATTTTTAAATTATCACTTCACTGCAAAAAGAATCACACAAATCTGTTAGGTTTCCAAAAAATGATTTTTAAAAGGGGAGCCCAAATGCAGGACACACGAAAGTTTATGAAAACAAAAGGCAAAATTCCAAACAAAACTACTACCTAAAAAGGATTCATTTGAGTCCACTGAAAAAACTACAAACACAAAAAGCTGATCAAGGAACTCGAGAATAACCCATACTTGGAGAAACACAAGAGGCAGAAGGTATATGACAAACCAACAATGACTGAGAGTCCCACAGAAACTAACAGACCGGGAGTGATTAGACTTAGGTGTGATAAACGGGACACAGGTGAAACTCATGAGGGCAGTCAAAGAGGAGGGAGAACACAAGGGCAGGAAGAAAACTAGAAATCAAACTCAGTGGAAGAAAACTTAAAAACAAAACAGGAAACGCTAATAAAACTAAAGCTTAAAGTGAAACACCACCCAATACAATCCAGACCAAAACAGATCAAATACATGTAAAAATATAAGGAAATGTAAATGTAGAAAAGACGTATTGGGGTGAAAAGGTCTAATTTTGGGGTCAATTTGTATGTGACTGATTTCAAAGTCTGGGTCAGCTTCAGCTGGTTTTTTTAAATCTCTATTCTCCCACCATCTCTGTCAAAGTAATATTTGGGCCTTCAGCTATACAAGTTTACCAGAGGTGAAATTCCCTTCAAGTTTGCAGGTATGGCAGAGTGTTTGTGGTTGACGTTTGGCCTTCTTATGCTATGCCATGCCACATTCTGGCTAAGGATGCCTGATAAATGCCACATGTGGCCCAGAAGTTGATGCTATCAGGGTAAAAGGTCATTGGAGTTTATGCATCATAGTCCTCTTATATATTTTTTCTGTTCCCAGCTCCGGAGCTTCCCATTGTGGAGAGAAGAAACTGGCTAATCCATCAGCACTACATCCGCAAAGACTATGACACCTGTAAGGTAGAGTACCTCCATTCTTACGGTGCTCCTGTGGTTATCTCTCTTATAGACCTTTATCTGTGCTCGGTGCTGATCTGATTGACCTTTAAGATTTTATCAGGAAGATAATGAATGTCTGGAGTGCACAGGGTTCTGTCTAATACTGTACTCTATTACAGCATAATTCTCTGTATTGACCCGTGTATTCCCACATGATACCAGCAGCTCCTTATTAAAATCTCTGAACAGATGCCTGTTCTTGTTAGTGTGACCGGACAACCTCTTCTTTCTCACTCTCTGAAAATTCAGTTATATAAGACAATAATGAGAAGCTGCTTCTAAAGTGATTGGTATATTAACTGCAGATTAAACTGAATGCTTTAGCAGTCAATAATGATTTGTTGATATCTAATCCACTTTATTTATAGGGCACATTTCAAATATATTACATGCTTGGTCTGGGATAACCATATTTTATTTTTAATGCAAATACTTTAGTCAAAGAAACAAAACAATTTTATTTATTCATTCTGTAGTACAATATAGCATTTTATAGCAATTAACTTTTAATTTGTAATGTTAACAGTACTGATGGGCATACTAAACCAAGCTATTTAGAAAGTAATGTCAGACTTCATAGTTAAGCCATAATATACCAGGATACCAGAGAATAAAGTAGAGGGAACTTAAATAATTTTAAAGGAAAAATTATTAAATTATTGCAAGATAAAAAAAAAATCACTAAAAGGGTTAAAGTGGCGCAAGAGGGTGAAAAGAGGTTAAAAGCTGGATAGAGCAGCAACGATGGATTGAGAAAGGCAAAAAGGGCAAAATATGGAATATAGCTGTACACAGGGGTTAGGAAAGGAAGAAAACAGGACAACAATTAGGAAAAGCAAGTGGTAAAATGGGTTATAAGTGGCAAAGTTGGTGGAAGTAAGTGGGGAAAAGTGGTTCAAGAGAGGCAATAAAGGCAAAAAGGGGATTAAGTGAGAAATATGGGTTAGGAAAGACTAAAGGGGCATAAATTGGCACAAAAGTGATGAAAAGCTGTTAAAAAGTTGCAAAAATGGGTGGCTTAAGTAGTTAAAAGAGGTTGAAAAGTAGCAAAAAAAAGGCTAAAAATGGCAGAATGGGCTTAATGTGGAAACCAATGTGGCAGAATGGTTGAAAACAGTGGTGAAAATGGGTTAAAAAGTGGCACAAATAAATAATATGAATGTCAGAACCCAATGAAAGCTTGACACATTTTAGCTCCAAAATGAAGTGACTGTTAGCCAGGACATTAGCCCCACTGTTTCTGATCCAACACAAATGCATTGATATCATCAATGATATCATCAATAAATCTTAACTGGGAATGACCCTCTCTCTGGCTTTTTCAGGGGCCTAGCCAATTCTGTGGGCAGGCCTGTACACCATAGAAGGATGCATCCTCTCTTATCATTAACTCATTTTCTAACAAAATACCAACAGCTGGTTCTCAGCGCATCACTACTATGAAGCTCACTCATGTTTGTGCCTTTACTCCCACCTGCCAGCTTCAGAAACAATGACAAAACAGCCAGGCACTGCAATTTTTACTCTTAGGAAAATACCAAACTTCCAAGCAAACCTTTCGTGGTGATTGTGTCCCAGTGACAACAAAGGGACCCTCTGCCTATTGTGTTTATTTAATTTTTCAGAATTAGCCGTCATTCATTCTCATAGGTTTCAACATCAGTAACATCCAACTCAGTTGTAGAAATGGTATTGTGTTCTGTGTTCATGCAGGCAATCATCAAAGAGCAACTGCAGGAGACTAATGGAATGTGTGAATATGCCATTTATGTTCAAGGTGAGCAGCACTTTTTGTAGTAACCCTGTCTCATTTTTAACATGTTTGATGATAATTAATGGCTACATCAAATGTGGGCTCTGTGGTAGTTGGCGCCCACGCTGTCCCATACATCATTTAGTTTCTTAAAATCAGCTTTTTGGGACCCCCTGCTGTGCCTTTGATTTCAGTGTGTTTTTGTTCTTCCTTGCTGAGTTGAACATCCGCTCGCTCTTTGTGTCTTTATTTCTTGCTACAGCACTAATCTTACGTCTGGAGGGCAAGATCCAACAGTCCCTCGAGCTGTTTCAGAGCTGCGCCATTCTTAATCCCAGCAGCGCTGACAATCTCAAGCAAGTGGCCAGATCACTGTGAGTTTCCTCTCCTCAAGCTTTGGTTGCATTAACCCTTCTCTGTTAACTAAAAGGCAAGCAATGCAGTGATAAGAAGCAAAGTGCTGAACAATTACGGCTGGGATACTGTGGGAAAAAGCTAATCTAAGTCCAGAGACTGTTTATCGGTGTTGTAGGAATGTAAGAGCAGCTACTCAGGGTGCAGCGATTATGACTGAATAATTTATCCTATGGATCATTGTTGCTTATTCTCCCTACAGGTTTCTCCTGGGAAAGCACAAAGCAGCTATTGAATTCTATCACGAAGCTGCAAAGCTGAACGAGAACGACTGGGTAAATAAATGAAACTCTCTAGTGCTGACTTTCTGTTATATGTCATGGTTAGGGAACTTCTTCCCAGTGCAGGCTGTGATCTGCCAAGAATTCACGCTACTATTATTGGATGAACCTCTTAATGATGACGGGTTGTTTCACTGTTAAATCCATGAAATTATGTTTGAGCAGAGATGTTTTCATACACTCAAACTTTAGCATTTAATACAACTGCCAGTAAAGCTGTAGATTTTTTCTCCTCTGAGCTGTGATCTTAAATTATTTTTATAAATGTGAATTTAGCTCAGACATCACCCATCCCTGTTTAATTAAGCATGCACCAACACTCCCAAAGATAATTTAACTCTTCTCTCCCTGTAGGAGATCAGTCATAATCTGGGCTTGTGCTATTTCTTCATCAAAGACTTCAAAAATGTGAGTAGAACTATTTTACCAACACCATGGAAGTATCAGTGTGACTAATGTCCCAATTTTTTGGTAATTGTGATCCTCTGTGTCAAACAGGCTGAGGAGCATCTCAACATGGCTCTTCAGATAAACAAACAGGACAAATCTTTCATGGTGCTCGGGAAGGTTCATTTGCTGGCTGGAGAGAATGACAAGGCGGTAGAGGTCTATAAGAAGGCAGTGGAGTAAGTACACTTAAAGACCCTGTAAAGTGGAAATAGATCTGTTTTTAGGTTTGCTGTATGACAGGTCACTGTGTTATGAACCCTCAGGTCTAATTTCAGTCAGATAAAACATCTCTTAATTTATAAAATTAAACATCAAAATCATGAAAAACGAGGCGCTCCAGGACAGTGTGGGCATGTCTGTTGAATGAGCTGAAATCACGCCCACTCAGAAGAAACAGGATCTCTCAGATTTTAAAAAATGCTATGTTCTAAATGGAGAGAAGTACTTACACCATTGTCCTGCCCCTTGACCTTATGATTAGAGCGCAGCTGCCTGGCTCTGTGCGTGAGAAGAGACAAAGTCCATTTTGGCCCAAATCTCTGTTATGATGCTTTAAATGATCCATAGACCACTGTGGCTGATAGATTTGGCAAATTTACCTCACAATGAACAAAAAGACAGCATTTAACTGACTGTTAACTTTCAATAAAGGCAGTGAAATCAGCTAACAACAGACTGTATTGAGATGCACTGCTCTGTGAGTTTATATTGTAGTGTTAGAGGGGCGGGGTCATTCCACTGTGGGCTGGTGACATCACCAGCCAAGTGGCAACCTCTGGTCCTGACAAATGAAGCCAATGCTAAAGTGCAAAAAATTATAATTCCGTGAGTGTCCACTTGAGGCTGGCTGCAGGAACACTGGAAGTCCCATCTGGACACATGTTAAACAGCCGGTTTTTACACTAGAAATAAACTGGTTTACAGCCTGGTTAAAAAAACAAATGTGTCTCATTAGCTAGTGTCTTCATGTCCGCTCACTGTAAGGGGGATGAATTTTTTTGTACCATAATGATTTAGATTATATTTAGGAAAAACCTCACTGCGGACTGATTGGTGCGTCTCATTTGATTGACAGATAGCTCGACAGGCAGAAGCTATGTTTCTGTCAACCAGAATGCTAGTGAGCTAGCTGACAGGAAATTGCACTTAGTTGGCGGGCCGTTAGATTGATCCAAAGTTCAACATATCTAGAGTGTTAAGACACAAATTTTGGATTTCACTTTACAGGGTCTTTAAAGTGGGCATTGTGAAGAAGATACTGAAGGGCATTAGAATAATCAGACAGTCTAGAATTATTGGTATACTGCACTGTGACTATAGATGAGCATATTTTTTCTTTATATAAAATAGGGCTGGGCAGTTAATTGAAAATTAAATTAAACTGCAGTATGGCCTGCTGCAAATTTCAAAGGTGCAATATTTCTTTGACCTGAAATTAGATTTTTGAAGCAGAGATGCATGACATATGCAGTCATTCAGGTGCCATTTTTTTAGAATTGTCTACAAAAAATCCTACCTTCCTCATTTTTGTACTTATTTTCTTATTAAATATTAGAGTGACAAAAACCCTTCAATGCAACAATTCATATCCAATTTGCAATATGAGTCAAAATCATCAGAATTAGACAATTTTAAAGCATTGTTTAGCCGTTTAGGAATGAAAGAAGTTAAGGAATAATATCAAATTGCAATTGCAATATTGGGAAAAAATGCTGCAATTAAATTATTTTCCAAAATCGTTCAGCCCTAATATAAAAGCTTTTTCTTTAAGATTAAAGTGTAATGTTATCTGTCCATACTTACTGATTAAAGATCCTTAGCATGGTGCACCTTTACAGTGACACCCTCTCAAGACACAGCAAGAGATTGCATAAGCCTTTCTGTTTCAGAGAAGTTTGGTTACTCTGAGGTTTTGTCTTGATTTATTGGATGATTTTCAGTCCTTGTAAGTACTGTCTTTCACACTCACACAAAATCCCAGCTTTTTAACCAGAGGACTCTTATTGTAGCAGTCATTTCTGTTAATTTCCACCTTTGTGACATGTCAAATATTGAAACATGAGGCCGTGCTGCAAATAAAGAAGAGATTTTAGTGTCTGTAATGGAGCTCGATGGCTACCTCCTGTTGGGGTTAAATGAATTGATCAAATAGTCCAACACTAGGGATGCTTTTAATGAGACATACCACTGTGAATCTTATTTTAACTCTGATCTGCTTCTTTCCTACCTTTTGTTGCTTGAACCACATGGTCTCTCCACAGGTTATAATTAATACTTCATAATTATGCTGAATCAAAACCTGATTGAATAATCAGCAGATTCCCCAAATCTAACAGTGCCTGTAAAAAGCATTTACCCCTTTGGATGTTTTACCCTTTTGTTGAGTTTATAAATCAGTCATGGTCAATATAATTTGGCCTTTTTAACAAAAACCAAAATACCTCTTAATACCAAAGTGAAAACATATTTCTACAAAGTTATGTTTATTAAATTAAAATATCTAATTTAAACTAACTGCATAAATATTCAGCCCCCTTTAAAGTGACCTAATTCAACAGAGATCCAGACAATTGATGTTAACAGTCTTAAAATTAGTGAAATGGGGATCATCTGTGTGCAGTGAATGCATCTCAGTGATTGTAGTATAAGGACACCTGTGTCTGGAAGGTCCAGTCACTGGTTAATCAGTATTCCTGGCTACCATTAGACCATAGACACAAAAGAACACCCCAAGCAACTCAGAGATATACTGATTGAAAAGTGTTTGTCAGGCGAAGGATCAGCCAAAGGCAAATCTACTAAATACTGATTTGAATGGGGTGAATATTTATGCAATCACTTGTTTTGCATGGCACGTTTTTATTTAAGTGACATTACTTTTTAGAAATCTGTTTTCACTTTGACATTAAAGAGGACTTTTGTATTTTTTTGTCCAAAAAGCCTAGTTATATTGACCATGATTGATGTATAATTTCAATAAGAGGGTGAAACATCCAAGGGATTAAATACTCTTATATGTACTGTAATTGTTTTCTCTAGAATTATGCAGGCTTTGAATTTAATTACAGGCATAGAGATAGTGACATTTTTCTTTTGTTATGTCAGATTTTCTCCGGAAAACACTGAGCTGCTCACTACTCTCGGCCTATTGTATTTACAGGTAGGAGGACTTCTTCATAACCTTTTCAGTTTAATTATTTGTACACTGGCGACAAGATCTACAAGGAAAGAGTAACATTTACTGTAGCTGTTGTAAACACCTCAAAAGGAGTATAAGTGTAATTGTTTTGTGTCATTTTTCCTCCAGCTTGGAAAATACCAAAAAGCTTTCGTGCACCTTGGAAACGCCCTCACTTTTGACCCCAGCAATTATAAGGTATGTAGTCGTTTGAACAAACATTAAGCTTTTATATAAACTTCATTTCCTGTGAAGATACCTGAGGGCAGGGCATTGGACTTCAGTTAAATCAGTTCAGTAGAGATAAAAGGTCACACTCTGTTAGATGCTGTACTCTGTCATTCATCAAAGAGTGTATCTTCCTCTCATATATCTCTAATCATTGTTTTTATTTCCAGGCCATCCTGGCTGCAGGCAGCATGATGCAGACTCATGGGGACTTTGATGTGGCCATGAACAAGTACCGAGTGGCAGCATGTGCTGTTCCTGAGAACCCCCCGCTTTGGAATAACATCGGCATGTGCTTCTTTGGAAAAAAGAAATATGTAGCTGTGAGTAAGGCTGTTTACTGTTATCACTGTTAGTCTGTTTTCTTTTTAGAAGGAGAATGTTTGCCATTTATTGCATATTTTCAAATAAATACCTTATAAACTGCTTATGAAACAGCAGTGTCCAGTTAGGATTCTTGTCGTGTTTCTGATGCAAATGTCTTACAGCAGCTCCAGCAAGGATCTGTTTATACTCATACTCTTCTGAAATGGTTTCATTTCAGAAGAGTATGAGGACCTGAGAGGTGAACTGATCCAATATCTGACGGACAAAGTAAACATAAGTGGAAAGTACAAACTAAGATTTGTGTTACAGGATATTGTTTTTCTGCCCTTCCTCTCCCATAAATCATCTGGCAGCCGCTTAGATTTATCTTCAGATTCTTTGCAAGGGGGAACAAATGTTTACATTACCTGACTAACTTTATTCTGAATAAAACTGCTAAACTCCCAACTTCAATACCTACCTATGGCAAAATACAGTTAATGCATGATAGATGCATCCGTCTGAGAGAGTCGAAGATAATATCACTCACCCTGACTTCATCAGGGCTGATTGATCTGCATTATTTGAACACAAATGCAGACTGGGCTTCTTTTCTTCTTGTGATAGTCAAAAAGTACACTGATATTTTACACTGTATTATTGTAAATGTTCCTTAAAGTATTCTGCATTGTGCTGTGTGCTTTAGTATGCAGTACATTCAGACCTTCATTTTTTAAGATTTCTTATGTTGCAGCCCGATGCTGCAATAAAAAAATCATTTTTATTCTCACTAATCTACACTCAGTACCCCATCATGACAAAATGAAAACAGAATTTTTTACATTTTTAGCAAATTTTTTAAAAATAAAAAACTGAAATATCACATTTACTGAAGTATTAAGACATTTCGCTTGGCATTCACATGGATTTTTACAAACTCCAAATAGGCTTCCATGTGTTTTACTCTGAGGAGTCTTCCGTCTGTTTTCACTTTGTCTTGATGGCCTATACTTTAAACTATTCATGCCCTCACTTAGATTACGTAAAGTCAATGAGTGGAGCATTTCCCCTTATCTACAGTATTTTTTATCCATAAGAAAGACAGAAAGATTAAATCAAATTAATAAAATCATATATTGTCGAGTCATTTGGTCCATAAATCCCTGGTATTATAGTATATACCTGCCATTGTGCTGGAAGTGTCTGTTCTGTATGGGATCATATATTATTGAAACACTTGTCTAACAGTGCTGTCAACTGTTGACTGTTCTTCCACTTCACTTCTCCCGCAGGCCATCAGCTGCCTGAAGCGAGCCCACTACTTGTCTCCGTTTGACTGGAAAGTCTTGTACAACCTGGGCCTGGTACACCTGACCATGCAGCAGTATGCCTCTGCTTTCCACTTCCTCAGCGCAGCCATCAACCTGAACCCACGTATGGGTGACCTCTACATGCTGCTGGCAGGTACTGAGGATATAAGACATGCTTTCTTTACCTGTCAAAATAGAGTTAGTGTTGTGCATTAAGTAACACTATACCTTTTATAAATTCTATACCACATACACAAGACTGAAAATGCTGAATATAAATACAGTCATATCCCTTTTTTTATAGTGGCATTGACCAACTTGGAGGATGAAGAAAATGCCACCAGAGCATATGAACAAGCTGTGACGATGGATGAGTGAGTCTGTTTACACATGCCACCTTTTATGTTGTGTGTGTGTACGTGCATTTTCATTCCCTCTATTTCTTCTCCTCAGATCAAATCCTCTGGTCAACCTGAACTTTGCCATCTTCCTTTATAATCACGGTGAAAAGAAGAGAGCTCTGGATCAATATCACGAGATGGAGAGGAAAGTCAACCTGCTTCGAGACAGCAGCAGCAATTTTGAATTTGATCCTGAGGTGCTTTTTCATTCATTTATAATGATGTCCCATGCTCAGGATTTTACTTCAGTATTTTTAAATGTTTCCTCACCTCCTATTAACAGCTGATGGAAATGGCTCAGAAGATGGGAGCCGCCCTGCAGGTGACAGAGAGTCTGGTTTGGACTAAACCAGGCAAAGACTTCAAATCCAAAACAAACTCTGCAGCAGACACCAAAACCCCCGGTGCTCCCCTTGGAACCAACCAAGCTCTGGGCCAAGCCATGTCTTCTGCTGCAAGCTACAACAAGAACTTCCAGCTCCCAGCAGGTACAAACTAATAGTGTAGGCTGTGTAGACAGTGACAAGCATGTAGCCCTCCTGTTGGACGGAGAAGTGCCAGAGCAAATTTAAAGACAGAAGCTGTTTCTCAAAGTCCAGGATCCTCCCTTTGTGAGAAGGATCCTCCCGAGTCAGGACCCTTGGAGGCAAGGCCAGAGTCCTCCCTGGCAACTCTTGAACACACATTTGGAACAGGCTAGCAAGTGTGCGTGATTAAGTCATAGGAAGGATCATGCCCATATACAGGGTGGCGGCAGAAATCAAAATAGGAGGGGTTCTAACAACAATTTTCATAAATTTTACTCTGCACCATCTAATAAGCTATCACATCATCATATAACCATAATATATATAATAATGTGATTGTTGAATCATACTGATTATTAAATAAAAACATAAAATTTGATATATAATATCATATGATATGGTGCTACTTTTACCTGTCCAGCTTTACTTTAATGATATGAAATAATGATGACATATTCACTGTGAAAACAGGAAGTGTATTGAGAGTGCTAGGACCTGGCTTCCTCCTAATAATACACTATTTATTTACTTTTTAAGAGAAGAAAACAATGCACATTGGATTGCGGATAATCAAGGATACACATGTGCATCCTTGGAAATTCTCTGTTTAAAGGACTCAGTCCTTGGAAAAATTTTGAGGATCTTTGAGATTGGAACAGTCCTCCAATGGCAGTCGATGATGTAGTATCCTTCAAAAACATCCATTTGAGGATCCTTCCTTGGCTTTGAGAAAGAGAGTTCGACATTAGGTTTGGTTCTGGGTCAGGAACTTACAGATGAGGGCGAAATTATTGGCCCTCTCATGTTTTTTCTCAAGAGCTGTGAAACAGAGCAGGAATTTTTAACCGTACCTTTTCCAAACATCCTAGTTTTATTTTGGATGCTAACATTATTTTACTTTGCACACAGAAACAAAATAATTTCACAAAAGGGTCTCAAGGATGATCCATCCATTTTCTACCCCACTTATCCCGTTAAGGTTAGTGGGAAGCTGGAGCCTATCCCAGCCAGAGCTGGGGACACAGCTGGTCACCATTCAGTCACAGGGCTGACATGTAGAGGCAAACAAACAGGCATGCTCACACTCACACCAACGACCATTTAGAGTCACTAGTTAACCTAACCAGCATGTGTTTGGTGATGGGAGGAAGCTGGAGTACCTGGAGAGATCCCACGCATGCACAGGGGAGAAAATGAAACTGCACAGAAATAAAATTCAAGCAGTGAAATTGCATTAGATTAAAATATCTGCTCAGAGCATCAAAGAAGCATTACTACAGTTTTTTTTCCTACACTGTTAAACTCAACTTAAAAAGTAAACCTTAATAAAAAAACAATCAGTGTTGTGCATGTCCAACCATCCATCCATTTTCTATACTGCTTATCCTGTTGAGGGTCACGGAGCTGGAGCCTATCCCAGCTGTCATTGGGCAAGAGGCAGGGTACACCCTGGACTGGTTGCCACTCAGTCGCAGGGCTTGTCCCTTGAGTTTAAGTAAGATCATCATTTGTACTAAAATCTAAAACTGCCGGTACTTGTAGCAGGTGTTTAGCCATTTTAAGTTCTACCAACTCAATTTTTACTGAAAGGTGCACACCGAACCAGGAATTCCTCTTGCATCATGTTCAGTGTATCATCCACTGTGTATTGTGTTTGCTCCTCATAGGCAGGATTCCTCTCACGGAGTCAGTAACTTCACTCATGATGCTAAAGTAATTCTGGAACAACTCTACAGATGAAGAGATGATTGTCAAATGATGTTTTCAATCAAAAAGATAGATTGAGCTGAAATAATGATTTTTGATTTTTAAGCAAACCCAACTTATTTTTTTTTAATAACCTTCAACTGTTCAGTCTTACAGTGCAGGACAGTTGTATGGTTTCTTAAGTTCAAGTTAATGTAATTAGATGTTTGGTTTCTCCATCAAGAACAGCCCAGGTAGGAAACAAAAGTTTGTCATGCTCTGCCCACATGTGTGCAAAATAAACACATTTTTTAGAATTTCTAAAAAATAACAAAGCTGCAGACGTCATACAATCAGAACAAATATGCAGTTCAAGGCCCTATAATACCTCAACCTTACCTTATCATTTCAAAAACAACAACAGAGCCACACAAAAGTTGAAGTCACAGAAATCTAGTGTTGTCCTAACCAAGGTTATTATAGTTAATGCAAACTAAGTAAATAACTAAAACTAAAACTAAAAAGTAAAGGTATTTTAGGTAAATAAAACTAATATTTACAATTAAGACAAAAACTAACTCAGTGCTGACAAAACTAACTAAAATAAAATAGAATTAGGGATAAAATATCCTTAGTTTTAGTCTTTAACACTAGCATACAGACTTACACCCAAGACTGGAGAGAGTAAAATCTCCTGATTTGATTGAAGAAAACTACACACAATGGTAATTTTAGGTATTGAGTTGCATACAAACATAAAAATTTAATAAATAAAGTAAAAAGTGAAGAGATCTTTTGAGTCTCACCCCTCGCCTATACCACATTGCCGACAAAACTACAACTATCACTAAAACTAATAAGAACTAAAATAAAACAAAGCATTTTTCCTAAATAGAAACTAAACTAAAAAAACAGCAGTAAAAACTAATTAAAACTAAACTAAAGATTGAAGCAAAGGGTGAAAACAAAAAAAATCAAAACTAATGAAAAATCCAAACTATTATAACCTTGGTCCTTACTTCTGTTTACAGCATGTGCTTACATGGCTCAGACCATAGATATCTATAGTAATGGCCATAACTTGCCATACATACATTGCCATTACATAGATATCTATGGCTCAGACTGTTACATTTCTTCTTCTTTTTCTGCTTGTTTGAGCGTTGCTCTTCTGGTTACTGCCACCCACTGGACAATGGTGGGAATCAGGAAATTGGCAGCCTGGCTCTTAAATGTTACTGGTTTGTTTTGACTTGAAACAACAGAAAATGTTGTCCTACATTTACTTCATAAAACAAAGTAATAAGTACATTTTCTTTATTGTCAGGTAAAGTTTCCTTAATTTGTGTGAGTCTAAATAGCTGTCAGGGTTTATAGTATAGATATAGCTCAGCAACACTTTTTGGTTCCATCTCACCAGTTAAGAACCGCTGATTTAGACAGAATTCATAGAAACCCTTTCTCTCTGAAACTCTCTTCAGTGTGGGGAAAAATCTCTCAAACTGGCTTTAGCCAAACTACTGAGAAGTTACTTATAAATCCCATAAGGTATTTCTGTTGTACTTTGATGTTTGTTTTTGACTTTTCTGTGTTTGTGGGATGAAACTGCAGCATTTATAGAAGTCAATCTAATAACTCTTTTGTGGGATTTCACCGTTGGGTAAAAATGAATTATTCCCTTTTGTTAAGCTACAGTAACGCTACAAAGCTACAATTCAACTATAATAAGCCCATAGTCAGTCTAAAAAGATGGATAAATACTTTATAGATCCTGAAGGAAATGGAAGAAATTCACATCAGTGAAGACGTGTAACTCTGAAGATGTGAGGGTAACAATGAAATATTTGCCTTAAAAAGCCTTAAACAGTGCATCTGACTTGTATCAACCTCTGCTCAGGTTATAGACTGTATATATTAGCATGGACATAAAGCTGCCCAGGTGTGAAGTCAAGATATCTCAGCTGGGACCTGTGTCAAACTATAAAGGTGAAATAAATTAAATGTTTTGACTCTTTATGTTAGGGTTCATTTCTCAGAGTACTTTTTGTTTTGATTAATAGTGCAAAGAAGAGGATGTAAAATTAATAAAACTACTTTATTGACCAGTGTAGCTCTCCAAACTGCTCTGATCCACAGCTGCATCTCAAAAAATTAGAATATCACGAAGTTCATTTTTTTTTCCTGTGATTAAATGAAAAAATCAAAACTTCCATTTATTCTATATTCATCTCATATCAAGTGAACTATATATATAATATCAGGTTTTTAAAAATTTAATCTTGATTATTATGGCTGACAGCTCTCAGAAATCAACAGTCCACTGTCTCTAAATAGAATATCACAAACATCAGTACAAAAAAGGATTTATAACAAAAAAAATGTTGACCTTCTGGTAAATTCTGCTCATTTATTGATCAATACTTGGTCAGAGCAACTTTTTCATGAATCCTGCATCTTGGCTCGTGTCATGGAGCTGATCAGTCCGTAGTCCTGCTGGGGTGTTATGAAGCCCAGGTTGCTCAGTAATACCAGGGTCAATAAACCAGTTTCTGGTAGTTTTGGCTTCACTGTGGGCAGGTGAAAAGGAAATCAGTATCTCCATAGAGCTCCTCAGCAGATGGAAGCATGAAGGGCTCTAAAAATCTCCTGGTAGATGGCTGACAGCAGTGTTAATTCCATTGACTACAACTATGACTAAAGTTGTTCGTCGACAGCCTTTTTTCCATGACAAGAACTAGAGTAAGACTAACCAAGAATAGATCTTTAATGACTGTAACTGACTAAAACTAAGTTTAGTTTTCATCAAGATGACTAAAACTAGACGAAAATGTGATATAGTTTTCAACAGAAATTCAAAATCCATCATATCCATCAAATAACAATGCATCTGTCTCAGCTGTAAAAAGCAGGGACCCCAGGTTTGGCAGTGGGCATAGAACACACTACCATGTACCAGATTCAGGCAAAAGAATAAATGTTTGGACTAAAAGGAAAGACCAAAACTTTTTATGGACTAAAACTAGACTAAAATGTTTTTGGGTTTTCGTTGACTAAAACTAGATTAAAACTAAAAGCGTAGAAATGACTAAAATGTGACTAAAACTAAAAGATATTTAATCTAAAGACTGAAACTGAGACTAAAATGAAAAAGAGCTGCCAAAATTAACACTGGCTGTGTCAGTGATCGTCTTCTGGACATTTGTCAAGTCGGCAGTCTTCTCCATGATTGTGGTTGTAAGTACTGAACCAGCGTGACAGAATGAAGGCTTTACAAACTGGACTTTTACACGATATTCTAATGTTTAGAGATTGAGGATTTTTATGAGCTGTAAGCCGTAATCATCAAAATTGAAACAAAAAAAGTCTTGAAATATTTCACTTTGTATGAGATGGCTAAAAAATATATGGAATATTAAGTTTCTAAAATAAATCAAAGGAAAAAATAACTTGTTATATTCTTATTCTTTTAAATGCACTTGTTCATTATTGGAGTAGAGAGAGAAAGGTAAGAGGAAACACAAAACTAATGATATAGTCATCTGCTTCAAACATGAATGTGTTCTGCTGTAGACTGATTCAGACTCATAAAAGTTTTTAGTTATTTTATTTAACCTTTATTTAACCAGATAAAAACCCATTGAGATCAAGATCTGTGTTACAAGGGTGACCTGGCTAAGAGGTCAGCAGCACACATCACAAAATAACACATTTCAGTCACAGATTACAACAATAAATCACAACAAAATAGTCCTTACAAGGTAATTGTAGATAAAGTGCTGGAACATGACTCACAGTAACAAATCTAAAAACACAGGCACTGTTCCATAGTCTCACGATGTCTGTCATTTAAGACAGAACAAAAGGCTCCAAGTGAAATGAATATAGACCATTTCAATTCAGTCTGGGGAGTATACCATGCAGAGGGGGCTGCAAAACAGACCGCTTTTATCCCCATCTCAGTCCTGACATGAGGAACAAGCAGTAGAACAATGTTGCTAGAGCGCAAGGTTTTCAGTTCTTTGAAGAAGAGTACATAAATAAGAGCTAAGCCAAGAAGAGCCTTGTAAGCAGTGTGCGAAATACCTGGCCACAATCGGGGGGTCCACCCTAACTAGTGCTCCAGTATCAGGCTGAAGTCTTACACAACATGCAGTATACAGGACCACAAGTAATGCATACACGCACATTAAACACACATCACCCAGTCTAGCGTCATTATCAACAAAGCTGCACACAGCTGCAGGACCACAGAACAACTCTGCTCTGTGACCAAATAGGACACTCACGTGTCCCTCTCGTGTGGGTGCACGCTAACACATACACACACATACGTGCACATAAGAACCCAGCCAACCGACGTATGGCGAAATATATATTTCAATATGAAACACAGCAGGTCTATCACAATCAGTTAATTAAGTCTGGGTTTAATAGATTTTTCTGGAGACCCCAACTCACCAGTAGATGTGCTAGCAGCTGCCTCGCCAGAATTAGCTCGGGATGTCTCTGCTCCATCTTCACCACTGTTTCGGTTTAGTCTTTTAGATGTGAATCCAAAGTTTTCAAGCAAAGAACTTTGCTTTCTCTTTGACATATTTCGCTGAATTTAAGCACACTGAGTCCACAATTTCAGGAGAGTAACCAAAGCGGTAAGAAATACACAAGCTGTATGGCAGGGTTACATAAGGTCATTGTTGCGGAGCATTTGAAACAGTGCCCCCCAACGTTTGGAAGCTTTATCAGAGACATTATTCTTCTGTATTCTTATATGTGAATAAATTCTTTACAATGAACTTAATTAAAACAAACATGACATGCTTTCAAATGGCATTTGTAGTGACAATAGCAAGTGAAAAAATGACTTTATAAATACTTCTCAAGAGATCCCCCAAAATTTTGCAGTTGAGGGTTTCAAGGGGTCTCTTGTGTCAATTAAGGGGTCTCAGACCCCCATAGACCCCCCGTATTTCACACAGTGCTTGTAAGTTAGAGTCAACCAACGCATATACCCGCATGTAATGTAACATGTGCAGCAGTCAGCAGAATAGGTGCAGCATTAATTCTGTCTTTCCACCTGCAAGCTTCCTTCTATGCATGTCTTGGATCCAAATTACATCACAAGTGATGATGTAGCAACAGTCATGAGGAAGTTTTGGCTTCACTTTTATACAGCAGAAGGAGACAGAGATGTGTTGTCCACGTTGATATACAGTCAGGGGTTCAGATCAGTGGAATAAGGGTGAGATTACAGATTATTAAAATAGGAAATTCATTCTTGAAGTGTAGTGCTGCCATGTATTAATTCAGAGTTTGAACCAGGCTATCTGCCTCTGAATATGCTATGTTCATGTCATATATGGGGCTAATAGACCAGCAATACTCCAGCACAAGCAATTTCATTAGTGAGGATCTCTGTAAATTTAAAGACTCTTAGCAACATTTGTTAAAATGGTTTCAACACCTCTGTTTTTGTGTATTCAGGAGTTTCTAAAAGCCCCTCCATGCCTCTGGAGCCAGAACCTGATGTGGAGAGTGCTCCCAGTCCACCCAGTGATCCTCCAGGCTCCCCAGAACCTGCAGAGGCAATTAATCCCAAACCCAAGACCAAGAGGAAAACTAAGGTGGAGGAATGAATGCACCGAGGACGACACTCTCAATATCACTCCACAGAAATGAGAACATAAGGTTCTTAAACAGCAATCAAGCTATTTGTGTTTTTGTAAGGTCATTGTAATCAAATATAATGGATAATAGTCCTCTGCACAGTTAACAGCCATTTTAATATCCTATATAATCATTTATTTCACACTGAAAAGGGCAAGACAGTGCATTTCTGTTACACCATCTATTAAAGACATATTGAATGTCAGTAAACCACTCTACAAATGTTAAGTCAGAATCTCTGGTCCATGTTTGGTTCACATGAATGAATGTTACAGTTGAAGGAAATCCAGAGGAAATGGAAATAATGGCATCAGTGCAGCTGTAATTTTAATATGATGATTTGCTAGCAATAAGGTTTTATGAGGGATAGATATTTTTAGGGACGGTGTCAGTCTGTTAAACATTCAGACAGCTAAAGAAATGTGAAGGAAATGCTGTGACAATCACTTGTAAAGTTGGATTAAAAATGAATGTCCAGGCATAGTTAGGAGATACTGATGTCTGTATGATAGGGATTATTCTGAGGGTTGAGTGTAAATAGTGACACATGCTTTTATAATGTGTATAAATGTTTATAGAGAGTAATGTATTTAATGATAAATAAAAGACTTTAAAGAAAACGGTGCCTTAACTTTATTATTAAATCCTGTCATTTTTTCTGATGAGATGATTCAGAACTGCAGACATCACCAACAGAGGACAGTGTTGTTTAAAGTGAGTAAACAACACAACAGACTTTTAATGCTCAGAAGTTTATTTTTCACCTAAATTAACCCTCAGATGGTTTAAAAGATAATGTTACACTGACACCGCTTGTGACCAAAAATGGCAGCAGATATAAATAACAATGAAAATAATATCCTTTAATATTTTTCCAACTTCTTTTGTATTAAATTTTCTGTAATAATCAGACCTGGTCATGAATATAAAATGCTAATTAATTTTGTGAGCATTTAGCCTGTTAAATGCCAGTATAAGTAAAACAAATATATATATATATATATTTGTAAAGTAAAAACACCAAAAATTATACAGTTTTTCATATAAAATATGCAAGCTGAATTTCTGTGATAATGAGCAACAACTTTAATTTTATTGGATTATCTTTTTTTTATTTCAAGATTTTAATTAATTGTTACACTCAGGGTGTTTGTAAACAAAAATGGACAACATAAATAAATACCAATGAAAACACTCCTTCTAAAAATATATTTTATTTTGTATTAATTGTTTGCAATCAATCAAGGTCACACCTAATTTTAAATATCACATTAATTATATAATAATAATAATAAATTATTATTGTTATTATTTATTTTAAAATTATTATTATTACTTTAAAATAAAAAATCTACTTGACAGTTTATGTAAAAATACTTGATGTTTTTGATGTTTAAAAAAACCTAAAAGAAAAAGAAATATTTTTCATATAAAACATGCCAGTTTTTTTTTCACTTGATGTAGATTATCACACCCCTGAATATGTTACATTATTATTTTTCCTGTTTTTTCCCCAATTTTAAGATTTTACACTTTGAGTGTTTGTGACCAAAAAGGATGCCATACATAAATACCAATAAAAATGCTTTAAAATCAAATTTTTTGCAATAACTTTCATTCAAGAGCAGACCTAATTAAATGTATTAAATATTAACTAATTCTGGTGGGATTTTACTTGTTAAATGACCATTTAAGTGCAAAATCCACAAAGTTCACAATGTAAAAAACAAACAAACAAACAAAAAAAAACAAAAAAACACAAAAAATGAAAAATTTTTCTTTTTAAAAACATCCAAGTTGGATTTCCTTGATATTGAGCAACAACTATGATTTTAATGCATTAGGTTTTTTAAATTTAAAGACTTTAACGAATTGTTTCACTTACAGTGTTTGTGACCAAAAATAGATGCCATACATAAATACTGATAAAAAATACTACACATAAAAATGCATTTTTTTATTAAGGTCAGACCTGATCATAAATATCACATATAATTATCAGTATTATTATTTAAATTTAATCATCTAAATGCCAGTTTAAGTTGAAATAACCTGATGTTTGTAATGTAAAGAAGCACACACAAAATGAAAATTTTTTCTTTCCTTTTTTCTTTCAATATTTAAAATAAACTGTTTCAATAGTACCCCAATTGGAAACCAGGACAAAAAGTGGAAAATTTCCCAAATATGGGAAAAAGGCTGACATTTAGTGTTGAAAAGGAAAACTATAAATTTGAAGCAATGACTCCAGAATGAAAAAAAGAGAGAGTCAGTTTTACATTTAGCTCCTCTTGGGACTAATCTTTCTAGGTGAAGGGTTTCATACATATGCATTCAAAGACCCTGTGAAGTGAAATCCAAAATTTGTGTGTTAACACACTAAATATGTTGGAATATGGTTGCTGTAAACATGTGAAAACACTGAGATCTACATGTGAATTAGTTTTGGGTGTGTATTTGAGTGTATATTTAATCTTTAAAGCTTAGATTGAAAGTGTTGTGGCTTAAGTGAGATTTGTATTAAGAGCTGTAGGATATGGAGCCATGGTGGATTTTATGATAGAAATTCAGAGTTTTGTGTCTGTTCTTCCTGTTTTTGTAACAGTTGTATTTCCCTCTTCTGTGGTGCGCATAAACATTTATATTTCTCGTCTTTATGATAGAGCGAATGCTGCTGTGGACACAGTGACAGGGTCAACAAGGCTACTACTGACAGCTCCTCCCTGAAGCATGTGTTGTGGTTGTGACGGTGTTTTAAAAACCATGGTCATATTATGTGTTTGCAGATCCTTGAGTTACTACACCTGATATTGTGCACCCACTCATGACTCATCCTCAGCGTTGGAAATGGCCGTTATTTAAAGCCTGTTTTGTGGAATGGCTAGGCTTGTTTGACTCTGTACGAATTAGTCTGCTTCAATTACATTCACACGTTCAAATTAGCAATGGTTCAAGAGGTTTCCAAAGACAAGGAATCATCTCCTTGCCTTCATATGGGTTTCATTTTAATTATCACACCTTATTTAATCCGTCAATCTAACTGAAACCTTAATTCTCTTTTACAAGAGGAAGCTAGAAAAGGTTTACAAAATGATATGAAAATCCACTGAGTGTCTGAGGTACAGCTTTTCAAAAGCAGCAGACTCTTCCTTCATTCACCATATGTTCTACAATCACAATCATATGGGCTGTGACTTTAAATGTGTCTAATTGGAATTCATTTACAGATTTCACCATGTCCAGGACACGTGACAGGGAAAAGCTGTGAAATTTCTGCATATGTGTCAAAACCAAGGTAACACAACAAAAGCAGAAATCTAAAGAAGTGTGCAGGAAATAAGAGGATGGCATTAAAGTAAGCTGGAAGTTTTCTACAAGGGACTATTTTCAGCTCATGTGCGTTTGGAGGTGTACTGTTGAATAGTGCTACCTATAAACATGTGCTGCACATGCATGGCTTTGCACTGGGAGCATTATTTGGTGGTGGAATATATATATAAAATTGCTATGATTAATCACAGCATTTCTTTCATAGTTTAAGTATATTTTTATGTTTTTATATTTTTAAAGGTTGTTATTGTCAAGTGTTTTATTTGTATTCTTTTAATTCTATATACAGCACATTGGGAGTGCTGATCTGAGTCCTTATTGATAACACTATCACAACTATCAATACTTTCAATAGTTTGGTGCAAAGACAAAATAAGGGCAAATATTTAAAATACAAGTGTTCTTAGCTGAGTGGTGCTTGAGTTTAAAAGCTATGATTCAGTCTGTCACATCTATTGTATATCCTTCAAATATAAACACATTCACACTATATTTATTGAAGTTTCTCATCAAAAACTAAATTTCCTATTTTTATGTGACATTTGAACACATCATAGCATACAGAATACAGCTGTTTTATTTACTGAGGTTACCTGAACACATCATGTTTTCCGTCTTCAGCTCATGAAGTTTGCTAATTAACTTCAATTTTGCCGATTCCACCGTGGATTTCTACACTGGATTAATATTGTTAACAAACAGGACTGTCTCAAAGTTTTGGAGCACTTTTCAGCATTTATCTGAGCAGCTGAAGAAGAAAACAGTCCTGAAGCAGCTGAAGAGAGTGGTATGACCATGGCTTGATCCCGTGTTGTTGTTAGCATCTTTGCTAACATTAGCAAAGATGTGCTTTGCCCGAAGGAGGTACTTAAGACTCGTTGTGCTTCAATGTAAAGGCAGTTCATCACTGCAGCATGAACCCACAATTTTGGTTTTATCTTAACTAACATTCTCCAGCTTTTTAAAAAGGAAATTGCCATTAAGCAATTCAGTATGGTGAGGAATGAAATGATTCTTTGCTGAGGCATCATTACAGGGTTATTCAACAGTCCTACAGAAATCTGACTAAAGGATGCATAGAGGACTTTCTGAACATGCAATCCATATTTAGAGAGTGCATATGGAGTGAGTACATTAGGGCCCGTCCACACGGAGACGAATTCAGGAGTATACGCAAAAGTATTTTGTCATATTTGTGTTTCATCCACACAGAAACGGCGTTTTGGGAGGCCTTAAATGATACTTTTAGAAACTGGGTCCCAGAGTGAACAAATCTGTAAATGCTTACCGTTTCGTCACCATGTGGACAGCCATCCGCATCTTTCTTGAAACGATTATGTCACACATAGCCTAGCCCACTTACGCCGCATGCACAATCGAACCAAAACAACAATGGCGGATTACAGGGTTGTGTTCGTGCTGCAGAAGCTACTGAGCTTATGATGGCTTTTACAGCAAAATCTGGTGCTCCTTTACCTCCACCAAGAACAACTCACACCAGATATTCTTAAATCCACCGTGGAGAACGACCAGAAGGGCAACCAGGAGAAAGTTTGTGTCAGTTTTCTGTGATCTTGTTCTCTCCTGTTCTCTTCCGTGTTTACAGAAAACTTAAAACAAAACAGAAATATATTGTTTTCATCTCCGTATGGACAAGGCCTTAGATGTGACGTCATTGTGTACTTGGATCATTTGAAAGGGCATATTGATAGCCAATCGATTAGGTGTAGGGTAGCACTTTTCAGCTATGTAGCACATCTGGACAGAACACAGGCAACACCTATGACCCATGTGTCTCAGCACTTCTCTGTCCTCATATACTAGATGCATGGGCATAGCACAGGGGGGAACTGATTACCCGGGCACATAGCAGCAAGGGACCCTTGAGATTTCTGCAATAAAAAGTGTGTTTTTATTTATTATGTCATAGTAATTAGTGTTATCACTGAATCAAAAGTGACTAAATGAATCAGTCAGCAGACTATAATTTGCATCAAAGGAAGTAAAATAAAATACTGGAGGGGCTGCTCCTCCCTTAAAAACGTCCAAATGGTGTAGTCTAGTGCTGCAAAATAATGCAAGTAAATTTAATTTAACCATGGTAAAAGATATTGCTCATAAATTGGGAAATCATGGTTTAAAAATACATTAAAATGCATAGGTATTAGTAAAAATGAGTCAAATTTGTTGCTTGGCTAGCCGTTTAAAGGGGGGACCTGTGTAATATTCTTTCTGGAGGCCAAAAATCCCTAGCTACGCCCCTGGCAAGTTGTCTTTGGCCGCTTTGTCTTCTTGTTGCAGGTAGTGCCCATCAAGTCTGTGTTTTTAGGGTTTCTTTTTAATTGAAAACTTATTTTGGGCCTTTTGACTTTACTTTAATTTGACAGGACAGTGGAGAGTGTAGGAAATCAGAATGAGTGCAGGAATGGAGCTACAGATGGGAATTTGAACCTGCACTGCCTGCCTGCCATTCATGAGGCATGACAAACTTCCACACCAGCTTTGCCCCTTAGGTCAGGTCAGGTATTGGGACATACGCTGGTTCAGCACTCTGCTGCGTCAGCCTTTATCCTGTACTGCTCTGACCTCCTGACGGCCATCATACAGGCGTGCTCTATGCTCATGCCCCATCTATCCAGGAACCTTCACAGCTCACCCCTTCACAATAAGGACAACTGCCCCTGAGGTTTGGTCCAACCCACCAGGTCTTGGGCACCCAGTATGCAGTAAGCTGGTTCAGCTAGAAGCTTCACTGCTGCTCCCATATCTATCAGCTGACCCTTCCCATCCTTGCTCTCCCGAGCACGTCAGCATTAAACACACAATGAAGCCCAAAGAGAAGAGAAGCGCTAAAGCAGGGGTGTCAAACTCAATCACAGCAGGGGCCAGATTCTGGAGTCAGGTCTAATCTGAGGGCCCAACATGGTCACCTTTTAAACCATAAACTGTCAACATCATTTCACCTGTAATAAAATATGAAAAAAAAAAACTTTGCACTGATGATAAATGATTTTGACATTTAAAAAGTTAACAAGATAAGTTGAAAGGCTAATAATCTGAGAAAAATAAATTTTTGAGTTCAAAAAAGGTCAAATCATGAAGTTTAAATTGAAAAATAATGTCTTTTTAAAGGCAAATATATTAGAAAGAAGTTAAAATCATGAGTTTAAAAGTTCAAAATATGAAAAAGGATTTTTAATCATGAAGTTAAAGGTCAAAATATGATTCTAATTTTTAACTTGTGAGTCTAAAAGGTCAAAGTATGGGATTATAAATTTAAAATAAGGATTTGACAATATGAAATAAAATACAAAATAATTCGTTCCAAGGTCAAAACATGACTTAAAATTTTAAATTATGAATCTTTAAGCTCAAAGTATGAAATAAAAAGCCAAAATCCCAAGTTTGAGTCCTTATTGTGAGATGCAAAAAGGAAAATATGAAATTAAAATATTTATTTTCCCACATTCCTGACGTTTTATCTAATTATTTTTACTCTTTACTTTTTCAGATTTTATGGCTTAACAAGGATATCTTAAATCATCAAGGATAAGTTCACATTTTTGTACTTGAGGAAATCTGCAGACCTCATACTGATGGGCCAGTTAGAACAGAAATATCATATGATCTTGCCGGATTTGGCCCCTGCACTAAAGAGAAGTCTTCACAGAGGAGTCCAGTTGGCACCTCTGGCCATCAGTCAACGTCCAAGCCTCACACGCCTGCAGTAAGACTGGAAGGACCAGACCAAGGACTGAAAGACTCTGACTTTCGTGTTGTTTACAAACAATCCACTCATTTTTTAATTTGATTGGTTGGTGAGGGAGAAGTGACATTCTTCTATGAAACTGAGTGTTGTTGAAGGAAGGGGAACCACAAAAACCAGCAGATAGGCTCAGGACACTGAGCACTGAAGACACTGAATTTCTTCAGTTTGTAGATAATAAAATCTCTTCTGCAAGGAAATTAAGAAATCATCTCTGGACACAGCCCCTAATACTAGGTAAAAATAAATAAATAAATAAATAAAACTGAACCTAGGCTATAATTCAGAAGGAAAGAACATTGTATGTCCCAGTTTTTGTTAAACTGATTAACTATTTATGATTTCTTCTTCTCCTTCTACCTAAAAGATGATATTTTATTAATGAAATATCTAAACTTTTTACATTCCCTTCCTTAAACTAGCCTCTACCACCTCATTACTGTCCTTCACAATTTAAATGATATTTTCTCAGTAGCATTCGTTTACCCGAAGGACTCAAGGTTTCTAGGTTCAGCTTACAGGAAATATGGCTACCTCATTAAACTTAATGGGAATAAAGGTGAAAACAAGCAGTGTATTTATATTCTCCATCCATTCATCTTCTTCTGCTTACCTGAAGGTGCAGCAGGCGAAGTAAACCAGCCCGGACGTCCCTCTCCCCAGCATCATTTCCCAGTTCCCCCTGAAGGATTCTGAGGTGCTCGCAGACCAAGGGAGTTCTCGGTCTGCCCCGGGGTCTCTTCCCAGTTCGATGTACCTGGAAGACCTCCACAGGGGAGCGAAAGGAGGCATCTTGGTCCGATGTCCGTACCACCTCAACTGGCTCCTTCTATGTCAAGGAGCAGCTGCTCTTTGAGATCAATCCAGATGTCTGAACTCCTCACTCTATCTGTAAGTCAAAGCCCAGCCACACTCTCGAGATATCTGGTTTCAACCGCTTGCATCTTTGACTTTCGGTCATTATTCAAGGTTCATGAAGGTTGGGAGGTAAATCGAAAGCTTTGCCTTCCAGCTCAGCTCCCTCTTGCCTGCAACACTGCTGATGCTGCACCATTCTGCCTTTCAATCTCATAGTACTCACAGTCATGAACAAGGCCCTGAGGTACTTAAACTTATTCACTTGGGGCAAAGACTCACTCCCCACCCAATCCATCATTTCCTTGCAGAGGACCATGGTCTTGGAGGGGCAGGCTGGTGCCTGCTGGAAGTCTCTGGCTGAAGAAGCAACAGAACCATGTCATCTGAAAACAGCAGAGACGAAATCCTGAGATCCTCGTGCTGGAAACACTCCTTCCCCGCCTGCACCTGGAGATCCTGTCCATGTAGACTGGAAGAGCAACCTCCCATGCTCCCTCGAGGAGCCCTGCCAGACTAAAGAGCTGGTCCACTGTCCCACAGCCAGGATGGATTCCCCATTGTTCCTCCTGAATCTGAGGTTTGACGATTGGCCAGGGCCTCCTTCCCAGCTCCTTAAAGTAAACTTTACCTGAGAGGCTGAGTAGTGTGATAATTCAAGCCCACCTTATGGTCCCCCTTTTCAAAAACAGGGACCACTACTCCAGTCTGCTAATCCAAAGACACTGTCTCAGACCTCCATGTGACACTGAAAAGGGCATGTCAACCATGACAGCCCTACAACATCCAAAGCAGGGGTGTCAAACTCAATCACAGCAGGGGCTGAATTGTGAATTTGGGTCTAACCTGTGGGCCTAACTGGGTCAAAATTTCCCATAGACTGTCAACCTCATCTTCACCAGTAACTTATTATAGAGAAAAATGTAATATTGATGATACATGAAAATAACAATCATGACTTTTAACAGTTAAAGTACTGAAATCAAAAGGTCAAAATATGAGATAAAATTCAAAACCATGAGTTTAAAAGGTCAAAAGATGAGATTAAAAAAAATACAAATTTGAAGGGAAAAGGTTAATATTTGGGATTAAAAATTATATTTAGGAGTTAAAAGGTCAACATCTGAGAAGAAAATTCTACATCAAGAGTTTAGAAGATCAAAAAATTAGATAAAAATAAAATCAAGAGTTTTAAAGGCCAAAATATAAGATGAAATCCTAAATCATGAGTTTTTAATTTCAAAATATGAGATAAAATGAAAAATACTGAGTTGTAAAGGTCCAAAGATGAGATAAAAATTTAAGTTTTTAATTCAGAAAGGTTATTTTTAGGGATTAAAATTCAAAGTTAGGAGCTGAAAATGTCAAAATGTAAGATAAAAATCAAATTCATGAGTTTAAAACATCAAAATATGACTTAAAAATTAAAATTGTTAATCTAATTATTTAAAATATGAGATGAAAGTCAAAATTATGGTTTTAAAAGGTCAAAATATAAAAAAAAAATCAAAACCATAACTTTTAGTCAGAATTGTGAGATGGAAATTAGAAAACATGAAATGAGAACACCCCTAAGGGGATAAGCCGTATAGAAAATGGATGGATGGAAATGAAAACAAAAATTTCTTTTCCCACACTCCTGAATTTTTATCAAATTATTTTATCTCTTTTCTCTTTCTAATTCTTATGACTTTAACCCCTTAAAGCCTGAAAACACAAATAATAGCCAGCAAATTCTAATTTTTTGGAACTGAAATGTTCATTTAACTTTCTACTGAAATTTAAAAAAATTCAAATTTCCATAAAATTGAACAATTATATTTTTAGTATCTCATTTTATTCATTAGGTGTTTTTGGTAACTGATAATCCACTTGAGGGCATTTTTATCATTTATCAGATTGTATTCAGAAGTTTTTTTGAGTAAATTATTGAGCATATTGATTAGATAGAGGTATCATAAAAGTATGTATCAAATATTCTAAAACAGGCGTCAAGGGGTTCACATCATATTTTCAGTCATCAAGGTTGTTTACATCATTATACTGGGTAAATGTGCAGAGCCCATACTGGTGGGCCAGTTATAATAAAAACATGCTATCATCTGGTGGGCCGGGTATAATTGTGCCACGGGCCGGATTTGGCCCCCGAGCCTTGAGTTTGACACCCCTGATCCAAAGCTTTCAGCATCTCAGGTTGAGTCTCATCTACACATGGCGCCTTGCCACTGGGGAGCTTTTTGACACATTTCCCACATGGCGTGGGACAGTAAAGACGGATCGTAGTAGCTACACAAAACTAAGCTCCACTCTAAAATCTGTTACATTGATGTTTCTCTCACACACAGTCCTCAGTTCTTTTACATGTTGCATGGATTCCTCATTCAGGTTCCTCTGAGCCGAGTTTGATACTGTAGATTTACTAAACAAACAGAATCAAGCTTAAAATAAAGCTCAAATGTTCACATCATTGATGCTAGTAGTGCCATCCTTGCACACTTAATTTTCTTGGCGATACTCATAACAAACGTTCCAGCCTTTCTCAGAACATCTCTCACTGCCACAGAAGATTGAATCCCAGTTGCTCACAGCAGTGGTCATTGATCGGTCGCTTATTCCTTTCTTAGCTTTGTGTTTTATGCTTCAAAGATGAAATGAAGCATCTGCATGTGCTGCTATTATCACCAGGAAACTGTAGCTTTTTTTCATTAGGCCCTTGTTAAACTGTGCATGCCTGAGTTGCCCGTGGTCGTAAGTTTTACAGACCGGCTGATGGCCTGTAAATTACTGCTCCTGCTGCAGTTATTTTTCAGTGCAGCTGTGGAAGATTGGTTTTCCATTTCTCATCTTTTCTAGGATTTAAATCCCCCGCAGAGGCATTTTAGTACCTTGTGGAAGTTTCATTTAAAGTTCTCAGGCTCAGGGGAAAGGTAAGTTCAGCTATTTTTTCATTGTTGGGCTTTATTAATTCAGATTAAGTTATGTTCTCTGGTTAAAATGTCACATACGTAAAAAGGGTAAGTTTTGATTTCCGTTTGTAGTGCTGGATTCTCCCTTGTAAACTTTTTCAACAGCTTTTATAATGTTTGGCTTCTGCTTGGCTGCAGCTGTTGTTAATTTTCCATTGTTTACAGACTTGTTTGCCAGACGCTCACAGCTGGCATGATGGATTTTGTATGTTTGGATGCAGCACACAGCTGACAGAGGCCTTACTTACACAGAGCTTTATTTCTTTATCCACGTAGACGTTCGTATTTGAAGTACCCTGACCTGCTGCGGTTGATATTTGAGGATTCAGACGGTCTGGATTTTAGATAAGCTGTGCTGTTAACCTCCAACCTCATGCTCGTACTTTGCAGTCCTCCTGTCTAAGCTTTTAAGTTGTGCATTACATAAAACTACTGTAATTCTGTCTGCAGCTCTTCATGCAGCCTCTGCTCTTTGTCTGGCTCTTTTAAATAGTTCCCCAGATAATAGTTAGGTCTCCAGTGTCAGACTCACTTCTTGGCCTCCACACTCTTCTCATCATTGCTTCTTTTTCTTTTCATTTTCACTTCATCTGTGTAAAGTTTCTTCATACTCAGCACAGTCTCTGCTGCCCGACACACAAGCTACAGTATGTCTCCATAACACAAACATTTCGCGCATTTGTTGCATGAATCTTAATCTCATGTTTCTCTTTGGCTTTATCGTCCAATTATTATTGTTTTTCATGATACTAGAAAATGATTTCATTCCCACACATTGCAAATACAAACTTCCACCCAGGAGTATAGCTGCCTGTCAAACTCTATATAGATGCCATCAAAGTTATTTTTGTCTTCTAATGAGTTTTGGATCTGTGGATGTCTCAGTTACATCCACAATTATTTTCCAGCTGTAAGCAGCTTCTTCATTATCTTTGTGCATTGCATTAAGTAAATTGCATTAATGCCAGTGCACTCATAAATCAAGGAATTTTAGCAGCATATAAATGTAGTCTTTAAAATATTCTAGTGGTGTAATGCTGGCATGGCACTCTGGGCTTTACTGTTGCTCTGTTTACCAATTAAATCCAGAGGAAATGCTTAAAAATGGAATTTGTACTGACTCTGGTGTCCATGACTTTTTCTCAAATGTCATAGACACAAAATAGCTATGTCCCATTTCAGGGGCTGCATACTTCAGAGCAGGCATTCGAAGACTGACATCACAGTTACAAGATATTCCCTTTTTGAAGGTTCCCTAAAATGCATCCTGCAAATAATAATAATGATATTATAATAATAAACGTTTTTTTTATAGCACCTTTACAAACCGAGGTTTACAAATTGCTTTGACAACCTGAAGAATCACAATGAAGACGAAGCATTGTAACGCAAACAGCTGTAAAAACCCAGCAGAACTCTATATACACAGGAAACATGTCAAGTTAGAAAGACGTCATAAAAACCCAGATATGTAAGATTCCAGAATAAAAGTAAAGATCGAGAATAAAAACCCAGAATAACCTAGACAAATCCAGGCAACACAGGAACCAACTACATAAAAAGAGACCTAAGGACCAGAAATTCCATCTGATGCATCCTCAGGCACCAGAAGGATCCCATCCACACAAGCCAGATTCTCAAACACACATTCCTGGTGGGTGCTGGCCTCCACCAGGGCTGCCTCTTATCTCTCCGATTCTGTTTGTGATTTCATGGACAGGATCTCGTGGGAGATTCCTGTTTTGCAGACCTCAGAATTCCATCCTTTCTTTTTGCAGATGATGTGGTTTTGTTGGCTCCTAAGGAACTCTGGCAGATACTGGGATGGTTTGCAGGTGAGTGCAAAGTAGAGCTGTAATCCCAAACTAGTTAAAATAGCAATGTGGCCAGCTGCAATTTACAAATCACAGAAGTTTCAATATCTATTAGACCTCAAATATGTCAAAACACTGGTCTAATACATTTTTTCAGCGGTGCAAGTTTAATGCACATTATGCAAACATACAAGTGTCACAAAGTTCACAAAAATCCTGCTTTCCTTTTGGGTTTTCTGAAATAAAAATGATAATCCTCTTCAATATAGCAATTGATATCAAATTTGAAACATGATCCAATCACCAGGCTTACTTTATTACTTTATTCTCTACTTTATTCTCTCTAAGCCAGTGCTTCCCAGCCATTTATCCTGGGAGCCCCCCTACATGTATCTAAGAAAAGTAGCCTCAGAGCAGACACTGCCCCCAGGATCTTTGCGCTCCCACCCCCAGGGGTCTGGGACCCCAGGTTGGGAACCAGTGTTTTAGGTTGTAGTATAGAGTGATTTATTGTTTGTTTGTTGGATCCTCCACATCGAAAGGAGCTAGCTGAGGTGGTCCGGGCATATGATTAGAATGCCTCTTGGGTGCCTAGATTTGGAGGTCTTCTAGTCATGTGTGACTGGGAAAGACCCAGAATGCACTAGAGGGATTATATATATCCCATCTGGTCTGGGAACGCCTCTGGATCTCCCAGAAGGAGTTGGTAAGTGTAGATGGGGAGAGGGATGTCTGGGTCGACCTGCTCAGCCTGCTGCCACCATAACCAGGACCTGAATAAGCTGAAGAGGATGGCTGGATGGACAGACAGATGGATGGACAAATGGACGGAAACCATAAAATGTGCTTCTTTGTGAATAGCTCCTGTAAGATCTTGGGATAAAGAATTTTAAGTGAACAGGTTTCAAATACTGACAAAAAATTAAAGTAATGGTTTATCAGACGGAGACACACACAAATACAGATGCACAGCAGAATTTTTACTTACCTCCTGTTAATCCATCCTGGTTTGATACCTTCCATTTATATAAGATGATGAATCAAAAAAGAGGATTCTGCAGGTCCAGCTGAACAAGATGAAACAAAGGAAGGACTCCTTCATCAGTATATAAATCTCTTTATTTATATATCTTTGCACATGTCAGACTGAAGGCTGATGAATTTATTTCTCAGCAGGACACCTTTAATCTTCACTCCTGTGTGCAATGTTTAGGCTCCTGAAATCTGATAGGATGTGCTCACTTGTGTACCTTAATATCCTCCTTCAGTTCATACATGAGTTTGATTTATGAAATTATCTAAATGAAGCCGGGTTTCCATTTAGAAAACATGTTTTCTACCTGTCCAATATAAACAACCTTGGGGACTGCAATAAATTATGGCTCTCATTCCTGGAGGACCAGTTTACACATTTCTCTGCAGCTCCATCGGCATATTAATGAAATGCTGGAACCAAAGATTCAATCATGAGACCATCCATTTTATTTAAAGCCTAAACTTGTTTTGAAGGATTAATACTAGCAGCATTAAAAATTTAGGACACTTTGTATCAAAATATTTATGCAGCCTGCGTGCAGCTCTCCATGGGGGTTCACATGTGGTTCTCAAGCCTGAAGAAACTTCAGCACAGCGAGACAGCAATGTGCTCCGTCAGATATAAACCTGGCTGGAATTGATGCATGTCGAGTAGATGCCCTACAAAGTGAGTCTCTGCACACATGGTTGGATCAAATATATGGAGGCCTCTGCAATATGGGCAGAAATTTCATCAAATCTTCTTACTTTGGCTGAGGGTTTTCTTTTTTATTAAACAGATTGATATAAATGGAGAGTTACATCACATGCTGTCTGACTCTGGATATATTTCTGTCTGTTCTGAGGGCAGATTGCGTTTTATTGTTGTTTAAATATCAATACTAATTTCAAAAAGCCCCTCCAAACAGTCAAGAATCAAATAAAAGAGTTTGATAGAGAAGTTCAGGCCAGGCTCTCTTCTCATTCTTGACATCTGAGATGGATTTACACAACCACTCCAACATCCAAGCTCTCTGAGAAAGAATGGTAAATACATACCTGCAACTTCAGTCTGGTCTTATTGGATTTACTGAATTTTGTAAAACTTCACTGAATCTATACAGAGCTTGATATACTGTATGTTATCCCCATGTGCCAGTGCAGCTCCATAATGTCCAAGAACTTATAATGTCACATGGTTAACCTGGGGGCATACTAGGTCATTGTATTCTGTACAGAGCATGGACGTCATAGACGTAGGCTGCACAAGCAAAGATCTGAAGCCAAATGATGGTGGTCGCCATGTTTAGAATGCTTTCTCAACCATTAGCCTGGTTTATATTCTGCACTGAATATTCATAATAGCTATGCTGGCCGATGCCAACATAAGCTCTACTTACTCTTGCATTATTGTGTCCTTGTAGCTCAGCAGTACTTCACCCATCACTGGTCAGCAGTTTTTATGCTATTTTGGGGAGAGAGGGGTAAAATGGGCAAGTTAACCAGGCCCTGTACCAAAGCAAATGCTTTAAATATAGAGTCTTCCACTTTGTAAGTAGGGGATATTCCAGTCACTGGTTAATCAGTATTCCTGGTGACCATTACATTATGAAGACAAAAGAACACTCCAAGCAACTCAGACAAAAGACTATTGAGATGTAAAATATTTCCAATGCTCTGAACATCCCCCAGAGTTTAATAAAAACTGTCATCAAGAAATGGAAGGAATATGGCACATGTGTAAATCTGCCTAGATCAGACCGTCCTCACAAACTGAGTGAGCGTGCAAGAAGGAGACTAGTGAGAAAGACCACCAAGACAGCTATGACTACTCTGAAGGAGTTCCAAGCTTCAGCAGCTGCAGACAACAACTGTTGGCCGGGTTCTTCACCAGTCAAAGCTTTATGGGAGAGTGGCAAAGAGAAAGCTGCTGTTGGAGAAAACTCAGATTCAATCTGGACTAGAGTTCATCACAAGGCATGTGGGAGACTCCATGGTGAAGAGGAAGAAAGTTCTTTGGTCTGATAAGACCAAAATGTAGCTTTTTGGCCATCAGAGGAGATGCCAAACACACAATCCCCACTGTGAAGCACAGTGGTGGCAGCATCATGCTGTGGGGATTCTTCTCAGCAGCCGGCCCAGGAAGGCCTATAAAGGTAGAGGGTAAAATGAATGCAGTAAGATATAGAAAAATTCTGGAGGACAATTTAAGTCAGTTTGCAAGAGAACTATGGCTTGGGAGAAGATTTATTTTCCTGTACATCAATGAGCTGAAGAATACAGAAAAAGCTACACAGAAATGATTATAAGACAAGTTGAAATTTCTGGAGTGTCAAAGCCCAGACCTTAATCTGAGAGAGAATTTGTGGCTTGACTTGAAAAGTGCTGTTCTCACCTGATCCCTGTGCAACCTAACAGAGCTTGAGCAATTTAGCAAAGAAGAATGGTTAAATTTCAGAGTCCACATGTGTAAACCTGATTGAGACCTCACACAGACTCAGAGCTGTGATTGCAGCCAAAGGTGGCTCTACTAAACACTGACTGGGAGAATTTTTATGCAGTCACTTATTTTACATTACATTTTTTCTTATTTAACTGACATTACTTTGTAGAAAAAGGCCAAACTATATCAGCCATGAATAATTAACAAAAACAAGGGTCTAACATCCAACAGGGTCAATACTTATTGGCACTGTATTTTACAACGAGATGCTAATTTGGACTCACCTGGTGAATGTGGCATGTTAAATGTAAAAATGTGTAGAAATTGAGTTTTTGCTGTTTTAAAAATCTAAGACTTTTTTTTTGTCTGCAAGCAAAATTACACAATAAGGTCAATTTGATTTTTTCTTCCTGAATCGTCATTTATCAGTTGATTAGAGAATATCTTACAGCACGAGAAAAGGAGCTTCTCTCTTGTATGCCAAGGATTTTTTGGATTACGACTTGTTGACCAGAAAAAAGAATGAAAGTCCAACCGCTACCCCCGTTCATGGCTGTGAATCTGTGGCATGTGCCGTAGCAAAGATTCAATGCAGAAGTTAAAATCATGCTTTTGGTCAACCTTAAAACCATCCTTATTTTTGCATAACTCTAGCCTTAGTATAATCCTCACAGTGAACATAGCATACTGTGTGTATATAAAGACCAAAACCAGGCAAAAATATGTTCATTTCTGCTGAAACATGTCTGCTATAGATCTTGGAGATGACCTGAAGTTGACTTTGGAGTACAGTTTATCACACATTGAGTTCATTTTTAACACTGAAGCATTCTACTTGGTAATTTTGAATCAAATCCTGCTTCTCATAATTATTTCATCACCAAATGTGTGTTAATTTATTGCTGGAGAAATCCCCAACAAAGAAAAGTCTACAAAAGTTGGAGTAATGTTTGTTAAAGGCTACAAATCCCTGTGGTTGTTAAAAATGTTTTCGGGAATAAAAACTATAAATTGTGGGATTAACATTGAGAGAGTGGCAGTCTAGCTTCAAAGAAATAAGAGATTAGTCTGCATTTTTCTTTCTAGTGTTTTTGTTTGTTTGGTTTGTGGGTAGACTCTTATGAAGATGAGGAATAACCAGAATAATCATTTAGGCAGCAACCCTGTGCAACAGTAGCTGGAAATTATTCTAAAATGACAAATGCAGATGCAACTGAAAAAATGAGAATATCATCAAAAAGTTCATTATTTTTCCAATGATTTAATTTAAGAAGTGAAACTCCACATATTCTAGATTCATCTCAAACAAAAAGAAATATGTTAAGACTTTTTCCTGTTTTAATCTTCATGATTACGGCATATACATCATGAAAATCAAAAATCCACTATCTCTGAATATTAGAATACAGTGGAAAAGTCCAGTTTGCAAAGTTTTCCTGAGCCTTCATTCTCTCATTCTAGTTCAGTACACACAACCACAATCATGGGAAGGACTGGTAACTGGACAAATGTCCAGAAGAAAATCACTGACATCCTACACAAGGAGAGTAAGCTGCAGAAGGTCACTGCTGAAAGGAGAGGCTGTTCCCAGATTCTGTAGCAAAGCAGATTCATGAAAGTTGACTGAAGGGAAAAGTGTGGAAAGAAAAGGAGCACAAGCAACAGGGATGAGCTCAGCCTTCAGAGGATTGTCAAAATAAGCAGATTCAAGAACTGAGGGGACCTACACAAAGAGTGGAGTGAGACTGGAGTCAGAGGATCAAGATTCACCACACAGACGGGCCCAGGAGATGGACTACATGTGTGATGTTCTTAGTGTGGAACCACTCCTGAACCACTGATGTCACCAGAGTCTCACCAGCAGGAAAAGATCTGGACCATTGTGGTCTCAGTGGTCCAAAGTCTCGAAAAGTCTTGAAAGTTTCAAAAAGAAAGTGAATTTCCTTTGTAAATCAAAGTCCCAGAGTCTGGAGTAGATCTGAGGGGCAAAGAATCCTTCACGTCTTAAAGTCCAGTGTTTTCAGACTCCACAGTCAGTGATGGTTTGGGGAGCCATATCATCTGCTGGTGTTGGTCCACTGGTCTTTATCAAGTCCAGAGTCAACGCTGTCAGCAGGAGATTTAGAGCCATTCATGCTTCCAACTGCTGAGGTTTATGAGACACTGATTTCCTTTTCACCTGCCCACAGTGAAGCCAAAACTACCAGAAACTGGTTTACTGACCCTGGTATTACTGAGTTTGATTGGCTGGCCAACTGGTCTGACCTGTACCCCCATAGAGGATCTCTGGAAGATGAGAGGCACCAGACTCAACAAGCTGAAGGCTGCTATGAGAACAACCTGGGCTTCATAACACCCCAGCAGGACCACGGACTGATCGCCTCCATGACACCAGCAGAGATGCAGCAGGTCAACATCTCTGTATTATAAATCCTTTTCAGACTGATGTTTAGCGATATTCTAATATTTAGAGATGCACCTGAGGAGCTTTAACGTTGATGAGAGGTACTAAAAAGAGAAGATTGAATCCATTTTGCCTTGGCTTGTTTTATGGTGTTATCTAGATGTCTGCATAGCTGAATGTGTCTTTATGTGGGATAATAATGCATGAAAATTGATTTGACTTGGTCATTTTTATCTGCACATCAGAGGATATAAGCAACATTAAACCCTCTTTAGAGCTCATACAGTAACCTGAGATGAGACCTACCTTGTAATCATCAGTGTTTATTTTCTCTAGCTCCAGCTGAGGAGTCCTTGAACTGAAATTTAACCTCTAATCGACAGACCGACCCAGTCAAAGACTGGAGAAAAGATTTTCTTATGAGAGACTAATAAAGCATGGCAACTGAAACACAAGGTTTCTGAGGGGTGGTTACTTATGATGGATCAAATAGCTGGGTAGGATGAAGGTCAGCCTCTCTCCTGAGTTTATTCAGGATTAAATGTGATTTACAGTCTCAGAATGCCTCATCAGTTCTGTAAAAACTACCTTTAGAAAAACTGAGCATCATCAACAGAGTCAGTCTTCTTTTAGCCTTCAGTTAATCATCTTGATTCTATTGTTTAATTAAAGCTGCACTGATCAATGCTTTTATTTGAACGGTGAGTTAAATGGTGATTTGTTAAAGACAGTGATTATGATGATGATTCAATTATACACTGCTCACAAAAAATTAGAGAACACTTGAATAACACACCCCAGATCTCGATGAATGAAATGTTCCAGTAAAAAATCTTTGTTCATTACATATTGGAATGTGTTGAGAACTAAATAACGGAAGAACGATCAATGGAAATCAAAATCATTCACCCATGGGACACTAACCTTTAATACTAAGCGTTTGGGAAAGGGCAGAGGATTTGAAAAAACTCAGAGTGGGATTGGATGAATGTTCTGTCACATCTTTACGGGCCAATTAGAGCAACAAAACACGTGACATAGCCACGACCGAGGTGCAGGTGCACCGCTACTGAGGAATAACGTGAACCATGGCAACTGTAGACATATAAGTACTCGACTTTTGTCGTTTTTGTAAAGTAAACAACTCACTGCTGTTCTTTGTTCTTCTTTTAACGAAGAAATGTTGTCAAGTTCTGATAAAACTGGTGCTTTAGCAGCATCCACGCTAATCTCTTCCACCATAATTGCACTGGCCTCTTGTTGTTGCTTGCTTATGTCACGACTCCACCGCGCCTGCAAGTACTGCCCCTTGATGCTGATTGGTCCTGTCACTTTCTAACCGGACCCAAACTGTTCAGACAGGAGCTTTGCAAGATGGATTCACCAGTGAGAAACACGGAAACGGGTGTATCCATCTGCTTTGCAAGGTTAATGGGACACTGGACTATACAACGTGTCTATTTCAGAGTAAAAATAAGACTGTCTGCCTGCTGCACAATAGTGATGAGGTGCTGCTATATACCAATATTCTACTCGCTAGATGACTTCTTCATTTAACAGCTATGTTTAACACTCGCAGACTTGAAAATCATTTTTTGATGAATGTTAATCATTGACATGTTTTTGTGTCTTGCCTGTAATGATTACATGCTCACTCAAAGACATTATATAAAACTGTTGTATGAGCTTCCTGGAGATGAATGATGAAATGCCAGCTGTAAATTATTCAAGGAGAAATGATGACATTATTCTTCATCCTCTTATAAAAAATATTTAGGTCTTTGGTGAGGTCAGTAATCGGTGTAACGCATATGCTCTTTATGAAGAATAAAATTATTCACCCCTTTGGATGTTTTACCCTTTTATTGATTTTATAAAACAATCATGGTCAACATAATTTAGCTTTTAAAAAATTACAAAAAAAAAACTTTTTAATGTCACAGTGAAAAATATTCGTACAAAATATTCGTACAAAATGGTAAAAATCTGTATTGTTAAATAAGCGACTGCATAAATATTCACCCCCTTTAAAGTGACCGACCTAATTTAACAAAGGTTGAGACAACTGGTGCTAGTAGTCTCACAGTTAGTGAAACAATGATTGCCTGAGTGCAGCAAATGTGTCTCAGTGATTGTGGTAAAGACACCTGTGTCTGGAAGGTTCAGTCGCTGGTTAATCAGTATTCCTCGCAACATTACACTATGAAGACAAAAGAACACTCCAAGCAACTCAGCGAAAAGGTTATGAAAAGGATAAGTAAGTGGATGGACACAAAAAAATTTCCAAGGCTCTGAACATCCCCCAGAGTTCATGTTAAATCCATCATCAAGAAATGGAAGGAATATGTCACACGTGTAAATCTCTCTAGATCAGACCGTCCTCACAAACTGAGTGAGTGTGCAAGAAGGAGACTAGTGAGAGAGGACACCAAGACACCTCTGACTACTCTGAAGGAGTTCCAAGCTTCAGCAGCTGAGATGGGAGAGACTCTGCAGACAACAACTGTTGGCTGGGTTCCAGTCAAAGCTTTATGTGGAGAGTGGCAAAGAGAAAGCTGCTGTTGGAGAAAACTGATTCAATCTGGACTAGAGTTCACTAAAAGGCATGTGGGAGACTCCATGGTCAAGTGGAAGAAAGTTCTTTGGTCTGATGAGACCAAAATGGAACTTTTTGGCTGTCAGAGAAGATGCCGAACACTGCACATGGCCTCAAACCCACCACTGTGAAGCATGGTGGTGGCAGCATCATGATGTGGGGATGCTTCTCAACAGGAGAACAACAAAGAAAGTTCTTTTTCAGTCTGCAAGAGAGCTACAGCTTGGGAGAAGATTTATTTTCCAGCAGAAGCATACCGAGAAAGCTACACAGATATGTTTAAAGACAACAAGTTGAATGTTCTGGAGTGGCTGAGTCAAAGCCAAGACCTCAATCTATAGAGAATTTGTGACTGGACTTGAAACAGGCTGACTGAGACTTATCCACACAGACTCAGAGCTGTGATTGCAGCTGAAGGTGACTCTACTAAATACTGACTTGTAGGGGGCAAATATTCATGCAATCACTAATTTTACATTACATATTTTTCATTAATTGACATACTTTGTAGAAATCTGCTGTCACTTTGACATTATATTATTTTATAAAGTCAATAAAAGGGTGAAACATCCAAGGGGGTGAATATTTGTATAGGAACTTTATTGCTTCAGCCTGTCAGGCTTGTTGCAGACTTATATAACCAAGTGTTGATAGAGTCGAGTCCTGGCTCATATACCTTATGTGCTACAATAGTAGACAGCTGTATACTCTTGACTTTATGTGGCTGTATAAGCAGAGCTACACTGACAGAACAGAGTTATTGTCTGTTTCTGCTTCCCTGCCTCCTGACCATGTTAGGGTCCAGGAACTAAACTTTTCAGTGTCTCCCAGGCTGTTTTATTAATTCATGACTGCCCGCTATAACCTTCAGACCTGTTTCACAGTAGCTCTGGTTTGTGCCTGAGTGGAGGCTACAAAGCAGCAGGAGACATAAATCTGTTTCATCCCGTGAGTGTATAAAAGCGCTGTAATCAAACCTATTTGCACGCCACTGCAGATCAAGACTTTATTTGTTACACCTCACTTCAACTTTACAAATTCATGATCAATAGATGATTAAACTCACTAAATCAGGCACGTTTGGGTTTTGGAGTCAATTTTCTCTCCAAGCATGAAAAGCCCTTCCTTATTGATGGGAAATGTAGGTGGTTGTTATTCCTTCCAATAAGACATGTTTATGGTGCAGGCTGAATTGCTTTACCTCCTCTGCATCGTGTCTGTGATCAGGGACAACCAAGGCAGAGAGGAAAACATTTCCCAGCAGGGTGCTTCTTCTCCCTTCAGTGGGTCTGGTGACAATTCGACAGGTTGTAAAAAAAAGCCAGGAGACTCGGAGCAGACGTGTAAAAAAAAGACTTCAGAGCTGAGACCAAACACAGAAAATATTGTTTACAGTCGCGCTGTGGAGTATTTCTGTCAGTGAGTTTCTTTGTCGGTGTTTTACTTCAGCTCAACTGTGAGCCTGGAGATCTGACCTGATTTTACTGTTCTATCAGCTTCAAAGGCAAAGATCAGCATAAATGTTAACTCGGTCTAATGCTGCATGCATCAGGCCGCCATTAAAGGAGGAGGAGACGGCTGAAACCACCCATGGTCAGCATCAAACTGAATGTGGGATTTACAGTAGAGTTTCTGCAGCTTCTCGCTCATATTTCTCATTAACAGAGTTTTTTTAATCTGCTTTTTTCTCTTTCTGAATCTCCCTCTTCTCTTTTCTGAGTCTCTCTGCTCTCTTTTTTCTGCATTCATTCACTTCTTTTCCCTTTTCCTTTTCCGTATTCCCCGTTTCTATTCTGCATCACTCTCTTCTCTTTTTCTGCATTTTAAAAAAACTGAAAATTGTGCGAAAGTTAATTTTTTTCATCTGATTTAATTCAAGACGTGAAACTTCCACATACTCTAGATTCATCTTACACGAAGCGAAATATTTCAAGACTTTATTTGTTTTAATATTGGTGATTACAGCTCACAGCTCATGAAAATCAAAAATCCGCCATCTCCAAAAATTTGAATATCATGGGGAAGACTTCAGACTTCACTCTTGTTTAGAACAGTGGTTCCCAAAGTGGGGTCGGGACCCCCAGAGGGGTCGCCAGACAGTGAAAGTGGGCCGTGGGGTGCTTTCCATAAAACAAAGAGAAATTTCGTACAATTTGAATTCATAAATTGCATATATTATTTTAAAAACGTTGTTAAAAGGAGATCAAGTTCAAAACAAAACATAGTTATTAACTAATATTTGTACTTAAATGAAGGTAAAAGTTACAAAAACTGCCTAAAATAAAAGTTTTGTACATGAAGCTTTGTGCAATATTGTGTGCTTTATCCCTCTTTAGGGAAGATGGGGGTCCCTGACCTCTGATGCAGTTTTTTTGGGGAGTCACGGGCTGAAAAGTTTGGGAACCCCTGGTGTAGAAGACAATTACTAACACAGAAGGACACTGCAAAAGAACAGGATGTTCTCAGATTCTGTATCAGAGCAGATTCATAAAAGTTGACTGAAGGAAAAAGTGTGGTAAAAAAAAAAAAAGAGGTCATTTTTAGTGACCCTTCAAATAGACTACTAAACTTAAAAAATGCCGCACACATTATAAAACAACTAACATTCATTACATGTGTGTGATGATTTGTCACATTAATTCCCTGATCTATTTGTCCCAGGATTTATACCTCATGGTGTTGCAAGTTATCCCTATTCATACAAATATCCTCATTTCTGCCTAAAACATGCGCTGCTCTTCTCTGCTGTGTCTCAGTGCACACATTTCAACACCTGTGTCCATGTTCTTGCTTAGCATGAAAGCCACACATAATTTCCATTTCTACTTCAAACAAAAAGCTGATGCAGAGAACATGCAGTTCAAGTATGAATAGATGGAGGAGTATGCATTTATATCTGTGCAAGAGCTGTGCTCACTCTGCAATAAGTGCATACTGCAGTACAATTTCAGAAGGCCTTTCATAACAACTCGTGCTAACTTTGATACCACACTTTTTCACCAAGCTTCAATGTTTGAGAAGATTTTTGGGCAACCTCATAGTATGAGCAAAGATGCTGCATCATTTTATAGGCTTGTACAGAGGGAGAAAGTGCTAAATTAGCATCACTAGCAGTTGCAAAAGAAGAAGCCATTTACACATACAGACTGTGAAAGCATGCTTGCCTTAATTGAGGCAAGCATGCTTTTACCTTTCTGTAACCCATTTTTGTCACTTTTCCCCATTTTGCCTATTTTAAAAAAATTCTGGAACTGTTAAACTTTTAGCCATTTTTCCCACTTTGAACTCATTTTTGCCAATTTTTACAGGTTTATCTGGCTTTTTTTTTTTAATCTGTTTTAGCCTCTTCAACCCATTTTTTCCTTTTTTTTACCCTTTTACATCTAACGCATTGCTGACGACGCGCTGTTGAAGCACACTTTTCATGACCATAATTGCATGATTGTTATCAGAAAAATTCAGTTTCTGAAAGCTGAGAAACTGTGCTTCACAGCCAGTATGTGGTTATTACTGTAATTTTCCCTTTTCTCACTAAGATTCTAGCATAAAGTTCCCCTGTTTTTTTTCTTTCATTTTTAACTGTTAAAACACTCTTAACAATAAAATGTGTTTTATCCATGTTAATTATTTTTCCGTCGTCCAAGTTATGATTATAAGGGTTTTCTCCGTTTTTTAAATTTATTCGACTGGGAGCTTCTTATTTTAGCTGTCTAAAGTCTCATCTACAAACCAGAAGTCCCAACATGCAGTAAAATGTAAATAACTGCCATATATTAAAAGTTCTAAGTAGTGTGGAAAAATGGGCAAAAGCACATACTCACAGGACATTTTCTGGGCTTTTTATGGTTAAAATAAGAAAAGAGTCCAGAAACTCAGGTGTTAAAGGGTTAACCACTTTTCACAATTTTCTTCACATTTTTCCTCTTGTTGCATTTCTAAAATACTTTCTTGTTGCCATTTTAATGACATTGTTACCTCTTCTGAACCCTTTTCACCACTGCTTTCACAAGTTATGCCACTGTTTCTACACCTTTTTCTTTTTTCCACTTTTAAAATACCAATCACATGAATGTTCAGTGTGTTTCAATCAGGGACTTTATTAGTTTAAGTCAAGAAAAAGCTATGCAAGGTCTCTTACTGGACATTTAAAGGTCATGTGACACCTGTGCTACGGTGGGTCCTTAAGGGTTAAAGTGATGGAGATATTTTTGATGCACATCTGTTTGTAAATGCATAGGTGGATGTCTTTTTCTCCCTTCATATAAAGTTTCTGTGCTCTAGTTCTGCACCGACTGCAGATATTTAAGGGTGGTGGTAAAGTTTTATCTTCCTTTAGGCAAGAAGACATGAAGCTTATTCCCCAAAATGTCAACGCCTTCCTTTAATAAATGAAAGAAATAGTGGTAGTCTGCTTTTTAAACAGTGCTTTGTTATTTAAGGTAGATTCTATCCCTGAACTCGTTTCTTAGGTGAAGCAGGGTGCTTGTTTTACTTTGCACTTTACTTTGCACTTTAAAAACTACAAGATGAATCCCTGCATCGTTCGTCTTCACATTGTCTGGTGCATTCCCTTACAGTGTTTGCCCTTTTATAATCCCACTTGGCTAAACACAAACCAGTGTTTGGGGTTTAAGGCGGCAGCAATAGATGGATTAGAACATGCAGACAGAAACTCACAGTGAAAGAGAGAGGAGCCTCAAATCCTGTGCTGTTTGTGTGAGGTGCTGTTTCATGTAATTAATCTGCCTAGCTTCACTAGACTCATGCCATATTTCAGGATGACACTAATAACGCCTAATTATATGATGTTGTTAAATCCTAGCCGCTGTTTAAACATGTAATTTAGGTGAAGTAATGGTGCAGAGAATGTACCTTACTTTTAATCACTCTGGGTTTTTCGTGAGGAACTGAAGGAGCGAGGCTTTGCATTTCAATAAAGCCACTTGATTAGTGAGCGCCGTGGTTGCTGCTGTTGTTGTTTTTCAGCAGATACTGTTTACTCCGAGCTCTGCCTCCCAAAATTCCCCCCTCCGCCCCTCTCATGGAGACATCTCAAAGACCCCCTGCTGGCAGCTCAGCGGAGCAGCTTTATCTGGCTTCTCCGCTCTCCCGTCTTTCCACAAGCCTCGTCTCATTGTGTCACCCCAATGTGTCAGCCACAAGCTGCAAGTCACAGACTGCATCTCAGGGATGAGAGAGCCATTCATTAGAGCATCACCAGCCCTTCTCTCAACAAAGGTTCACTGTTTCATTTCCCATCGCTTCTCATGCATGTGAATTAATACCAAGAAAGAGGCAGGGAGGTGGATGTTGTGCTGACAACAGTTCAGGGAATTTATGTGCAGAGCTGAGATCAGTCTCAGAGTTATCTCTTCAGAGGGATACTTTAAAAAAATACTGCTAAGCTACAAGATCCATTTCCCCAAAGTCAAAATGTGGACTTACTGTAGGAAATGCCGGCAATTAACACATCAAGATATGTTTTCAATGTCAACTTTCTTTGAATCCTCTGATAAAGACGTCGATCCATATTTGTCTCTATCTTTAAAAAAGCATCTGTTCAGAGGAAAAGTTTTCCCCTTTGGCTGCTTTGGCTGATTTTAATGAAAGTTTAAGGTTTAACGGAGCTAAAAAGGCCCGACAACAAAGAAAGTTGGAGGTCGTTTTTGAAGAAAGAGAAATGAAATAGTAATTACGATTCAGATGAGACTTTGCTGACGTTAAACCTTGTTGAGACAAAACTTGTGCCAGGACAAAAGTCAAAAAGACATGATATTTGCACGAACTAATCCTTTGTGGGGGGTTCCACCTGTAATTACCAATGAAGAAACACTCCATGTTGATTTCACGTTGAGTACAAATACAAAACTAAAACTTGCAATCAAACTACAACTCCAAACTTGATGACTGAGCCAAGGAGCAACAGTGGTGAATAGTGAAGCCACCGCTAAAGTGAAAAATGCTGTAGCCAACATCAAATACCCTTTCAGTCCCATTAATGTCAATACTGAAGAAGCAAAAACATAAAAAAAAACTACATAATTACAGCCTGATTAAGAAAATCTGAATCACATTCAAAACTTGTGCAAAATTCACATGGACCGAATGCACAATGATTTGGCACCAGACTCAGGGAAAGAGAATAGATGTTTTGACTGAAGGTTGGAATACATATCTGCAAGCATTATCATAATAACACATTTACAGTCATTGCATGGAATTTTTAGGCCTTGAACGAATTCTGATTTGCAGGAAGCCTTGCAGGTGCATCTGGTCTTCCAAAATAAATGTGATAATTTTTGTGTCTCTAATAAGGCCATGCAGAATTGCCTCAGTAGCATCCCCTAACTCAGGGGTTTCAAACTCAATCACAGCAGGGACTATGGATTCAGGTCTAAACTGAGGACCTAACAGGGTCACCCTTTTAACCAGAAACTGTCAACCTTGTTTCACCGGTAATAAAATATGGAGAACTGATGATAAATGATTTTGACATTTAAGAAGTTGAAAAGATAAGTCGTTAAGGCTCACAATCTGAGAAAAGTAAATATATTAGTTCAAAAAGATCAAAACATGAAATTGAAATTAAAAAATAATGTTTCTTTAAAGGCTAATATGTTAGAAAGAAGTCCAAATTGTGAGTTTAAAAGATCAAAATATGACTCAAAGTTTTAAATTGTTAGTCTAAAAAGTCAAACTATGGGATTATGAAGTCAAAGTTGAAAATATGAGGTACAATACAAAATAATTGGTTAAAAATGTCAAAATATCACTTAAGAATTAGAATTATGAATCTTTAAGCTCAAAATATTATATGAGAAGTCAGAATTATGAGTCTAAATGCTCAAAGTATGAAATAAAAAGTCAGAATCCTAATTGTGAAATGCTAAATTGAAAATGTGAAATTAAAACACAAATCAATTTCTCCTTAGGTAGAGATTCATTCTGTCTTCTGTTTTAAACTGTACTGTAAAAATTCTTTTAGTCAGACAGGAGTGTTTTGTTTACCTGCTTTACATGTTTCAGCTACTTCCTGTAGCTTTCTTCAGACAGTTACTCGTTTAACCAAAGGACAGAATACAGCCAGAACACAAATGTGATGTAATATATGAGATATCATGTCTATCATGCAATAAAACATATACAGGCGAAACAGGAAGACCTTTTGGAACACCAAAAAAAGAACACCAAAAAGAATGCAAAAAAGACACTGCAAACAGACAAACAAGAGCAATAAAAGAATAAGCAGAGCAAGAAAACTTGAAATCAGCCATATCCGACCACTGCAAGAGACAAAACCACATCATGGACTGGAAAAACGCCAGGGTCATCCGTGCTGAAAGCAACAAATACCACCTCTGGATCAGAGAGGCCATCGAGATCTGCAAACGAGGTCCAAGGAGCATAAATCGTGACGAGGGGGCCTAAACCTTGTCACACACATGGGATGCAGTCCTGGAGAAGGACAGCAGGGTGCGTAAGCTTCCCCTACTGTCTGGCAAAACCATGTAAGCAGCCTACAAGACACGTCACAGCACCATCACATGACGCTTCTGAAGAAAGCTATAGGAAGTAGCTGAAACATGTAAAGCAGGTAAACAAAACACTCCTGTCTGACTAAAAGAATTGTTACAGTACAAATCAATTTCTTTTCCCACGTTCCTGACTTCTTATCTAAATATTTTTACTCCTTATTTTTTTTAGATTTTGTGACTTAACAAGGATATCTTAAATCATCGAGGATAAGTTTACATTTTTATACTTGAGGAAATCTGCAGACCTCATACAGATGGGCCAGTTATAACAGAAATATGAGATTATCTTGTAGGTCGGATTTAACCGTTCCACGGGCCAGATTTGGGCCCCAGGCCTTGAGTTTGACACCTGTGCCCTAAAAGTTTCCAAAGTTAAAGTCCCCTCCTCTGACTTTGCCGTAGACTAATGAAATTTTGTGTGCAGGTTTTGTGTGCAGGGGAGATTTACAAAAAAAGCCTCTTGGGCCTACACTCTATCTCCAGCAGGAATTCTGCCATTTTGAATAAATCAGCAAAAATTGGGGTGTTTTGGCTCTCTTCCAGGGGTCATGTCTGGATTAGCTCCTCCAAGGATTTTAATCCATTTGACTTGAACTTTGGCATACAGCTAGATGAGACATAGATGAAGGAAAGTTCCTTGGGACTTTTTCATTAGTCAAAAGGCTTGACTGTGGCAAACTCTCAAATTTGCTAATTTTTTGACAAACAGGAAGTTGTTTATAACCCAGCTGTGGATTGCCCAAGCTAACTCATACTTGCCAGGTATGTTAAGAGTCCATGCCTGCACCCATTCATACGGTCATATGACACCTGACACTGCTAAAAAAAAACTGGTGGCTGATGGCAGCTGCTAATGTCCCCCCACTGAGCTAAATACTACCTGCCCTAATATAAACTGGCGCTGCATTGATTCAGAGTGAGATTTTAAAGTATTTCTGAGTCTTTTGGATGCAGCTCTCTTGCTTCGATTTCCTTTCTGCCTGACTGCTGAGCCAAAACAAACCAATACAGCTCTTTGTGCAGAAACATTTTGAAAAGGAAGAACTCGTGCAGGGCTATACTACTTCAGCTGTTCATTTAATTAGGCACCACTTGTATGGACTGTACCCAAAACAAATATGAGTATAGAGTCTCTTGTTAGGGTTTCTGTAGTGTAATTGACTTCACAGTGATTTTCCTCTCAGACACACTGAAACACACTCCCTTTGCAAAAGCAGACATTTAAGCTTTAGGTTAAATTATGCACACAAATTATCTGCTCAACAAGGGGAATGGTATTTTCTGCTTTAAAAGAAACCTCTTCCTCCTCTCATAACCTGATTACAAAATAAAATACTTCTTTGTTACTGAATGGATTTGCTGAGTCACAGAAAAACATATATCACCAGCTTGCAGACTTCTTACCCAGCCTCCATCCCCATTCTGTCAATATATTTTCCAATTTTGATGAGATGTAATATCGCCCCATAAGAGTAGGCTCGCCCTCTGCTACCTCAGTGTTTCTCTCTGCAGCTGGCTGCAGAACTTAATTTTTCTCATGTAAGCAAAATACGGTCACAGCAGTAACCCGGTAAGAAAGACTATTTATTTCATCTCTCTCATGCAGTATTGATCTGTGGAGCTATCTGAGCCCTGTGGTGAGATTGTTTTTCACGCAGAGTCCACGCAGGCAGGTAGGCAGGACTGCAGCAGCGTAAAGCAACATGTCAGCTCATCCTGTCATCCGATAAAGCCCACTCCCCCCTCTGTGAGCACAATGAGAGGGGATTAAAACACAATACTTCCTGTCAGGGATGTTTTTATGAGTGTTTGTGAATAACTGTGTTAAAGATTGTTTGTTTTCTCAGCGTGATAGACAGCATTTAAGTGTGTGTGTTGATTCAGAGTGTACAGGGAATGGAGGAGTTTTATTATCAGGTTAAATCATGTCTCCAATCAGGCGTTAGATTATAAAACCTGACACCAGATAGACTGGTTCATATTTCAATGTAAGATATTTCACAATCATCTCAGAAACCTCCCATTAGAAGTATTTGGGCTTTAAAAAAATACTCAGAGGGTGATTAGACGTATGTCCTGTCATTACGGGCCAAATAGAGAGGAGACAAAATGAGGTTGTATGCATGCAGCTCCAGTAGTAGCCTCAGGCTGACAGGCAGACACTGCTGTGGTTTATGAACGGTGGAGCTTGTTGGTGGATAAAACTCATGCAGAGGCCAGTTGGAGGAAATGTAAAAACATCTTTTCTGCCAAGAGACACTTTCAGTGTGGCTCTTTGCTTTCGTTTAATAGAGAAATGTTGCCCAGTTTTAATTATGTGAGTCTAGATCAGTCTGGAGCTGCTGAATGTCCGCTCAGACCTGCAGTCAGGTCTCTGCACCTGTGTGTTTGTGTGCCTTGTCTGAATCATTCCAGGCTGAATTGATAGGTACGGTAAACCGGCATTGGGATTTTCCAAGTAAAAGCCCAATCACTTTGTTTCTGTGGTGAGACCTCTCGCGATTTGATATGGTATTTTTATTCCGAAGTGTTGGATAGTTCCTCTGTTGTTGAAGTAACATGCAAAGTTGTTTAACTTTCCATCGGATTGTAAGAGATATTAACTTTTATGTGTTTTCCATGTAACATTGCAAAGCAGATGGATACGAATGTTTCCGTGTTTCTCACTGGCAAATCCATCCTGCAAGCTCACATCTGGACAGTTTGGGCTCAGTCAGAAAGTGACAGGACCAATCAGCATCAAGAGGCAGTACTTCCAGGCACGGCAGATTTGTGACGTAAGCAAGCAGCAAGAAGAGGCCGGTGCAATTATGGCGGAAGAGATTAGCATGGATGCTGCTAAAGCGCCAGGTTTATCAGATCTTGACGACATTTCTTTGTTAAAGAAGAACAAAGGAAAGCAGTGAGTTGTTTTCTTTTCAAATACAAAAGTCTACAGTTGCCATGGTTCGTATGCAGTTCTCTATAGCAGTGGTTCTCGAATCGTGTGCTGTGGCACACTGGTGTGCCTTGAGACAAGTCTAGGTGTGCCTTGAAAATTCATCTGACACTATAACCAATGTCTTTGCTGCATGCAAGCGTTACACGTTGCATTGCATCATATAGCATTGCATGCTCACTGTCCATCTGTTAAATATGCAAGTGTAAATTTACATGTAAAAATATGACATCTCATGCTTTTACTTAGAAAATCGGAGGTATGGTGCCTCCAACAGCTGTGAGCCACATAGTTTTGTCTTCATGTTAGCACAAGTCAGACCATAAAAATTCATAAATGGGTAAGGAGAATATCCATGCAACACACTCCTCTTTGTAAAACAAGCTAACAAGTTTCGGGAGTGAGAAAAGTTGAAGAAAATTAAGAATATCCTCTGGTGGAAAACTACTGCTGTCTTATCATCCTTTGTGCAACCTCTTCCCTTGTTACCTGTCCATCTTGATAGGAGCGACAGAGAGAAAATAGGAACAGGGTGACTGGGGATAAACCTGGGGAGCTGCAGTGCATCACTTGCAGAGTGTCAGGATGTTACAAAAGGAAACTGTAATCAAACTGATGTAGCTGGCACTTGCTCACATTGCATGCAGTTGGGATTGGGACATGTTGCTGCTTGCTACACATGCTAAAGAGGCTATTTTGCAAGGACATTAATATGGTGTGCCTTGAGACATCAGCTTGCTTTTTGGTGTGCCTTGGGCAGAAAAAATTTGAAAACCATTGCTCCGTAGAGCAGTGCAGTCGTAATTTTGTAGGCAAACCCAGAAGTTCGTGCCGCATGGGGTCCCTCGGCGTCGAGCCTATGGGATTTTTCAATGGGTTTTTGGGTTATTGCTGAAAATAAGCTCTGTGTCTAATGAAAAGTTTATGAAACTTACAAGTTTTGTTCATAAAGATAATCTTCAGAAATTGGTAATATGAGCATCATATCTGGTTTGTTTTTTTTAACTGACAGAAGTAAAAAGCTAATGTCATGCTATACTGAACTTCAACACGGTCGACTGAATTTAAAGTCATCCCCTGCAGATACAAGTGAACGGCAGGCTCAGTTGCCGTGCTTCGGATGATGATGTATAGTCTTCCCAACAAATGTGTAGTCCTTGTTAGCTGTCTTTTAGCAGCCACCTTTATTAAGACGTGAAAAGATACACAACACAAAGGTGGGGCACGTTTTAGATGTATTTAAACATTAAACTCTCTTGAGCTTGTGTTCACCACAGACATTATTTCCGTCATTTAACTGAAAATTCATTCAAATATCCCTTAGAAGTGCTTAAATGCTAACTCACTTCTGCATTTTAGGACTCATTCCCTCACCACTCTATAGAGTTGACTCCTAGCAGCTACGTCACGTGTTTTGTTGCTCTGATTTGCCTTTAAAGATGTGACAAACAGAACATTCATCCAATCACCCTTAAAGTTTTTTTTCAAAGGCTCTGCCCTTTTCTTAAACACCATCTTTGGAAGTTTTACCATCTATGGTATCTGACACACCAGATGGATGTGTAAAACACATCCAGCTGGTGTGTCAGATTAATGTCCATCTCCTGCTACATCTTGTTCTCTGTTCAAAAACTGTTGTGAATTTCCACCAGATGCATGATGGGAAAAAATCTCAAAAGGAATCGTTTTCTAGTCTTGCAGTTAGTGGCCCACAGTTTTCGCAAAATCTTAGTCGGAGACTAAGAACTCAGAGACTTGCTGACAAATTGTCTTTGGATGTGAGGTCAGTCTTTTCAGTCTTTTTAATGGAGCCCTGCATGATCAGACAAGTCCATCTAATTGGGTAGATATTTGTATCTCTCATATGTATATTGAACTAAAAAAACTCACTAGATACCTGCATTTTCAGTTATTTGAGTTTATAAACTCACCAGGAAGCCACCATGTTTTGGTCTATGCTGGCGGCGTGGCGTCACAGTGCCGCAGCGCTCCCCGCCATTTCTATGCAGTAACTGCTGTTTGAGACTGGCAGCCAGTGTTAGGGCTGTATCTCAGAGAGGCTGCATGTCTTACACACAGAGAATTTTAAGATTTGAGGTCTCTTCCATTTTTCATTTGCTCCATGAGCAGTTATCTGACCATCTAGACAGGAAAATAATAAACACAGAGCCATATTTACCTTCTTGCAGCAAATATTTAAATCCACATCTGCAGAATATGTTTGAAATCTGTTTCTTGATGAATCAGATGACGGCCACGAGCTAAAATGCATCTGTTTAATAAAGCTGTTCCCCAAACTTCTGCTCTTTATGAAGCTTTCTGTTTCCACACAGTTAGGGTAAAGATAAACACAGTACGAAAGCACTTCTGGTTTTCACTTTTCAAAGTAAAAGTCCACTTTAGCATTTCTTTGGCGAAACCCCCTTCGTATGTGCATAATGCTTTTATTTTGAAAAGCTCCCAGCATGCTTTCACCATTCACTGAATCCAGTCACTTGTAGGGAGGTTTATTGAGGTAAAACTTAGGAGAAATGACAGAGCTTTCACAGCAGGGAGACAAAACCAACATGCAGAAAACGCATGTCTGGTATAAAAGCTGTTATGGCAGCAACAGCTGCAAGCAGAAAAACCGTCTGAAAAACGCTTACTGCATTGGAACAGCTAGGAGTGCTCATAAGGAGCGCTGCAGCACTGTGACATCACACTACCACCGCAGACCAAAGCATGGCGGCCTCCTGGTGAGTTTATGAGCTCAAATTTACTTGAAATGCAGATATTTAGTGAGTTTTGCAGTTCAATATTCGTTTGAGAGATACAAATATCTATCCAACAAGATGAACTTGTCTGATCATGCAGGGTTTCTTTGAAGAGTTTTAGCAAAGTCCTCTGGTGTAAGGCTGGCCTTACTTGTCTAAGTTTTGCATTTTGGCATGCTAAAGTCGCTGCATTTGCTTCCAATAAATCTCTCTTTATCTCATCAAAACAACTCAAAAAAATGATGTGATGATTGAAGTTGTATTTAATTTTGATTTAAGCGCATATAAAGGCAAATCCAGTCATATCCCGGGTAAAGGTGGGTATTTAAATGAAGCTGGAGTGACGGATCAAAGAAGCAGCTCTTCAAAAGTCTAAAATCATCTGAAATTTGAATCAAAGACAAAAAGTCCTTGGCAGACAGAGCGCTCAGACATGTGTTTATGAAAATTAAGGCTGAAGTGGCCTCAACGTACACGTCAAACCAAACCCGCTGTGAAACCTCAAAACTCTGAGTAATTTAAATGACCTGCAGTAACAGATTTCCTGACAGTGACACAACAGGAGATTCCATCTAAAGAGCAGCAGTGTTTGGTTTTGAGATTGCATTTCCAACTGCCTTCTGTGACTTAAAGATTGTGTAAATAATCCTCTACCTGAGCAGATCAAAGTTAGAAAATTCACTTGCAGCGGCAGGGTCGCATTTAAAATGTTTTTGAACACAAGAGCGCGGCCTCCTACGTGGACAGCGGTCTTGCAGCAGCTGATAAATAGAGCTTGAAATCAGGGCGCTCAGTAGGATGTACTCAGTGCTGCACAGCCATGATTCAGTCCAGAGAGGGGTCTCTATGAAAAAAAAGGATTTGAATCATGTGAACTGAAACCCTGGAAACAGAAAGAAATGAAGCATCAGGGGGGAAACATGTTTTCCTGTGAGATTGCACGGATGCAGCAAAGCTCTGTCTACACTGTAATACCAGCTATTACAGTTTGACAGTGAAGAAGCAGCTGAACGACGAGGAGAAACCCACTGTCTGAATCTTTGTGCTTGTACTCGCTGCTTTTTACATCATCTGATGATTTTGTTGCACAAGTGTTGCATGATATTTGCCACACATGTGGTAAAAACCACACAACATGCCCATTAGTGTTCTGCCAAAAAGTTAGAGTTAAATTTTTCTTGATTAAAAACTATTGGCTTTAACTTCTGAGATAAAATGTAATGCTGTGTTTTCGTTTGATTTGCAGAAATACCTGTGGCTATTTGGTGAAATACTTAATCAAATTTCCAGTACCTTTAGAAAATCATCAGAAAAATGCCATAAAAAGACGAATGGCTGCAGGCTAGCTCAGGCAGACAACTCGAGCTGCACTAATTTCCTGACATGCACCATTTTCCAATCACCTGAAAAACATCCTCCCAAACTGATGGTCTTTATGACCTACCTTAGAAGGCAGAAATTGTTCTCAATTTGCAAAAGACAGCATGTTTATAAAAACAAACCATTTACAGCAGTGCAATCAAATCTCTGAGTGTGCCAAATGCTTTTGAGCATGCATATGTTTGCAGAAGACCATGCTGAAACCATAACAAGTTTGACTCGTGACCTGCAAAAAAAAGGGAAAAAAAAAAAAAACGCAATAGGTCCGTGCAGACAAATGTCATCATACGTCATCATATAAAGTAGGAAGTGCCGTGAAAAGCAGTGGTCCGATTATATTATAGCATACTGTTTTTGATGTGTGTGCTTTTTACTACATTTCTGCAAGAGAAGGAGGAATATTTCTGGAAGGACAAGCACTCTAGGACACACTGAATATGTGATATGTTAGTCACTCCTCCTGTTTAATATGCAAAAAGAATTATTGCTCTATCTGATTTGGTTGCAATTCTACCCGCAGTTAAAGATAGATTTCTGGTTTCTCCCTCTACTCTACAACCAGCTCTGCCTGCTTCAGTTCTACGCTCATGCTTTCAACCACACCTCTAGCCTAGCATCTACCTGCCTACCTTTCAATGAGGGGCATTTAAGAGACCATCTAATCATTCCTTAAACTTCTGCTTGTAAAATAAATCTGTTGGGAGTGACAGACTGAGCCCAGGGCCCCAAACACAAGCATGTCCTGCTGCTGCTAGAAACGCTCAGCCATATGTTCTATTCCTGAGCCACCTAAAGGGCATAACATAGATACTGGACTGCAAACAGAGCCTGAGGGTCAGTATGACTGAGTTCCAGAGATCCTGTTTAGAGATGGGACAAAGTTCCAGAGGGACGGCCATCACTGCAGCCCTCCACCTATCTGGGCTTTACGGCAGAGCAGCTAGACGGGTGCCTCTCCTTAGGGCAAACCTTGCTTGGCTTTCACATGGAGATTTGTAAAGTCCAAGCAGATTTTCATGTGTTTTGCACTGAGGACAGGTTTCCGGGATCAGTGGAGAGCTGCAGTGATGGTTGTCCTTCTGGAACATTGTCCCACCTCTACACAGGATGGAACTCAGTCAGAGTGAACATCAGGTTCTTGGAATCCTGTTTGCCCAGTTAGACCGGACGACTAGCTCTGAGAACTTTTACTGCGAAACACTTCCGATGTCTGCTCTTGAAAGGTGCTTTATAAATAAACTCCTCACTTATTTGAGTGTCAGTAACATCTGACAGTTTTCTGCCAACCCCGTTTCTTTGTTTGAACTTTGCCATTATTCCCCATGTGCTTCATTGTGTTTTTCTTTCTTTCTTTCTTCTCTAGACCTTTTTATGTTTACCTTGATGGGATGTTTTTTGGTGGCACCCGTATTTGAACTTTTTTTTGTTTTTGTTTTTTTTGATGTGTCTTCTTGACTCCCCTTGATTCCTTAACAGTGAGGCTTTACTTTGCTGTTACATCATCGACTTCATCTTAAAGGTCTGAGTTCTTGAGTTTTGAATTTGAGCAATACACTCTTTATTGTGTAATTTTCAGTCAGGTTACAGAAGAGCACAGCATGACCACCAATGCCATGAATGTTGTAAAGGACATTTTAGAAATGTTGTTTCTTTTACAGACTTCTCCAAGGCCGTTGATACTGTGGGTCATCATCTAATCAGACCGTCCTAAAACTCTTGGGTTTTCAGATCACGCTGTCGGTTGGTTTGCTAACTATCTGACTGGTAGAACCCTGGCTGTTTAGTTAGAGGGTGTTACATCTAAGGTACTACACACTGGGAAGGGGATGCCACAAGGTTCAGTAATGGGCCCTCAGATGTTTACTATCTAAAATGAGCACAAAAATTATGGAAATTTGTGTTTGATAGATTATTTCTTTGTTGTAACAATCCTTCTTGGATGTAAATCGTATAGCTGTTTATTTCCCTTTTAAATGAAGCCACATTTGTGAGGAACATGCATTTTTGGGATGAGCAGCAGAGCTGAGTATGTGGGTTACGCCCATGAAAATAAATATATATATATATTCCAGGGGCGGAGCCAGTGGTAGTCAGGGCCAAACAGGGCTCCCTGAAATCTGATTGGCCCCCCCAAAAACCTTGAAATGTCTATTTGCCTCGTCAGCCATTAAATCGAGCATTTAGGTTTAGTTCAGGCAGGCCTCAGGGTCCAGCACTGCCTTCACCACCAAACCCCTCATTGGCTGACAGCTCTAAACAACTATAGGCTAATCATTTTCATGCTGCTTTATCTAAACTGCTCTGTTGCCCTCTCTGCAAGCTGCTCTTGCAACCCTCCTCCACTCCAGCTCCTCCTTCATACTGTATCAGTGTTATTCTGTTGTCACTGATGCTTGCTCTGCTCTGGGTTTTTGCTGCCTCCTGACTGAACTAACCATTTAGAAATACCCAGTCACTATGCATATTTTAACCAATTAGCACTGGTTTTAAAAACATTCATATACCCCACCTTAAAGAAATCAAAGCAGCCCCAGCATTGTCGCATATTTATGTGTGTGGTCCTCAGTGGAAAAAGTTTAGTAGACTAAACAGTGACGGCCAGATGGCAACACACTTTTAAAGTTAACATTTTCAACCTATTTCCATAAAAGTTGGTACTAAACATGACCACCAATTGCGATTCAGCATCTGAAAGTCTCATCTTTGATCAGAAGTCCGAGTGGGAGGCTCCCCACGTTTTCTGCTCCGCAGAGAGGCAAAAGGAAAGTTTTTCTGTGCGTGACGGGAATGGTGATAACGGCTGAAGAGAATCACATCAAGCCTTCCTCCGTGTATTTTATTCATGAAAACGGCAATAGATGAGGTTTAGCGAGAGCACAGGTAAAAGAGTTGAACAGCCTCAGGCCAGAGGCGAGGACGGGTGAATAATTGAATAAATCCTGCCAAACATGAGGAACGATGCCTCTCTCTGCTGGGATCAACTGATGTCTAACGTCATGTTTGGGTGACGATTCCGGGGGGGGGCTTCTGAGATGTAGATGGTTACAGGGTTAGCTAGAGACCAGAGTGTGAAGATGGAAATTAATCTGAATTTTTAATGTTAGTTTTCATTAAATTCTTATGACCAGAAAATAAAACCTTGGTGATTTGGTTGACCTCTAACAGTAAGTTAGTGTTGATTGTAATCTGCTACCAAACTGCAGTTAAATCACACACTCTCTAAAACATACTGTAAGTTAAAGGAAGTAACTTAAATATCTCCTTACATTTCCCACCTCTCTCCTTTTAGTCTCCTTCCTGATTTCCCTGTCTAATCACTCCACATGTGCAGGATTGAATTCACCTGATCACTCCTGAAAGGAAGGCTGCTCTCCCTCATTTACCTTCACATGGGGTGCCAGTTCAGCAGTAGTACGGTGTATTTTTATCTCCTTCTGTTTTTACACCCTCCACTGAACTGAATTACCTGATTTGAAAATGAAAAGGGGTTCCTTTAAAATACCTGAAGTTTCCTTACTGGATCTAAAATTCCACATGTAAACGTCTTACCACTCACTGTTTTTAAACAATATTCTGTTTGCAGAATAAAACCTTTAAATGTCTACCCTCCATGGACTTGAAGAGTCCATGGAGCACCTTGTTAACTTCACTCATTTCCATGGATTTGCACAAAATCTACTGTCCTTGTTCTGAATCTCCCAGAGAGACAGATTGATTTTAACACGGATCAATCAATCAAACTTTGACCAAGAGTTCTCTCCAGCATACATATTTCTACATGTTTAACAAAGCGTTACTGTCACCTAATGTCTTGGAATTATAAAATAAGAAAATCTCACCTGAAAAAAAACATCATACATCTCTTATTTATAACAAAATATTGGCTTCATCATAAGAGTAAGGCATCTGTTATCAAAAAAAACCTTCTTAATTTGTATCACACATCTATCCAGTCATACCTGTCATACTGAAACATTGTTTGGGCCAAAAGCAACCTTAACTTTTTTCTTTGCAAAACCATTTCTGGTTTGCTTATTCATTTCCAGTCTGTTCACATCTTTCCCCGCATATTTCAGACAACTCACAACTCATAACAGAGACTCCACAGACTTAAATTACTTTAAAGGGAAACCTGCATGATCAGACAAATTCACCTTGTCAGATAATTATTTGTATCTCTCATGTGTGTATTGAACTAAAAAACTCACTAGATATCCTAGATATCTGACTAATTTGAGCTCATAAACTCACCATGAGGCCACCATGGGCAGTACAGTAAACACTGTTCTGCCTGTTTAAAGGTCACATATTCTACCCCTTTAAGACAAGGTAATATTGGTCTCAGAGGTCCCCAAAACATGCCTGTGAAGTTTGTTGCTGAAAAAACACTCCAGTATTGGATTTTTGCATGTCTAAAAACCCCTCTGTTTCAGCCCTGCTCAGAACAAGCTATTTCTGTGTATACTTTAAATGTTACTGAGCTGTCTGACTCCGCCCCTGACCACACCCCTTTCAGGAAATGGATGTGGCTCTCCTGATCCTCCTGAGGATCAGCAAAGGAGGCTCTGAGGGCCAAACTTTCTTCCACGCAGGAAGGACTGACCCTGAACCATCTAAACCTGGGGGCGGGGCTAACTCCCAACATGACATCATGAGGGGAAAATCTGAGAATGGCGAGAATGGCTGTTTCTAGCTTTGTGGAGGCTCTATGCAAGATGCTGTTTGGGGGCCCCTAGGTTGCTAAACTACTATGGAGAGATTCCTTATCCATAAGATGATCCATGAACACGCCACAATCTATAACATTTCATGAGCAAAACAGGCTACAGTCATAATAACCGATCATATCAAATTATTTGTGTGTATGTGTGTATGTTTTTTACTGTGGGAAGAGCTAGCAGTTACATATGGCATAGTTTACATTGGACTTACTTACGTTTGTGATATTATGGTTACTTTGAATAAAGAAAACACAACTCAACTGAGCTGTGGGAATAGAGTCAGTTGACACATTTGGCATGTGCGTGTGTTGCTCAGCAGTCAAGGTCAAGCTTAACAGCATTTCTTTTGTCAAGGCCCTTGCGCCCCTGGTAATACGCCCAGCAACCACCAACAGTTTTCAGGTGCTTAGAACACACACAACAACCAGGGGTTGTGGCAACCCTCCTACCCACCCTAACAGTACCCTAGGCTTTGTTTAAGCGTCATTATCTACCCATAAAGCTGCCCTAAAGCTGTGTTTTTTGGGTTTTTTTTCATCACATTATCAGATTATTTTCCCATGCCTTTGGTAATGTACAAAGACATCCAGAGCATGACCTGGGTTGTGTCAATTCTCCTTCCTACCTGATGGGGCCCTCAGGTGGGTGTATTCACCATTACACGCCTTACTTCAGCCTCAGATTTCAGCCCAAACACGCCTAAAACTTCTGTACAGTACTGTATATATAGAATTAGACTTTCCTGTGCCATTAGCACAAGTATCACAGTAAAAACAGACTTCAACAGCTTTCTGCAGCCTGTTGATTTACATTATGGAGTACTGTGGTGTTTAATAGCTTTAACTCCACCCAGTGTCCACAAACATGCCAGCTCCTCTGGTTTTACAGGAGGACCCTGCAGCCTTATAACTTTAAATACCCGCTAAGCTCAATAAACTCAGTGGTTTCAAAACACAATACTCAAAATTCCTGGCATGACAGAGTTCAGTTTGAGTGTAAAAGGTCAAGTCAGACAAAAATTACCCAGTTTTTTCAAGCCAAGATATCTTTTACTCAAATCCATCCACAGTGGTTTAACCTTCATAGGAATCATGCAGAGAGAGTTTAGCTCAGACGTTTGGAAGATAGACACTTGATTAGACTGATGTTTCAGACTGTAGACTTATATGAGGTGCAGATGAACTCTGGCATGTATTCTAGCACAGAGGATGGACTTTGGATTTCCATCTCTTATACTGAAACTGCTTTATAACTGCAGCTCATAGAAGAGAAAATCCCAACAACCACATATTGAGCTGTATGCATTTGAATGATGTAATAAGACAGAAAAATGAAAGGCTATTGGGTTGAAAAATAAAAGTCTTAAGCAGATAGTGAACTCTAAAATAGTATTCAATAGCCTTGGTAAACAGTGTAAATGTAAAAATGGCAATGCTAATGCTCTGTATGGGGGGATGTGAGTACATGCAGACTCAAAAATATGCAGCTACATTTGAGTTTGTCATGTCACTCAAATGGGTCATAAATCAGGCCTGACCTGGGTTTAATTGCCCCCTGAGCAACCATTTCATTGTTTTAAATGCCTCTCCACCGTGGCTTGGCAGCACCATAACTTCTTGCTGCGAGGTTTTTAAGACAACATAGTAACAAATACCGCCGCTGGTGCTGGAATTGCTTTCCCCAGACAAGCTGAACAACCGAGCATAGCATTATGCTTCTCCACAGAATCGATCCTGGAAAGGATGCTACTTGAATTAGGCCTCGTGCTCAGGGACTGTTCCTAAGCACTAAAATGCTCCAATGTTTATTCATTGGCCGGCCTGTTTGTCTGCAGGAAAGAGATCAATGCATGAAAGAGAGTGGGTCCATTTGAGAGAATACTCTTCATTTTCTTAATTTGCTTATTTAGCCGGGCAAATTCAGAAGGAATCAAAAAATCCTTTAAACTATTATTTCATCCCCACACCTCATTTATTCTCTATTAGACCTCCGTAAATACAGCCTCACACCCCTCCTGCTTCTTCTCTACACAAGATTTAACAAAATGGCCTAAGACCAGAAACATGTAAATACATCTCATTATATTTGACTTATTTCATCCTTAAGATCTCACTCTTTATACCATTTCACATTTTTTGACATGTCTGATTTGTCTTCCTCATTCTCCTGTTAGTATATGAATGCAATACAAAAGCAAATCCATATTAATGTCAGTGATTCAAACATTTAAATAATAACAGAACCTGCCAAAGAAAATGAAGAAACAGAAACTAAGAAAATGTTACTTAAAATGTGATGTGGGTTTTCATTAGCATGTAAATGAGGTTGGATTGTTACTGTGTGAGAAAATAAAGATGCAGAAATAAAAGCGGCTCACCTTTGTCGGGAGATAAAGCTGCTGTGATTGTATTTTTTTATGGATTGTTTGTAAGCATGTGACCCTGAATGCACATGGTGGGGGGGGCAACCATTAGAAAAAAGTGAGGACTTACAGCTCTAAATGGATCTGTACGCTGAATTATTATGAGAAAATTTCTACTTACATTGAGTGCGATTCCCTGTGCTTTACAAAAAAGTGATTTCTGCCAATAATCTCATGTTGTAGTTTAAGCATTTATTATGCTACATAATATGTTTGGTGTCAGGCTTGACTTTATCACTCCTCACATATTTTAAGAATTGAGGATTGATGAGAACACTAGAACCGCCGTGGATCTCTACATACCTAAAACAGCCAATGGGTCAAATTTACAGTGCTTAACAAATGTATTAGACCACGTGTCATATTTGTCTCAGAGACCATCCAGCATCATGAAGTGCTTTAATGCAAACTCTTTCATTTTCATTGAGCTCTCCATGTTTTACCATTTTGAACAGGAATGAGGAATTTCAAACTGAATTCACCCAAATTTGAGCCAGCTCTCTGGGCTTCTCTGAGAAGTCAGAAATGAATCAAGCATAACATTCAACCACTAAAACTAATTTTTCTGTTCAGGAATGCAAGTAAATAACTATAATTTGACATATTAATCAAGAAATAATAATGTGCTTTACTATTTTTTCAGTTTTTTTTGTAAATCAGTACATTTTAAAATTCATGGATAACAAAAATAATTATATTTTAGCATAAAAAATATCATTTGGGTTAAACAGCTTCTACATATTGGCGTATTAACCATTGCAGAAACATAAAAAAATGATTTTGGTAATTACCAATGCTGTTAATTTAAGGCACCTGAGGCGTAAACCTTACTTTGGTTAGGGTGGTCTAATAAATTTGTTAAGCACTGTACCTGTCAATAAAGTGCCTTGATTTTCATAAATAGCACTGATCAAGGACAGTTAATTCAGCACTGACATTGACCAGCTCATTAACCACAGATAGCAAACTAGATCACTGTTGGAAGATGATCTGTCATCTAGAAAATCGTCTTTGAACTGATTGCTAATCCCGAAACTTCCTCATCACCGGATTGTTCTTCATTTATAGCACTGAGATTACCTTTTGACATTTATCAGTGGTAAATGCCTTTTTTCCCTGTTATAGCCATGTTGAAGGTAACCTTGCAAAGCAGATGGATATGCCTGTTTCCTTGTCTCTCACCGGTGAACCCATCTTGCAAAGCTCCCATCTGAACTGTTATGGCACAGTTAGAAAGTGACAGGACCAATCAGCGACGAGGAGCGGTACTTCTGGGCACAGCAGTCATGAAGTAAACAAGCAGCAACAAGAGGCCGGTGCATTTATGGCGAAAGAGTTTAGCATGGACGCTGCTAAAGCACCAGTTTTATCAGAACTTGACGACATTTTGACAAAAGTCGTGTACTGACATGTCTATAGTCGCCAAGGTTTTCGTTATTCCTCAGTAGCTGCGAACTTGCACCTCGGTCGCAGCAAGTCACGTGTTTTGTTGCTCTGATTGGCCCGTATTTCTATTGTGGTATCTTTTTATTGCTTGTGTGAAATAAAACAGAGGGAAAATCAAAGCTTTCTTATGGGGTAAATTTGACCTGCATGGTGGTTCTAGATATAGATGTCCATTAAAATAAAATAAGGTTTAGGCAAAGATTTTTTTTTTTTTTTAAATGATAGGTGCTATTCAACAGACTTTTAGGAAACTTTTAGACTGACAGTCTTTAAAACTGTATACACATCAAGTAAGATACAATTAAAGAACAGCCTGAACAGCCTGATGAATGTTCTGTCTGTCACATCTTTACAGGCCAATCAGAGCAACAAAACACGTGACCTAGCTGCGACCGAGGTGCTAGTTCACAGCTACCGAGGAATAACGCGAACCTTGGCGACTATAGACATATCAGTACACGACGTTTGTCGAAATGTTGTCAAGTTCTGATAAAACTGGCGCTTTAGCAGCATTCACGCTGGCCTCTTGCACCTATTTGTTTACGTCACGACTCTGCCATGCCTGAAAGTACTGCTCCTCGTCGCTGATTGGTCCTGTCACTTTCTAACCGGGCCCAAATGGTTCAGATGGGAGCTTTGCAAGATGGATTTGCCAGTGAGAAACAAGGATATGGGTGTATCCATTTGCTTTGCAAGGTTATCTTAAAGGAGCAACGCTCACTGGAATCACTGGATGCTAATGCCACTTCTATATACCTCATACGGCACAACTTCTAAAACCCTATATCCCTTTACTATGGATTGTAGGTGAGATTGGACAGACCTGTTGCAGGTGCAGGCGGAAACTAGTGGAAACTAGTTGAACTGAAATACGAGAGTGATGGTTCGTCTGAAGGTGATCAATAATAGAGCTTCATGGTGACAGTCTATTTAAATGCTTCACATTCTGTGTGTCACTAATGAATAGTTAAAGTTACATATTTTATTCTCTGATGTTCTGGAGCAGAAAAAGTGAGTGTAAGCATCCAAAAATGAACTCAGTTCCGAGGTCAGAGATTTCAGTAGAACTGCTGCAGCAAACTTTCCAAAGCCAGACCCCCCGGTGTGTATTTTCTCTCTGCCAGCCTCCAGCAGCTTGCAGAGATGAGCTGTCTGAGAAGAGAGGCCAATGCTTCTCGTCTCATCTCCTTCTAATCCTGCAGCCTCCCTTCCTCCCCGCCCTCCCCCACACACCCCCACTCCATCTCCTCCCCACCACTGGACAGTCCGTTGCAATATATTCCACATCCCATTTCACCTTTGACTAATTGGAAACCAGGAGTCTCTTTGTGTTTCTTCTCTGCCGCGATCTTATTATTTCTGCATTTCTTTTGTTCTGCCTCTTCCTGTGAGCCGAGTTGTTTTTTTTCTCTCTGTCATGTCGACGTGATCGACAGTAAACTAAGCTCTCAGCTGTCTGTGTAGCAGAGAAATGAGGGTGTAACCTGTGAAACCAAGCATGCCCTTTATATTGGTTCATCTGCATGCAAGAGAGGGGGCCAAGAGACTGCAGGCTTTATTGGAACAGATGACCTCGACTTTATGTTTCATACATCATTATCACAGAGCCAATCTCACTCTGCCTTTAAAACGCACAGGCCTGCACACACACGTACGTAGAAACATACTTGATCTCCATCTTCATTCCCCTTCCCCCTCGTCTTCCTCACACAAACACACAGAGTGGAAGAAGGACAATGTGCCGTAAGGGTTTTAGTCCGGAGACTGCTGCTACTGCACTTAGTCTAACAGCAATTACCTGATGTGCAGCAGAGACCGTGTGGAGGGTCCGGGGGAAATCCATCAAAATGCAGTGAACCCGGTGGGCCTGTAATGAACTGGTGCTTTCCCAGCTCCTGCTCTGCACACCACATCAGTGTCTGGAAACGCATATTAGTCATGACAAATGAAGGCCTCAGACAGGCCTGTGAGTGTGGATTTTTAAGAATAGGTCATCCATTCAGATCTGGTAATGGTTTCTCTTTATGCTCAGTGGTTTGGTGCTTCTTTAAATGTATGTAAAATTCCTCCTGAAGCCGTAAAGATCACTGTTATCTGTTATTCCTCAAAGTTAAACCTAAGGCTTCTCTTAGTGACAGAAAATCTTAACATTGAAGTCTTTATAAATTCATATGAAGCTTCAAGACTAAATGTAAAAAGGCAAGCCTTTCAGTATTTCTCATGATCACGGTTATTAATTAATAACCTTTACGGTTCTTTGCCCAGGAGTCTTTCTTCCAAATTCTGTATTTCAGTTTGACTTTAAAACCATCTGTTAGATTATTAATGAAACATTTGATTCACTGTGGCTGTTGGATTTACTCCTTTCATGACAGGTCAAAGGAAATATGGCATATTTGATATTCTTGGCACAGGCGCTTTAAAGTAGAAAATATTATTCACTAATGATGTTACAGAGAAGAGAGTCTTTACAAATGTACAAAATGTACATAGTTAATATTTAGATTCTTTTTACAGGGCCTGTAAAAAAGTCTTCACCCCCTTGGAGGGTTTACCCTTTCAGTGATTTTATAAACCAATCATGGTCAATATAATTTGGCTTTTTGACCAAAGAAAAAGTACAAAAACTCTTTAATGTCAAAGTAGATTCAAATTCCAAAAAGCACAAGGACTTGTTTTTTTGTGGAAATGAGAATGTTTGAAGAGATGGGAGAACAGGTCTGTGTAAAAAAAAAAACGCTGTCATGTATGTTTACTGTGTTTAATACATAAAGGTAGTTTTGTCTTTTGTCTTTATTGCCCCACAACTTTGATAAAATTGAGGTGACATTGCTTCAGCATACATATTCTTAAGCACACATTGTCCTGGAAAAAAGGATGTTTAGAGCTTACTTTGCACCACAGGGTTGATATTTTACAAGCTTTTTAAGACAAATGCACCAAGAGATTTGTATGCCTTTATTTTTTTTAATGGTTGCTGCCATTTGCCTGACACACCAAATGGATTTGTTTCACACATCCATCTGGGAAACCTTCCATAGATGGTGTTTGGGAAAGGGCAGAGCCCTTGAATAAACTTCAAGGGTGACTGGATGAACGTAGTGTCTGTCACATCTCTACAGGCCAATCAGAGCAACAAAACACGTGACATAGCAGTTACTGAGGCATAAACTCCATAGAGAACTGCATAACGTGAACAATGGCGTCTTTACACTTTTGCCATTTTTGAAAAGAGACAACTCAGTGCATTTCTGTGTTCTTCTCTTAACAACAAAATGTCGTCGAGTTCTAATCAAACTGGCGATGTAGCAGCATCCACGCTAATGTCTTCCGCCATAATTGCACCGGCCTCTTCTCGCTGCTTGCATACGTCACGACTCCGCCGTGCTCAAAAGTACTGGCCCTCAACACTGATTGGCTCTGTCACTTTCTAACCGGGCCCAAACTGTTCAGATGGGAGCTTAATGAGCAGTTAAACAGGTATACCTAATAAAATGGACAGTTGCTGTATATTAAGTGCCCAGTTTGTTTAATTTGAGATTTTTACTCTGGAGTAATACATAAGACCTTTATCTGTTTTCTTTTCCTGCATATACCCACTGAGTTGTTTAATGACACACGTGCCATTTGGATATTTTCATTAAAATATTTAAATCAACAAAAGATAAACCAGGAAAAGCATCATCTATGAGGTTAGACCTTGTTATCTGACTGTCTGACTGAATTATCGTGTCTAAACCTGACAAGAAAACAAAACCATCAAGCAGTTTTAATGAGAAACATGATTGGAAGCTCTGACTTCATAATTTTAACCTCACAGTTCGGTTTGTTCACAGTCCGAGTCCTTTATGTGTGTCAAGTCACCTTAGAGCCGCGGTCGCTCTCTGACAGTCACTTTTGGTTCAGCGGGGAGTTTTACGGATTTATTTTCTCTTCCTGACATCTCATTTTAAGATTACCTGCGGCTGTATAGTGTCGCCTCGGACAAGTAAACCCCCTTTACTAATCTGTCAGCACGCTTTAATGGATTTCCATTTGGGATATAATTATCTGGTTAAACTGCCAGTCAAAATCTTGTCAGACATCAGGATGCCCTTAAGGAAGAAAACATCCAATATTCTCCTGAAGAACAGTGACAGAGTCATAAATGAAATTAAGCTGGAAGGAAGCTCACTGATGGGATTTTTCAGTTCTTATTGAAAGAGAAAATAAAATGCAGGAATATTGAGTTGTAAATAAAACATTAGAATATTTTTATGTAATTGGGACCCAAAGCTGAATCTTATGCTTTCTATGTTTTAAAAGCAAAAACAACTGAATAAAGAAGCCAAAATACGCTGTCATGGGATAATGATAAGCTTCAAAGAAAATCATTAAAGAATCCCTCCTTTTAAGAATCAGTGCTGATATAAATAGTGTATGGGCATCGTTATAACTTCGCTGAGCTTCTATCCTCTCAGATTATCACCATTTGCTTCTGTGTGTTCCTTAAAAATGTTTTTTTAATGATCCTGGATCATTAAAATATCATTATGATAACTGTTCCTGCATATTCTTATATAGTTTCTCTTGTTAGCAGAGCCATGATGGGAATGTTTTTAGTCTTCATTTATAATGGCTGATCATGCACCCATAATAAACAGGCCTCCACCACTAAACTGAAGTCCAAGTTTCATCCCATATTTGATCCATTTTCATTGTTACTGTAGGAAACTGGCACCACTACAGATGTATTATATTTTAGCTGTTCAATAGCTAGATCTTTAAGCAAAGCAGCAACATAAAAACAATTTTGATGATCCAACCTCTGTTATCAGTGGCTCCATAAACCAGGAATGCACTGTGCAATTTTCAGCAGATTCAGGCACAAATTTTGAGAAGGGTCTAATGCATGATCCAGGAGTGGCCACATGCATCATGAAAGGAGGAAGCTAGGAAGAAGATACCTGGAGAGGTGGGGCATGGGCCTGGAGGATGACCATCAGGTCAGAGCAGAACAGGACCAAGATTGACACAGCAAAGTACCAGACCGGCATTACATTCCTTCCTTACCTGATGATTCACCTGGAAATCACACAAGAGTACCTGGATCCGAAAACTTGCACAATCCTTGTCTACTGTATTGAATGACGTAGCGGACTTGGCGCTGGCATCCAGCCAGCCAGCCAATCTCCTGTCGCATATTATGTCTGTGCAAAATGATACTTGAATTTGGATCATAAATCAGTTTATTAAAATAATGTTTTGTAATCGCTGTGCTCATAGTCTGAAAACTCGCATATTTTTTGTCTACTTGTATTTCCTTGTGGCGAAGGAGGAAGAAAACAACAAAGATGACGTTCAGTTCAAATGACTTTCGGTATTAGAAGACGAGCTATCGTGGTGCTTGTCTGACTTCTGGTGTGAAGTGGAGGTCCTCGGCTGCTTCCAGGTCCCTCTAGTAAATCGGACAACTTCCAGTCTGATTGTCGAACTGTGTACAGAGGGACAGGACGGCTGAATGCACCCTACCTGCAGCCCGACCTGCTATTCCTGCTCCAGACTAGTCATGTGAATTTCTGATATGTTTAATAGTTTGATGGTACGACAGCACAGATTCACCTAGTGCGTGGGCAGATTTTCCAATTTCGGGATTTTTTTCATTTGTAAACTGTTGGACAGTGTCTGAAACAGTGATGTTGTTTGCGGGTGTGTGTGGGAGAGAGAAACAGAGAGACAGAGACAAGATATGACGATTTCAACATCAGGATGTTAGACTTTTTCACAGACGTATTTCACAGTCCATCCCAAAATAACTGATACAGTGAGAGCACTCTGGTCTGCACCATCAGACCCTACAGTGTGAGCACATAAATCTGTGATGGTCGTGTGTTGTAAATGATTCAGTCACACACAGTGAGCTGACTTTCCTTCACAGTTGTTGAAATCATACAGTGCATGCCTGACTTAAGTTTTTGCATTTGCATTCACTGTTGCATGGATAAATACCTCAAGCATTCCAGGCTTATTTATTCATATTAAATTTATTTTCTTCCCAATATTAATAAAGACAATTAAATCACCACTACTTTTACCATGACCGTTTTTTTTAATATGATCTATAGAGCAAAAAAGCCAATTATTATGCTGTAAAACACAGTGGATGGCTATATAGGTTTAAATATTGGCATGAGGACTTTTATTTTGAGATAAGCCCCTTATCCAATGGGTCACATGATTTCCTTTTCCTCAAGTATTTCATTAAAACAAGAAAACAAAATAATGGAATTGAAAAAAATGGCTCCCTTTTGTAAACAAAAAACGTTATCTGTTTTCAGTTTTTGTGGCCAAAATAATAAAATGGCTAGTTTTTCCTTCTTCTTTTTTTTTTGTGAAAAAACAAAACAAAACAGGATAACATTTTGTTTTAAATTTTTTCTTATATCAGTCAAAAAACAGAAAACAACAACAAAAAAACGGAATGATAAGAGTCATTAAGATTTTTGAGTTTCAACCAGGAAATGGATCTGCAAGAAAATACACTGACCATGCATACTACCTCATTTTGTATTGCCGCTCTGATTGGCCCATAATGAATCTGACAGCGAGGGTGGACTTACCATTAGGCAAACACAGGTAACTGCCTAGGGCCCGAGATTTCCAGGGACCCCAAACGTCTCATAAAAAAACTGATTATTGATTTTTTTTTCTTCGATTTACAGTACATATTACTGTTTTACTCTTATTCACGCACTTAAAAATACATCAAAATGCTTAATCTATCATGATCGACTGCTCCCCCACCCTTCTCATGCAATGGACTATTCCATGTTACTGCGCATGTGCAGATTAATTCAGGAAGACGGTAGCAAAACAAACATGTTGGCGCGGTTCCCCCAGTGGAGCAGAGAAGAGGAAAATAAACAGTTTTTTATCAAAACTACCAAAGGTGTCTACCTTTTTTAGTCACAACAAACGTAGACACGTGACAACAGCAAGAGCCAGACGCTCCTGACAGCAGCAGCACTGCTGTCAGTGTCAGCCGAGGAGAATGCAGTAGCTCTAGAGATGAAGTGGAGAGTGACATGAGTGATGCTTTTCATCACAAAGATGTGAGTATTAAAGCTGTCGAAATGGTAAACTACACTAAATGTTGATTAATGTTCTTATCAATTACAGTAAAAGCATTGAGATGATTCACTTGTCAGATAATAATCCTCAAGGAGGATTTTAAGGACTTTATCTAGCTCAGGAAATAGGAGAATTTTCTTAAATTCACGCTTATTAGTTGACGATAAACAGTAATATTCAAAATCTTTTTTTTGGTGATAAATAATTCACTGGATGTGGGGGGCATATAAACATAGTTATGTAACTAGCAACTTAAGCTGACAGATAACTGTAACAGATTTCAAAAGCAGGCAAATGTGGCCTAAATTACATACTCACCTTTTGTAAAAATGGAACTAAAGAACAGAACTTGAGGAAATGCATTTAATTACGTTATGTTACTGGGCCCAAGATTAACACTGTTTTATGCATTGATTCTCAGAATGAGATGGTAATGGAGCCAGGGGAAAGCCAGTCTAGCTCTGTTATCTTTTGTGGTGACTTTTATTAGTAACAGAAGACCAGTCTCCAGGCTGAACCATGCTGCTGCCCACATTGAAGACTTTGTGTTGAGGTGAGAATAAAACTTTTGTCAGTGCAGTACAAGGATGTGGAGGGCCCCAATGACTGGGTTTGCCTTGGGCCCCTAAATGACTAAATGTCTCACGGACACAACATTCATACAATCACCTGAGAATTTTTTGAAAAGTCCCTCCCTTCCTTAATGCTTTCTATGGGAGGTTTTCCAGATGCATGTGACATACTGTATATCCTATGCAGAGGATATATGACAGTCTATCTGGTGTGTCAGGATAAAGCAAAATGCCAGTTAAAAATGATTCGATTCCATCTTAAACTGAGATAACAAACTTAATCCTTTACTTTCCTTGAAAGGCAAAGAAAAGAAATAATCATGAAAGTCAAACACATCAAACATATAAAGAGGAGTGAAATGTAACAGTGTCTTTAATTTCATCATTTTCCTTCTTGCTGGTTTTAATTCTCTCTCTGAAATGAGCCATCTTTTTTAAGAACATTATTTAAATTTCACTGGTATAATCATCTGTGTGAGGATTGAATCGCTGCTGGCCAGAGGGAGCCGATGAAGCGTGATAATTCTTTGTTAAATGGACACATGGCCAAAACCACATGTGTCCAGGATCCTGGGCTACCTGCGGGGTGTTGGGGCTGGAGGAAGGAGGGGGGTGTGGGATGGTGGATGAAGAGGTGATGACACTTGGCTGCAGCTCTTTTATATATATACACATACACACGACTGAGCCCGGCTTTTAGGAGCTTGCTGGGATGTAGGGGAGGAGGAGGGAGGCAGATGGGGGAGGACATGACCGGAGTCCACAGGGACAGCTGCGGACGTCGGCCCTCCTCGCCGCCTCACACCTGTTACACATCATGTTCGCTACAGCACACACAGCAACGTGGGTGAACCCCGACACTCTGACACCCACAGCCAGAAATAATAAATGTGGGACACATTTTGAGATTGAAATGACAACATTATTTTCTGAAGGTCCAGTTTTGAAGCTTAAAAATCTTTTTTCTTTACTCTAAATCAGCAGTTTCCATGAATCAGAATATTATGATTACTGCAACATCAACAAACATGAGCCAAAATGAAAGAATGACTCTGAATGAAACAAACTCTGCCTATAAAACATGTCGCAGTGCTCCTTTAGAGAGGTAGAGCTTTGTATGAATAACCACTGCCGTATTCGTGGTCTTATTGGTTCTTATTTAATACAAACAAAAATACCTAGAAATATCAGCTGATGATTATATCCCTCTATGAGGGTAACCCTTAGGCATCCATGATCACGCTGGCGTGATTTCATCATGTGCTACTTTTGCAACATGACAGCATGAAAACAAAGCCACATTAAAGCATGATCTTTAGGCTTTCTTTCAGTTTTTGCTTGATGTCAATAGGCCAAGAAAAACAGGAAATATGATCATTTTAATTTAATATAAAAATTAATGTTACACACAGGGGACAGTGGACCATGCTGTGGTAATTTTTTAAACTTATTGTAATTTCCTTTTAAAAATGGAAGTATATTGTTTTAAATAATTTTTTTAAAATCCATTTTTTGTGGGGTGTTGTGTTTTTTTTTGGAGGCCCTATATCTAATACAGTAAATTAAACTTAGAAAAATATAGTTTTCATTTTATAAAGTTGAGGTAGGTGTTAAAAAAGATTATAGCAAACATGAGCATGGTATACATTTTCTGAGTGGTTTATTTTGTCAAAAGCAAATGAACAAAATGGCAAAATAGCCAGTGGACCTCGAAGGGTTAACAATCACCAGAAAAAAATAGAATATCATGAAAAGGTTTGTTTTTCCTGTCTTTGATTAAAGTAATGTTATATATATATATATATATATATATATATATATATATATATATATATATATATATATATATAGGCTGTACCAGAGCAGATTCATAAAGACAAAAGTGTTGAAGAGCTGGAGTGGCAACACGTAGATAATCCCTGTTTAATAAAGGATTTTTATTACATCAGAGTGCCTCGGATTCTCATTTCTGACTGCAGTCTATACTATAGACTGTTTTTGATAAGTTAACGGGCAAGTCCTCGTTCCCTTTTTTACATTAAAATATGTGCATTCCATGAAAACAAATGGCTTAAAATCAGTGAAAATAGCATCTGTAAAGTAGGAAAAATCTCACCGAGTGAATACCCCCAGACCCCCCTAGTCTTGGGCTAAGCCCCTAATGTTGACAAAACCTAGCTCTGCCCCTGGTGGTGTGCCATGAGCAAAAAATGTTTGATAGTTGCTGCCTTAAAGGCATTTAGTCTTTTTAACCTCAGATGTGATGACTTGACTTTGATTCAACTTAACCAACAAAATACAATTTTTAAAAAAGTAGGCATTCCCTCAATGATCAACTGTGTCTGGGGTTATTAAGTTTCCAGTTGACTTATGTTAACAGCGTAAATCTCAGCCTTCTCTGCACTGATGGAAGAGAAGCAGCCTGCTCTTTAAATCTTTCCTTCATTACCGTTGAGCAGACAGGTGTAAACATTGGTCAGGAAGCTGCTCTAAAAGCCAGAGGGCAACAAGGGGTCAGGTCAGACAGAAGAGAGGTCAAGAGAGAGCGATTTATGGCTTCCTCTAAATGGGTTCTGTTCCATCTCAGAAAAAATCTACATCATTTAACTTCATTTCAGCTTGAGCTGATCAAAGAAGCTCAGTTTATCATCAAATATGATTAAAAAACAGAAATAAAATAATACAGATACCAAAATCGATAACCTGACTGACTCTGGAAAGCTCACAGCTCTGTTTTCTGGTTATCTGGTGTAGATGCTAACAAACGGTTTCTCCTCCACGGTTGTTGACATGGAACTTCAGGCATGCAGGCTCATTAACCATAACCGGACCTGAACATGACCAGGATGGGTTTCCACCTCTGTCCAGGGGAGTCTAATATTACTGAGAAGTTAAAGACCCTGTAAAGTGAAATCCAAAGTTTTTGTCTTAACACTCTAGAAATGTTGGAATATGGTTGCTGTAAACACGTGAAAACTCTGAGATCTACATGAGACTGAATCCTGGATTTAGGCCATTTCATCTCTTTCCTGGCTTGGTTTCATGTGGAAGGAAGCAGTCACCTGGAGCAGGGACTTCTGGTTCATTTTGTGCAAAGGAATTCAGTCTTGTACTTTTGTACCGTTGTATAATATTCATGTTTCATTGCAAAGTTATATATATGAGTGAGGGGGTTAATGCTGCAGACTACCCTTGTCCTGAGTGGGCGTGGTTTCAGCTCATTTAACAGACACGCCCACACCATCCTGGAGCAGATTTTACTGCCTCATTTTTCATGATTTGAAGCTTCATTTTATAAACCTGGAGATGCTTTATGTGACTGAAATTTGACCTGGGGGTTCATAACACAGTGATCTATCATACAACAAACCTAAATACAGATTTATTTTTACTTTACAGGGTCTTTAAAGAAGGCTGTTTTAATATAATGGGCTGATTTTTCATGTCGCCCTCTCGCATTTACATCAAGAAGGCCAAGTCAAGTGTGACCTTTATTGTCATTTTCATCATCACCAGTCTGATGATTTAAATGCCCTTTTGTCATTCTTCTATTGGTTTACATTCTCTGAATTTCTTCTGTAATTGACTCAACATCATTGTAAATGAGGGTCCCCCTCAATGATATCTTGAGCATAAATAAAGGTTGATTGATTGATTGGAGAAGCACTCAGTGCTCATAAGGGCATCTACACAGGAAACTTTAGCAGTGTATCTGAAGAAACTTCAGATAAAACTGGCAGGTGTCATTGCTGACAGTTGTTAGATAGATAGATAGATAGATAGATAGATAGATAGATAGATAGATAGTCATTTATTGTCATTGCATTCCAAAAACACAGCGAGCTCCGAGCGCCCCATTCTCTGGATAATCTCCGTTGGGAAAGATGTATTCTCCATGGGCACACTTCCTTTGCTGTAGTCAAAGACGCAGTCTCTTGTACACAGAATGCTAGTTCTGGTGTAAGTGGCTTTGTTTTGCTGCTAGTGCTGGAGCGCCGGGCCGCTGCGTTCGTACGTGTCGTCCCATGCTACCTCATTAAGTAGCATTAGCATGCAGGCAATCCTTCCATTTCCACAGTTCAACATCAACACCTACAGTGTCCACGCTGAACATCAAGGCCCTGTATTGCTCCTTCACGTAACACAGAGTGGAGTAAATATTCTCATTACAAAACGCCAGTGTGCCTAGTTTTGTTGTCTTTCAGTCCTTGTGTGTTTCTTGGTACTGTCTTGTGAAGTGTTCCATGTTTCCTGTTTTATTTTGTAGTTGCCTTCCCTTGTGTGTGATTCCAGTTTTTTCTTCCTGCCTGAGTTTCCCTCCACAGTAATTTCCCTCACTAGTTTCACCTGGGTCTCATTAGTCTCTCTTGGTGCAAGAACTGTGTATTTAGGATCTGTGTTTCTCCCTGTCCTTTGTCAGATCTTCGAAAGTCTTTCTCCATGTTGCTCCTCGTGTCACTCCTCGTGCCTCCTGTGCAATTTACCTTTTGTTGGACTTTGTTTAAAGTAAGTTTTGTTTTGTGGCTTTTCTCCTGTGGACTCCTCAGTTGTTTTTTCACTGTATTGGACTTTAGCCATTTTTGAGTTAGCTGCACTTTGGTCCTCTTTTAAGTTTTTAATCTTAATGAAAAACTTAAATTTATGAAGGGTTTCTATAACCTGACACACCAGATGCATTTGTTTCACACATCCATCTGGTAAACCTTCAACACTAAGCATTTGGGAAAGAGCAGAGGCTTTGAAAAAACCTCAGAGCGTGATTAGATGAACATTCTGTTCTGATAAAACTGGCGCTTTAGTAGCATCCCAGCTAAGCTCTCCCACCATAATTGCACCAGCCTCTTGCTGCTGCTTGCTTACTCCGCCACGCCTGAAAGTACTGCCCTCATCACCGATTGGTCACTTTCTAACCAGGCAAATGGTTCAGACAGGAGCTTTGCAAGATGGATTTGCCAGTGAGAGACACGGAAACAGGCGTATTCATCTGCTTTGCAAGGTTAGGGTTTCTAGCTGTTTCACTGTAAAGGTGGTGCCCCACCACATTCAGCAGGCGCCCTTTAACTTATCTTCACCCCTACCCTTAAAAAAACCCAGAGTCTGCCCTGGTTCAGTGGCAGATGTGACATTAAAACTATACGGTGGACATGTGAAACAGTCTCTGTACACTGGAAGAATAAAAACTGAATTTTTAAGAATCATAGAATCTTTCATGAGATCACAAAAAGTCTAGAAACAAAAATACCCATCATCCCTGTAGGATTTAAACAGTATTCATCATGCATATCATGCAGATCTGTAACAGTACAAGAACTAATACAGTTAAAGGTGCATTAATGCATGTGGGCCTTAATAGTAGCAGAATCAGAAATACATTACTAGTATATTAAAAGCTTATCTGCAAACACAAGGAAGGTGATTTGTTTATTAATTGATTAGTGGTTAAAGAAACAGGGTGTTAATGTGTCTGCAGCCATCCTTTATTTGTCTCTGTTTAATTTTTCCTCTCTTTGCCACAGTTGGAGTGATTCCCAGCAGACTTCAGCAGAATGAAGCTCCTCCAGTTAGCGTTGCCAGCTGCCCTGAGGCCAGTTTAACCTGAGAGGAGAGATGCACCTGTACAACAGTAAGCTGGGATTGCCTCGCTCTCGCTCACTAAATCTCTGTCCACTCAACAGGTATTAAACCCTGAGCAGTGAAGCTGCACAAAGGGGGAGAGACATCTCCTCCTCCCTGCCGGCGTTGTCAGCAGCCATGAAAAAAGAACAAGTTTGGCGCAGTCATTCAGCTCGGAAATTACAGCTAGGATATTTGATATAAGTGTTAAAAGAAGGGGCTGTCAACGCTGCATGCCCTTCAACTTCTTCATCTAAACATGTTTAATAGCTCTCTCCTCCTTACTTATAAACATCACCGTGTTTGTAGGAGCAGAGCGAAGTATTCCTGTGACCCAGGCATGGCCGAGGTAAATCTATCCCCCAGAGAATAATGTATACCCTGTTCTGCAAATGGTTTTGATTACGAAACAATCTGTTACTCTGGTTGCACGGTTTGTGGCGAAACCCTGCAAACATCCTGCCATACATCAAACAACCCCGTTTGAATCAGCTCGGTTGCTCACAGATGTCCCAAATTGCTCTTTCATCCTGTTTATCTGGAAATGTATCTGTGATTTACTCCCATGGTTAAATTATAGGCGCATATGTTTATATCCACAAGCTGTGATTGATTATTTTGTCAAGCTTTTTATCCCTAAGGCAGTTTTGGGAATATGGCAATGTCTACCACAGCAAAATTTAATATATCTTCTGGCTTTATTGTAATGTTTGAGAATATTTATGTGATTGCAGATGCATGCTCCTCAATAACAAGACTTTAATTAGATTTTTTAAAAATAGTAAATATGTTTTTCTTCTCTTCTGTTGTTGCTCCCTTCCTTCCTCTGTGCACCTTTCATCAGTAGAGACATCAGGATGCAGGTTTGTAGATGGTGATTGATGATGTGTGGTGATCATGATGAAAGGAGGTTAAAGACACAGGGGTCACATTCCTCTCCTCTCTGCAGCTCTAATCACCTTTTCTGTCAGAGCCACGTCACACACAAACATTCAGTGACTTATTATCCCTAACGTCTTTGAAAATGTGTCGACTTAAGGAGCTATCTAAAATTTTAATCCTTGTGTGAAAATTTATTGGTTTTACTCACATTTTAGTCATTTTTAACCAAAGTTTGAGTTGTGTTTTGTCATTACTTGTCAAAACGTTTTCTCTAATTAAACTTTAAATACTTAAATTTACAACCCCAATTCCAAAAAAGTTGGAACACCGTATAAAATGTAAATAAAAGCAGAATGCAATGCTTGTCATATCTCATAAACCCATATTTTATTCACAATAAAGCATAAAGAATATGTTAGATGTTGAAACTGAGACATTTTACCTTTTCAGGAAAAAAAAATTATATCAACACATCTCAAAATAGAAAGAACAGGGCAACAAAAGGCTGGTACTAATAAAAACAACTGAAGGAGCATTTTCAACTCATTAGGTTAACTGTCAGCAGGTCAGTGACAAGACTGGGTATAAAAGGAGCATTTTAGAGAGGCAGAAGCTGCGTTTCCATTCCCCTTACCCTGAATTTCCATATACAGTGTGCGCACTGAAGCGCTGCGGGTTTGCTCCAACCGAAAGGCGAACAACCTCACCCACTGGAAGCGAGTCTAGAGCGCTGTGCTGCGGCCCGCAAGCCCTGATCAGCAGGAAGAGATCACGAGGGAACTGCGAGTTCATGCAGGAATAGCAAGTCAACAGTGGACTATTTTACCTTTTGGGGTTAATTTATCATCCTTTCCAGTATAAGTCCATGATATTATTGTTTCCGCCATTGAGTGAGTACATTAGGAATTTAAAAGGTTCATGTTTGCTTAAAGGATCTGTGGTTTTATGCAAAACTCTTTGGCTAAATATCCCCAAAAGTTAACTTTTCCTCATCAATGGCACCGTTGTAGCTCTGTGACCTACTGACCTCTTTGTGACCCTTTGCTCTCACTGCAGGATGAGACGTAATGTTGATAAAGTGATGATTTACAATCGGGAGTCCGTGCATTGTGTTTCATTTTCAAAAAAACAGATGTTCTACGCTTGTGACTTCCATGGTTCGTGCTTTCTAAACAACAGTGAATTTACAAGGTTTGGCTGTGGCCATCACTGAAATAGACCTGCAGCGTATCTGAAACGAAGTGGAGCTAAGTGCTGCTCCAGGCACACACCGCTGCCGGTCTAGAGCGCCGGCTATGTAAATGCTCTGATAGACTAGAGGGAAAGCAAAGTGCTCCGCGGTACAATTCGCCAGCATTCCGCGGCGTGCACACTGTATATGGAAATTAGGGGTTAGAAATGTGCAAAATCTAAACTATGCAATAAAAAACTGGTAATGGAAACCCCTGAGTTTTGAAAAACCTCTCAAATATCGCTAAAGGGTTTTTACGCCCTCATGAGGAGGTTTTTCAGACATTTTGATATAGAAATATATATCACAAAAGTGCAATGGAAACACTTCCTCCACATTTCCAAGTTACAGGACGCAACATAAGGTGTCACATGACCAGTCCACGCAGAGACAACATGGTGCGGTACGTGTGGACAGAAGAGGAAGCAAGACTTTTTTTATCATCTGATGCGGCCCAATGCTCCATCACTAGCAGCAAAGCCCTACACTCACACCAGAACTGACAGCGTGTCACAGAGTTTGCATCTTTCCCGAAGGAGATTATCTGGAGAACGGGGCGCTCGGGGACTGAAAGAAGGAGGACGTGGAGCAGCACGACACCTACAGCAAGGTGGGAAGGAGGCAGAGACAGCTTTGTGCAAGATGGCGGAAGCGGGTCAAACATGCCAGGCTGCAGGCTAGGCTAATGGCCCTACATAAACCTGCTCTGCCGAGCATCTTTCTCCAGGGTGCCATGCTCCCTCGCCAGCAGGATGGACGACGTGAGGCTGCTGAATTTAATCGAGGGGGATCTGATGTGGTCCCCAGGCCACCAGTTGATGACCAGTGCTTTAGAGCAACATATGCTCCCATCTAGACAACGTCTTGACCTTTCACCAATAGAAAACATTTGGAGCCTAAGAAAAGGAATAACTGTTGAGTAGCTAGAATCCTGCACTGGACAAGAATGGATCAAAATACCTCTCCCAAAACCCCATGGTCTCCTCTCTTCCCAGACGTTTCTAAGTGAGTTTAGACCAGCGCTCTCCACCTCTGCAGCCTCCTTCTCAGTTTTACTCCATAGTTTGAATTTAACTCTGTTCAATAAAAGAATCACTTCATAAGACATACTTATGAAGATTTATAAGATTTACTAAAAAAGGTACTTTTTTTTTAGGAGGCACATGCACTCTCGCATCGCTTCCAGGGCACATGTGCATTCATGGGCATTTATCATATGTTATGAGTGAGAATGATGAAGATGACTGATCAGCAGCTCTTCTAATCTCCTAACATAAAATATCAGTATAAGCTTGTGATAGTCTCAGTTTCCTCATGAAAAAGGTAATTGATGAACATTTTAAAGTCATCAACCAGTCAAGATAAACAAGTTACTACTGAATCCACTTGACAGAGAGGAGGACGAGCCATGCTTTATTTATTACATGCAGACTTAGAGAGAAGATGCTGGGATTTATGAGGACCTCAAAGATAAAAGAAAGCAGAAATAAGAGGAAAAGATGAAATTGGAGACCATTGTGTGTCCAATGTTGGCAGAGAAAACCACACAAGCTTGAAGCCAGCTTTGTTTCATTTACCAGTCCAGAAATCTCTGCAAACATTTCTTTTCCCACATGTTTGAGGACACAAAAACCACACAGAGATGAAGCAGGCACAGAGCAAAAAGTGGATTCCCATGTGCTCCACATTTTTATCAACTATGGCTGCCCTCACTGCTGCTCATTACAGCTCAGCGCCAGAGTGAAAAAGGTTTGGAGAGGCAGCACTACCTCCCATACAGCCTTCCTGAGGGGCATTTCCCGTACCGTGGTGAAGGCTTTGTAATCTGAGCCCAGCAGGTATGATGATGGAGCTGATGTAAGTGTGAGTTTGTGCGTGTTTTAAGGTGTGCTGCTTAGCAACACTGGGGAAAAGGAGCTGTGAACTGAAGGCCAAAACAACAGAATCAGGCAAGAGGAAAGAAGCTTGAAGCATGCCTGAAATCCATGAATGCAGGTGCATATGTATAAGTGCACTGACATTTTCATGAGACTGACATATGGAGCTTCTGAAAATACGCCAACAAACAGCAGCAACATCTGTTGTGTGGAAAATCTCCAAATGGACAGAATTTCACACCTCATCTGAGATGCTAACAGAGTGCCATTATTTGCTGCTACAGCATTTGAATTTCTTTTTTCTGTCAGCCATATTCACAAAAAAAAGATTGACCGTTACATTCAAAAAATAACCCCACTCAAACATTAAAGACTAGTCAACATATAAATAAAACAGAGGAACAGGTCTGAGGTCTAATTGGTGATTAAATAATGCAAAGCTTTAGCTAAAGCTAACATAGCTGTAATAAATATTACTACATAAGTCAAAGTAGTCACATTAACTCTAGCAACGTGACCAACATAGATGGTCCTTCAAAAAAATTTCTGAGGCTCTGCAGATCCCCAGAGTTCAGTTAGATCCATCATCAAGAATAAGGAGTATGGCTAATGTATAAATCTGCCTAGATCAGGCTGTCCTCAAAAATTGAGTGAGCATTCAAGAGGGAGACTAGTGAGAGAGGCCACCAAGACACCTATGACTACTCTGAAGGAGTTCCAAGCTGCAGCAGCTGAGATGGGAGAGACTCTGCAACAACTGTTGGCCGTGTTCTTCACCAGTCAGAGCTTTATAGGAGAGTGGCAAAGAGGAGGCCACTGTTGAAGAAAACTCAGATTCAATCTGGACTAGAGTTCACCAAAAGGCATGTAGGAGACTACATGGTCAAGAGGAAGAAAGTTCTTTGGTCTGATGAGACCAAAATGGAGCTTTTTGTCCATCAGACAAGACAACAAACACTGCACATCTCTACAAACACACCATCCCCACTGTGAAGCGAAATGGTGGCAGCATCATGCTATGGGGATGCTTCTAAGCAGCTGGGCCCTGGAAGGCTTGTAAAGGTAGAGGGTAAAATGAATGAAAAAACAAACAATATAGAAATATCCTATAAAGAGACAGCAGCAAAATTGAAGCGTTTCAGACAGAGGTTAAAGTAAGACTTTTTAAGGACACCAGTGTGAGAAACATGAGGAGTTTTTTGAGCTGTACAACATGTGGAAAAAAGGCCTAAAAGCCCCTCTTTATTTAGACCTGGTTAGAATTTGGAGACATTAAACAGTTCTATGGTTTTATTCTAAATGTTTATTTGTAGCTGATAATTACTGCAGCTCTCCTATTGGATGAGACATGTAACGTGATGTGCATGTGTTATTTTTTTGCTTAGTTAGTGCAGCAATGGAACCTGGAGAGCACAGTAGTTTTTGACCGTGTATAACAGCGTTTACCTGAGGTTTTGTTTTATTTATTGCACAGTAATTTTGTTTTGTTATGCTACGAAAACCTCCCAGTAAACTCTTCAAAAGGAAGATCACGGACTGTGGCGTTTTATTCTGGAAACACGCGTCAACTACATGTTCGGGTTTATCATCACAGAGGGCCTTTCAGTAATTAGGCGGAGCCGCACAAACACTCCCTTTTGGAGTGAGACTTGAGGAAGCAGTGAGGCTTAACTTTAAATCCTTCATTTACATACAGAATCAAGGTCTCAGATCATCTTTACTTTGAGTGCTTTCTCCTCTACCTCATTGCTGTCAAACAGGCTATGACTTCCTTCATTTTTAACTTGTAAACTTTCACAGGAAGTTATCAAGCGGCAACTGTCTGAAATATAGTTGTCTTCCTGGAATGATAACACATCCATGTTTTTCATGCACACATATGGACAGTTTGTATCCCTATTTTTACTTTTTTTGCTTTCATTTTTCTGCTTGTAGCTTAAAGGCAGCTGATAAAACTTCACTGATGCTTTTTCTGTACCTTAGGTTTCTTCTGGTGAGTTAGCAAAAGTATAGGACATTTAGAATAATACATGTGTGCATGCAATTTGTTGTTAAAGTAAAAATCAGTAATAAGCTCGAAAAGGTTTTTAAGATCATAAATGCAGCATTATGAAAAATAAAGAAAAATGTACGACACAGTGCCGTAGTAATCATAAAGACATAAGGAGATAAAACACAGGTGGAGTGTTTTCTGATTTTACACATGATCAGCAGGTGATTTTAAAAAATGAGCAGAGGAAGCAGCATGACTAAAACCAATGAAGATGTGAGGTTGTAGTAATTAGCTGATGAGCGATGACAGAGCTGATAGAGTCACAGAGGGGTGTTGATACAGAGCAGTGCCCACTGCTGTTAACACAGGAGGGCCAAGTGCCTGATATCTCACATTAGTGTTTAGCAGTGTAGGAAGAATTTAATCTATCAGAAACAGCCGCATGCTTAACATCAAGTACAGAGACAGCATCGTTGCAAAATGGCGCAGAGGGTATGCTAATGATGTCACGGTAGGTGCAGTCACTGCAGACTGGTGTCAGGAATCAGTAGGATGTCCTCAGTAAACAGCTTTAAATCAGCTGAAAAGTATCATCTCTGGAGTCATATTTCTTTACCATGTTCAGGACAGGCAGTAGAGATCTTCAGCTCACGTAATGTTTATAAAAATATTTAAATTCATGCAGTTTGCACATCCTTAATTCATCATATCTCAGAGCCTTCAGTATTTCAGGTACTGATGGACCAGTGGTTCCCAACCTTTTTTCTTTTGAGCCCCCCTACTTGACTGACACAAAAAAGAAATGCTGATACTCTGTGGCCAAAATTAACATACATTTTCTTTGTGTGTGTGTCAATCCAAACAAAGTAGCCCTAATCAGAAAGTATTTTACCCAACAACCATTGTATGAATTATGAAAGTGTTATACCATTATTTCTGTTAATATGCGCAAATATAATTTCAACAATTTCAGGGCAGACAGAGCCTCGTGCCCCCCCTGAGAACTCTGGTGCCCTTTATGGGGTTGGGAACCAAGGATCTAAACCATGCTTTATTCTCCTTTATCTTGTTTTTAAAAAGGAAAAACTTCAGCAGATTAATCAAATAGCATAAGATTGATATCTATGACACAAACTCAGTTTACCCTCTACTTTTACAAGCCATCCTGAAGTAGCTGCCTAGAAGCATCCCCACAGCATGATGCTGCCAGTGGTGTGTTTGTGGTGAAGTGCTGTGTTTAGTGACTTATCTGATGGTCAAAAATCTCCATTTTGGTCTCATCAGACCAAAGCACTTTCTTCCTCTTCACCATGGAGTCTCCCACATGAACTCTTGTCCAGACTGAATCTGAGTTTTCTTCAACAGTGGCTTTCTGTTTTCCTCTCTCCCATAAAGCTTTGACTGGTGAAGAACCCAGCCAACAGTTGTTGTCTGCAGAGTCTCTCCCATCTCAGCTGCTGAAGCTTGGAACTCCTTCAGAGTAGTCATAGCTGTCTTGTGTCCTCTCTACTAGTCTCCTTCTTGCACGCTCACTCAGTTTGTGAGGGCAGTCTGATCTAGGCAGGTTTACACATGTGCCATACTCCTCCTTATTCTTGATGATGGATTTAACTGAACTTGGGGGGGGTGTTCTGTGCCTTGGAAATGTTTTCCTTTGTCTTCATGGTGTAATGGTAGCCAGGAATACTGGACCTTCCAGACACAGGCATTTTTATACTCCAGTTCAGTCACTTTAAAGGGCCTGAATATTTATGCAGTCAATAATTTTTCATAAAAGATTTTTATCTAATGGAGGTTATTCTGTAGAAACCTGTTTTCACTTTGATATTAAATAGTTTTTGGGGGATTTTTTGTGATGAAAGCCAAATTATATTGACCGTGATTGATTTATAAAACCTATTAAAGTCAAGAAATCCAAGGGCGTTAATATTTTTGTAGGCATTCTAAATTATTCAAACAAAAAAAGCACTTTGGTTATGCAAAGGCCTTTAGTCTGACTCAGGAGACAAGGTTCTATGCAAAAATAATGTCAGTTTTACCTTCTCTAGGGTGTCCCTCAGGGCACAGTTCTTGGTCCTCTTCATGTCTGCAATCTTCGGAGCAGAAAAAGAGAAACTCTCCATGGTTCATTTACACTCTCATTAATCACTGACTGCCTATCACACAGAAGCCTGCACCAGTGCCAGTCAGAAACATATCTCCAGCTTACACAGCACCACAGGTTTCCGTCATTATGGCAGCAGGGAGGGGTGAGTGGAGGAAACAGCGGGTCCAAAAATAACCTGCCAGAAATTAGGTGATATGAAGCTGTTCGTATGAATGATGGATGAAGTTATAATGTGCTCCTAATGGCCAGCTTTTATGCGCCAGCTGAAGTCTTGTTCTCTCAAACCCACATGGTGTGAAGTGGATGAACAGAATCAGAAACGTGCCATTCAGAAAAGAGCTCCCTTTATCTTTTACTCTTTCACATGAGAAAGCAAAAGAAATGTGCTTGACTTAAACTCTTTATCAGTTTTAAGCAGACATCTGTGCCGCTTAAATAGGAACAGTATTTCTGATGTGGACGTGTCAATCGTATCAACGATTAAAAGCCTGGTAATCCATCCAACGTGGAGATTATTGGATCAGTGCTGCACCTGCTCTGGGCTGATTCCCTTGAATAAAATGGCAATGTTAATCCTGTGGTTGAAGGCAGACCTTCAGGATGAAGCAAGGACAGAGAGCACTGTAGCCAGGAGGGCATAGGCCACCTGGTGGAAAGACAGAGATACCGAGAGGCCGTCGGAGCTGGAGCTCCGTCCTTACAGGTCACATAATACCTACTTTCTGATTGTTGTAATGCCCCCGTCTACCTATTCATAGTATACGGAGTACTTGACCATCTGTGCATTTATTAAGATAGGAGTTGGGCAATCTACAGGGAAGTGCCATGCCTGTGACTATCATGCTCCCTGAAATCTGACTGGCCACCATGGTGTCTAAAACTATGCAGTTGAGTAGCCAGAGTGGTTTTGACTGGGGTGGCCAGACTGTGGCAGTGACTTTAGCCTAGGGCAGGCCCGGAGTGACAAATCTGGAGAACCAGGAGAATTCCTGGTGGGCGGGCAGGTTTAAGGGCTGTGAGGGTAAATATATCATAGAGTGTGAACTCATGCAGTGTGGGCTCTAGCACTCTAGGAGGTCCACCCATGTCAGTCTGACTGGAAACATGAACTCTTTTGGTTCTGCAATTATGTTTGTTCAGTTAATCATGCCATCTCATGAAAATCAAGACACGATGAACAGAAAAAAAAATGGATAATTAAAGGGGAAGGGGGTGCTGACAGAGACTCTGAAGGTTTAGAGGCTGCTGCAGTCAAACTTTTTTGTTAATTACAGGCCAGTAGCTTAACACAAACGCTTCAGGTGTAGATGACACAGGTAAGCTAGCAGTGCTAATGAGCAGCAGAAAACAAACACTGAACAGGACAATCACTTTTACAGTTGAATTAAGTGATTCACGTGGTGTTTTCTAGCCCAATGTATACATTATGAATAAGCTCTATGCAAATAGATGCTTAGCTATATTACAGTGCCTACAAAAAGTATTCATACCTTTGGATGTTTTACCCTCTAATTGCTTTTGTAAATCTATTATGATCAACATAATTTGGCTTGTCTGATTTACAACAAAACAACAAAACATCTGTGAAAGTGAAAAGAGATTTATGACTTCACTAATCAACAGAGGTCCCGCCAGTTGGTGCTAGTGATCTCACGATTAGTGAAATGAGGATCACCATAGAGCAGAGAATATGTCTCAGTGATTGAAATATAAAGATGCCTGTGTCTGGGAGGGCCATTCACTGGTTAATCAGTATTCATGGCCCCCATTATACCATGAAGACAAAAGAACACCCGAAGCACCTCAAAGAAAAGGTCATCAAAAAGTCAGGGGTTGGATACAAAAACATTTCCAAGGCACTGAACATCCCCTAGAGTTCAGTTAAATCCATCATGAAAAATAAGAGGGAGTATGGCACATGTGTAAATCTGCCTAGATCAGGCCGTCCTCACAAACTGAGTGAGCGTGCAAGAAGGAGACTAGTGGGAGAGGACACCAAGACACCTATGACTACTCTGAAGGAGTTCCAGGCTTCAGCAGCTGAGATGGGAGAGACTCTGCAGACAACAACTGTTGGCTGGGTTCTTCACCAGTCAGAGCTTTATGGGAGAGTGGCAAAGTGAAAGACACTGTTGAAGAAAACTCAGATTCAATCTTGACAAAAGTTCACCATAAGGCATGTGAGAGACTCCATGGTCAAGAGGAAGAAAGTTCTTTGGTCTGATGAGACCACAATGAAGCTTTTTGACCATTGGACAAGACATGGGGATGCTTCTCAGCAGGATGGCTTGAAAAAAAAAAACAGAGGGTAACAGAAATGTAAAAATGAGCAATACAGGAAAATCCTGGAGGACAGTCTTATTCAATCTGCAAGAGTAGGGGAGAAGATTGATTTTTCCAGCAAGACAATGCGCCGAAGCATGCAGCGAAAGCTACACAGAAATGGTTTTAAAAACAACAAGGTGAATCCTCTGTGGCTGAGTCAAAACCCAGACCTCCACCCAATCGAAATTTTGTGGCTGGACTTGAAAAGATGTGTTCACACCTGATCCCTGCAACCTGGCAGAGAAGAATGGAGTAAAACTGCAGAGCCCAGATGTTTAAGCCTGATTGAGACCTATCCACACAGACTCAGAGCTGTGATTGCAGCCAAAGGTGGCTCTACTAAATACTGACTCGAAGGGGGTGAATATTTATGCAGTCACTTATTTTACATTACGTATTTGTATCTAATTTACATTATTTTGCAGAAATCTGTTTTCACTTTGACAGTAAAGACTGTTTCAATTTTTGTCAGAGAAAGAGAGCCAAACTATATCGACCATGATTGATTCAAGGGTAAAACATCCAAAGGGGTGAATATTTTTATAGGCAGTGTAGTTCACAATTCAAGGACTAGTGCTGACCTTAGCTTTGGCTTGTTTTGTGCCTGTCTCCCTTTTCGACTGAGATTTCAGGAAGCAGAGAGGTTTAACTTTAAATCCTTAACTGAAAGACATTAAAACATTTTTTTTATTCTTGTTTTGTTAAAAAATCCAAATTATATTGATCATGATTGATTTATAAAATCAGTAACAGGGTAAAACATCAACAATTGTTCAATTGTTGTGTCTTTACTGCTTCTGCATCTCACTTGCTCTGTGTAAAAATATACACCAGGACAGAAATATACCTGCATAGTGTGGGTAAGTTGGGATGGATGAGATGGATGGGCTTGTGTCTTAGGGTGTACATCAGAAGACCTTTTTCCTTGTACTGTTTTACAGTAAAAATATCTATATAGGAATGCAACATGTGTGTTTTTTAAAGTTAGCTTTAAACAACTTCAAGGGATGGACAACATTTTTGACTTTCATTCCACAGGTGAGGGAATAAATTTATATCATAAGTTTGGGAATGAAAATAGTGATGATTTTTGAATACACAAACTTCATGTCACCCCTGTATAAGCCGTTGCACAAAGTCTAGACACTCCCCTGCAACCATAAAGAGATCCTTCTGCAGACTTCTTTTCTTTCTAACCAACACAAGACAGATGTCTACTGTTTGCTGCCATGTTTTTCTGTTTCTGAGGAATTAGGCTTCTAAGCAGAAGAAGAACAGGGTTGTGTGGCTTTCAGTCACTCATAAAAGGTAATTTAAGCCAGATTTAGCTGGGCTGTTTTCAAGGTCATGGCAAATAGAGGGGCAGGAAGAGGTCCAGGTCAGCAGTGAAGACCTGGGAAAGGAAGTCATTGTGATAAATTCACTAGAGGTGCTGCGGTGGCCCTTGAAATATAACAGCCTTTTCCTAGCCTTGGTATGTTGTTTTTTTAACAATTTTGAGCCACAAAATGAAAATTACACCCAGCTATGACGACTTGTTGAAGATATAGAGTAACCGTGAGGGACAGTGGTGAAGTGTTTGCTTTACCACTTTAAACAGCTAAAATAAACAGCAGCCTTCATTAGTGCACAGCCATTACTTCCACCTTTGTCATTCAGCAGATCCAGAGTCAGACCTCTCGGGTTTCTCTGCTACTGTCAAATGTCATGTTTTACAACTGCTGGCTTTTATTACGAGGCCTGTGGCTTCTACACAACGGGCCTCACTCAGGAATGCGCTATAACACCCACCCCGCTCCGCTCACATGCAGCCGTAGCGACACGTTGTGTAATGGAGACAGTTATATCAGGGGCAATGCTCTCCGGCAGCATGGACATGCCACTATGAGTGCATGTTGTTATTGGAAAAAGCAGAGAGCTGAGCGAGGTCAGGGCTGCCGCGTAGCACCTCATCAGTCAGCCCAACAGCCCAGAGGAGGGATTGTTTAAATTTGGCTCCGTTTCCCCGTCTTGAGTTACGTCCAGATGGTCGATGAGAATGTCGGGAGACGGGTTCTCGCTTGGTCGAGCGTTTGGCCCATTGCAGCTTCAATTTAAAAATGGCCAATCATTTCACATGACATCCAAATGCTTCTTCTACAGACGAGTAAAAGAAATACCGCTCCTTGAACTCATAAATTCACTTTCTTTTAAAGTTCACCTCTCAAGGTCACAAAAATGAAGTCTGGCTTGTTTCTGAGAATCTGCATGTGTCTTGGTCCAGATGGCCCTCCACGCCACATGAGAAGTGGTTTCACCTGCGAAGCAATCAGACATTTGGTCTGCAGGTACCTGAGCTCTGAAAACAAGCCGACATGTTGCTGCCTCTGTGTTCTGTCACTGAACATCCAGGAATCGTTTCCATGTGCTTCTTGTTTGCAGTCTCTGCTTTTTCTATTTGGTGCTCACTAATCACACACTCTTTAATTCAACCAAACCTGCTGCTTTCATTCAGAGATGGACGGCTGGGATATTTTATTTACATTCAAAGTCACATCTTAGAGTGCAATAAGGCTGACAAAGGTCAACTGTTGAGGGATTGTCATTATTTTAGTGTGTTTACATATTTCAACCTCATATGGAATCTCCAGCCATTTTTAAATATTACACTCACCACCATAGACCAGTGGTTCCCACAGTGGGGTCAGGACCCCCAGTGTTGTCATATACACCAGGAAGAGACACATGTTATTCAAAGTTAAATAACTTTTGAACCATAAAGTGTAGCTGCTTACTTGTTTTCTCCTGAAATCCCTCTATTGTGCAATTCTAATGATGCTATCCTTGCTGTCGTAGTTTTTACAGAATGTTTTCTTGGGAGCCTGGAATTTGGGTGACTTTCTGAGGGCTGTCAAGATTAAATCCACACCAGTAATTCTGATATTGAATGTCTTTATTCATTTATAACTCATAGTTTGATCTGCCAGCAGGTTAGCCCGCAGCCATATTGTCTCTTTGTACCCAAGAATGAATTGTGACTGGGCTGTGACAGCCAATGGTAGGCTGTTCCGTTGTCATGCCATGCTTTTCCGCACAGACTCAGAAACTGGAGAAGAGAGACTAAATAACTCATAATAAGGAGAAAATGACACAGAGAGGCTGGGATTTATCCCTGTCTCTGAAGACAGGAGCTGCTTTAGATGAAGATTAAAATTCCCAAAAGTGCAAGAACTTTTTTTTGTAAAAATGTGAATATTTTGAAGACTTCTTGTCACAAAATTATCTTTTTTCTTTTTGGTCTCAAAGAAATGGGAGAAGTTAGTGTAAAAAAGCCCTTGGTAATTAAAGTGGAAGTAAACCCCCAGCTCAGTGCTAACTCCGCCCACTTCAGACTTTTGAAAAATGCTCAAAAACATGCCAAGAACGAGCTGTTTCTGTGGCCGCAGCTTTAAATGTTACTGAGCTGTCTGACTCCGCCTCCTGACCCCTCTCAGGAAATGGATGTGGCTTAATGGATATGGCTCTCCTGATCTTCCTCCCAGCAGGCAGCTGAAAGGAGAATCAGTAAAGGCGAGCAGGACTTTCTTCCAAGCAGGGAAAACTGCCCAATCCCAGGGGCGGTGCTAACTCCCTACATGACATCATGAGGGGAAAATCTGAGAATGGCTTGTATTAGCACACATTTTCTGAACAGTGGAGAAAGAGTGGCTGGAGGAATGGATTTTTCTGGTACTTGGGGGGGTTGTAGACAGGCTAGGGGAACATACTTCGGAAGAAAAGCCTGAAAAATTGATTTTGGCATTATATATCAGCTTTAAAGCCCCTGTTTTCCTGAAGAAAAGGATGTTTAGAGCTTGACTGTGCACCACATTTGATTTTTTACAAGTCTTTAAGTCAAAAAGTCCAGGTGAGTGGTTCAAATTAGTTCAATTTAAAATGAAACTTTATTAATAAGACTTGTGCTGAAATGTAAGTAATGTGTGCAAAACTCCCTGAAACGTAAAGTCCTACACGAGGCTTGTACATGAGGCAGCATGCTTTAACCATCTCCAGGGAAGGAGAAGATGCTGTTATTTGGGGGGTCATGGGCTGAAAAGTTGGGGAACCCCTGCACCAGATGACTTTAGTTTCTTCAGTATTATAAATGTAATGTTACGTAAAACCTGAAATATGAGACTCTGTCTGAAATTTTGTTTATTTTCTTCTAGATTTCCACATGTATATTTTCTAAATTATTTTGCTGGTTGATGGCCTTGCTTGATTTAATCAAGGGTGAAAGAGCAGATCCCCAGCAGCTGTGCATAAAAAAAGGCAGCTCCTCTCTCTGCTGGCGGTACCTGCTTTAACTGTGGAGAGAGGGAGATTGAGAGACTCCCACTGAGCTGCTGTTTCATGAGACGCAGTAGGGAGCAGTACACATAGACAAGAGGTCACAAGAAGCCTCCCGGATGCAGCAGGTGGGAGTCAGCCTGGTGAACCAGATGATGATGATGGTGATGACGATGGTAATGAGAGCTTGGAGTGTGAGCTGGAAGATTTTTCTGAAGAGAGAGGAAAGAACATGTTAATAAAGAAGGAAAGGAATAACACACCATTACTGGAAACATGAACTCAGATTCCTTTCTCTGATAATAAACCTCAGAAGAGAGGTAAAAAGAAGAAAATCACATCAACCAGCAGTCTTAAGATTAAAGAAACCAGACAACAATGACAGGAAAATATGGGCTCAGTTTAGAAAGTAGAGGCAGATTGATATTGAGGTTTTGGCTGAAAAGGAATTGAGGAAGACGAGAGAAAAAGGTACAAGAGGACAGGGGCATGTGCAATTTTATTGTATTTATGCAATGACAATAAGGTTTCTATTCTTCTATTCTATGGCTCCAAATGTGAATGAGGTCAGGCAGGGGTGTAGCACAGGGGCGAAAAAGGGTACTGATTACCCAGGCCCACAGTAGGGAGGGGCCCTTGAGGAGCCTGCAATGAAAAGTGTGTTTTTATCTATTTTTTCTTAGTAATTAGTGTCATCATATCAAAGGTGACAAAATGAATCGGTCAACAGACTGAAATGTGTATCAAATACAGTAAAATAAATACTTGGGGGCCTCTGCTCCTTCCTTAAAAATGTCCAAATAGTATAGTCCAGCACTGCGAAATAATGCAAGTAGATTCAGTTTAACCACAGTAAAAAATATTGCTCATCAAAGGGGATTTACCGGTTCAGCACTTCACTGCATCTGCTCTGGCCTCCTGGCCATCATCCAGACCTGCTCCAGGCCAATGCCCCATGTCTCTGGGTATCCTCCCAGCATACCCCTCCAGGACACACGTGGCCTACCCCAGTGTCAGGACCGGCCCAATGGGTCCTGGGAATCCTGTATGCATTGAGCGAGATCAGGCCTGGGAAAGCACGCCAGGGGCCTGTGCAAGCGCAACTGCCATTCCCGTATCAAGCAGCCGATCCTCCCCATACCCGTTCTCCTGAGCACCTCAGCATTAGACACACAGTCTAATAACAATACCCAAAAATTCACTGGAGAGGAGTTGTTATAAAGGAGACCAGCTGGTGCTTCTAGTCAACATCAAGGCCTCTCAAGAGAACATTAAGACTAGGAGGACCAAGGACCAAAAGACTTCAACTTTCATCTGCATGCTCAGAAACCAGGAATGTCGAGCTGTCTAGCTCAGTGAACCCACCATCCCATGTGCAAGTCCAAGTCTGCAGTTGATCTCAGCCTCACAGTCATCGTTATTGATGGATTACGCTGCAAAGGTAGATGAACTGCTCTACAGCCTTCAGGCTGTCATCATTCACAGCATCCATGGCATCCCCAAATGCCTGGATCTTTGTTTTAGCCCAGCATTCCCAACGCTTTAGCCTCTTCACTTAGCAAGTTAAGAGCCCCCACAAGGACAACTACAGTCTCTGCACCATCAACATTGCAGAATGACACTCCACAGTCCTCTGTCCCCATTACCCGCCCTATTATCCAGTCCATACAGGTACTGAAGAGTGCAGGAGCCAAGACACACTCCTGCCTCATTCCAGAATCAACCAGGCCATTTTGAGCCCTTCGTTAAAATGCTCAAGTTTCACAGACCTCGTATGTTTTCAGCCCCCTACAAACTATTGATTGACTCTTCGTAGCAGTTAAATTTCTATAAAGATTTAAATGTATGCAGAATTAGGGGCTTGAACTCTTTAAATGACAAATGCATGCTGCTATTTATCCTCTAGATGTCACATTAGGCAATACAGTCACTGAGAGTGAAATGGTCAGACATTTTTGGACTGCGGTGGTCCAGCTGCAGCACTGAGTTATGTAGAGGCTGACTGGACTTTGGTCCCCCCATCTACAAGAATGAATGAATTTATTTACAGGGTCTGATCTCACTGAGCATATCTAAGTAAACAACAAAGAAGAACATATTTCAAAGACAGACCCAGACTGACTGACTGCATGCACTATAAATGCTTTTGGCCTCGTTTTTAAAGACAGCAGTATTCATCCCAGGGACTTACAAAAGCAAATGTGCCATTCAAAGAGCAACAAGCAGCCTGGGACGCAGCCTTAAAGAGAGGTGAAAATATATGACATATGGCTTTTAAAAAACAAGACCTATGCTGTAATCCAACTTAATTGAACATAAATATTTTCAGCGTCTTTCCACTTCACACTCCTTCCTTCTGCAAAAGGATATTACGGCATTCACCAATCAAACCGAGGCAGTGGGTCTTCTTCTGGCGTCTCACACAGACTCTAAACGGGTTCCTTTGAGGTTTTATCCTCATAAGAGCAGTCCTATTACTAAATAGACATAAATCATACATCTCACTTCTTGCAAAGCACATAGCCAATCATAATTTAGAATTTGGGTTGGCCAATAAGATTTTAGGGGGGCCATGATCACCCCTGACCACCCCTGGATACAACCATGGTCACTAACACTAAACTTGCTATGCATCTTACTGTACTAACAACCGTCCTTGAAGTCAGCTCTTTAGTTTTTTAAAAACTTTTAAATCTATCTCATGTCTGTATGCCTGTCTGAACCTCATTTGTTAGATCCATAGTTTTTGTCTTATCTTGATTTATTTATGGAAGATCTGGTGTCAGAGTGACCGTTGTTTTTGTCTTTTCCCTGTGAAGAAGACAGATGATGTTGATGACAAGACCGGCTGTTTGAATGATCTTGTTTGTGTTATTCATCCATCACTCATCCTTCCATCAGAGACGGATGTGGGCTGGCAGTGAGCTACCAGCAACAATAGAATCTCTTTATGTCAGAAATATGATTGTAACAATTAGCTGACAACTGCTTCGTGTAAGATGTATAAGATGAAGCTGTTACTCATGTTTGAGATACACAGTTTATTCAGGAAATATCCAGAACCCCTTCACTTTTTTTCAAGTTTGCCATGTTGCAGCCTGATGCTACAGTCAAAAATATATATTCTTATTTATCTACACCGAGTACCCCATCAAAGTGGAACCAGAATTTAAGACATGTTTGCAAATAACTTAAAAACAAAAATCTGAAATGTCACATTGACGTAAGTATTCAGGACTCTGTCCAACACCACAGTAAGTATAGCTCAGGTTCCTCCCATTTCTCTGGATCTTTGCTGAGATGTTTCTGCGCCTTGGTTGGAGTCCACCTGTGGTAAATTAAATTGACTGGACATGATTTGAAAAGGCGCACACCTCTCTATAGAAGGCCTAACAGCTGACAATGATATCAGAGCAAAAACCAAGTATGAAGTCAAAGGAACTGCCTGCAGAGCTCAGACGCAGGATTTTTTGACAGGCACAGATCTGGGGATGACTACAAAACATTTCTGCTTCACTGAAGGTTCCCAAGAGCAGGGGTTCTCAACCTTTTCAGCCCGCGACTTCCAAAACAAAGGTGCCAGAGACCGGGGACCCCCACTGTACCTGAGGGTGGTTGAACACACTGCCATGCACAATCAAGAATAGTCATGTGCAGACAAGGCTGTCCATAAGGGGGGATAAAAGGGAGAGCTTTCTAGGGCCCAGCAATGAACACATTTAATTTTTTTACCAGAAAAATAGCCACTGTTATCAAGGGAGTTTTTTTTATTATTTGTGCCATAGTATACAGTCATCTTAAAAATGTAAATTCTTTTTTTAAATCAGAAATAAAATGGGTTCAAAATGGCCAAAATATGGTGGAAAAAGCTGTGAAATGGGGTTTTAAAAACCACAGAAATGGGTTAAAATTGGCAAAAATTCAATAAAAGTAGCACAAAATGAGGACAAAGCTGCTTAAAAGAATTAGAGTGGCAAAGTGTAAAAAGGGTTCAAAGTAACAATATTGGCTTAAAAGAAGCAGAAATGGGGGGGAAATGCGGTGAAATGGGATTAAAAAGTTGGAAAAATTAGTTTAAACTGGCAAAAATAGGCATGACAAATAGGGAAACTTGGTCAAATTGGCAAAAATAAGCATAAAATGTGGTGAAAAGGAGACAAACGTGACAATAATGGGTCAACAGAGGCAACATTAGCTGGGAAAAGTGGTGGAAAGGGTTTAAAAGTGATGAAAATGTCTTGAAAGTGGAAAAATTAAACAGAAAATGTGTTGAAATTTGATTAGGAAGTGGTAGGATTGGGAGTAATGTAGCCAAAATGTATTAAAGGGGCAATATTTGGCAAGAAAAAGTGATGAAAACAGGTTAAAATGTGGCAAAATTTGGTGTGAAGTGGCAGGAAAAGGGTATAAAGAAGCAAAAATGAGCTTAAATTGTGCAAAAAATTTACTTAATTTCTTACAGGCATCTGGCAACCTCCTCCCAGTGTCTTGCGACCCCAAGGGGGTCCTGACCCCAAGATTGAGAACCACTGCCCAAGAGAACAGTTGCTTCTAAAATTCTCAAATGGAAGAAGCTTGGCAGGACCGGGACTTTTCAAAGAGCTGGTTTTCTGGCCAAACTGAGTAACCAGAGGAGAAGGGCCTTAGTAAGAGAGGAGACCAAGAACTTTGATGGTCTCTGTGACTGAGCTCCAGAGATCCTGTGTGGAGATGAGACAAAGTTCCAGAGGGACAACATTCACTGCAGCCCTCACTGATCTGGGCTTTGTGGCAGAGTGGCTAGATGAAAACATCCCCTCAGGGAAAAAACTCATAAAAATACTCCAAATAAAAGGCAAGCTGGCTTGTTTGTTCTTCTTACGTGATCACATCTTTTAACTGAGAATAAGGCCAGACACCAACTGAATAAGTTCATAAACTGAGCTGTAATACTCTAAAACATCATCATTCATAAACCCTGGCCCATAATCATTAACTCATCTGCAGACTACTTTCATATGAAAATGGCACCCTGGCTGCACACCCTCCATTCACACAGTGACAAGATATTTAACTGGTTTCACAGAGGCCCATTCATCATGGTGAGAGGAGTGGAGCACATTTCCTCTTCCACTTGTGTCTGAAAGATGAACAGCTCCACCTGCTCAGCTCTGGCTCGCTCTCCTTTTATCTCTTCTGAACTCTCAGCATATTCTCTGCTGTCTGATGACAACCACTGATGGCTCTACAACTTTAAGCTGTTGGGTTTTAGCTTGAAGTGCATGTATTGTTGCAGTGGGATTAAATCTGATGGCCAGCATGGATGTTCACACATAGATTAAACAAGCATTGCTGCGCTTCTATTTTTAAAAGTAACCCCTTTAATCCACCAAAGTGAGCACATTTCTTTGAAATATGTTCATGTAAATCACGTGTACTATCCGGCATATATACCATAACCACAGCACTGATTTCACTAAAGACTGCTCAGCATCCAAAGGTTTTTTTTTTCCTCTTTGGGAAGCAGTTCAAAGCTTTTGTGGATCCCCGTGTGTTAATTACTTCTCCACAATATAATCTGGCCATGCTACATCACAATACATGGTTAATGCACATAAATGCAGCATTGCTTTTTATGCCTGGAAACTGCAGTCATTATAGTGGCTGCAACATAACCCTAAAAACCCAGATTCTTAAAAAAGATGGGACATTGTAAAAACAGAGTCCATGACAGAGTGCATGCATTTGGAAATATACAGTACACACATTGTGGCTTCAGTATATTACCAAAAAAACAAAAGGGACAGGAACAGAAAGAGACTGAGAAAAATTATACTAAGATTGGATATAAAAGGAGCACTCCTGAATGTCTCAGTCAATCAGCAATAGCACAATGGCTCCCACTTTGTGAAAAACTGCATGGGTAAGAAGTCCAACAGTTTATGAACTACATTCCTCAATGTGGGGTTGCAAGGACTTCTAAAATTTCACAATCTGCAGACGATAATGTCATCTAAAGATTCAGAGAATGTGGAGAAATCTCTGTATGTAAGGGGCAAGGCTGAAAACCAACAAGATCTATGACTCTTGACCCATCCAGTGGCCCTACTTTAAAAGAGGATATCACTCAGTGATGGATATTTCAACATAGGCTTGGGAGCAATTTGGAAAACCACTGTTGGTTAACCCAGTCCATTACTGCATCCATGAATGTAAGTTAAGTCTTTGCCATGCAAAGCAAGAGAAATAAATCAACAACATCCAGAAGTCTCTGGGCCTGAGCTCATTCAGATGAACTTGCCTAAAGAGGTAGTTTAGGTTCACTGAGCAAAAATGCTGTTTTAGTTTCAGTTTTATTAATTTTAGTGTTGACTTGAGTTTTTTTTAGTTACAGTCAAGGAAGAAAGAATTGGCGCCCCTGGAATTTTTCCAGAAAATACACATTATCTCCCTGATATTGTTGCAATTACAAATGTTTTTGGCATACACATGTTCATATTAACTTCATATAACTTCAGATTTATATCAAGCATGAATGGCAAAGAGTTCCACTTGCAGTTCTTCAGCCATTAGTGTCCTCTGTCTCTAGAGCTGTTAGAAGAAAAAGTGATGAAACTCAGCAGTAAACATGCTCCTGCTTGTTGGAGGCATCAAATTTGATCTTTTTTGTTATATGCCAAACAAAAATTGTAGATACATATACATCCTTTTTCACACAAAGCATTAAATCTCTACGGCACTTAAAGTCGTTAAATACGAGGATGATGTGCCAGTAGGTGGCTCCATACCACTATCATGTACTGGACTTTTAATATGACCTCTTGAATTAGTTTGTGATTTCATGATGGGTAATGAGCCCGCCCTAAATAAACCCATTTTCATTCCTATCTAAAAGAATGATTGAGGTTGACAGTGGTGGCAGATTTGTGATCATTAAAAGACTCCGTCTCCTGATTGATGGCCGCTGAGGTGTCAGAAGAGGGCCAATCTTGTGTGACTTCATTTTGCTCTGAGTTTGACCTTTTTCTGTTTCCTTTCAATACTCATAATGATTCATGGTTCTGAAGCATACTGATGAGCACTGAGCCCACAATGATGCTGCAATGATTGATGAATGAGACTCACAGCAGGATGCTTGTCTGTGTCATGTCATATTTGGGGCTGCAGAGGGCTTGATGATGCCGCATCTTTAAGTTTGGAGATCGTTAATTTTTTTGGAGAAGTACAGCGGCTTACAAGGGCAAACTCTGTTGACAGTGCTCTCTTCTTGAAGAAGAAAGAGGCTTCAAACTGATGAGTGAAGAGAATTCAGAAACACAAGCAAAAGTTTACAAGAAATAGAAAAATGTTTGGGAACTATGTTTACATGGTGCAGAAAGACTGAATCACTTGCTGGTTTCTGAAGGTGCATTATGAAGCCTATAGGTATGTTATATCAGCACATAAAGCGATGCAATGTAATGCAATGCAATGCGATGTAGTGCGGCGTGATGTGATGCAATAATACGTGAATCAAAATCAATAATTACATTGTTTCCTACTGTGCACAAGCAGCCTGTAAGATATGGAGAGCAACCCAACACAACACTTCATATTTACCCAAACACCCTAGGTCCATGCACCTTTCTGCTGCTGGCATAGATTTGAAAGAGAAATAAAGAATGTGGGAGATTTACTTGGGACTAGAAGAATGTTCTTTGGTGTCTCCTCCTTTAGAAAGTGGTGTATTGATAATACCCATGTCTGTGATTGAAATGCTTTTCCCTTACTTTTTATAACCTAAGTCAAACTTTATCAGCCTCTTCTCTGACCCGGTCAACACAAACACCACACTTGCATTTCTCCACCTTCAAAATAAGAGCACTGTACATTTATTTATTTATGTATATATGAGCAAAGAAAAAGGTAAAAGCTACAGAATAAAAATGAACACATGCAGAGCATGATAATTTTGAGTCAGATAATAATTTTAAAAATGTGCAGGAGAAGCCAAAGAAACCCAGATGGGCCTGTTGAGTGGCCCTCCTAAATGAAAAATTGAACACTCAAATGAACATCAAAATGGTACAAATTATTACAATACAACAAATTATAACAGTCCTAAAACAAGATGCTGATGGGAAAAAACACAAGTACAATTTTGTCAGAGGATTAATGAAGCTCAGCATTAGTTCATGCAGGACTAGTCATAAGCCCAGCTGTAATCAGCTGATGGCCAGCTGTTCCAAATTATCACCTCCCAGCTCCCACAGCCAATCACGGCTCTTTCTCTCTCTCTGTATTGAGATATGACTTACTTCTCACTTATCCCTGCTTGCATTAATGCTGATGCACAACACTGCTACTGCTGGAAAAGCTTAACCTCCTCCACCCCAGCCTCTTCCTTTATAGCATGAAGCTTGTTGTACCCTCAGATTCAGATTCCTGCTACTATGGATTAATTGTTTTTGAACTTTTTTTATAATATTCAGTTTGCATTGCCATTAATGCATTTGGGGTTTCTAGCCACACACTCCCTGGAGCGTCTGGATGCTGCTTGACCAACCAAGGGAACATCTTTAGAGCAGAGCCTTCGCCATTTTGAGCCATTGCACCATTTTGGGATGAAATGGTAAAATGTATGACGAGAGTGTTCCTGAACTAAGATGTAGTAGTGCTAGACTGCTCCAACAAAAAAAAAAGTTTGTTTCTTGGATGATTTTTAGTTGGTGCAGTCTCTTATATTAGATGGTAAGGTTTTCCAACAATGAGGTCCCTGAAATTGGAAAAATGGGGAAAAAGTTCTCCTAAAAGGCTGGATGGAGATTGTTAACTGACCTTGTGTTATAAATGTTACAGATGGAGGTAGTCTGTGACCCCCAGCACTCCTAACGAGCTTCTCACTCAGCTCACCTGTCCTCATTGCACTCAGCTGGTGCTCATCAGCCTGGGTAGTCTATAAAAGGAAGTTCTTTCCCTCAGTTTGGTGTGTGACACCAAAGAGCCAACACCTTCAGTTGGTTTCTCTTGGTTTGTGTGATGAGTGTTTTTGAGAGTGTGAGAGTGGTTATGTGTTTTGAGGGAAAGAGGGTAAATTCTAGAGTTTTTGTGAGGGTTGATCTCTAAGGAGATTTCTGCACTTAGTGTTTTCTCCCCACCAAGCGATTGTACCTCTGTTTGAGGCCTTTTTACTTTAGTTTGCCAACTTTTGGCAAAATTAGTGGGTGGCTGTGGAGAAGCATAACTCCACTCCATCTTTTAGACCCCAAAGGTCTTATTTTTGTTTTGTATAAAGGTGCAGATTTTCTTTTTGTTACTTTCCCTGTCCGTGACCCCTGTCCTTCACGTCATGCGACTTGCAGAAACGTGACATAATGATGGTTCTGAGAATTGAAATGCATTCTGAAAACAGACAGAGTAAGATGTGAACAGATTGGAAAATGAAAAAGCAAATCAAACCAGTTTATATCAAATACTAGAAGGATTGGTAGAGACTGAAACAAAGGAGTGGAGCTGATGAATCTGTTGGGGGTTGGGATCATTTTGATGATCTTAGAGTGAAATAGAGTTGAGGTTGCTTTTGAAGCAGCTTGACCAAACAGTGTAGCAATGAGATGTATGATGAGATTGTTGTGTAACACAAATAAGAAGAATAAAAGATGCTTTGATCTTCTGACGATACCAATAATTCTGTTATTTTGATAGAAATATGGGAGCCCAGCAAGGTTGACTCTAAAGGTACAATGCAGAATGCTCAGAGAGGTTAAAAGCACCCTAGAGTAACAGCTTAAGGCTTAAAGGAATCATTGGAACAATCAACATCTCCGTTCATAAGTCTACCACACGCTAAAAATTGACCAGGTGTGGTGTCCATGGCAGGACCTCAACAGAGGAAGCCACTTTCCAAATAAATCATCACTCCATGCCTTAAGTGTGCCAAGAAGCACCTTGACACTCCCCGACCACCGGGAAATGTTTTGTGGGCTAAAGAAACTAAGGTGGAATTGTTTTGGTAAAACACACAGCACTAACCTTGCAAAGCAGGTGGATACGCCCATTTCCGTGTTTCTCACTGGCAATTTCATCTCGCAAAGCTCCCATCTGAACAGTTTGGGCCCAGTCAGAAAGTGACAGGACCAATCAGCATCGAGGGGCATTACTTTCAGGCATGGCAGAATCATGATGTAAGCAAGCAGCAACAAGAGGCCGGTGCAATTATTGGCAGAAGACATTAGCGCGGATGCTGCTAAAGCGCCAGTTTTATCAGAACTTGACAACATTTCTTTGATAAAAGAAGAACAAAGAACAGCATTGAGTTGTTTTCTATTCAAAAACGACAAAAGTCGTGTACTTACATGTCTACAGTCCCCACGGTTCATGTTATGCAGTTCTCTATGGAGTTTGATCCTCTGTAGCAACACACCTCAGCAGGAGCTATAACGTCACATGTTTTGTAGCTCTGAACAGAACGACAGAACGTTCATCCAATCACACTCCAATTTTTTTTCTCAAAGGCTCTGCCCTTTCCCAATGGAAGGTTCACCAGATAGATGTGTAAAGCAATCCATCTGGCATGTCAGGTTAACACAGCTTATGACATCTGCAAGGGAACCACCAACACAGGAACATCATCCCCACAGAGAAGTATGGTGGAGGGACCATCAGGATTTGGGACTGCTTTGCTTCTTCAGGGCCTGGAGGGGAAAATGATTATCCTATGTCAAGCTGGCCGTCCTCCAGCTGAAGCTCAGAAGAAGTTGGATGACAGAGCAGGACAGTGGCCCAGTTAGTGTCAAGACCTGCTGTGGAATTACCTCAAGAGAGCCTTTCACACCAGACAGCTGAAGAATATGGGTGAACTGAAGCAGTTCTGGTCCAAAATTCTTCCTGAATGTTGTGCTGGTCTGATCAGCAGCTACCGGAAATGCTTGGTTGAGGTGATTGCTGCCAAAAGACGTTCAACCAGTTATTAACTCCAGAGTTTGCTTACTTTTTCCTGCAGCTCTGTGAATGAATGTTTAATGGCTGAATTCACTAAAGACTTTACATATGATTATTCCAGTGGTATTAGGCTTAGCACATAGTGTTTGTCTATACTTGTGACTTAGATGCAGATCAGATCACATTTGATGACCGATTAATGCAGAAAACTAGAGAATGTCAAAGGGCTTACATACTTTGTCTTGCTGCATGTGTTTCATAGAAACCAGCTGTCTGATCTTTAAGGTGTTTGTTCTGCTTGACTGTGTGTAAAAGTTATTTGTTTCTGCGGAGTGAGTAATTGTTCCTTATATAATAGTGTTCTCTAAGAGGACAGACACACTTCACTGCCCCCCTGAGCACCCACACCCCTCCTCGTCTCCCTCCCCTCCCCACATGGCAGAGCTGTCAGCAGCATGGCTCTGCGCCTTGGCATCGAGCACACCATCTCGCTGGCTCATCGTCTGGTGGCAGGAATGAGGTGTGGGACTGTGCCAACTGGGGCTCCTCCGATCAATGTGGTCGTCCACTCTACAGAAGCCTGAAGGGGGGCTTTCCAACCTGTTCAGTGGGAACCTGAAGTGCACCTCCAGGGTCCTCCATATGTCCTCATTATTCAGACTCTTTAAAAGGCTGAGACTTTTTTAACGTATTAATGAACTCATGGCACTGGGTCTATATTCCACTTTGTTCACCAAACATCCTGACTTTGCTGACTAATCAGGGCTTTCCTTGCAGGCATTTTCAGTCAGAAAATATTAACACTGTTATATTTACAATGTGTCTGTTCAATGCAACAGTCCCAGGAAACTGTGACAGAGAGTGAAGACGTACCAAAGCAGGAGCCTGAAAAAGCTGAGCCATTTCCTGCTGTGACATGTCAAAACGTCTTCTGTGAAAATAAGTTTGGAGTGCAAATGTGTTTTCAAGCTTCAGGCTAAAGTCCTCTTTAGAATTTTCTTACTTTAAACTGCAGCAAAGAGGGGGATGCAAAAAGTTTGTGGTTCATTACATCCTTGTTATTGGTTAACTGCAAAGTTTCTAAAAAGTGATTCTCAGCTGGTGGACTAGGACCCAAAAAGGGGTCATGGAGCATAATAATTGTGTCCTGAACATTTACATGGAAAGAAATGGTGGCAAAAATGGTGTACAGAAGCCCAATGCAGGTTATTTGTCCTTTTTCAATTAAGATTTAGTGTAAAAGTCAGAACAGACACTGTCCATTACACATAGGTTTATGGATGGCGGGGCCTAAAAAGTATTCACCCCATTGGACGTATTACCCTTCTACTGATTTTATAAATAAAATATAATTTAACATTTTTGACCAAAAAAAACCTTTCAAATCAAAGTGGAAATAGATTTGTACAAAATAATGCCAAAGAGAGAAAAAATCTGTCATACTTCTTAAATATTCACCCCTTTTAAAGTGAATGACCTAATTCAACAGAGGTCTAGCCAGTTGGTGCTGGTAGTTTCACCTTCCTGTGTCTGGAAGGTCAATTCACTGGTTACTCAGTGTTCCTGGCTACCATTACACCATGAAGACGAAAGAACACTCCAAGCAACTCAGAGGGAAAAAACTATAATTCAGGGGATGGATACAAAAAATGCCCAAGGCTCTGAACATCCTCTTGAGTTCAGCTAAATTCATCATGAAGAAATGGAAGGAATATGGCAAATGAGTAAATCTTCCTGGATCAGGCCGTCCTCACGAACAAAGGGCACATTCACACCAGAGCTGTTTGGTCTGCTCTAAAAGAACTCCAGTCTGTTTTCCCAGATAGTCCAGTTTGTTTGGAGTGGTGTGGCCCAAACAAGGGGGCTCTGGTCCGCTTGAAAACATGGGGTCCCGGTCCAGTGTAGTTCATTAGAGGTGTCAAAGCAAAGCAGCCTTACTTGTGACCAAAAGGCAGGAAGTGGCAAAAAGCGTAATGATTTATGGATTTATACATGATTTGATACTCTCAAATACATGTTGGTATCTCACTTGGTGTCTGTGTAGCCATAGCAACACGTCATAGTCAGTGCTGGTTTCTAATGTAAAGAACGACATGCTGGACGGCTCACCACCTCGCTGGCTGCTCTTAATGCCCCAGTGCAAAGGCAGAAACCCCAAAACAGCGTAAATTCAGTGTTTTTTCATTGTTTATGTGGAAAGAAAGACCGGTGCAAGGAGATGGATTTCAAGTTTTGACTTCTTCTTAGACTTCTTTTCTTTTTCGTCACTGTTTGTTTGTGATGACAGCGCCCCCTAACGGGCAGAGCTTGTAGGTGTTCAGACGGTCTGGTCCATTTGACCAAGAGCAGTGTGAATGTGAACCAAACCAAAGGAAATGGCAGCAATGTTGCCATCTGTTTCAAAACGAACCGAGTGAGCGTGCAAGAAGAGGACTAGTGAGAGTCCACCAAGACACCTGTGACTACTCTGAAGGGGTTCCAAGCTTCAGCAGGTGAGATGGGAGAGACTCTGCAGACAACAACTGTTGGCCAGGTTCTTCAGTCTAAAGAAAAATGGCCGTCAGACAAGACGTTATGTTTGGAGGACACCAGACACTGCACATCACTACAAACCGAGATGATAATAGTTTTGGATTTTTCATTAGTTTTAATTTTTATTTCATTTTGTCTTTCCTTCTTTCAGTTTTAATTAGTTTTTATTACTGGTTTGTTAGTTTAGTTTAGTTTTTATTTTTGCAAAAATGCTTCGTCTTATTTTAGTTTTAAATAGTTTAAGATTTTACGGATAGATGTCAGAGCTGAGTGAACGTCATACTTTTTAAGAAACATATCCAAACAGGCTACTTTTCACTTATCATTTCATTTGCTTAAAGATGTTGTTTGAATACAACTCCAGGCATAAAACTGCCAATGTGTGAGGTCTTATCTAATTAAATCAGGCCATTTTACGCTAACCAGGCTTGGGTGTCGGTGCCAGTCAGTCTGGTTTAGTCAAAGACTAAAAATAAGGGTATTTTGTCTTTATTTTTATTTTATTATAGTTAGTTTTGTGAGCGCACTAAACAATTTTAGTTAGTTTTTATGTTTTTATGTTTTTGGTAAAGCTTAGTTTTTATTTAGTTTCAGTTAACTAAAATAATTTTTGAATTTTAGTTTTAGTTTTTTAGTTAGTTTTAGTCTACTATAATAACCTTGTTGCAAACACACCATCCCCACTGTTGAGCACCAAGGTGGCAGCATCATGCTGTTGGGATACCTCTCAGCAGATGAAGGGCTTGTTAAGGTAGAGGGTAAAATGAAGATAGGAAAATCCTGGTGGACAATCTTATTCAGTCTGGAAGAGAACTACACCTCAGGAGAAGATTTATTTTCCAGCAAGACAATGAGCTGAAGCATACAGGGAAGGAACAGAAATGGTTCTAAAGGAACAAGGGGAATGTTCTGGAGTGGCCGAGTCAAAGCCCAGACCTCAATCCAATAGAGGATTAGTGAAAAGGGCTGTTCACACCAGATCCCCATGCAACCTGACAGAGCTTGAGCAGTTTAGCAAAGAAGGATGGAGTAGATCTGCAGTGTCCAGATTTGATTTCAGCCAAAGATGACTCGAAGGGGGTGAATATTTATGCAGCCAACATGTTTTTATTTCAGTGACATTACTTTGTAGATATCTGTCTTCACTTTGACACTAAAAAGTTTTCTCTGTTGATCTTTTTAATATAAAAGAGTAATTATATTGTCCATGAAAGATTTGTAAAATCAACAAAATGATAAAACATCAAAGGGGGTGAATACGTTCACTGTATAAATACCAATATCTGATATTTTAACAACCATCCTTGACTTTCATCTCATCTTGTTTTTGGAGCCAGAGGGAAGAGTATCTGACAAACACTCACCTGTCATCCCAAAACTGCAAAGCCAGTAATCATGCATGACTTCAAACCTTAATAAAATTAAAATGAGTTATAGTTATTAATTATTTTAAACCACAATGAACTTCAAATGTTCTCATTATTATGCACTGAGTGTAAATTAGCTAGGGTCCAGAATTCCTTTATTGAACAGGACTGTAAAAGTGTGTATTTCTGCTCTATGTTGAGCTTTTAAAATCCTGCTCTGTGGAGACTGACTGGTGTTTTCAGCCAACCTCGTTTGGCAGTTTGAGAAACTGCAGTTTTACCACTTCTGTGTTGGCTTTGTTTGTCAGCTCCTGAGGCTCCTGCTTGTAAACACATGGTTATGATTTTACAGTTTCCCTCAGCATATTAAATATTTTCTAGCTTTGTAAATGGTGCTGCCTACATTTTTACTCTCATCGAGCTTTGTGAGATTCAATATGTGTCTTTCAAAATCTCACTTTTTCAGAGCTCAGAAAACAAAGTCAAGACAGTAACAAACAGAGAGGAGTAATTATTTTGAAATCAGAAATAGGGGATTTGAATCTTTGCTGCTGGATACTTACAGTCAGCACATTTACATGCAGATAGAAGACAAACTATTATGTCTGTCTAACTAAAACAGCACTTTTGTAATTCAAGTAAACATGCTAGTATGACTGAAATCACCCTGAGTCAGATTTCTCATAGTCCAAATTACACATCAAGATAATGTGGTTGTGATTGAATTGCTCTTACACCTCAGCTGAACTGGATGCATTCTGCACATGCTCCACTGTTTCCATGCCAGGCTTTGACCTGGATTGTGATGATGATGAAGGCAGTGCTCCATAGCCAATATTTTGCACTAGTGGCGCCCAACACCTGAGTTTCAGAGCACTTCTCATCAGTGTTACTTGATGCAAAATGTGATAGTATGATAGTCAATTTCTGCTTTGATCAGTAGTATCCATAACGTCATAGCTCTAAACACTTGAAACTTTTCCTTTATTCAATGGCATACCACCGAGATATGTCATACATTAAAACAGGTGAAAACAGATTTCTATAAGTCACTATTCAGTAGATGCACCTTTGGCTGTACATCTGGACATTGCAGTTCCTTCTTTGCTAAACTGCTCAAGCTCTGTCAGATTGCACAGGGATCAGGCATGAACAGCTCTTTTCAAATCCAGCCATAAATTCTCAATCAGATTGAGGTCTGGGCTTTGACTCAACGACTCCGGAACATTAACCTTGTTGTCTTTAAACCATTTCATCTGCATGCATCAGCTCATTGTCTGAAAACTAAATCTTCTCCGCGTAGTTCTCTTGCAGACTCCAGGTTTTTCCTATATTTAGCCACATTCTTTTTCTCTCTACCTTTACAAGCCCTCCAGGGCCAGCTGCTGAGAAGCATCCCCACAGCATGATGCTGCCAACCCCGTGCTTCATAGTGCAGATGGTGTGTTTGTGGTGATGTCAGTGGTTGGCATCTTGACTGAGGGCATAAAGCTTCATTTTAAGAACTTTCTTCCACTTGACCATGGAGTCTCCCACATGCCTTTTGGTGAACTCTAGTCCAGATTGAATCTGAGTTTTCTCCAACAGTGTCTTTCTCTTTGTCAAGCTTTGACTGGTGAAGAACCCGGCCAACAGGTGTCTGCAGAGTCTCTCCCATCTCAGCTGCTGAAGCTTGGGACTCCTTCAGAGTAGTCATAGGTGTCTCCTTCTTGCACGCTCACTCAGTTTGTGAGGACGTCCTGATCTAGGCAGAATTACACATGTGCCATAATTGCATGTACACAAACAAAATGATACAGCCATATAAACTCTATCCAGAAATTTTAATGAATACAAAGGTAAAATGCATGAGTGAAGTTGTTCCTCCCTCTAACCAGGTTGTCAGTAGTCCCGCATCATCGACAGATTTAACACAAACTCACATTTGAAAGTCTCCCCGTTTGCAGAGACCAGACTATCATACTGAATTATTCTCCTTTTACCACCCTTTAATGCCTGAGTCTTCTCTCTCTTGTGTTTATGTCTGTCACTGAAAGTCACTTCAATAATTGAACTTTTCCCTATCATGAATTTGCAAAACTGATCTAAAAAATGCATATATGCTTTCATTGAGCACTCCCTGGAGCTGTTGGTGGGAGTTTTGCAGTCAAAAGAGAGATCTTTTGTTCTGTTCACACTAATATGGAACAGAAGGAATAGTAATGTTTTTAAAAGACCGCAATACATCAGAGAAACACGTTTTCCATCAAGTGACTCTGGCATCCAGCTTTTCGAAGCCAAGTACACTGTCTCAGGGTTATGAATGGCTTAATTGGCAGCAGCGCCGCGAGTGTCTCACAAGATGTCAGCAGTGAAAGAGAGGCTACTGGAACAGACTCCCCGGTGTAGTGACAGTGTCAGGAGAAAGTTTCTGTGCGGCACTCAGAGAGTTCAGAGAACAGTTGGCTTGATTTCCTGTCATCGCAGGTGCGTAATTACCTCCAACTCGTGTCATGTGGAGAAAGAACAAAGAGGAGCTCAGCAGAGAAAGATCTATTTGGATCTTTTCTAATGTGAACGCGGGGGTAACACAATGGAAGGTACTACAGTAGAAATAAGAAGCTTGCAGACAATAATCAGGATACAAATGTTGGAATTTGTTGGCCCAATATCTCATCTCACTGATGCCTTTTAAGCTCCACTTAAAAAACTGACTTCAAGCAAAACTGGATTTCCAGTACTGGTGCTTTAGTCTATAGCTTTGACGAGAACAACTACAGGCTGAAAAGCAGTCTACCAACTCATGCTGTAGCTATGAAATTGACCTCAAAAATGATCAATATTGGAACACTTTTATCTACAATGACTTATATCTGACCTATTTTTACAGAAACCCCCATCAGCCATCACTAAACATGATGCATGATAAACACATACTTATAAGCTAAATCTGCTGGGTTTTTCTGCTAACCCACCTCTTCAGACTCTTGGAGAGTGCAGTTTTCCTTGCCTAAGACAGCCTCTATGCATGGCAGGGTGTGACATATTTCTGGTGGAAAATTAGGCGGTCCATCCAACGACACACACTAAGCCAAAACAGAACCTACTGTCATCGTTTTCCAAAAGCAAGCCGTCCTGTACTGAGTTTATTACCTCCGCCAAGGAGGTTATTTGATCGGTTGGGTTTGTTCATTTGTTAGCAATATAACTCATAAAGTTGTGGACGGATTTTGATAAAATTTTCAGGAAATGGCCTAAGGAAGAACTGATTAGATTTTGGGAGTGATCCAGATCACCGTCTGGATCTAGGAGTTTTTTAAAGGATTCTGTACTATTAGGAGATTGGGCTAATGGCGGAGGTCTGCGCTATTCTTTACACCAGGAGATGGCGGACATGAGAAACTTCAATCCCAGCAGCATTTTTGGGTGTGTTTCCATTCAAAGTTTTGGAATTTATAGAGTTTGAAAGTCGCACACCCGGTCGAGGAGACGAGTCTGAGTATAACAGAGAGAAAGACAGGGAATTGTAGCGAGAATACTCACATGCTGGGGGGAATAGAGGAATATTCACCCTCTACCATGACTTCCAGTCATCCAGTGAGACAATGGGTGAGACTGTCAGTGCATCTGTTGGCACTGGCAGGCAATGCATCACCATGACAGTGCACCCGTGGCGAAACCAATGCTTTGCCTCACCGTGTTTCCACCCCACCAGGGAGGGAGTAATCGGCGAATGCTGTGGCGGGGGGCACATGGGGACGGATCCAGGAATTTTTTAAAGGATTCTTCACTATTGGGAGTTAGTGCTTTTCTAGTTTATCTTTGTGTTTACTCTTTATCATAATGGCATCCAAGTATGCTAAAATGACATTTCAAAGACGGGTTAATAGCACTTCTGGATATCATTGCTACATATTGAGCTTAATTTAACTCGTCATTGACAGTCAGCTTGGTGAACTCCTGCAAACGGCAGGTAAATCTGTCATCATTCATCATTCTCTTCTATGTTCTCCCAGCAGGACGTTTTAGTTGAATGCTAACACTGGCACAGGCTTCAGGACAACTGCTAGAGGGCATAGTGAGGTGCTGTTCAGACCTTTGGTCTAACTGTGCTGTCAATTTGAGGCAAAAACATCTGGAATAATCTACTACCTGTGACACACATATGGACAGATATAATATAAATATATGGACAGTGAGTCCAGTACATACCTAATACCAACCTTGGAGTCTTTTCTTGTCCCAGACTCAGTAGCTTCCTCAGGCGATGCTGACTTTTAAGTTCCTCTTCAGCTCTATATGACCTAAGATTAGTTAAATTCTTAGAGTTGTGTCCAAACATATATCCACCAGGCTGTATACACAGCACAGCCTGGAGATTCATTAATCCTACTGAATTAACAAGACTGATGTGATATCATTAAGCATTCCTGCACCGTCCAATCGTATCAGTGACTTAATATTCTCTTAACACAACTTCAAGTGTGAATATATCTCTGCAATATTTCACCTTCAAAGCCAGCAACCACTCATCTCCTGGGAGCGTTTGTCACACCACGCTGCACACATGCCTCGATTTATACAGCAGCTGGTGCAGTAAATGTGCCGTAATTGCACAGTCACACATGGATTCGGGTGTGTTCATACTATCACACCAAATCTATTCATCTGCAGTCCATGTGATAATGATGCCTGCTTGAGTGCCAAGCCACCACCTCCTAATTCCTCTTCAGTCAGTCCGCGTGTTATTTAAGGCCATTGTTTTTGTGCACGTCTACCGCCTGCATATAAGCATCCGTCCCATGGTGCATTGCTGCTTGATTGGAGGAAATTCTTTTGTGTTACAATCTGATTGGGCATCAGGAGTGATCTCCGCTGTAATGACCCGTGCTGGGAGGTGTTACTGGAGCAGATTTGGAGGCGCAATCCTGTTAACAAGGAGCCTGCTGAGACAAGCTGCGAGCAACACCACATGGAGATATGTGATTTCACGCAAAGCCTCCTTGTGCCAGACAGTCGGTGATCTGCGCATCACTTCCTTTTTGCAGATATTGTTATAAAATGAGATACTGACAGAAAAGGAGGGTGCTCAAGCTGAGGACTGCAAAACATCCTTTTTAGTTTCTTTGTCTGTGCTGACACAGATTTAGGCCTATTTGTAAGACATCTTTTGCTTATGAATATTTCATTTTTGTTAGAATGTTCCAATTATAAAATCAGGGGGAGTTACTAGAACATTTATCTTTTGTTAAGATAGATATAAAGTCTATTAAGTATGCTTGACACAGACAAGTCCATTAGCCTTATTGATTTCTCTGTCTACATGTGGTTTGACCCTTTTATCCTCATCATCTGCGATCAAAACCAACCATGCAGTTGGAAAAACTCTTGTTTTATCCAGCCCTTTGTCCCCAGATTTAAGCCCCTGGTTTTATTTACAGACTTTACCTGACCTCACCTGTGTTCTAAGTTGAATGAATTCCAAAGAAACCCTTTATTTTATAACCATCGAATTTAAAAAGGCTAGATCTGTCAGTAATTCATGATTAGAACCGTTAAATCCAAAAAGAACCACATTAGTTTATTATTTCTGAGGGGAAATTAGAGAATAATAATTTTATTTGTATATATTGAAATGGTTAAAATGGTTGGCTTGTCAAACCACCATTTTTCTTGTCTGAAAGAGCTGATATACAATGGGATGGATGTGAATCCCACTGACCTGAAAGTGAAGCTCCAGTTTTTAAAGACAAGACTGTAAAGTGAAAACCAAAATATGTGTCTTAACACACTAGATATGTTGGAATATGGTTGCTGCTGAGAACACTGAGATCTACATGTGACTGAATTTCAGATTTAGACCGTTAGAAAGTTCACCTCTTGGCTGGGTTTAATTTGGGCGGGGCAAATATGTGGGCTGGTGATGTCACCAAGCCGAGAACAAGCCGAGGACGGACTTGTGATTGTGTTTTATAGCGCAACTTGGAGGAAAGTCATTCCTTGGTAAGGTAATGTAGCGTTTTCTATATTAATGTATACCTTTACATATATTTTTGTTTCCTCCTAGTTGTGCTTCCTGCTAGAGAGCCCCCTGGAGGCCCAGAGGTTTTTGAAGTTTCTGGTTTTAAAGGATTGTTTTGAGTGTACAATCATTCATGAATTAGTTTTTGTTTCTTGGAGACCATTTTGTCAGTTGCACTGGGTTTCCCTTTTTTCAAGTTCGTTCAGATTTTTGATTAGGTCTTTTATTGGAGCTGTTTTGTTTCATTTAGAATGCAGGCCGTTTACCCTTCCTGGCCACTGTAGTTATAGCTTTGCTGTAGACATAATGTGCAAAGATGCCGTCTGATTGACTGTGTTGGCCCTCTGCTGTGATGTATCAGCATCCTGATTATGACATATGATAGACTCCATGGTCAAGTGGAAGAAAATTCTTTGGCCTGATGAGACCAAAATGAGAGTTTTGGCCATCAGACAAGACACCAAACACTGCACATCACTACAAACACACCATCCCCACTGTTAAGCCCGGTGGTGGCAGCATCATGTTGTGGGTATGCTTCTCAGCAGCCAACCATCATGGGCTTGTAAAGGTAGAGAGTAAAATGAATGTGGAAAAAACCCTGGAGGACAATCGTATTCAATCTGCAAGAGAACTATGGCTTAGGAGATTTATTTTCCAGTAAGATGTAGCGGAGTCAAAGCCCAGACCTCAATCCGAAAGAGAATTGGTGGACTTGAAAAGGGCTGTTCACACCTGATACCTGTGAAAACTGATGGAGCTTGAGCAGTTTAGCAAAGAAGAATGGAGTAAAACTGCAGCGTCCAGAAGTGTAAGCATTATAAAGCAGTATAGAGTAGATGGCTATGCTTCAGTTTTGAGCCTGTGGGTCAGTGTTGAGTTTGTTGTCTTTCAAATAGAACATTATATTTTCTGACTTCTGTCACCAAAAGCTCCTCAAAATCAGTCATTATGATGTCTGCCGCGTCCACGTTTGTAAAAAATTTTGGGGATGTGCACGGACAGATGAAAATTGGCTGCACAGGACCCCCGCGAAGGGGTGTGTCTTAATTTTTGATGTCATATTTGACGCGCATACACTCGTGACCTCGCAGATGCATCAAGCATAAAACGGGCTTAAGAGTGCAGTCAAAGAGGGGCTTTGAGTTGTCACTTGTCTAGAAAATTGTATAAGCTTAAAGTTCACATATTATGCAAAATTACACTTTCAGCAGTTTCTAACAACAATATGGGCCCCTGACCTGACCACAATGTCCCCAAGAAACAGAAAATCCATTTCCTCCCCCCTGTTTTTCTCCACCTTTCAGAAAATGTGTGCTAAAACAAGCTGTTCTCAGATTTTCCCCTCATGATGCCACGTGGGGAGTCAGCAGCGCCTCCAGGTTCAGTTGGCCCTCCCCTCTTGGAAAAAGTTCTGCCCAGCTCTCCTGATCTTTCTCTCAGCTGAGAAGAGGATCAGGAGAGCCACAACCATTAAGGCGAATCCATTTCCTGAGAAGGGCGGAGACAGACAGCTCCTGAACATTTAAAGTCACAGACAGAGAAGCAGCTCGTTCTGAGCATTGGCTGAAACAGAGGGGTTTTTTTAGTTAAGCAAAAATCCAACACTGGAGTGTTTATTTCAGCAACAGACTTCACGGACATGTTGAGACCAATATAAACTTGTAAAAGTAAAAGGATATGTAGTTCAACAATAACAAAAAAAGCTGTGATTAGAGACCTGAAAGAGCTGTTTGAGAAATTTGCAAAGTTGAAACATGACTTATATGTATCATGTTATCCTAGCCATTGTCTATTGCTCAGATAGTGGTAATACACAAACAGCCCATGCAAATGACCATGCTTTAGCTTAAAACTGATACCCAAAAAGAAAAAACAAGCATTATTTCCTCAGAAGAACAAAGGAAGAGCTATCCATCATGAAGAAAACAACCCTGCTTACCCCTGCGCTCAGTAGGCTACATGCAGAGCAATTCTCCAGGGGATGTATTCCAGACATAATGAGAAAGAAACGTTGGGGTAAACAAATCGACTTCTTTTTTTCTGCAGGCGAGCCTAATTACAGGGCAGGAATAAATAACTATTGGAGAGGAGACAGGCACACTAGTGTAATGCATTGTAATGGACCATGGGGAGTTAATGCGTCATTTTTCTGCCTGACGTGTTGCTGTGGCATGCTCGGTTCATTCTGAGTTCTCTCAACATACAGATGTTTAGCTGCTCTGCAAACATGACTCAGGCAGATTGTTTTACAGCATTACCGCATCTGTAGAGAAGCCTCTGTTTATCCTTAACGTTCCAAATTTATAATGCAAGAGTTGTTTCTGCAACATTTCCCCCATAGTGAACTGAAATATGTATGTTCACCCACTGTGAGGAGATTTCGAACCGGTTGTGAAACAGCCACAATAGAATATTGATGTTTCTATATGACCTACAAACTCAAAGCAGACCATCAGTTAAAATATTGACTATTTCTATGAAGTTATGAATTTTTGTCGCTGTGGTAACTGGGTCAGATTCAGAGAAGTGATTTACAGCATGCAGACCAAATAAGACTTTGTTTACACTTCCCACTGCAAAGTCACATAGTGTGGAATAATTAGGTCAGTTAAAGGGAACGAAAGGAGATTTTTCTTAAAGGGAACTCTGTAGATTAAGAAATATAGCCCTAACTGGATATTGAGCTACCATTGTTGCAGAACTATTTGCAAATGCTTGAAGAGATCTGTGCACAGCTCTGCAAATGCAAAGATCGATCTGCAAAAGCATGCACAAATCCACAATCAGCAAATGTGTGCTAAGAATTGCAAATCTGTCAAATGATTTGCAAATGTACACATTCACATTTAAATAGAATGTAAAGAATGTGTGAATCTTACTTTGTTACGCTGCTACCCTAACTTCCGCTAAAAGTCACCTAACTCTAGGGCTAGGGAGCCCGTAACCTAGTGCCTCACCCTACATGAAGTATTTGACGTTGCCTGTGTGTCCCTCGGTGTGTGTGTGTAAAACCTCTCCCTATCTGTGGGGTTTGTGTGTGGATGACTTACCGCTGAGACGCCGCGCATGCCGCGACTAGCTCACTCTCGGTCGGCTACAATGCCAGTTTGCTGCCGCCAGCTCGCTCTGATAGTTGTTTGTTCAGGTGGTGCTCCCCCTCATCCAGTGCCTTGTCGTCGAAACAGAAAACATAAACCCAAGTGTCCTGAATCCATTTGGTTAGTCCTTTAGTTGAGGTTTTCTTTAGCGTCCTCCACGTTGGCGTCCATTTTCCTTTCAGCCTCTTTTCCACCTTCACAGGTGTACCTCATAAGGCTGATCAGTCAGAGCCACCACGACCCCACTGTGTGACGTCAGTCATGACCCTGCTTCTCTCCGCCTACCAAAAACTCCCACCACTCCAAGACACTAACTCCAAACAAATTCCCTCAAACAGTGACATAACAACTTTGTTAGTTACACATTTGCAGATGGTGCCCGGCAAAAGTCTTGCAAAAGTCAAGTGAGAAGCAGACTTACTTTGTAACTGATGGCTCATGGGTATTAAACTTAAAGCAAAAAGAGCGAGTTTTCTAAACCAAAATAAATGGAGCTTATGCTTACAAATTGGTCTATACTTTTGTAGATTTGTGCATGCATTTGTGGATCTTTGTACAAGTCTGAAAACATTTTTACAGCTGTGCAAATTTTGCATCTATCTATATGTATTTGCAGAATTGTGTATGGATCTCTGTAAGAATTTGCAAACAGTTTTTCAACAATAATAGCTCCATAACTGGATCAGTATTAGTGTCTTTATATGTATGCAGGTCAAAGAAACAAACTCTCTGCATTTTGAGAAAATAAGACATAGATTAACATGTAGGCAGCCACTGATGTGCAATGCACTCTTGGTATTAAGGTCAACGGCCTCATCGTTCTTCTTCCCATGCTGTTTTTTCCTTTACATTCTCATCCTTAAGACCTTTTCATTTGATACAAGCACAGTGTTAGTGTTACAAGCTAAACCCAGGTAAATAAACAGTCAGAAACTAAAGCCCTAACATCCAGAGTATTAAAGAAAAGAGGAAAGAAAAAAGGATTTTTTTTTTAGAATGGAGAAACAGGCTGGGTTAGCTCACCTGCACGCCATGGTTGTCAGGGCCTCCGACCTAGTTTGTCCTGCAAGCGTTGCGTGGTTTGGCGAGTCCTAACTTTCTTTAAGTTCAGTTTAATTTTGTTTGGGGTATAACTAAAAAACAATGACTAGTTTCATTCAAGTCCATGGGAAACAGTTCACTGGCGTCTTCTCCTCTCAGTGGCAGCATTCCCCCCTCCTACCTGATTCTTGTGACGTCATTTAAAGGTAACACAGTCGCACACAGCTTTGTGCACACTGCTGTCATGGTGCATTCAAGACCGTCGTACATTCCAGCACAGCTTAACCCATTGGTTATTTCCCACATGATAACCAGCCCAAAACAATTTACAACGAAAAAAGAAAGGATCGGAAGAGGGACTCTATCATGCTTATTCCTAACAAAGAAGAAGATACAGTGATGGGGACTTCATCTCAGGGCCAGACTGAGAGGAAAAATTTTGCCTGGCATTTCCAGGCCACCCTCCTCCTCCTCCTCCTGTGACCTTTAATAATTTACTTGCACCACAAAACACAGAGAGGTCATCTCCTCTCTTTCTAAGATTATCTTTTGGCTTATTGCCTTTATTTTGAAAGGAGAGCTGTAGATATACAGGAAACATTTAAGAGAGAGTGGGGGAAGACACCAAAGCAGCGTGGACTCCAGCCTCTGTTCATGGGCACCTGCTCCATCGACAGAGCTGAGCCTGCTCCCACAGAGAGAATCTCTAAATTACAAAATAAAACATACAGGGACAGAGCCAGCTGTGAGGGTGAGGCTAGAGTTTCAGCTTATTATGTCTAACCGTTGTACAAAAAAATGCTTTGTGAGGCAGACGTGAGGCAGTATAACTGCGAGGAGCGAGGGAGTCAGGTCATCACAAAGGACAGCAAAAGAAAGAATTTCAATAAATGGGCAGTTATTAAAAACAAGAATAACATGCTTTCTTATCTCAGCTTTAGTAAAAGTCTTGTGGCTGAATTTTGCACTGTTTGGAGACAATTTATGAATTTCTGATTAACACCTGTTAAAGACCGTTACAGTAGTCCACAATCCTTATCAGTTCATCCCAGAGTGAGAGTGAGCATGTGTGCACATTTGATGAAAAGCCCTTTACCCTCTGAGACTCAGTTATTTTTCAACCATTGTTTCTTTTCTGGCTGTTTTATCTTTAAAAGTATGTAAAACATCAGGCCTGTGGTGCACAGTCAAGCTCCACACATCCTTTAGGCAGACACAATAGGCAGCACATTATGTGGCTGTTGTTCCTCGTCAGTTAAAAGGCAAAGAGTCTTTATGTAATGTGAATTAAAGGTAAGAACTGCAAGTAAAAAATTCATGTATATGAGATTAAAATCATCATGTATTAATAAGATAAATATTATGAGAGAAAGAGTCTGTTTTTGACTCATTATATTGAATTTTCATCCCATAATTGTGATTACAAACATAACTTGACTGCTGCTTTGTGTAGTAAGTTAAGTTTTTTTATCTCTTGTAATTATTTTGGCAAGTTATGTCACTTTATTTATGACAATGTGCAGTTTACATTACTACCCCTGAATAATATTATGTAATGCAATACGTTTAAATAAATTGCACAAAATAAAGTAATTTACTACTTAAGTAGGTTTTTTTATGAGGTACTAATTTACTCTTAAACAAGTACTTATTTTTATGAGTACTTTTACTTCTACTTGAGTAATTATTATTGTTAAATAATGGTACGTTTACTTGGGTACTGTAATTATGTACTCTACCCACCACTGGTCAGGGTGAAAGCTTTTGCAAAATTTGATTAAAATCCTCCTAAATCAGGGGTTTCAAACTCAGTCACAGCAGGGGCCAGATTCTGGATTCAGGACTAACCTGAGGGTCTAACAGGGTCACCTTTTTAACCATAAACTGTCAACCTTGTTTCACCGGTGATAAAATATGAAAAAAAAGCACTTATGACAAATGATTTTGACATTTAAAAGGTTAGAAATATAAGTTTAAAGGCCCACAATCTGAGAAAAGTAAATTTATTAGTTCAAAACATGAAATTGAAATTGAAAATAATGTTTTTTTGATGTCAAATATATTAGAAAGAAGTCAAAATCATCATCATAATCATTATGAAGTCAAAGTTAGGAGTTGAAAATATGAGGTAAAATACAAAATAATTGGTTAAAAATGTCAAAATATCACTAAAAAATAGAATTATGAGTCTTAAAGATCAAAATATTATATGGTGTCAAAATTATGAGTTGAAATTCAAAATATGAACTAAAAGGTCAAAATCATAAGTGAGATGCTAAATTGAAAATGTGAGATTAAAGCACAAATTAATTTCTTTTCCCACATTCCTGACTTCTCATTTAAGTATTTTTACTCCTTACTTTTTCAGATTTTGTGACTTAACAAGGATATCTTAAATTATTGAGGATAAGTTTACAATTTTATACTAGAGGAAATCTGCAGACCTCAGACTGACGGGCCAGTTAGAACAGAAATATGAGATCATCTTGCGGGCCGGATTTAACTGTTCCACAGGACGGATTTGGATCCCGAGCCTTGAGTTTGACACCCGTGTTCTAAATCATTCCTGAGTTCACAAGAGTGCTCAGGATGGAAGAACATATGGATGACCTAAAAAACACAGCCTCTCCGTCTCAGCTATCACTGGAGCAGAGGCATCTTAAAAAGCCTGTGGAGCTTTCTTTAACTATGAGAAAGATTTGTACAGATTTGTAAACAGCTTTTAATTTATCTTACATGAGCCTTCAGGGGATTTTTACCAAACTGAAATTCAGTTTAGTTTTAAGAATTCAAATTAAGTTTCAGTCTCTTCATAAATACTGTCATGATCATTGTATTTGTTTTAGCACTCTTATTAGCCTTTCACACCTTTTATCTCTTCATAGCTGGTAGATGGTAAAACAGCGGGTAACCCTCTGACTGATACATATCTGTATTTTATTGTTAATTTCTTTTCAGCTGCAAAAAAACAAATATAAGGGTTTTATTCATGACTGCTTTTGACTTATTTTTAAAGAAGCAAAAACAGAAGGCATAACCATTTGGAAGGGAATTGTCCATGGCTACTATAAACCTGAATGATATGAAGGATCATCTTAGATAAAAGAACATTTTGCTCTTGGAAAGCTTTAAATAGGGATCACCCTGAGGTGCTTTGCTGTATATTCAATCTTACCTTGGCAGAGGGAAATGGCTGGATAAGCTGTCTGGTCCTCAGTGTCATTCTGATAAGCTTCTGAGCTCCTGGCCTTTTTTTTTTTTTTCTGCAGCTCTAAAAAAAAGGCCAGGAGAGCGTGTCAGAGAAGATGGGTGCGTCACATCCTTTTTAGTTTTCTAAGGATGAGTGAGGATTCTTTTTATAGTTTGCCCACCCAACCTCAAACTGCCTCGTTTCCTTTCAACTTCGTGTGTGTGTGTGTGTGTGTGTGTGTGTGGGTGGGGGTGTGTGTGTGTGTGTGTGTGGGGGGGGGGGTACTTGTTGCTTTAAGGTCAATGTGTGCATACAGCACATTTAGAAAGTTTTCCCACCCCCTTCTCTTTTTTCAAGTTATTCTGTTCCAGCCTGATGCTCCAGTTGAAAAAAGTCATTATTATTCTCATTGACCTAAACTCAGTACCCATCATGACAAAGTGAAAACAGAATTTTAGAAATGTTTGCAAATAAATGAAAAATAAAGAACTGAAATATTGCATTTGCCTAAGTATTTATACTCTTTACAAAAACATTATAAACATAGCTCAGGTTCCTCCAAGTTTGGTTTTTACAATGATGTCATAAAGCTGATACGACGCTCTGTCCCGTATCCAAGCACGGTTGCATTCACATCTCCTCTGACCCATGCCAGAGTCCACTTGAATCGCTCCCGAGACCAGACCCCCAAATTGGCCTGGGCCAGGTGGCCGGGCGCGGTTCATTTGCATTCACACTACCCAAACGAACCGGACTTTGGACTCAAGTGCACTCGGATCCGGGACCAGGCCCCTAATGTGAAAGCCAAACACTAACAATGTAAAATTACAGAGCAGTTCATCTCCGTATAGTCTGTTAGCTGATGTCACTGCCTTTATTGAAATTCAACAGTCAATTAAATGCTGTTTTTGTTTATTGTGAGGCAAGTTTGCCAAATCTATCATCCACAGTGATCTATGGATCATTTAAAGCATCATAACAGAGATTTGAGTGAGAAAACTGACTTTGTCTCTTCTCTGCCACAGAGACAGGCAGCTGCATTCTGCTCATAAGGTCAACATTCAGAATGTAAAGTTTTTAGATCTGAGAGGATTGTATTTCTCCTGAGTGGGTGTGGCTTCAGTACATTCAACATACATGCCCACACCATCCTGGAGCAGATTTTACTGACTCATTTTTCATGATATTGAAGCTTAATTTCATAAACTTAGAGATGTTATAGTTGACTGAAATGTGATTTAGGGGTTCATAGCACAGTGGCCTGTCATACAACAAGCCCAAATACAGATTAATTTTCACTTTACAGGGTCTTTAAACCTCACCTGTAGCTACCGCCTCACTCTCCTGAAGTGAAGCTGACTGGTCTGGACTGTTTTTGGTTCAGCACAAATGTTGTGGACTGCTTTACACTCGGGATTTGCCTGATGACAGACATTGACTCTGGCAAATCCATCGACTTTGCAAAGTTTAACACTATTGTGCTACTCTTAAGAATTTGATCCAGTGGGTAAAGGCACACCCTGTCAGTCAGAGTCAGGACTAGAGTCAACCAAAAGGCTTGTGGGATACTCAGTTGTCGAGTGGAAGAAAGTTCTTTGGTCTGATGAGACCAAAATGGAGCTTTTTGGCCATTAGACAGGACACTGAACACTGCATCATCCCCGCTGTGAAGCACAGTGGAGGCAGCATCATGCTGTGGGAATGCTTCTCAGCTGCTGGCCATGGAAGGGTTGTAAAGGTAGAGGGTAAAATGAGGAAAATATAAACAATTAATGCACAATGAATGAGTGAACAGAAATGTTCTAAAAGTAAGTAAAGCTCTTGTTAACAGTATTTTCAAAAAGCAGCCATTCTTTCTCAAATAAATATTGTTTAACTTGAAACATGGTATTGTTCTCTTCCTGATCTTTTTGCATTTGTTGTTTTTTGATCGGTCCTGGAGGAGTAAAGGATTATATGTATGGACCTGTAGTATTGCATTCAAACATCATCTGCATGGCATCAGTGGAAAATAACTGCTTTGTGAATGTTGGTAATTACTGTTATAGATTGCCCAGGTTTATTTGTTGAATATTTTTGTCTGATGACATTAGTGCAAACCAAACAATGGAGTTTAACATGAGAAGTCTGACACTGGTGTCCCCATTTGTTACTGTCTTCCTCTGTGATGTAATTCACAATAATAAGAAAGATCTAAGAGCCTTAAAACACAAGCAAAAGTTGAGGCAGTAGCTGTTGTCTTCTCTCTGTCTCTTCCTCTTTCCGGTCAGAGCATAGACGCTCTTCATGACAGATGAGGTGGAGTGGAGGAGAAAAAAACCCTAAACTGAATATTCCTCTGGCTGTAATCGTTTCAATCTGCCGTGCCAGAACAGATTGCGGTCTTTTGCTTCCCTGTTGGAGAGCTGTGTGCATCTCTTCCCTCTCCCTCTCTGCTTTTTCCCATTATTGCAATATGGCACTCTCCATTTCATTGTCAGTCTGGGCACAATGCTGCAGCGTAGACTCCATATATTGTGACTAAAGCATGCTGACCACCTCCGTGGTGAAGGCATATGATCATCCATCATGGATAAAACATTACAGTTCACCCATCTGGCCACAAGTGCCTGCTTAGGATGGGAAAAAGAAGGAAAATATGTTGGTAAAATTGGCCACCTTGTATCAAAATGAAACACTTAAGGACACCTCTACCCTATTTGTCAGGGCAAATTGAATGCATTTTTCTCCACTGTGAGAGCGTGGAGCATGCAAGATTAGCTGTTTCTTTTTATTTTCTATTTCCTAGATGATCCCCGAGCCCCGTTTAAGCACCCACATGCCCTGTTGATTGAGAGAGCCCCCATAAGTAGCCATGGCAATTCCAACAACAACAGTCGACCTCCTCTGGCAGGAAGAAGGCCCTTAACCACAAGAGCTGGGGCTGGAGGGGGGGGTGGGGGTGGGGGGGTGGGAGGTGAGCCAGGAGGAAGGCAGCTTGCGGTCGTACATCTTGGGAAGGCTGCATGTGTTGCCCAGACAGCCCCTTAAGTGACTTCACCTCATCTCAATGGTGCTCATTACACTCGATAGAAAGCCATCCATTCAGGGCAGCAGTATAAAACAAACCAACCCCATCTGGAGAGAGCACAAGAGGGTGTCAGCATGGGCCTGTGAAATTGATCGGGTTCTGTACAACGCTGTGAATGATAGGGGGTTATTACACATCTCATTATTTATTGGAGGTCTTCAATTTTTACACACTTAATTCCTTAGTGTCACAGTTACTGCAGCATAGTTTAAATTTCAATGTATCAACAGGATTCCCACAGCGTCTCCAAAAACAGCCACTAAAGTGTGACTAACTCTGGCATCTTTAAAACTATTTCAGTGGTAATGACTCATGCTGGCACAACCCAGTCCACACGCTTTATGTGGTCTCTCTTAGCAACTGGAATCAGTTTTTCCTACAAATCCTACAATACACCTAAACTTCAGAAGCGTCTGTGGAGTCTAACTCCTGCAAACATCCATACTTTTGAATGTACAGTGCTGTGAAAGTGTTTGCCCTCCTACATACGATACATAAGTCTGTTTTTCAATGATGATTTCATTTATTAAGAGGAAATAAGTCATCCAAACCTACCTGGCCCTATGTGAAAAAGTCATTGCCCTCTAAACCTAATAACCTGTCGTTCCATCCTTGGCAGCAATAACTGAAGCAAGCCTGTGATAACTGTCAATGAGTCTTTCACATCACTATGGAGAAACCATCATCATGGTCCTGCTAGGTTGGCAGGTCCGTTGATAAACCCAGAGAACGAGCCCTCCCCAGTTGTGAATCATTGATTATATCAGTGCACGTCTGTTGGATCATTGGTCCTAGCGTCCTGGCAAACAGTCCTCTCCCTCATTTTGGAGCTGAAAAGTTTTTCAAGCCGTTACTGGGTTCTGACATTGGAATTGTTCATTCATGCAACTTTAAAACCCCTTCTCAAAATATTTTCTGCCCATTTTTTCTACTTCTCGGTGTCACTTTTAAACCTTTTTTAAGATGTTCGTCACTCTTATTTTGCCACATTTTGCCATCTTCAACCCATTTTAGCCATGTTTTTCCATTTTATGTCCCTTTTTGTCCACATTTCTCTCTTTATGCCTAATTTTGACTCTTCTTTTAGGTAGCTCTATCCTATTTTTACTGATTGTAACCCATGTTTGTCACTTTTTTCCACTTTTTAGACTTTTTTGCCACTTTCTGCCCATTTTTACCACCTTTTGGCCCATTTTGCTGATTTTCACCCATTTTTGCCATTTCTTTTTGCCAGTTTTAACACCTTTAAGTCGCTGCTTCTTGGCTATTTATGCCACTTGTCACTATAACAGCCTTATTTTATTTTATTTATTTAACCTTTATTTAACCAATATAAAAACCTAATTGAGATTAAAAATCTCCTTTTCAGCAGCACATTCAAAATTACAGACTAAAATATCAAACAACAGTACACTGAAAGAGAAAACAGGAAGTAGCTGTTAAAACCAACTACAATCAAACACATCATTCAAAACATTTGCAGATAGATCTGACTGCCTCCAAGTCAACCAACCCCCTCTCTTCTTGGAGGAATTTCCACAAGATTTGGGGGTGTTTGGGGGAAGTTGTGCCCATTCATTCTGTAGAGTATTTGTTAGGTCAGGAGCTGCTGTTGGATGAGAAGGCCTGGCTCACACAGGCCACTCAACTTCTTCCACTCTGACCTCATCAAACCATGTCTTTATAGTCCTTTCTTTCACCGGGGCACAGTCATGCTGGAATAGAAAATGGTCTTCCCTAAACTGTTGCCACAAAATTGGAAGCCTAGCACTGTCATTAATGTTTTGGTCTGCTGGAGCATTAAAGGGGCTCTATGTAAGATTTTTGCTTAAAAACTTCTCACTTTTGAATATATAATGGTGCGCACTTTATCCCGATGTGAAGAATGAGGCTCTTTATGTCTTCCTTGTTTGCCTGTATAAGCCTGTGGAGTCATTTCTCTGTGAAGTATTTGGGCTGAGTTGTCCCCGAAATCTCGACAGAAGTGACATCGGGTAGTAATGCCCGCACCCCCTTGCTCTGTTTATACCTGACAACGCCATGTTGAATGGAGAAGGCTGCTTCCAAGAGTAAACGACCAGCTAGCTCAGCCCAAACACCCACACAAACTCTGCGAAAACATAAAAAACTAGGATAGTTTTATCTGCTGGAGCCCGTCAAACTAAAAGAGAGTGTGACCGATGCCAGGGGAAATCGAGGGTAAAAATGAGTGGAGCATTTGAGAAATGGAGGTAGCTTTTCTCGGTGCTCAGGATAAATACCGATCCAGAGATGGCCGTCTTTCTGTTGGAAAGGTAAGGCATCACTCCGGACCATGAAAAACAATGTAGTGTTTTATGCTGTATAAACCATATGCTACATCACGTTAGCTTGCTTACGAAGATGCTATCCAAACAACGAGAATGTCACATTGCTCCTTTAGTGTTTTCCGGATAATATTGCATCTTTTTCTTGCTTGAGTTTATGTTTTGATACTTAGTTTGTAAAATATCTTTAACACATAATGTCAGCTATCTGATATCCACAGTCCAGGCACCATTATCAGAGCTAATCAATGTTTGTCCTGTTGCTTCTGCTCTAAAACGTGTCCCATTCAATACACATGGCACACGTAAAAAGACAATAAATTTGGTCAACGCTGCACTAAGTAGCGAAGTTGTTCATTCATAGAAATGGTCGCGAAAATTAGTCCTTTTCTAATTGCCTCATATGAACCAATATTTAATTTGGTGCTGTGTCCGCACCAGCAGTTCAGATATACTTTATTCATTTTCATTTTTAGTTTCGTGGAACTTTTATGTGTTGCTTCATCTCCTCTGTACACATGATGCTGGTAAATCACCTTGGTCTGCGTGTGTATCAGCTGATAAACCAGAGGCTCGTTCCTCAGCAAGGAGCGCACCGTCGTGGATGAGCAACACAATGTTGTTGTAGTTCGCCTAATGGCCGGCGGTGTTATTACGCTGATATTTTTCTAAATCTTGCATAGAGCCCCTTTAAGATTGGCCTTCATTGGAGATAAGGGGGCTAGAGCAAACCCTGAAAAACAGCCCCACACTATTATATCTCCTCCACCAAACTTTACAGCTGGCACAGCACAGTTAGGTAATGTTGTCCTGGCATCCTTCAGACCCAGACTCACCCATCTGACTGCCAAACAGAGGAATGTGATTGGTCCCTCCTCAGAACCTGTTTCCACTGCTCCACAGTCCAGTGTCGGTGATCTTTACACCCCTCCATCAAACACTTGGCGTTGGGCTTCGCAATGTGAGGCGTTGTTACTTCCCAAAGTCCCTCAAGCTTGTACTGAACTTGGTAAAACAGCTTTCTCCTTTGATGCCCTAAGCTCATGGAACATCCTCCAATGAACTCTTAAAATTGACATTCTTCCCTCTTTTTCAGAGTTTAGGACTTTGATTTCCAGCCAGTGTGTTTCACATTACTCACCTGATTTCAATTCATCTACCTTTGTCACTGATGATGTTCCCAGTGATTGTTTCTATATAGTTTGTTTTATTCTGCTGTGATTTTAATGTGCTTTTAATCTCGACAGCATTGGAAATGAGGGAAACCTCAGTGTCCTTTTAAGATTAAGTAAAGGTTTGAGATTTGGATGTATTAACAGGGTTCCAACAAAGTCTAAATATTTGCTCATAAACCAGCTCAAAGCCTCTACAGTTGGCCTCTTTAAAAGTATTTCAGTGGCTGTAACTCAAAGCAGGACACCATGGCAAAGTCCACACAGCATCCAGTATTCGTTTTGAAGCCCATGTTTACGCTGCTCAGCTTCGCCTCCAAGCAGCAGGCTCCTGCTGGGATGAAGCTGCTGCCTCCTCAAGATGGAGTCTAACGCAGAGATAGAGGCGAAGAAGACTGAGCCTGAGTCCAGAGAGGAGGAGAAGATAGGCAGCAGACTCTCAAGACTGCATTATCCTCCGTTGTCAAATTCATTCCAAATGTCAGCTCTGACAAATTACACCTTCCTTTCCCTTAATATTCCTTTATAAGCACCTTTATTCTTCCAGGTAAATGCTCTTCAATGTGCAGCTTCTAAAGACTAGGAAGTGTCCGTACTCAGCTAATGAAGGGGAGATAGAATCGCTCACGCCTGCCTGTGAAATAAGCACAGTCATAAATTTGCACCATGCGAATTACAGAACAGTGAACAGATTCAGCCAACCAAGAGCTGCTGGACATAATCGCTCTGATTTGAATTTCTGTTCCTTTCATTAGGAAGCACTGACATTTGAAGCACACCTGTCACTGATTTACCTTAAAAAGTAATGGCCCTCCTTTCTGAAGAGACAAAAGTCAAGAAAGAAATCTACACTGACACACTCCGTACTCTTTAGATTTATAATTCTGTTTTAAAACACAGCAAGGTGCAGGTTAGGATGTTTTTTGGCAGTAATGCACAGCAGTTTCATCATCAGGTACATATAACATGAAACATGTTTTTTAAGGTGTGTTTGAGTGTTTGATGTGCCTGCAGATCAGCATACATTCAGGTTTGTTGGAGGCTTCAAAGCAGCCTTATACTTTTAAACTGAGCGGTGCATAATAAACGTAGCTCTCAGTCTCCCAGTAGGCCTACACGGGGTAGGTATATCACATCAGCCCCACATAACAGAGGATGTAACTTCATTAAAATGCATTTTATTTTCTTTACAGTAATGGTGAATAGGAGGTACCGTCTCAGCTTATGGTTTTACTCTTCTTCTCTTTGTAGAAGCAATTTGGTATGCTTTCAACACTTTCCATATGGTTTCCTTTTTTGTACCAAGTTGAAATTCATGGCTTTAATTCATGGGGGCATCTGCCCTCATGAAACCATCTGATGTATGAAATATTGTCCCATTTTCCAGAAATGCACCTGCAGAGAGCTGGGCCTCTTGTGAGTGGATGTCTTTGTAAACGGCTTCAGAGTGATGATTGCCACACCTCTAAGAAAGCTGCAGATAAACACTGTGAGGATTTTTCAACTGGTTCTGAGAAGACTTCAGTTTATCTTTAATGCCCGTATGGGACAAAAGCAAACATACCATAACCCTGGCCATGTCTATGAAGAGACTATAGATCTATTTTAAAATCACTGTGTGAAATATAAATAAAAACAGATGTCAGTGACAGTCAAATCACATAAACATATCAGATGTTGAAACTGAGACAGATTACCATTTCAAGAAAATAATAGCTCATTTTAAAACTAATGACAGGAAAACATCTCAAAAAAGTAGGGACAGGGCAACAAAAGACTAGAAAAGTGATTGCACTTGTGTCACCTGACTTTGATGTGCCTTTCTGATTGATATGATGTATTTTTAACTTGCTAATGTTCTTTATGTCTTTTAATATGTCTGATATCGTACATTTTCATTATTTTTATGCTCGACTTCATTGTAAATGAGGGCTCGCCCACGATGATTTTCAAGTTTAAATAAAGATAAATAAAATAGAAAAGTAAGAGATACTAATGAAAACAGCTGAAGGAACATTAAGCAAGTTAATTAACAACAGGTCAGTGACATCACTGGGTAAAAAAGGAGTGTTTTAGAGAGGCAGAGTCTCTCAGAAGGTAAGATTGGCAGAGGTTCACCAATCTGGGAAAAGCTGTGTCTAAAAATGGTGGAATAATTTCAGCAAAAATGTTCCTCAAGGGAAAATTATGAAGACTTTGAATATCCCTAACCTTGCAAAGCAGATGAATACGTCCGTTTCCTTGTTTTTCACTGATGAATCCATCTTGCAAAGCTCCCATCTGAACTGTTTGGGCCCGGTTAGAAAATGACAGGACCAATCAGCAATGAGGGGCAGCACTTTCAGGTGCAGCAGAGTCATGACGTAAACAAGCAGCAGCAAGAGCTGGTGCAGTTTTGAGGAAGAGATTAGCGTGGATGCTGCCAAAGTGCCAGTTTTATCAGAACTTGACAAAATTTCTCCATTAAAAGAAGAACAAAGAACAGCAGTGAGTTCTTTTCTTTTCAAAACGACAAAAGTCGAGTACTTACATGTCTATAGTCGCCATGTTTCACGTTATTCCTCAGTAGCTGCGCACGTGCAGCTCGATAGCTGCTACGTCACATGTTTTGTTGCTCTGATTGGCCCGTAGAGATGTGATTGACAGAACGTTATCCAATCACATTCTAAGTTTTTTTCAAATCCTCTGCCTTTTCTCAGACGTTTCCTATTGAAGCTTTCCCAGATGCATGTGTGAAACAAATCCATCTGGTTAGAATATCCCACCATCCACAGTCCATAATATCATCAAAAGATTCAGAAAATCTGGAGAAATCTCTGTGAGCAAGGGGCAAGGCTGAAGGGGCCCTCGGGACCGCTGCATTTAAAACAGGCATCATTCTGTACTGGGGATCACTGCATGGGATCAGGAACACTTCCAGAAATCATTGTCTGTCAACACACTTGGCCATGCCATCCACAAATGATAGGAAAATTAAAGGAAAACAAATATGAAGCACTTTAAAGAAAAGTGCTTCATATTTGATCATTTCCAAAATTTAGTTGTGTAATCGCTTGAGCAGTAAAATAATTTTTCATCCTGTTGGATTTGACTTTTGGTAATCTGAATCTCCTGCCCTCTGGCAGGAGCTCAGATTCAGCATGAAGAGGATGATCAGGTATGATGTCTGAGCCTTAGATGTTACTCTCTTGTGAAAAGTTAGATGATTTAATACCAATGATTTTACTAGCAACCTTAACATAGTGTTCTAACCCCTCTATATCTCCTAATGAGAGACTACCACACCAGGAGATAAAGGCAAAGGTTGAGACAGGCTGAACCACGCAGTGATATCACATTAGCATTAGTTTGCTGCACACCCCAAACCAGTTGAGATTCTGGAGGAAGTGCAGTTGCTTTTAGTAAACATTTTTATTTTCTTTTTTTTTTCTTTTACCAGATATTATTATTTTTAGCCATTTTGCTTTTATTTTGATAGGACAGCTGAAGAAAGACAGGAAATATGGTGAGAAAGAATGGAGGAAAAGACATTCACCAAACATTATCGTTGTAGTACTCAAGAACGGTCTCGGTCTTGAGACTGGTCTCAAGACCACATTTTGAAAGTCTTGGACTTGTCTTGGACTCGAGAGTATTTTTACTCAGACTTGTCAAGGTCTCGGACTGGCTAGACTCGAGATTTTCCATCAAGAGAGTGTGCTCTTTAACAGTTCAACCTTGTCATGGTTTTTTAGAATGGATTTTTAAGGTCTTGGTCTTGTGTTGGTCTTGGCTTATCTAGGTCTTGGTCTTGACTCGGTCTTGTTGCAATCTGGTCTTGGGCAAGTCTTGGTCTCAGATAGTGTGGTCTTGAGTACAACACTACCAGACATGCACCAAGACTAATCTTGAGGACTCTTGCCTCTGCCTGTGGGGGCCTGCTCCACCCACCAAGCCAAACCTGCATTCACATCAGTATTTTCATTAAATACAGCTTATTATCAATGACAACACCAAGGTACTAATAGCTCCAAACGCTCTCAGACTTCTTCCCCTTAATTGTTGTTATAAATGCTGGATTTGAGTTTCTTCCTCCACCCCTGGTCCAGCTGCTGAATCCTGCCCCTGTCGCAGACTTACTCATGCTAAATCATCAGCAAACTTCAGAATATGCCCTGTTTGGAAACTTCTGCAGTCATTGCTGTACAGAATGTTTAAAATTGGCCTTCCCCTTTAAAGGTTTTGCTGCTGTACATATCCTATATTAGATCCATTAAACTTAATCATATTGATTTAAATTCATCTTTTCATGTTTTATCATCTTCAATATCCATATTCACACTCCAGCCCACATTTTCTTTTGATAAATATTTAATAACCCATGGTTTTCACTTCTTCTCTTAGACAGATTCTATTCCTGAGCACATGGTTCTTACTTTGGCTGTTATCATTTTACATCCATATTATTTTACCTTTTCCAATTTTTTATGAACGTTTACAGAGAATTATTTTGTAAGCATTACCAGTATTGTGTATATGATGATTAGATAGTTTAGTTTTTCTGGTTCAAGTTTAGAGAAGTTGCTTTACCCGCATGTTTTGATCATGTTATAAGGCTGTCGTTTTGCATTAGGCTTAAAAATTTGTGGCCAAATGGCAGAAAAATACTCAATTTCATTAAAAAAAGGAATCACAAAACAACATTTCAAAAAGCACAACTTTCCAAGAGACTGAACTCTTCACTATAAACACAACACAGCATTCTAATTCAGCAAAAGCCGCACTGTGAAATATTTAAATATTATATGCAGTGCAACTCAAGAAAAGTTTATTTCATAGATAGACGCTCATGCCAGTGCTATTCAAAATACTAGAGTTTAAAATTAAGATATTTATAACGTTGAGAGTTTTAAAAGACATGACATAGGATAAAATAGATTTATAAAAGGATATGGGTAGAGTTTAAAGTGCCTAAAAAAAGTATTCACAACCATAAATCTTTTACCCTTTGTTTATTCTATAACTCGCTCATGGTTAGAATAATTCTTGATAAAAAAAAAAATACCAAAAAAAGGTCTTTAATGTCAAAGTGAAAACAGATTTCTACAAATTAATGTCAATTAAATAAAAATATTACATGTAAAATAACTAACTGCATAAATATTCATCTACTTCAAGTCAGTATTGAGTAGAGTCACAGCATCGAGTTGGTGTGGATAGGTCTCTATCAGGCTAGGTCTCAATCCAATAACCAGCAAATTCCACTGCACCATGCATCAAAGTGCCATGGGTTTGCTCCGACTGAAGGTGAGCGACCTCGCCCACTGGAAGTGTGTCTAGAGCGCTGCGCCATGGCGTGCAGCCCTGATCAGCGGGCAGAGATCATGGGAGAACTGCGAGTTCACGCAGGATTAGTTTGCCAACAGTGGACTATTTTACCTTTTGGGGTTAATTTATCATCCTTTCCAGTACAAGTCCATGATGTTATTGCTTACCCCATTGGGTGAGTACATTAGGAAGTTAAAAGGTTTATGTTTGCTGAACAGTTCTGTGGTTTAATATAAAATCCTTTTGCTAAATGTCCTCAAAAGTTAACTTTGCCTTGTCAATGATGCTGTTGTAGCTCTGACCCACTGACCTCTTGCACTCACTATCAGGAGTCCATGCACTTCCTGTTTGGAGCTTTTTCATCAATGGGAATTGACGTGGTTTGGCAGTGGCCAGTGCTAAAAATAGACCTGCATCTTGAACGAAGTGGAGTGGAACTCCAGGGATGCGTTGCTGCCGGACTGGGGTGCCGGCTGTGAAAATGCTCTGATAGACTAGAGAGTGAGCGATGTGCTCCGCAGTACGATTCCCTGGCGGATAACGGCGCAGTCGCTGTATGTGGATATTGGAGGGAAGTCATATTTTTCAATAATATTTTCTGTGAGATGCTTGGAGTGTTCTTTTGTCCTTATGGTGTAATGGTTGCCAGGAACAATGAGGTGAATACTTTTTATGGGCACTTTAAAATTGTAGTTTTAAGTTTTTTAATATATGTATATATATATTTTAATGTGCTGCATTTGAAAGTCTAGTTTGAAATCACTGATTCAGCTTTTGATTGGTTTAATTTTTTATCTAAGGCCGGCCACACACCACAGGATTTTAAGCCCAATTTAGGGCAAGATTTGCCTCCCCAGACAACGTGGGGGCGTATCCCGGGAGGAGCCTCGTCGCAAACAACTGTTTGTCTGAGTAGTCTGCATGTGTGTGATGTCTACAGGATTGTTTTACTGCTCCAAATTGCACCGTAGCCTTCAAAATCTCGAATCATAAATATCAAACACGTTTGATATTTATGATTCTAGGTCATAATGCTGCTGACGGAGTACCCACAACAACCAATGAGAGCGAGCAGACCGGGTAGCGTCACAGCCAGATCATATGTACTTTCACCATTCACAACCATGAACACAACTGTAACTTAATTTCAGCCAGGATTTCATCCTGAGTCTTTCTCTTGTATTATGATTTTGCTTCACCTGTAACTCATGCCAGGACAGCCTGTTGTGGAGAGACAGCAAGACGGTATTGACAGACATCCATGTTTTGTCTTTTTTTTTCCTGAAGTCACGTGACCACATGAGGTCGTAGGCAGGTCGGCAGGTGTGTGGTCTCCAGTGATCTGACAGTCTGGCTGAGTTGTCTAGTGTGTGCATTCAGAGGATTAAAGATGAAAAATCTTTGGAAATTGTTATAAAGTCTGTGGTCTCTCACGGTTTTAAAATCATTTCAGATTAAAAAGTCGTGTAGTGTGTGGCCGGCCTAACTGATTTTTAGCATTACCATGGAAACTTACAGTCATTCAGTGTAAATATAATCATTGGAGTACCTCAGGAGTCTGTTTCTGGACCACTTCTGTTTTATATTTCAACACAATATCCCACACCATCCTCCTTGACCGCCTGTCTCACCATCTTGGCATCACTGGTACAGCTCTCTCCTGGTTTCACTCATATCTCTCACAAAGAAAACAGTTTGTTACCATCGGCACCTCTCACTCATCTCCCGCCCCAGTTAACCAGGGCGTGCCTCAAGGCTCTGTTCTTGGACCTCTCCTTTTCACCATCTACATGCTTCCCCTTGGACAGATTATTCACAAACACGGTCTCAGCTTTCACTCTTATGCAGATGACACCCAACTCTATCTCAGCACCAAACCATCCACCCAGCTCCCTCCCTACTCCCTGGTAAACTGCCTCCACGACATCAAAGCCTGGATGACCTCTAACCAACTCAAACTCAACAGCAATAAAACAGAGCTCATGGTGGTGGCTCCCAAAGCGCTGCTGCAGAAGGTTGGTGATCTCATGCTCGATGTGGACGGGACCTCCATCTGTCCATCCTCCGAGGTCCGAAACCTGGGCGTCATCCTGGACTCCACCCTCTCCTTCCAGTCCCACATAAAGTCTGTCACCAAATCTGCCTTCTATCATCTCAAGAACATCTCCAGACTCCGACCATCACTCCCTGATTCTGTGGCTGAAACTCTCATTCATGCTTTCATAACCTCCCGCCTGGACTACTGTAATGGAGTCCTGTCTGGAGTTCCCAGCAAAACCCTGGACAGGCTTCAGTACTTCCAAAACTCTGCAGCTAGAGTTCTCACCCACACTAGACCCTGGCAACACATCACTCCAACCCTCATCCACCTCCACTGGCTCTCTATCAAGTCCAGTATCAACTACAAAGTCCTCCTCCACACATACATATCTCTCCATGCTCTGGCTCCCCAGTACCTTTCTGATCTCCTCCATCCATACACACCATCCCGCAACCTTCGATCTTCAGACACCGGCCTACTTTCCATGCCCAAAACCAAACTCCGAACCTATGGAGACAGAGCCTTCAGTGCTGCAGCTCCCACCCTCTGGAACACTCTTCCTGCAGACATCTGTAGCGCTCCATCTCTGGACATTTTCAAAAAACGTCTCAAGCACCACCTGTTCACCACAGCCTACAGTCTTCACTTAACCACCCCTCACACTCATCCTACCCCTCACATAGTTTGTCCATGTCTATGTGTTCCTGTAAAGCGTCCTTGGGTTTCTTGAAAGGCACTATATAAATTCAATATATTATATTTATATATAGCACCCGTGAAGTGGGACTGTTAATACTTTAAACTCAGTTTTTATGCTGATGACACCAATCTTTACCTCTTTTGTAGCCATAAACTGGTTTAAAATCCTTGACTCTTGAACTGTATCACAGATCTTAAAAACTGGATGAACTAGAACTTCCCACAACTGAATACAATCAAGAATTCTTGGATTAATTTTCAATAACAAACTCAGTCTGGATAGCATACCATCTCAGTGCTGAAGTCTTACTTTCATCAGCTTAGGAAACTCGCCAAAGCTTCCCAGAAATCACCTTGAAACAAAAACACATGGCTTTATTTCCTGTTGTCTGAACAATTGGAATTCTTTATATTCTTGACTCTCACAACAAAGGCGGCATAAATTTACAGCTGGTCTAGCCAGACTCCTCACCAAGACAGAGAGAGCATATCACTCCCATTTCAGCCTCTCTTCTGTCAATTTTAGGTACAATTTTTAAATGTTAGATATAACTTTTAAAGCAACTTTCTAGTCCTGCTCCAAAGTGCATTGCTGCTCTTTTCTCACCACCATCTTACCCTGATCTCCTCTGCAAAGGGTCAGCTTACATCCAGGCTGAGGATCAAGAGGCACCAGGCTCTTTCAGGCAGACCCCCCACTTTCTGGATCAGACTACCTAAGGAGATCAGAAGGCAAGATCCATGTCCTTTTTTTAAATCTCACAGAAAAGCTTGTTTTTAAACTACATTTTCATCGGCTCAGACTTTCAGCTGTTTTATCCTGTTCTAGTGATATATTACTGGGTTGAAGTTTATACTAAGTGTTAACTGAGTTGAAATGTTTTACTTTTTTGAGTTTTTACTGAACTGCATCTTCAGTACAGCCTCACCCTGAGCTCGTACTGCCCACCTCCATTGATACTTGCGATTTTGAATATAAACTGAATACTGCTTTCCAATATAAACTGAACTTCATAAGGTATAATAACTGAACAGTAAACCAACATTTCTGTGTCATGGATGCATTTCATATTCTTGTAAAGCAGATTGATTGGTCAGATTTCATGTCTGTCATCAGGCAAATCTATCTTGCAAAGCTACAATCTACAACCTTTATGCCAAACAAGAATGGTTTGGACCAATCAGCATCATTTAAGGAGAACAAGGTGGCAGCTATGGTCGGGGTGTAGTTGTACTGTAAGCTGATAGCAATGGCTGCCACTGGTTAAGTGTTTAGCTCGGCTCAGAACTGGACCACATTTCTTTATTAAATAAAAAAATAAGAAAAAAAATCAAGCTTTTCTTGGTGAACAAGATGTTTTTGCTCTTCTCCTAATTTGCTTCGGCATGAGTTTGTGAGAATTACAGGTGGGGTTTGGTTGTACCATGAGCTGGTTTAAAGTGTCCATAAGTACCCTCATCAATGTTTTACCCTTTTATTGATTTTATAAATTAATCATGGTCAACATAATTTGGCTTTTTTGTAAAAAAAAAAAAAGCCCCTTTAATGTCAAAGTAAAAAACAGATTTCTACAAAGTGATGTCAATTGAATAGCAATATGTGATGTAAAATAATTAATTGTTTTGTAGCACCACCTTTGGCTGCAATCACAGCTTTGAGTCTGTGTGGATAGGTCTCAATCAGGCTCAAACTCTAAAATTTTATTCCATCATACTTTGCTAAACTGCTCAAGCTCTGTCAGGTTGCATGGGTTCAGGGTTGAACAGCCTATTTCAAGTCCAGCCACAAATTCTTTATTAGATTTACATCTGAACTCTGACTCGACCACACTAAACCATTTCTGTGTAGCTTTCTCTGTATTCTTCAGCTCATTATTTTACAGGAAAATAAATATTCTCTCTAGCTTTAGTTTTCTTGCGGACTGAATAACATTGTCCACAAGGATTTCCCTATATTTTGCCTCATTCATTTTCCCCTACCTTTACAAGCCTTCCAGGGCCGGCTGTTGAGAAGCATCCCCACAGCATGATGCTGCCACAATTTTGCTTCACAGTGGGGATGGTGTGTTTGTAGTGATGTGCAGTATTAGTTGTCTTGTCTGATGGCCATAAAGCTCCATTTTGGTCTCATCAGACCAAAGAACTTTCTTCCACTTGACCATGGAGTCTCCCACATGCCTTTTGGTGATCTCTAGTCCAGATTTATTCTGAATTTTCTTCAGCAGTGGCTTTCTCTTTGCCACTCTCCCATAAAGCTCTGACTGGTGAAGAACATGGTCAACAGTCTGCAGAGTCTCTCCCATCTCAGCTGCTGCAGCTTGGAACTCCTTCAGAGTAGTCATAGGTGTCTTGGTGGCCTCTCTCACTAGTCTCCTTCTTGCACGCTCACTCAGTTTGTGAGGACGGTCTGATCTGGGTAGATTTACACATGTGCCATACTCCTTCCATTTCTTCATGATGGATTTAAATGAACTCTGGAGGATGTTCAGTGCCTTGGAAATATTTCTGTATCTATCCCCTGACTTATACATTTCAATAACCTTTTTTTCTGAGATGCTTGGAGTGTTCTTTTTTCTTCATGGTGTAATGGTAGCCAGGACTACTGATTAACCAGTGACTGGACCTTCCAGACACAGGTGTCCTTATTCTGCAATCACTGAGACACATTCATTGCACTCAGGTGATCCCCATTTCCCTAAATGTGAGACTACTAGCACCTATTGGCTGAATCGCTGTTGAATTAGGTCAGTCACTTTAAAGGAGGTGAATATTTATGCAGTCACTTATTTCAAAATACATAATTTTATTTAATTGACATTGTTTGGTAGAAATCTGTTTTCACGCTGACATTAAAGAGGCTTTGTTGTAATTTTGGATATATGAAACAGTCTATCTGGCGTGTCAGGTAGTGAATTTTTAAAATACTGAGGGAGAAAAGATGATTAAAAGTTGCAAGCCTTTCAGGCCCCACAATGCTGCACACTCAGAAAGATTTGGATGTAGCTCATGTCATCAGCAGGAAGGCGCCGCTGCTTTTAAAACAGCTTTTCTCCTTCACTGTATGAAATTCATCAATGAACTGACAAAGGCGGTGTACTCATTAAATACATAATTTCAAACAGTTTTGTTGAAAACTCTTGAAATTTTATTAACCAGGTAAGCTTTTATCTAATCTAAAAACAGTTCCTGCTATTGCCTGGACTAAACTATTACACTCAGACTGTTGTCTTCCCTCTCCATCCTCGTCCTTTCCATGACTTCTGACGTCGATCAAGCCCCTGGTTTCAGCAGGTTGTGCGCTGCGGTTTTTTGGCCTCATGCTGAGAGCTAATTAGAACAATGATTTCCATCATCCAGAAGGAGAGTGAAGACGGGGAAAGAAAGTGCTGACATGTGTGAGACAAGCCGTGCCAGCCTCTGAAAATGTGCTCAGGCAAGCACACGCATGACGGAGGTCTGTGAGTGCACACGGCTTGCTTCCTGTTGAAGCAGGTTTATGTGCTGTGAGGTGGCAGGTGAGGCGGCTTCATGGGGCCTTATGTTGTTGCCAACATAGCTCTGGGTGTGGGCCAGGTACACAGCAGCTGTTTGTCTCTGTGGGCAAATAACCGTTACACAACTGTGCACACCTACACACTCAGACCAGTCAAGTACGTCAGGTAAGAGGAAATCTATCACCACTGGATAAGGAGTGAAATATCAGACGTTTCCTTGGGCTTATAATGTTTAAACTTTCCAATAAACTTAAAAATACAGCCATGGACAAAATCTAACGTTATACTATACTGCAATTAATGACCCAAGCTTCTATTTACTTCAGTCAGTGAAATGACCCTTCCTTTATTTGGGACAGATGACTACAGGAGATAGGCTTGTATTCATTTTCAAGCAAAACTTCAGTACGGCAAAACTGAGAAAAGAAATTGAAAATTTACACCGGATAGAATTTTAATCGTGCATACAGTTAGAGTATTGATAAACAAATGAAATAAGACATGACTAATTCATCCACTTTTATAAGACAGCCGTCTATCTTTATCAACCTACTGCATTAGAAGGAGAGAGAGAAATAATCTCCACTGAGTGCTGTGCTGTCAAATGAATGGTAGATATGTCTTCTTCAGTATTCAGCCCATCCCTAAAGCCAGCAAAAGCATGCACTGCTGCCATATGTCCTTATTTTTATCTGCAAACATTCCCGTTCATGCACAGAGGCCTCTAAGGCTGCAAGCCTTCACACTTGATTTCCAAATTTTTGCTCAGATGCTGTTGTTTTACATTAAATTTTAAAATATGTTCTGTTTTAGACTCTTCCATTCACTTAAATTGATCCACAAACCAAAGTGGCCAAAACCTAATTTGAAAACTTTAATGTGACTTGTGTTGTTAAGATCGTCTCAGAAATAGTCATATATGGGTAAAAAAAAAAAAAAAAAAAAACAGACTCAGGTCACTTTGACCTGCAGAGTGAATGCAGCCTTAAGACCAGATCAGGCTCAGGTCAGGTACGGGAGCATATGCCTGTTCGGCACTTTGCTACATCAGCTTGGTCCCGTACTGCTCTGGCAGCCTGATAGCCATCATCCAGGCCAGCGCCAGGCCCATGCCCCATCTCTCCAGGTCTCCTCCCAGTTGCCCCCCACTGAAACATGCAGTGCACCTGGACCCTGAGTATGCAGTGAGCTGGATCAGGCCCAGAAAAGTGAGCCAGGGACCTTTAAAAGCACAGCTGACCCTTCCCATCACTGCTCTCCTGAACACGTCAGCATTAGACACACTGTCTGTTAGTGATACCCAAAAATGTGCCAAAGAGAAGCTGTCACAAAGGAGTCCAGCTAGCGCCTCTTGCCATCAGTCAATGTCCAGACCTCACAAGAGTAAAGTAAGACCAGGAAGACCAAGGACTGAAAGATACTCATGCTCAGATTCTGGGAACGCTACACTGTCTGCAGTCCAAGTCTGCAGTTGATCTCAGTCAGCAGATCGATGGATTATGCTGCCAGGGTAGATGAACTGCTCTACAACCCCTATGCTAGCTGTGTTTCCATTACCCTTAGAAATTCACAACATCTAAACAGTGTGATAAAAACTTGCAATGGAAACACCTGAATTTTGGAAAAACTCTCAAATATCACAAAAAAAAATTTAAGCTGTTAACTCAGCAGTCTTCAAGGGCTATTTAATCAAGATTATCACCACATGTGACATTTTGGGCCTAAGCCCTTCATCAGACAATGAGATACAGGGAATACACCTCCATATATGTATGATCTGGATCACCTGACAAGTCATGTGACAAAATAATGTCGGTGAAAGGAAAAACATACCAAGAACTATATACACATCTGCAAGTCACATATTTTTTGGACAATTGTACCCTATTAGATCTCAGTCTATGATCAAAGATTTTGAAGTGAGTCTAAAATACCTCAAAATGGGTGAGAACCATCTTCATCATAGTGACATGCAAAGGATATATAGAAAAAGTAGTAGTGAATGACCCCTGTCAATTAAAGACAAGTGATAATCATAACGCAATAACCATATAAAAATATAAAAATATTCATACTACAGGCAGTGTCTAAATGTAAATATCTATCCCACAGTAAATGGAAAACAGACAATGTACACATTTCAGTCATTGACTGGGGGAATGACATCCACACAAACAATAGGACCAGAAAAGCATATCAACAACATCCTTAAAGTCATTAGAGAAAAGGCCTAAGATCAAAGTCCTCATTGAGCCCCCTTGGAGACAGTGGTTCTTGGTATGTTTTTCCTTTCACCGACATTATTTTGTCACATGACTTGTCAGGTGATCCAGATCATACATATATGGAGGTGTATTCCCTGTATCTCATTGTCTGATGAAGGGCTTAGGCCCGAAACGTCACATGTGGTGATAATCTTGATTAAATAGCCCTTGGAGCAGCTTCTTGTGTGCGGACTCATTTACCTGTTTTATTTGATTCACTCTTCTGGTCCAGCACCCAGTTCTCAACCTCATGGGATGTGCGTGCCATCGAACTTTTTTAACTCAGCAGTCTTCCCAGGATTGAGTGGGCTCCTAATCCAGACTGAGAGACCATTTCATCAAGTACATTTTCACAAGGGCCAGATTTAGTCTTGACAGAGACTCTTGGGGCTGGACTTTCATATAAACAGAAATAAAAATAAATAAATATTTTAGCCTAAATAACATATTATTGTATTAGTGTTTATATTTCCTTTCAAATCCCAGAGAATGGACCCCTGAAAACCCAGAAAATATAACCTCCCCAATTGTAATTAGGGACAATATTAACTAATTTTTGACATTTTTTATCCATTTTCCACTGCTTCAATTGACCATTTCTGCAACCTTTTTTGCCACTCTTAACCCATTTTTATATTTTTTGCCACGTTTTGCCCATTTTGCCACTCTTTAATCCTCTTTTAGCCACTTTCCTGCCAATTATAGCCCCTGTGTGCAATTTCACTACTTTGCCAGACTATGTTTGCTAAAATTTTGCCACTTTTAACTCATTTTTTATACTTTTTACCCCTTTTTGCCCATCTAACCCAATTTTTTTCTCATTCTTTAATCCCTTTTTACCTATTTTCTTTCATGTTTTATCCCTTTGTGCCACTTTTTGTCGCAACTTTTTATCTATTGCACCACTTTTTAACCCTTTTTCATTATTTTTTTCTGACATTTTTGCCCCCTTTAATCCATATTTGATACTACTTTGATACTTTCTTTTCACCACTTCACATGTTAATTTTTGTCCCTTTGTGCAACTCCACAACCCATTTTGACAGTTATCACCCATTTTTACCACTCTCCTACCCTGTTTCACCACTTTTTCTGACCATCTTTGCAACATTTCTGCCAGTCTTAACCTATTTTTTAAAATATAGTTTTAGATATTTACTAATAATGGCTGACAAGGGAATTTTTGTAAAAACAGATCAAATATTAAGTAATTCTAAAACTATTTCAATATTAATATTTTTGATTTAACAGTCAAAAGATGCCCATAAAGCCAAATCTTCTTTTCCTCCTTTTCTGAATGTAATGATCTTCTGGGGGCCTGATAGGAAGCTTTGGGGAGCCTGATTTGACCCTTGGGCTGCCAGTCAATGATCAGTGATTTAAAGGCTCAGGAAGGCTTTGCATGTGTTTGGAGTAAGTGAGCTGATTAGAGTGTGGTACCAGTAGTTTACAATATTGAACTTTTCCACAATAATAGTCCGGTAAGGTTCATTATGTCTGTCCTTAGTGATATGCTTATACTTTCTTCTATACCAGACAAAAAAATGGTTTTTTTAGTTCATACCTTTGTATGTTTCAACGGAAAGCTTCCGTCTTCGTCAGAAGTGTCATCTGATGGTGGTGTGACGTGTCCTTATCAGCTGATCTTATGGAGGCATGATTTTCCACAGTTAACTATTTTATGAGATACAGAATTTTGGGTTTTTATCAGCTTTAAGTTATAAACAGCAATTAAAAGAAATAAAAACTTTAAATCAGGGGTATCAAACTTAATCACAGCAGGGGCCAGATTCTGGATTTAGGTCAAACCTGAGGGCCCAACAGGGTCAACATTTAATCATAAACTGTCAACCTCATTTTCACCAGTAATAAAATATAGATATAAAAAAACAACACTGATGATAAATCATTTGGAAATTCAAAAAAGTAAAAGTGATAAGTTTAAAGGCTCAAATCTGAGACGAAAATTCCAATTTATTAGTTCAAAAGATCAGAACATGATATTAAAAAAAGAAAAAAAATGTTTTTAAAGAGCAAATATATGAGTAGAAAGTTGAAATCATTAGTTTGAAAGGTCAAAATATGAGATCAAATTTGAAATCATGAGTTTAAAAGTCAGTATATGACTCAAAATTTTAGATTGTGAATTTGATTGGTCCAAATATTGGATTTAAAAGCCAAAAATTAGGAGTTGAAAAAGTCAAAATATGAGCCAGAATTCAAAATGATGACTTAAACAGTTAAAAATATGACTTAAATTCAATTAGGGGGTTTAAAATATCAAAATATGATACGAAAAGTAAACATTATTCATTGAAAATATCAAAATATGAGGAAAAAAAACTGAAATAAGGTTTTTAAAAGCCAAAATATGTGATCAAAAACCAAAGTAAGGAGTTGAGATGGTCAAAATATGACTTAAAATTTAAAATAAAGTCCAAATTCTGAGTTGAAAAGGTCAAAGCATGAAATTAAAAGTCAAATCATAAGTTTGAGTCATAATCTTGAGATGTAAAATTGCAAAAATGAAATAAAAAAACAAATTTTTTCAAATTTTTATGGTTTAACAAGGATATTTTAAATAATCAAGTTGAGGTTTACGTTATTATACTGGAGGAAATCTGCAGACTTCATACTGGTGGGCCAGTTATAACACAGATTTGATCTTGCGGGCTGGATATAATTGTTCCACAGGCTGGAATTGGCCCCCGGGCCTTGAGTTTGACACCCATGCTTTAAATAACTCAGTCTGGTGAATCTTTTTGAATTGAACTACTGAAATAAATGAATTGTTCCATAATATTCTAATTTACTGGGCTGCACCTGTATGTACTGTTTTGCAATGCCAGTTAATAAATCTTGCATCGACAGACAGGGACACCGAATATCATGCCATCACTGTGTCAGTATGAATGCCTCAGGCATAAAGACAGCAGAGCATAAGACAGTGAGAATGCACTAAAAAAAACTAAACAACAGTCCTGCCATTATCAGAATCATTTTCTATCATTTTAACAGCCACAATTGTGATTTCATTATTTGAGGTATTTGAACCGCTTAAAATCAGATTTTCACCTTTATTAATGGCATTGTAACTCTGAATTTGTATTTTCAGGGCTTTTTAGCCACTGTGCTAGCATCTTCATCTCTGTCCATTTGTCTCTTTGTGTTTTCCCAAATCAATCTCCTCTTTCATCTCCCTATATCCAACTGTGAACATTCATGGCATATTGCTGTTCACCATGAGTCTGGCTCTGTTTTTCCATCCCAACGCTGCCAAGTGTTTTCACATGGCAGATTAATGTTGGGTTGCTCCGAATCACATCACAAAGGTCATGACCTACTCTTTTTCTAACATGTCTTTCCTTATGATTTGGTGCTGTATGAATAAAAATACATACATTTACAATACGGGCTCAGTTAGAGGAACTTCCTGCATTACTATTAATGCCTGGATTTGCACTGTTATGATCAGTTTATGAGGTGATACATCATCCAAAGTGTAAATAATCCTCAGGATGAACCAAATACCCTCGTATAAGACTGCTCATTCAAGCCTTTTATAAGATGAGCCCTTTGACTCTTAATCCAGATTTAAATAAGATCAGGATCATGCAGCATGATTCAGCTCAATGCCAGCATTGGAAATCTGTACCAATCATTTGAAGAGTGTGTCTGATTTGTTGATACTACTGGATTTTTCTTGTTTAAGAGGAAATACTAAAACTCTTGATAAGTATTTCATCCAAAGTGATAGAATAGGTTCAGTTTCCGGATGGATCTCCTCTTAATCTGTTCTGGCTACATTTTTCCCCTCCTCTGTTGAACTAACGCTAACATCCCTGCAGGCTGTCTGAGAACTCACAAATCCATGAAACATAATGATTCCTGACTGTATTATAGAGTACATTTGGTTTTGCTGCTTTTAACGGAGCTGAAAATATTTAGAAACATTTGAAATATTACACTTAACAGCTGCCTCAAGTGCAAGTTAATCCACCGTCGTTTCCGTGCGGTAATCTAATGGCCATTTCCTCGACTGCATGGTTGCCATTACTTGATTCATGACGTGAGGATCTCTTTAATGTTAGAGATTTGGTGAGCCCTCGTTCTTTAATCTGGAAGAAATATGTTCGCAGGGCAAAAAAAAATCCTGCACTATTAAAGAATTAGATGTGAGTTTGAGCCCAGCTGTGTGCATGTTCATAATATAATTGGCCCGCGGATGTGAACCGACTTCAACAGGCAGGTCTGCTGTGGAATATATTGCTTCATTATAGAGAGCAGAGCATACTCTAAAAGGCTGTGGTGGGGATTCATGTAGGGTTAGAATAAACGTTTTGGTTTCTTATCAGCACACTGGGAATATGTCTTCTAGAGGAACAAATGTTGGCTATCACATTATAATGACCAGTCATGTTAACCCAGCTACAAGCCAAATTATAATAATTCGTCAAACTTTACAAAATGACATCTTAACTGTATGTTTAAGACATTTGTGCAGCCTGTACAGCCTGCTATTCTACTATCAGAGATGATAAAGATCTGAAGCAAGGTAATTCTAAAGTCTAGGGGTACATGATATAATCAAATCATATTGTATGAGACTTTTAATGTGAAATACACGATCAGCATGATCTGAGTCTATATATATTGGCTGTACCTATAAGCAGCCTAGGAATAAGTCTGGGGAGTCTGAAGCAGAGCTGACTTTGTTCTGAGGACTGGAGTTTCAGGTCTGATCTACAGCTCGTGTATTTTTGGCGTAAGAGAAGAATATTTTTATTCTATGTCTGGATTATTCCAGTATTTCATCCTGATGTTAAACCGACTGTTTAAACAGGATAATTGATTCTGACTTTAAGGTATACTCGAAGTAAAAAGGGTCTAGCTTTAAATACTGGAATATAGAGCTCACTGCCTGTTCTTACCGAGCTGTTTGTGGCGCTCAAAAAGGAAGATGAGGCTTGATTTGAGTGTTAATGTCAAAAATATAATTAGCATATAATTAACATGCAATCTGAAAGACTGACAAGAAGAGTACAGGTCAATTCTAGTACAGTACAGTCTTGGTGTTCTTTCTCATCAGCATTGGTTTCTGTTAAACCCTTTGAATTATGGGTAAAATCAGTCAAACAGGCCAACCAAGGATTACCCAAATTTTGCCTTTTAGCTATTTGTAGTCTAAGCACAAACATGGTGTCTTTAGAAAGTAACACTCTGAGGTTTATTCCCAAACTGTCAGACTCACTGTAGCTGCTAGTGGTACTGTGTAATACAATAAAAACAAAATCGTGTTCTTCCTGTCTGAATTTGTATTGTGAATCAGAGGCCTGTACCTCTGTGGTATTAGCTGGAAGTTAACTAAAGTTGAGTTTAGCCTTAGCTATCCATCCATTTTCTACACCGCTTATCCCAATGGGGTTCATGGGGGGGCTGGAGCCAATCCCAGCTGTCATTGGGCGAGAGGCAGGGTACACCTTGGACTGATTGCCAGTCAGTCACAGGGCTGACTTTGGCTACGTTCACACTGCAGTTAAAAATGACCTGAATCTGATTTTTTTGCTCACATGTGACTCTAATCTGATTTTTTTCTGACACTGTGAACAGTGAAAGTCACATTGAATCTGACTTTTTCGAATCAGGTTCAGGCCACTGTGGTTCTGAATCAGACACGAATCTGATCTTCTGGAAGTTGACTGCAGTGTGAACAGGCAAACAAAAAAAATGGGATCTGAGAAAAGATCAGAATTGATTAAGGCCCCGTCCACATGGAGATGAATTCAGGAGTATACGCAAAAGTGTTTTGTCGTAACGGTGTTTCATCCACACAGAAACAACATTTTGGGTGACTGTAACTATACTTTTTGAAACTGAAACAGAGTGCACAAATCCGTAAACGACTTCTGTTTCATCTCCGTGTGGACGGGCAACTGCATCTTTCTTGTAACGATTACGTCACACATCACGAAGCTCTCTTAGGACATCTGCCGGGTACGGTCAAAACAACAATGGCGGAGAACAGGGGTGCGTTTGTGCTGCAGAAGCTACTCTGCTTGTTATGGCTTTTGCAGCAAAATCTAATGCTCTTTTGGTGATGCAAGGAAGCCAGAGTACCCGGAGAGAACCAGCGTATGCACAGGCCACAGAAAGGCCCTGATTGGGAAGTGAACCAGGAATCTTCTTGCTGTAAGGCAACAGCGCTAACCCCTGCTCCACCACACAGCCCAAGCCTTAGCCAGTTCAGGTTCAAAGTTGATAACAATAGAACTTAAAATGAGGATTTTACACCTGTTTTTATAAGAAAAAGTCCAGGCATTTCAAAGTGCAGACTCCAAAACGGCAGATTTTTTTTTTGTATGACAATGCTAATAATTGCCTGGAAAAAAAACTTTACCGCAAATACAGAGGACTGCTCAGAAAAACAACTGCAAATTTGAGTTGATAAGAAAATCCATGGATCTTCAGGATGTAATCCTGTTTTTGGAATAAGAGTTTGACTGGATTTGGAGTGTTGGTATTCCTTCTGACGCAGTAGAATTGTTAATGTTGGAATATTTTGATCAGGAGAGAACAAGAGAACTTTTAATGGCAAGCCATGTCATTTTTGTTGAAGTTTGTTTTTTTGTGGCCTGACAAATGCATGAATTGTGGCTGCTGTGTTGGTTTTATCCTAAGAACTAGAGCTTTCTGCTGGTGTTTTAACATGTTATAAACATTTTTAAATAACCCAATATTTAAGAAAAAATCTGACAGCCTGCTTGTGGGTTCTTAGAATTTTCTGCAATAAATTAAGTTTGGAAATATTGGCAGATATCACTAAACACCCATTATCAAAAATGTATTGGTATTCTAACTAAAGAAAAAAATAGATAGTCATAGGTGTCTTGGTGGCCTCTCACTAGTCTCCTTCTTGCACGCTCACTCAGTTTGTGAGGACGGCCTGATCTAGGCAGATTTACACATGTGACACATTCCTTCATTTCTTCATGATGGATTTAACTGAACTCTGGGGGATGTTCAGAGCCTTGGAAATATTTTTGTATGCATCCCCTGATTTATTCTTTTCAATAACCTTTTCACTGAGGTGCTTGGAGTGTTCTTTTGTATTCATGGTGTAATGGGAGCCAAGAATACTGATTAACCAGTGACTGGACCTTCCAGACAGAAGTGTCTTTATACTACAATCAATTGAGACACAATCAATGCATTCAGCACCGCTTGAGGGAATGAATATTTATGCAGTCACTTACTTTATGTCACATATTTTTATTTAATTGACAATATTTTGTCATTTTTTTAACTTTAACGTCAAAGAAAAACACATATATTTCTTTTTTTTTAGCCAAATAGTATTGATTTATAATTTATTATATAACCATGATTGATATATAAGATCAGTAAAAGGGTAAAACAAGGGGGTGAATACTTTTTAAATACTGTAATTAGCCTGTCTGCCCCTGCTGCCCACCAGGAGGCATTGCAGATAACGTATTGAATCATCATGTGTTCTCCAAGCAGTCCTGCTGAACTGTTGTGCTTTCTGTTTTTATTTCTAAATTTAATCTCACCTGCCTTTCTCCAGCTGAGATTAAGTGACCACCTGTGGGGAGTTTATCACACATCTTTGTCTTCACAGCATTTGGAGAGTTGAAATTAAAAACACAATGCAGTTTGCCTCAGGGATAAAACTTCATTTGTTACATTTGATAAATGATATGGCATCAGTTTAAACAAAAACTTGTTGGCTCAAATGTTGAGCCTTGAGGCACACCCGACAATCAGTGAAGCAAAAAGAACCTATCATTATACTAAAGTGAAAATGTTATGTTTGACAGTTGAAATGAGAACAGGTCCAGGGCAGCCACAGAGGTACTAAACAAAAAGAGGCTCTGTCATCCCCTTTGGGAGGAAATGGTTATGATTAATATGTTATATATTACTCTAGCCAGTGGGGGGAGCTGTTCCATGTGTGTCTGAGGGAAATGAAGTGGGTGATGCAGTCAAACTGGGATATCACTTGGTTTAAACGTACCACCACTGCTCTCCCCTTTTCTCCCTAAAGCCTAGTCACAAGCTACCGGAGAATACAGCACTCTGTTTCTTCTCTTTTATAGAAGCGCTCCATTTAACCTCATACAAGCAGCCACTTTTAACCTACACCTACACAGCCTCCTCAAAGGAGAAAGTAATGGCTCTGCATTTTCTCCTTGCTTTTATACTCTTTTAATCCTATCTTAAAGGGACATTTTCTTTATCTCCACCTTCATCATATGCCCTCTAACGATACACCCACCCAGCTTTAAGATTATGTGATCCCATAAATTCAAGTATTCAATCCCATCTTCTAAATTTGAGACTCTGAGACAGAGTCAGACTTGGTATCAGGTTACAGATACCCCCCCCCCTCCGTGTGCGTGTGGGTGTGTGTGTGTGTGTGTGTTGTTTTTTCTTTTTTTACTTTATCCATCCATTTTTTTATCCCATTTGGGGTCGCAGGGGGGCTGGAGCCTATCCCAGCTTTGCAATTGCAATCCCAATTTGAGAATATAATGCAATTAATGTTATTTAATGCATTACTTTCAAGGTCCTCATCTTTTGTATTTTTCAACAAACAAGCAGTAAATAATTCTATATTATTATCAAACGCAGTATGTGGTAGATTACACAAAGACAGTTTTGAAAAATATCTAATTAGGATTTTTTGACCCATTACAATTTGATATGAGTTGTTATATTGAAGGAAATGAAGATTTTGTGTTTTCTAGTTTTCAATAAGAGAAGCATTTACAAACTAGAAAAGTACTCGGAGAGCGCAGACCTCGGCCATCAGCCCTATCTCCCAATATTAAAGAATCCTTTTAAAAATTCCTGGATCCAGACGGTGATCCGGATCATTCCCAAAATCTAATCAGTTCTTCATTATGTCATTCCTGACATTTCCTGAAAATTTCATCAAAATCCATCCTTGACTTTTTGAGTTATGTTGCTAACAAACAAACTAACAAACTAACAAACCCTGCCGATCACATAACCTCCTTGGTGGAGGTATAAAAAGGACAGCAGCATTTTTTGTAAATTATTCTAGAAAAAAAATGACAAATGTTTGAATGATGTGTAGAGCATAACATCTCAGTCCTAAAAGATGTATTAAACTGGCCGTTTGACACATTTCAGGTCAAACAAACATTGCACTTTCTGCAATTCTTAAATTGCAGGAGGAAATATTGCAATTAAAGCTAAATGTTGATTAATCGCCCAGCACTTTTCATACAGAACAATGTAGCACATAGTGCTTTACAAACAAAAAAATAAGAGAAAACATGACCTTACCCCACTTCTATCTCACCTTACAATCCATACACAACATTGGCAAAATACTCAGTACTTAATGCTTTTTGGTACAAAATTGACCTGCAAAAATACTCCAAAGTCGAAAAGGGAGGAAATAGTGCACACACGCATATTAAGCTTACTTTATTAGCTCTCTATCATTGTTTACATGGTAATAGGGGTGATCATGTTAAGTTAAAGAAGTTGTGACGAGGCCTAAAAAGATGTAAAGCCCAGTCAGAGCTTTAAAATTTCTCTCTTTAGTTTGCAAGGTTTGGTGAAATTCCTATTTATTAGTCCCTCTTTAAACATATGAATTAAAGTAATACCCATGGCCCTTCAGTTGAGTAAACCTCAACTTCAGTTTTAAAAATTAATAACACATCATATTAAAAAAATCACATCTCTGATGTATTCAGGCAGTGAACAGTTTGTTTAAAACACTATTATTAGAGACACATATTCAACTTATATATAATTCACTTAGTTCACTTAGGGCCAAAAGTACTGGTCGTTACTGAAAATATAACTTTCTGCTTATATTAACTTTAACCCAGATGCCTGACCTAAAAAAATGTAGCAGTAATTACTAAATTGAATGCATATTAATTTCAAAAACAACTGTCACTGGCTATGTTACTTTAGTAATTCACTGGAAGAAACGTGTTTTGTTATTATCATTACCGTACCGGAAGTTCATCCATAGCTGCAGTAGAACAACTAAGAATAAGGTGGATATTTCTTTATTCTCCACCAAAGTCGGGAGGTATCAAGCGACTGAAATTCAATAAAAATAAGGAAAATATTCAAAACAAAACACAACAAAAAAAATTTGAATCAGCTTTAGATTTAGGCTACTTAAATTACTAAATTATTGCATCAGACAAGATGACAAAGCGCCATTTCCGGCTGCCATCTTTTTTTCGGGTTCATGCTGTAACAGCTATTTTGACAACTTTATAACTATTTAAATCAGAATATCTGTCATTAAAATCGACTAGTACTCCTTTAATGTATAGTTATGTGCATAAAGGTAAGTGGCGTCAAGTAGTACCAAGTTTTTTAGTTTGGAATCATGATATTTTGATATTTCAAAGCAAGCTATTGTTAGCTTTATTAGCTTACTTAAACCGTTAGTTCGAGCAAGCTAACTTAACTTACTTCAACGCCTAAATATGATTTTGAGAAAGAGCAGACCTTTGTGCGGGCTTAAACTCAAATAAAACATATTGTAAACTTTAAAAATGTATGTTAGAAAAGTCAGCAAAAGGTTTACAGTGTTGTAGGATTTTAGGAAAGCGCCTGGTGCATGTAGTTTTTACGCTCATCCATTGTGAATGACGAGTGGAGTCGTTTAATGGCGCAGATATCTCATAGGAAACTGTTGTTATTTTGGGGATTGGGGTTATGAATAATTTATTTCTTATGCCGTGTTATGTGTTAATTTTTAGACACACGGGTAAGCCTGTAGTGTCATAATGTGTTGTTTAGGGACTGAAATCCCACACCATATTTTAGTTTTAGCCTAGACACAAAGGCAGCCAGGATCCAAACTTCCGTGTGACTCCACACCCTGTTTTCCGGGGAGCCGGTTGAGATCCAGCCCTTCAACACGCTGCTCTCTTACGTCCCGTCCGTGAGCAGTGAGCTGGCCGCGGCGGAGATTTCTCCTTTGGTCGGATCTTATCTTTTTTTACAAACTGTGGTCTTTCGCTGTCGTTTTACGCGCTTGGCACAAACCGGAGTAGTTAAGTCGGCACGTTGGTGCTCAGTCGCTCGCAAATCTTTTCGCCTCTGCGCTGCGCCTCCGTGGCAATGGATTGATTTCAGTGTTTTTTTCTCCGACCTCTGCCTCGACCAAGTTGAGAAAACAGTCTCTCTAACCTGCGGCTCTCTCTTTCCAGCTACATGTTTCATCCGGCTAGTTTTAAAAGTACCTGGCTCCGGATGTTTCTGCACATTTTAGGACTTTGAACTTTTTTTCTCCCCCCTTGTGCATTCACAGGAGGTGGCCGGGGATTGTAAGGATTTCTTTTTTGGAAGCTTCTCCTGGGTTCCTGAAGCCTGCAAAGATTTATTTGTGAAAAGTGATGGCCGAGCGGGGAGCTCTGTCGCTCCTCTCTCTCCTCTGTCTCACCTTTCTCTTCTACACGGAGACCAACGCGGCAAAGCATGTCGACAAAGGTAAAATCATTGAATACACTGCCAGTTGTTGTGTTGAATTGTGTGCTTCTTTACGGCGTAATGGAGGAAACTTACCTGCATATAGTTGGTGAGGGAGAAGGGAAACACGGAATGAAAGCTGTTGGCTTTGGAATCAGACATGGAGCTAGGAATGTAATACTGCTGGCTTTAAGTCAGCCACTGTTGCACCATTTGGGTAACTTTAAAAGTAGGCTGCTTTATCATAACAGGCACACCGTTTACTCAAAGACCAGCCCTGTTTGAAGCAGTAAAGCAACATGCTTTTCACACTGTGTCCTTTTGTCTGCACAGAGGCTGTGGCAGTTTCACTGTTTGTCTTTCAAATGATGCATACTAATGCTGGAGTTGTTTCACAAACATGTGCAGGTGGATTGAAAAAAAAAGCTACAATAATACATTTTTGTTAAAATGAGATCATGCAGCTATTATGAGAATGCAAGAGATTACAGTAAGTTTAATATGGGAGAAAAAACACACTATGCAAAGACTCATTAGTGCTCACTGTCAGGTAATAAGCCAGCATCATCAGTCCAGCAGACATCTCATTACCTGGGCGTCAATACATGTTTAGCTGATGGATAAACAGAACCCAATTCATTTGCTTCTGTTAATTGTTTTGAAGTGAGGGCAATGCACTACTGTGTTGTGAAGCTCATTTTCTGCCTTATTCTAACTCTGTGAGAAATTTCAGTGAGGTGATCCCTGATACAAGAGGTATTGATTTGAATCTACATGGTTTACTGAAATACACACTCAAAGCCATGAGTGTTTGAGATAAAGAGGAGATTCATGTGAAGAAAGTCTTCCCAGCTCTTATCACACACCCTATCGTGACAGGGCCATATCTTTATCATTTAAGCTGTTAAGATGCTATCAAACAAAGCAGCATGTGGTTTGGAAAAATTGTGAATAAAATTCACTCTAGTGCATGGCCCAGATTTTTCCACCCCATCATTCATGTGATAGGCAAACTATTTGTGTCAGTGTGGTGTGTGTTAAAAACTTGAAAGCTGCTTGTTTATGTTGCTACTTACAAAGAAAGATGAATGTGCAAAGCAGACAGCCGGCCTTGGAGTGACAGGCCTGTGCTAGCTGTTTGCGTGTGGAGCCTGATGAAAGACCCTCTCCTGCATGAAAAGCGCTCTGCAGTGGTGGAAGGGGAGATAGAGAGGGAGAGAGAGAGAAAGAGAGAGAGAGGGAAGAAAAAGCCCCTCCTTGGCTTTGCTGGAGATCAGTACAAAAGAGAGATGGGGGTAGGGTGAAACAAGCCGACTGTCTGGAAAGTAATAAAACCAGGAGATTAAGGGGACCAGGGAGTTCCTTTGGGAGCTTTGATTGATTCCAGAGAATTGGAAGGGGACCCACACGCAGAGAGAGTCTCAAATTACTAATTGTGGGGTCCCCTTCCCTGAAAATATCTGTTTATTCAAAACACATTTCTCTGAGGTCCTTGCTGTGGCCAGAACTTATCAAAGTTGGCAGAGTTGAAGCCCAAACTGAGTTTCTTTCTGTCTCATCGGGGACAGATATGATAGATAGTCTCACTTTTTCTGAGTTTTACTTTGAAATAACCTTTCAAAGTTCAGCCTTATTTACCAGTTCCTCCTGCAGCTCCTCAAAGTTGTTAGAACTTTTAAAAAAACCTCAATAGTTTGTCTTTTGTAAACAAGTCCCTGTTAGAGGAGTGTAAAATCCATTTAGACCCTATCTTATCTCTGTAATCCTGCTAGGAGGGGATTGTGTGCTGATTGTCTCCCAGTGGACAATGCAAATAACTTGTGGAAGTGTGTAAACATTTCAGCCACTTTCTGCCCTGTAAGACCACTCACCAGGTTTTTATCCCCACAGACCACCTCAGATGCAACATTACCCAGACTTCATAAACAAACTGTTGTTTTCTTTGGCACATTTAAGGTCTTCTCTGTGGACTCTGCTGCTAAGAACACACTTTACCACCCTTGTGTTGTTGTGTTTGGAAATGCCTGGTGGTCTTACATCCCAGTTTGTGGGGAAAGCTGTAGGAGGGCTTTACTTGGATCTCATTCATCCTGAACTTAGAGCACAGTACAGTCGTGACCTTCATAATCTGAATGCCACATAAACAAAGTTTCTGTTGAAGCTTTTTAAGTTCATAACTTTATCTTCAGCTCACAGTAGTTGGATCTTTTCTACATGAATGCCTCATGTTGTGTTGAGCCATCATGCAGAGTCACCTGCTGTCTCTGTCGTATACATTATTCTGTGTACTGATCATTTATTTATGGGCTCCAATCGCTCATGAAATCCTAATGACCTCCATCCATGAGAGACGGATAATTGCACACTTGCTCAAGTGTTTGATTCATATGCCTCACTAATGAAAACCTTCCCCATTAGGAAATGCTACTGATCTGCCATGGCCACTGATCTGGAGGCTTACTTTGTTGCTGTTCATAGTAATAGATCTCTCTGCTAGGTCAGTAGAGGAAGAGCTTGGCTGAAAAATAATTAATTGTTTGTGCCTTTTGCTGTTTGCTTCCCAGCCCTCAAATCACTCGTCCTGGGTTATTGGGGGTTAAAATGACTGCAATTATTGAAATGATTTGCCCCAACAGACACAGCAGTTTGTCGCTAGTAATTGGCAGGCTAAAGACGGATCAATATCCTCTGAATAGATGGCGTGACATCTGCTGGTGCATCTTTTGGGTGCTTTGGGTTCAGTGTAATCACCTGCTTTCAGCTTGTAGGCTTCAGTCGACTTTTATTGTAACCAGTGGCAGTATTGGCTTTTGTCATCTGAAGAGATACTTCAGTTTTTTTGTTATCATTTGTATAGCTAGGGTTTAACCAATTTATACGGTGTTGGAAAGCTGTGGATTTATAGATAAGTGAAAATACAGCAAGGCCTCCATCACTCGTAGCACACAAACACTGCAAGCCTTGAAAATCATCCTATATGCCCTATTTAAACAGTATCTGCTCTGACTCACGTTTGACATTTGAATCCAGTTTTTCACTTACATTTGATAAAGATTAAACATGCTGTTTGACTGGCTTTAAAAGCCTATTGTTTTTGAGGTATAGACTGGCTGGTTTCTGGTGGTAAAGACATGGTTGTTTTCAGTTTAGAGAAGCCAAGGGTCATGGTTTAAAAGCCAGAAAGGATCAGGGAAAAGTCCGTGGCTTCTGCTGACCCCCCTCCTAAGATGAAATTGCCTCCATCAGAGCTGCTTCTAAGGAAACAGGCCTTAAGTGTGATTTTCTTCTCTCTCCACTGCAGCTTGAAAGTCAGCTTCTCCTGCTCATCTGATTCTAGTGATACTCAGTCAGAAGCCTAGATATACTTTCATAGGCTGCTTTCAGTTAAATGCACATTTTTCCTTTTTTGGAAACGAGTCTGGATATTTCTCGATATACTTTATATTTCTACCTCCTTTCATCATACAACAAACTAATTAACAGTATATTGCATTGGAGGTTGGTTTATTTGATGTTATATAGCCATTTTTCATAGCTACCTATTCAAGGATAATGAAATTACTTTCTCTATTAATTCCAAGCCTCAAGATGCCCCTCTTTATATCTTTTTCTATCTTGAAGAGAGCACAGATTATATGTCATGAATGTGCCCACACCCTTGTATTTTGTTTCTGTAAAGATCCCCTTTTCTTTTTCCAATTCAGATTTTATTTTTAAAAAGTATGCAGCATTCTTGACACAAATATAGAACAGTACATTCATAGAATATGGGTAAGTTATTCTAACCTGACACACCAGATAGACTTTCATATATCTACTGCATGGACATATTTCACATTCATCTGGGAAAGCTTCCATAGAAAGCTTTTGGGAGAGGCAGGACTTTAAAAAAATTCCCTGAATGTGATTGGAGGAATGTTCTGTCAGCCACTTTTATAACAGATCAATCAGTGTGACAAGTGAAGGTTGTGTTTATGCGCTTATCCTGAGCAGGCAGGCTACCGCTGCCCTAGTTATGAATGGTGGAGTTCTCTGTGAATAGATTCATGCTAAGGCCGGTCAGGAGACGTGCACAAAAGTCTTATCTTCCAAGACAAGCTTTCTTTTTGACTCTTAGTTCTTGTTTCAATGGAAAATATGGCCCAGTTCCGGTTAAACTGCAGCTTTCCTACAGCTACATCTGAGCTGTTAGCTACCGCCACAGCAGCCATAGGATACACTGGCAGACCCCACCCGTAGTAATCACAGATCAATCTGGAAACAGGCTGGGAGAAGAACAAAAACATCCTTTTTGTCATGAAAAGCTTTCAGCGTGGCTCTCTTCTCACAAAACCGGCACTGTGGCTACATCCGAGCTAATCACTCCACTAGCAGCCATTGCATACAACCACTCTCAGTACAGCTAACCACCACAACGTAACTGTCTCAAACTCTTGCCAAAGCAGGTCGGCAGAAAAGCTTAAATATCTTTTCCATTGTGAAAAGCCTCAAGTGTTATTTTTCTTGTTATTTCATTCAGAAATGTGGTCCAATTCTGATAAAAATTGCTATCATGTCGTGGCAGCCATTGCAATTGGCTTGTACAACTAAACCCCGCCCATGACTTCTGCTTTGTTCTCCTCAGATCCCGCTGATTAGTCCTAACAGTGTGCTATTCGGCACAGATGGTGTAGATTGGAGCTTTTCAAGATGCCTTGGCCACTCAAACCATCACGTAACTTCAGCTATATTTTTGTAACATGTAGCAAGAACTGACCCTAGAACTGACCCTAGAACTGACCCTAGAACTGATCCTAGAACCTCCAGCTTTCATTCTTCCTAACATTTGCTCATATGATGAAGTCTTGATCATTTCATCTGTCCTTCTGCTGTGGAGCATTTTTCTGTTAAATCCAACTTTTAAATACTATTGATAGGCATTTTAGGTACTTATCTTTTCACCAAGCAGATGCTGGATGACACCAATCTAAGCTCTTAGAATTTTCTATAATGGATGCACCATGGTGCAATCCCATATTATGTGTAAGTATGTACATAAAAAACCCTGTTCTTTAAAAAAAAAAAAACTAAGATTTGGTTGGATTCATAATCTAAGCACGTTAAATGGATTTTTATGTTAATAGTAGCAGCTATATGGCTAAATGTCTCATTTGTAGAGAGGACAAGATCATTTTCCCTAAAAGAAATGATGACCAGCATAAGAATTAGTCTGACTGAATTGAGCATATGACTATAATTGCTCAATCAGGTTGAGCATTTACTGTATGTATTGCAAAAGTTAACTCCTGGAATTAGCCAATGAATGTGTCAGAAGAAAGCAGTAATATTAGTTTCCTTTTAGTATTCATGAAGAGTGCAAGCAAACTTCTCTTTCTTTCAAACACTGGTAATTATGGGATTTCCAGTAACTTGAACCGAGCTATTTTATGTTAAAACGTTCCACATTTGTAGCTGCAGTATCAGTTTCATCAGGGCATTTTTTGTGCTCTTTAAGAATAAAGCCTTTTCTCTTCCACTAATCAATTATCTGGGGGGGACCCTGCTCCCTGGTCAAAGGAAAACCTTTTCTTTTATGTTGTGCGAAAGGGGAATAGATATAGTTGTTGTCCTGAACCATCAGTTCTCTGTACTTTGAAAGCCAGTCTTTTCCGTGTTACGATTGTTCAATTCACAGAAAGCAGCCCACTTCAAGTGAACTCTTTCTTAAAAGCTGAACTTCTTGGCTTCAGAGGTGTTCCTGCTGTGACTAAAACAATGTCGGACACAGCACCTTTCCAATCCGTCTGCTGTGTGTTTCTTTGTGTCTGCTGCTGCCCCTTTCATGTCCAAACAAAATACAAAAAAGCCTAAAAAACTTACTTTGAGTTTAAAAGAAGTTGAATAGTGTCGAGAGGCCATAAAGCTGTCCGTGCTTCTCTGTTTGATGACTCCTTTGAGACTGTCTAACAACCCGAGGGGCATTACATCAACGATATTTTACCTTTTGCCTGAGACATGGCTGGAAACATGCCCGCCTTGCTGACTTCTGTGTTTCCTCTGGCATTATTTCTGAAAATAGAACACAATGCAAAATGTTTAATTCACAGTGGTACTGGCTTGCTCTAAAGGTTTCCCTGTTCTGCTGTGATTGAATGATACTCATGCTTAATGACCTCTGGGACAGTGCAGTCTTCAGTATCCATGGGGCTATTGCACATACTGTCAGTATGAGAAAAGAACACAAAGACTGGACTGAAACTATTGCTACATGTCAAAAAGAATCTACTCTGGCATCATGGCCACTGTGCTGCTATTTGTACTTAAGTAATAAGGCATCTTTGCAGGAGGAACAAACAGCAGATTGGTTTTGTTATACTATACAACACTGATACTCGATATGTGGCTCTTTAGTGATGACTTGTGGCTCTTTTATGTCTTAATTTGAAGTATTATTCCCCCAGAAACACTAAATAAAGGAAAACTTTGACCTCAGAAATTATCCAATGCAAGTCACACTAATCAGTTTGTTTCCCACGATTATATAGTTGGCTTTACTGTCAACTTTTAAATTTGTCTGTAAATTTCCATTGCCCTTATTTTCAATTTCTTGCCACTTTTAATCAATTTTTACTGCTTAAGTCCACTTTAGTCACTTCTTTTTGCAACTTTTTTGCCTACTCTTTTATCCTGCTTTTTTACTATTTGCATTTTTTTCCCATTTTTGCCACTTTTGGCCCATTTAAAGCTGCCTTTTTTAATTAAATCCCACTTTTTCCCAAATTGTTGTCACTCTTTGCTGTTTTTTGCCCATTCTCCAATCTTTTGCTGCCTTTTGCTCATTTAAGTCACTTTCCACTAATTTTTTTGTTAATTACCATTTTTGCCACCTGCAATACATTTTTGTCACTTCTCACCCAAATTTCACCACTTTCTGCTCTTTTTTTGGCACTTTTCTGCTTCAGTTTCATCACTTTTCACTCAGTAATAGGTATTTTATGCCGATTTTGCCCCTTTTCACCCTTTTTTTGCTGCTTTTTGACCATATTGCCCCCTTTAACTTATCTTAATTGCCACTTTAACCTATTTTTGCTGCTTTTCACTGCTTAGATTGTGGCTCTTGCAAAGGTATTTTTCAACAATTTGGCTCTTTGGTTGAGCATGGTTAAGTAACACTGCTATAGAATATAGGATTTTGTTAAATGGATTAAGTATAATTGCAGCAGTAAATGTTAGTGTCTGTTTCTGTTGCACACCAAAACAAGAGAGAGGTTATTTTTACATGCAAGTAGTAGTCCCAGTGTTTGCTGAAGCTTCTACTAGAGCTGACAGAAAGACTTGGGAGGATGTCTGGATAGCAATTGTAGCCTTTTAGCATGACTCTGTAATATTTATATTTCATCAGACTACAGTCACAGTTGGTCATGTTTTACAGGACAGCATGGCATCCTAACTGCAAACTGAAAAAAAGACGGTAGCCTAGCTTCTGCTTTTCACTGTGTGCCTCTTGTGACTGTAGCATGCCAGAGCCAAATGACTGTGTGTTTATAGAATTTAGATTTTAAGTGTTCTGCATGCAATGAAGATTTTTGGGAGGCCTGTATTTTCCCTGAAAATTCCCCTTAAACTTTTACTGTTTTGGTTGTGCCCTGCTACTGTCATGGTGTCTCCCATCAGTGGTGGCAGCTGCTCCAGATTATGACGCATGCAAGCTGTGCTTGTCAGATGAGCCAGGACTAATGAGTGCAAGGCTCTGTTATACACGGTACTGGTTTTACAGCCCTGTGGGGCATATATCATACTTTGCTTAATAAAAGAAGCCCATTCATTTTTGTGATTTCTCGTTTTTAAACCCTCTCAGTGTTTCATTGAACAAGAAAAATCAAGGCTGACTTGACATTTTTGGTAAGCAGTTGAGGGACAAAGCTGGCTTTATTTCCTACATTCTTTACATGAAACGGTTCTATTACATGGGCGAAACCTCGAATGAAAATTGACAGTGTTGACTTAGTTATCTGGGGGAAATCTCTGATATGAGATCTATACCCAGTAAGACATACACCCTTTCCATCAATCAAACAAAAAAGTATGCAGGCTCTCTTGTGGGATTTTTCTGTATAGAAAAAGAACATTTCTACTGAAGAATGATGAACCTGAAGACACAGTCATTTGAAGAAAATTGTCGAGAGGAAGGCTGCAAAAGCAAAATCATTGAACAACTCAGGTGTAATAACTTGACCTGGAAGCAGGCACGCTTTAGAGGACAGCCATACAGATCAAACCCATCAGAGTAAGAAGCACAATCAGAGACTACAGCCTTCAACTTGGAAACTGCTTGCCTATTCAGTTGCTCTTTTAAAGATTTTTTTTAAGATATAATTGGATAAAATTATGTTAAATGCAGTTGAAAGTGTTGGATTTTGTCTCTGGCAGCAGCTCTTTCTATAAATCAAGATAAGCTGATATCCTCAGATTGAATAAGAGCCTTCATTGTGTTGTATTGTACCTGCTGGCTTTGACATCCTGCAGCTTTCAGACATGATTTTGTTCCCTGCCTCTTTGTGGAGGACATCCTGAGTACCATCAAATAGCCTTCAAGCCTTCTCAGTGGTTTACATCAGTGTGTAGCGCTGCTGTTAAATAGTATGTGCTTCAAAGAAAATACAGGCAACAATAATCAATGCAACTTTTCCAATATAATGATTTTTGTTCATCCTAATTGTCTGGTATGGATGGTACAGTTTGACTCCTGTTATCTCCAGCCCAGATTTGTTTCTTTAGGTGCTCAGGCTGTGGCTGAACTTGCCCATTGTATCTTGCCTCAAATAACATTATCATCTTCACTGTAACTGGCATATTACCAGGATTCAGGTCACCAGCATGTGAATATGGGACAGATCTTATATACATAGCCATAAAGTATCAATAACCTGAGTGCACACAGAGCCTCTGAGCCTTCATTGAGTCAAAGGAACTTTTCATGTGCTGAAAGGGTGTGGGGGCAGTCAGTCACAGAGAGAGGATTGTGAGTCTCGCTCAAGCGAGCTGGCTGCCATCATCTTGTGCCTTGCTGTGTCTCTTGGCAGCTGAAGACCTGGTGGGATGAGTGTGTACGTTTGGGTGGGTGTTTGTATAGGCGTGTGCCACCCATCTGGGCTTGAACAGCTGTTTTATCAACAAGGTTCAGAGAGTTCCCTGACATGAACTCACTCTCATCAGCAAGTGTTTATGTACTTTCACAGAGAGATGGAGACATTAGGTCGGTTCAATTTAGCCTTGAGGTTATTCTGTAAAGCAGCTAGCAACCTTGGTGTCATTGATTGAGTCTTGTGTGGTCAGAACATATTCGGAGAAGCACAAAGCGTGGAAAGTGTGTTGATTTGTGAAGTCTTTATATACCTTAAGACAAATTACAGCTTTGAGCACAGCTGTGAACTGCATGGTGTTTTGCAGTTGTCTGGTTTTGGTTTGGTTTGATTCTTGCTGAATTAAAATCTGATGTTTTCCATTAGAAAATATTGATATGTGCACTGGCAAGCCTTGCTTGAAATTTTTTCACAACACTTTACTTTTTCAGATGCTTGTTCAAACCAAGTCAACACCAGAGCTCAGCTCCAGCCAGGATTTCTAATCATGTTTTAATAGATTATGAGCTTCTACAACTTCGTGAGTTGTATGAGAACTGTTCTGTTCAAGTCGTAATATTTCTCCATAGTTTCTTCATCTGTTTCACAGTCCAAGGACTGAATTGCTTAGGCAGCAATCTGGAAATCTGTAGAAACCACTTTAGTTATATGGCACTGTAGACAGTGAGTTCAAACTTTAGCAAAAATAGAAGAAGGAGTCATTTTTTTGTCCTACATGCAGTACTTTTCCATGGCACTGTCTCAGCTTGCAAAGCACGGCAGAGCTCTGGATTGTTGAGTCTCAGACTTCTAAGTTTAAACAGTTTAGGATTTAGAGTTAAGACCAGCATTGGCTCTGTTTTAGTCATGTATATATCAGCAAGTCTTGAGGGCTTCCCAGTCAACCTCCCAGGTTTTATTTTGATGTCACCTGCTCCATGGTGACCCCTGGAAAAATTCTCCAGGTATTAACTGATGTTTCTGCTGCTAAATCCGAGTTGAAACGAGTCTTTGAAAAGTTGAGCACAAGATAGAGGCTCCTTTGTGCCGCTGGGAGCTCCCTTCTGGCATGGGGCTCCACTGACTGTGCTGCTCTGACTTCCCACCGTGTTATTGGAGCCAGTTTCTCCTCAACTCTGAGCTCATCTGAAGTTAACGGAGGTCAAGAGAAGCAGCTGAAATGGTGAAATTACTGCTTAAAGCCCTTTTTAATGCACTGCTCATGATGTAATGGAAGTTGCTGTCTTTTTTGACTGGGCTTTCTTGGACCTTCACAGTTGAATGAATGCATTCCTCAGCAGCTCTCACTTCAAATACGACGGGCTTTTCCTGCTTTCATATAAAAATACACAGCTTTTACACAAAATAACCTGAAGCTTGGCAAGAGAAAATGCTAATTGCTC